>NC_084542.1:955000-1625000 GCF_024500275.1 Phycodurus eques | reverse complement strand
GTCAGGCATGGGGATCTTTGGCCTGCCTGGAGAGCTGAACCTTCAAGTCAATATAAAGGAGGAAACGTGTGTATGCCAATGGAAGAATACGCACGATGGCCGACTTGACGGGGAACACCCAGATTTCAGGGTTGTGCCACGCAAGAGCGCGCATCTGGCATGAAGGTTCATCAAATGACAGATTTAAGTCCGTGGGAGAATTTGCACAGCCAGAAAAAGCGGCCAAATACGTACCCCCCCCCTTACGCAAATGGGAGAATGTGCCCTTAGTCAATAATTCGTCAAACACGTGTCCTCTGATTGTTTTCTCGCCTCAGGTTAAAAATACTACTTTGGTAAAGTGGTCCTTTTATGAGGTCATTCACCTGTTTTGTTTCGAACCCGGACTTTGTTACAACCTATACACTCTTGAGTTATTGCCGAATCGCAAACTACACTCGGTCTCGAGCGTATGAAATGTGCGCGCAAAGAACCCGCGGCAGCAACGCGTGTGCGGCTTAAGGACATGACGAAGAAGTAAGGAATTTTACTCCCAACATTTGTTGCAGTAAATTCATGTCTTCTGTGTTCTACATTGTCAGATTGCTAGTTAGGAGGAGGGTGGTGATGTGATGGCCGTAGATGTTATAATGTAAGAACCACATTTTCATTTGGTTTATAAACTGAAAAAAAATCATGAGGAAACCCTGTTGAAGTTTTAGCTGAATCCCAAGTCGATTAGAGGACATCAATATGGTAATGCAAGGCAAATTCATTTCTCACAAACCACTGCTTTCCTATATCATCAAATCTTAAATGTACTTTGGTGTTACTGTCCAAAAATATATGAGTGTGTTGAAACAGGGATTTCCCTTTAGTGTGCCATCTTGTCTTCAACAAGAGTGGAAAATGGATGGCTAAATCTGTCAGCTATCACGCCGCTTCCTTTTGGATTCCCTTCAAGACAACATTGGTTTTCCAGATTGTTAAGACTTCACATTTCATTGCATAGTTCCTCGCGATCACATTCATGTTCAATTAAATCACTGCCATTGACGGCGTTAGACGTCAAATATCCCTCTTCGCTGGGAGGGCCGGCAGTGAATAAGTTAAAGTCCTTCAACCTCTTACTGTTTCCTCACTTTGGCATTTTCAGACCTGCTACTCAAGGCACTCATTAGGATCCTTACTGATCACACACAAACTGTCTTAGTCAGACCCTGTTGTGTCACAGTTTAGCGAGGGGGTGTGGGGGTAGGGGGGGGGGGGGGGGGTCTGGCGGGAGGTGGGGGGGGGGCAATTAGAGGATAGACTCTCCAGCTTTGAATTGTGCATCTTCTGGAGGCTTGTCGTGCTCCAACATCTTTTGGTTGACATCCTTGAGCGCTTCCTCTTTCGCTTTCTTGCTCCTGGCCTCCACCCAGGGGATCAGGCACAGGATAGACCCTCCAATGAGTGGGGGGATGCCTGCCAGGTAGAAAGCCAAGTTGTAGTTTCCGAGTCTGTCCCTGAGGAAGCCTATGGAAACAGAAGGCGAGCATCTTAAGTTTTAAAGTATGGCTGTGATAGCACATCTGCATGACTACAGTATTTCATACTCTATTATTACTGCCATTTATAAAGCAATTATATTTTGAAAGTGCCTTGAGCTCGCCAATATATGTCCAGACTTGTTCCAATAAAAATAAAACGAAGTCAAACGTGTACCAACTTGTCATGGAGTGAAAAGTAAATAGTCTCTAATATACAACAGGCATACTGAGTAATGTTTCATAGAGGTTATCATGTTATGCATTAAAAATAAATGTTTTCGCTATACATCATGCAAATTCAGTGTGTGTAATGTGCCAAACTGAACACTAGTTGGGGCAAGTCAGCAGCCTTGAAGCTTCTCTCCTTTCACTTGAGATGACTCCATTTTTTTTTTTTTTTTTTAAGATCTAAATGATCTATCCATCCATCTATAATAAGATGGCAAGACGTGCCTTATTAACACTGCAACCTTTACAGTTACACAATAATGAATTGACCAAAGTAGAAGAAAAAAAAAAAACTTTTTTTTTTTTTTTATTTTGTGTGGAAATGTTCAATTCTAAATTGGAGGGAAAAAAATAATAATACAAAAAAAAAAAATCATCCAACTTGCTTCAACCAACTTCCAGGAAGGGACTGGGTTTGACCTCAGTTTCCTCTCTGCTATGCTTGGTTATGGCAAATTAATTTGACTGAAAATGTTTATCACTGTACTTCTTAATGGTATAATACAAAAAGATCTGTCAACTGGACAGCCCCCCAGTCCTGTCCTGCTTCACCTGCGATTGGGGGTCCCACAGTCATGGGCACAGACATCAGGCCCAGGAGAAAGCCGATGGCCTGGGACACATCCTCGGCTCTGACCAATTCAAAGGCGATGGGAGCCATGATGCAGATGAAGCAGCCGTCAAAGATCCCCATGAGGAGGCACACTGCGATCAGTCCGCCGAAGACGTTGGAAAGCGGGATCATCATAGACAAAAGGCCAATAACGAAGAAGGAAGTCACCTGGGAGGTTAAAGAGGTTGTAAATGGAAATGTTCTTTTATTGATTTCCCCCCCCCCCCCCCTTACCTTGTTTTGTTGGATGTTTCCCTGAATCCTTCTCCAGATTTGTTTCAGGCCAAGGCCTTCATAAAATATAGCAGCCAATTTGAAAAGAGGCGGGGGGCTTGTTTTTCTTGCAGTTGATCTCGCATTGTTTCCCCCGATTGCGCTCTAACGCCAATAATTACATGTCCACAGGATCTTGTTAACGCATGTGTGCAAATATGGCTCACGTGTGCAGCATGCCCAGTAACTAACGGATGACTGGAAACAATAGGAAGGGGCTGTTGGCAGGATATATCGAAGGACAACCATCCTTTTAAAAAAAAACGATTATTAAAAGGACACATTTCAGGCGTTTTTGTTCGAGCTCTTCAAACATTTCAGTTGAGAAGTCGTTTATTAATCACGAATGTACTGCTCTAAACATTTCTGTACACAGTACTCACATGCAACTTTTTAGGTACACCCAGCGAGTACAGACATTCCTTAGAAATGTTGGTCGAGAATGACAAAATAGCAACACAAAGGTGCAGCGATTTGTCGTCGCTGAAGAAAATCTCCCTTATTTATCCTCTAAGGTCTAGCCACACGCTTGACTCAGGCGAAGGGATCCATCGAATTCGTTCTGGACTTGGGACGAGGCTGCGCTGGACAACGCTGACACACTACGAATCATATGAATTCTTGATAGGAGAATGTGAAACATACGACCCCAATTCCAACGAAGTTGGGACGTGGTGTTAAACGTAAATACAAACAGAATACAATGATTTGCAAATCATGTTGAACCTAGATTTAATTGAATACACTACAAAGACAAGACATTTAACTTTATTGTTTTTAGAAAATGATCATGAACTTAGAATTTTATGGCTGCAGCACGTTCCCCCAAAAGCTGGGACAGGTGGCAAAAAAGAACGGAGAAAGTTGCGGAATGCTCATCAAACACCTGTGTGGAACATCCTACAGGTGAACAGGCGAATTGGGAACAGGTGGGTGCCACGATTGGGTAGAAAAGGAGCTTCCCTGAATGGCTCAGTCATTCACGAGCAAAGATGGGGCGAGGTTCACCTCTTTGTGAACAAGTGCGTGAGAAAATAGTCCAACAGTTTAAGGACAATGTTCCTCAGCATACAATTGCAAGGAATTTGGGGATTACATCATCTACAGTCCATATCATCATCAAAAGGTTCAGAGAATCTGGAGAAATCACTGCATGTCAGCGGCAAGGCCGAAAACCAACATTGAATGCCCGTGACCTTCGATCCCTCAGGCGGCACTGCATCAAAAACCGACATCGATGTGTAAATAATAAACAATCAATCAATAAACCACCACATGAGCTCAGGAACACTTCAAAAAACCAATACAGTTCGGCACTACATCCGTAAGTGCGACTTGAAACTCTACTATGCAAAGCAAAAGCCATTTCTCTACAACACCCAGAAACGCCGCCGGCTTCTCTGGGCCCGAACTCATCTAAGATGGACTGACGCAAAGTGGAAAAGTGTTCTGTGGTCCGACGAGTCCACATTTCAAATTGTTTTTGGAAATTGTGGCCGTCGTGCACTCCGGGCCAAAGAGGAAAAGAACCACCCGGACTGTTATGGACGCAAAATTCAAAAGCCAGCATCTGTTATGGTATGGGGCTGTGTTAGTGCCAATGGCATGGGTAAGTTACACATCTGTGAAGGCACCATTCATGCTGAAAGGTACATACGGGTTTTGGAGAAACATATGCTGCCATCCAAGCAACGTCTGCTTATTTCAGTAAGACAATTCCAAAACCACATTCTGCACGTGTTACAACAGCGTGGCTTCGTAGTAAAAGAGTGCGGGTACTAGATTGGCCTGCCTGCAGTCCAGACCTGTCTCCCATTGAAAATGTGCGGCGCATTATGAAGGGTAAAGTACGACAACGGAGACCCCGCCCGGACTGTTGAACAGCTGAAGCTGTACATCCAGCAAGAATGGGAAAGAATTCCACCACCAAAGCTTCAACAATTAGTGTCCTCAGTTCCCAATTGTTTATTGAATGTTGTTCAAAGAAAAGGGGATGTAAACACAGTGGTAAACAGGACCCTGTCCCAGCTTTTTTGGAACGTGTTGCAGCCATCAAATTCTAAGTTCATGATTATTTGCTAAAAACAATAAAGTTGATCAGTTTGAACATTAAATATATTGTCTTTGTAGTGTATTCAATTAAATCGAGGTTGAACATGATTTGCAAATCATTGTATTCTGTTTTTATTTATGTTTAACACAACGTCCCAACTTCATTGGAATTGGGGTTGTACATGCGCATCCTTCTGGTCCGACTACTGTAGAGAGTTATTAGCAGAGGCGGGGAGTAAGTCCAAGTCCTAAGTACTGTAAATTTCAAGTGTAAGATGAAAGTATGCAAGTGTGTGTGTGTGTGTGTGTGTGTGTGTCAAGGGAGAAAGAGAGGTCATGAGATTTTACACGTGCAGGCCATTGTCTGAGCCCTCATACATAAGAAGCTTTCTGAATTCCACGGCCTGCACCCCTCCCCCACATACACACGTTACACCCAATATAATCATTCTATTAATTAGCTGTGGTAGCACATCTGTATGACTACAGTATTTCATACAGTATCATCCATCCAGCCATCTTTGAAAAATAAATATGATTAAATCTTGTGACAGCAAATGCGTTAGGTCAAGACTGATTTATAGTGACAGTTTTATATGGAGATTATTGTCACAACATGTGTTTGTACATTGTAAATGGGTTGTTGTTTTTGTTTGGTTTATTAAAGCAACAACTTCATACTAACACAATCATACTGGGAGAACTAAAGAGGAGAATGTGTCGCATACAATATCGTGGCAATATTTCCATGATAATATCACAATGTAGCAATTAATTGATCTGAAGATACTCGTGACCGAACGTTACTAAAGTCAAAACATGACTATAAAAAAGTACAAAAATACTTTGAAAAGTATTCCAAGTATTTTTTATTACAGGACTTTATTGGACTGAAACTGATGGCCTATGAAGTGAAATGTGTAGAAGATAATGGCAACTAACAAAAGCACCAATACTAGTTAGTTGATGAACATGGAAATGTTTAAATATTGTGTTTTAAAATACGTTTAAACTGTCGAAAAGCCGGACTGATGTCAGTGCCTCACCAGCTCAAGAAGGGACGGACATGGTCAAAAACAAAACTCATGGTCGGCTTTGTTGTTTAAATGATGCTCAACTGGTACTAAAGGGCCCAAAGTGTGCCCCCGAAATATCCCCCACACAGCTTATATTATAGGAGTAATGGAGCCATGCCTTCACGTTGTCTATGCCACATCTAACCCTGCCATTCAAATGTTGCAACATACGGGTAAACCAAGACTAACTTGTCTGTTGGGGCTGGAAACATACCTGCAGGTAGACTTTGTTGACTCCTTGGACGTAGTCAGCAACTCTGCCAAAGATGAGTCGCCCAACACTGGACGTGATGCCAATGCACATGAGCAGAATTTCTTTATTGGAATCCTCCCCAAAGCGCTCCTCCACATACTTCATCTGTGCACCAGAAATAAAGCAAGCTAATTTGTCAGCGTCTTGATTTCAATTTGGCCCAACAAGACAAAATATAGTGGCAATATACACAAAACACAAATGCCTTTCTGATAACACACTATTTTAAGTCTTCGGCATACTTATGTGCACATAACATTAATTTTTAGCCCATCGTTCCGAAAGGCTGTTGGCTTGGGGAACAGCTCATCGATACAATAACTTGGAGATAAAATGTCACGTGTGGGGAGTAGCTGGACCCAAGAGCAGGCGGAAGCAGATGTAAAATGATGAACAGTTTATTGAGGAAAGGTTATGGAGGTGGTCCTGGATGTGTTGGCAGGCGGCGGCGTGGACAGTTGGCAGGAATGACGTGGGTCAGGAACACAGGGGAGCACTGAGAACGAGGAGACACAAAAGTTAACAAGGGAACGAGGAGCTATTACACACCGTGAAGGCCGGATGGTCGACAATAATCCGGGGGGGGGGGTGGAGAGGGTTCGGCCGGAGGCCTCAGGTGGAGACCGGCTTCAGCAAAGAGACGTGGAATGAATTTTCAGGGACTGTGGAAACTTTAATTGGACGGAAGTGGGATTGATGACCTTGGTAATGGGGAACGGACCAATGAAACGCGGCGTGAGTTTCCAGGACTCCGTCTGAAGTGGAAGGTCGTGGGGCGAGAGCCAGACGGATTGACCCACCTTGTATTCGGGCATTGGGGAGCGACGACGGTCCGCAAGCAGTTTGTTGCGAGCCGCGGACCCGGTCAACGCCGCCCGGATGTTCTCCCACACCGCTTGGCCTCTCCGGAGGTGATCCTATATGGAGGGTACCGCCACCGCCTCCTGCTCCTGTATTTTGAACAGTGGGGGTTGGAAACCGTAGCAAGCCATGAACGGGGACATACGGAGCGGAGCTGGTGAGAGAGCTGTGGGCGTACTCAATCCATGGGAGGAATAAGCTCCAGGATAAGGGGTTGCATGCCGCAACACAACAGAGGGCTGATTCTAGGGATTGATTGGGCCGCTCCGTCTGGCCGTTGGAATACGGATGATACCCTGAGGACAAGCTGGCTACTGCGCCCACTGCTCTACAGAATGCCTTCCAAACCTGGGAGGAGAACTGAGGACCTCTGTCAGAGACGATGTCGATGGGGATACCGGTGTCTGAAGACATGCTGGACAAGGAGGTTAGCAGTTTCGAAGGCAGATGGTAGTTTGGGGAGGGGAACCTAATGGACATATTTAGAAAAGCGATCAACAATAGAGAGAATGATAGAGTTACCTTCAGAGGGGGGTAGACCGGTAACGAAGTCCAGAGTGATATGGGACCAAGGGCGGCTTGGGCTAGGCAATGGATACAGCAGCCCAGCTGGGGGCAGGTATGAAGACTTCCCTCGGACAGAGACAGAGCAGGCTTGGACGAACTCCTTGGTGTCTTTAACAAGGCTGGGCCACCAGAAGGGCTGCCGGATGAAGTGAATGGTGCGGGTGATGCCGGGACGAAGGTGAGTTCCGAGTGGTGGCCCCACTGAAAGTCGTCAGAGCGTGCAGAAACGGGTACGAACAGGCGGTTTGGAGGCCCGGTCTTGGGATCGGGGTGAGCCTTCTGGGCATCCTCAACCACCTGTTCGATCTGCCAAGTGGCTGCTCTAATGAAGCACGAGAAAGGAAGGGTGGCTTCCAGTTTGTCAGGGATAGAGGGGGGTGAGTAAATTCGAGACAGGGCATCTGGTTTACTGTTTTTGGAGCCAGGACGGAAGGAGAGACTGAAATTAAACCGGCTCAATAAGAGAGCCCAGCGAGCTTGTCGGGGGTTAAGGCGTTTTGGCGGAACGGAGGTAAGAGAGATTCTTGTGGTCTGTCCAAATGATAAATGGTAGTTCAGTCCCCTCCAGCCAGTGCTTCCACTCTTCCAAGGCCCATACAATGGCCAGCAGCTCTCAGGAGCAGATGTCATAGTTCCTCTCGGCAGGGGACAAACGACGGGAATAAAAGGCACAGGGGTGACTTTTCTGGGTTGTGGGGTCCCGCTGCGAGAGGACAGCCCCTGCCCCCATGTCCGAAGCGTCAACCAAGACCACAAACTGGAGGGGGGGGTCAGGGTGGCGAAGAATGGGTGCACTGGCGATCAGAGTCTTGAGTTGACTAAATGCTTGGGATGCTGCCGGGGTCCACTGAAAGTGGATGTGAGGCTAGTGAGGGGAATTGCGACCTTCCTGTAATTACGGATGAATCGACGGTAGAAATTGGAGAATCCAAGAAAACGTTGCAGTTCTTTGAGGGTGGTGGGAGTTGGCCAGTTAATGACGTCTTGGATCTTGGCGGGGTCGGGTTGTAGTTGTCCTTTAGAGATAACTTAGCCCAGGAAGTGTACGGAGGAGAGGTGGAATTCACATTTTTCAGGTTTAACATACAGGCGGTTTTCAAGGAGGCGTTGGAGGACTTGGCGTACATGACGGTGATGTTCTTCAAGGGAGCAGGAGAAAATGAGAATGTCATCCAAATAGACAAACACAAACCGGTTCAGCATATCACAGGGGACATAGTCAATGAAGGTCTGGAAGACAGCGGGAGCATTAGTCAATCCAAACGGCATGACCTGGTATTCAAAGTGTCCGAGAGGGGTGTTGAAAGCGGTTTTCCATTCATCCCCCTCTCGGATACGGATGAGGTGGTAGGCGTTCCGTAGATCCAACTTGGTGAATATCCGGGCGTCACAGAGGGGTTCAAACGAGGGGTCGATGAGGGGAAGAGGAGATTTATTTTTGACGGTGATGTCATTGAGACCACGGTAGTCGATACATGGGCGGAGAGTGGTGTATTTATTTTCAACAAAAAAAGAAGCAGGCCCCTACTGGAGAAGAAGAAGGTCGTGTGAGTCCGGAAGCCAGAGAGTCACGGATACAGTCCTCCATTGCCTTTTTCCTCAGGTCGGGAAAGGTTGTAGAGACGGCTGAAGGGAAGAGGGTCCCCCCCGGCAGCAGATTAATTACGCAGTCATACGGCAGGTGGGGGGGGGTTGAGAAATGCCCAGGTCTTTGCTGAACCCTAGAGAGAGATCATGGTATTCTTCAGGGACTCGGGAGAGGTCAACAGGTGTGGAAGAGTGTGGCGATTTATCAGAGGGCGGTATAGCTGAGAGCAGGCAGTGCGAGTGGCAGTGAGGGCTCCATCCGGTGATGGCTAAGTGTGTCAAGTACAGTAATTAAGATACTGTACATGAATACATCAGCGCCAGCGTCTCAAGCTAAAAATGTTATGAACACAACAGGGCACACACCGTTCGGGTGTTAAACCTACACACCCGTTTTCCAGCTTCCTGCAATTCCCTTTAACACAGACCATCCCATCTCTGTTACAGCTCAGATATAACCTCCCAAGATGGAAGTTGGTCTCCATCCCCATTGCGTGTCAGGGAAAAGCCAGGAAAAAGCTCCCTTTTACAGCTGTGTCAAAGGGGCTTGCTTGTGTCTACATGTCAGTGACGACAGTCGATCTGTTCATACAACACATAATACATGGCAGCGGTATGACAATATTGTGGTCACACACAATCTTAAACCAACAACTGGGTGACAAATGTCACGCATGTCTCACAGTTATGAGGTTCAGGATTCGAATCCTGGCTCCAGCCTTTCTGAGGGCGAGTGTGGATGGTTCTCTATGTTAGTCCTGCAATTGACTGCCGACCAGTCCAGGGTGTACGCCGCCTCTCGCCCAAAGTCACCTGGGATAGACTCCAGCTCGGCAGTATTGAATGAGTTAACTGAATTGAAAAGCATTGCTTTGTGTCAAAATTTGTATTCCATAAAAATGCAATGCATGCAAGTTTGGGATCAAGTTCTGGGTGGCATGTGACTTGAAATCCAAGTATGTGTACAATGTCATCCCATATCTTGACGAAGCAGGCAGCGAGAGAGAGAAAGAGAGACTATCTGAAAATTTGGTGATGAAGCAAATGGAAACGGTCATGGACAAAGGAAGAACCGTTAGCGTTGTGGCAAATGCAGAAAGGAGTTGGTGTGGCAGTGCCAAGTATGTTCAGACAACGTAGAGGGTTGAAGTGCTGAAAACGCCGGTCGAACACACAAACAAGGACATGCCAACATCTCAGAACACGGGATAGTTTTGTAGCCTAAATGCATGGGGGTATTTTTATTCTCTATCACTTTATCCACGTTGCACAGATTGATGTGTTTGTATCGTTCATTGCAGTAAGTTATAAGTAAAGAGGTCCTGTTTGAAACTAGTGCATCAGCAATCAATCTCAACAAGAAATGACAAACAAACTGTCGATCTTACCAAGAAGGGAGGAGAAAATTATTTGTAGTCACAAAAGTGGAAATATCATGACTTAAGGCCTCTTTATACTCCCGCGGGCGCGCGGCCGACAACGCCCGCATTGCATCACGTGACTGACGAATTGGTCCGAGTGGCTCCTCTGCGTCGCTTGACGCGCACACGGCAAAAACTGTTGCTGCACGTAGAACGCCGCGGAGATCATCTCTCGTGATTGGTCCGTTTTAGTCACATGCTGTGATGACTTACTCAGCGTGGTCCCTCGGTTCTACATACCGTCTACGCCACCGCCTTTTTGATCGATTTTGCAGCATGATTAAACATATCATCTGGTCATCTAGGTCCATTTGTTCTTGCAGACACTCTTCCACGGTCGCCATCGTTGTTGCTTTGTTCCATGTTACTGAAAGGAAAGTAAAAACGGCTACTGGAAATGGCCCAAAAAAAATGCAGAGGTAACTCGTGGGTTGCGCTCGAGCATCGATAGCCGCAGTGACGTCAGCGTGGTCGCCACCCGCGCGAGTATAAAGAAGCCTTAAAGGCAAGGTAAGGTAAGGTAAGGTAAGGTAAGGTAAGGTCCCTCTCAGTAGTTGTGTAGAGAGTAATTGCCTCATTTACACAACAATGGTGACAAGATGGTGAAAAAACTAAACCAGCCACCACTTTGGGCATGAAAGGTAGAAAAGCCAAATGTCTGGGCTGCAGGACTTCTGGTGTTATCGCCACTAAAGTTCACCTACTTTATTAATAGTTGTTTTGTTGATGTGTTGATTGAGTTAACAGAAATAAATACAAAGCAAGGTCAATTAATATCAGTGCTAAAGAGTACCAGTACAAGTTATCATAGAGATTTGGTGGATAGGTAGAGTCACGGTCAGACAGAGCAGACAGACAGTACTTCAGTACCAGCAGGATGGTCCATTACTTCTTTGACTACAAAAGCAAGTGATCCAGGATCACCATGGTAAACAAAGAGACGCTATTTGCTTTATTAGAAGCCGGCGCACCAATTTTAAAGCTCTTATGTAAAATTACCAGATAGCGTTTCCGTCTTTGAGGTTCAGATGGAACTCTTTTCAGGGAAAACAGAACAATGTGTTATTTGACCCATGTTTCAGCCTTCCTTCATTTTCCTGTGCCCTGTCACATCATCGAAGACTATTGTTTTCCATGACAAGCGCAGCAGTGGCGCTGAGGCTGCAGACTTAGCCCCGTCAGACCCCAGTCTGAGGAGCAGACAGAGGAGAAGAGAAAAACACTGACCGGGAACCTTAGAACAGGATGCGCTACGAATAAAAACAGAGTCAAAAATGTTCAAATAAAACAAGTCACCGTGTGAGCCAACACAAGACCCTGCACAGCAGCGCTCCCACTAAGATGTTTTCTCTGCGTCAATGTTTCACATCTTGTTGCCCGAAATGAGGGTGAGTCAATAAAAGTGACACCTGTTTACAGAACTGTCTTGGTTGAACGAGAGCTGCAAAGAGGGGATCCTGTTTTCGTCGAAGCGTGACAACAGGTTCGAGCAACCTAACAGTTTGCCTACCATTGTTTTCGACGGGCAAATTTGTTTTGCTATACGAACGATCGCCCAGGGTCCCGGGAACGGATAGTGCGTGAAACTTGAGGTTCCACTGTACTTTATTTTCTGGAAGTCTATTTGTAACTGCCCAAATAAAACACTCAGCCAACCACTTGGCACACTCCGCTTAAACTCCATTAAGAACATCAGCATTAGGCCACTAAAAAACCCTTATTGTATTATCCTTATTCTCAGGAAAAATTGTTCTGTATACAAACAGGTTGACCAGGTACCCGGAAGGCATTGTGTGGGAAATTTCTGAGATTCTACCGCATTTAATTTTCTGAAAGGTATGTTTGAAATGACCGAAATCTAACATTTAACCATCCATCTTGCAAATTGTGGCTGAATCCCTTGAAAACGTCATCACTTTGCCTCGAAAAAACATACAGGGCCCGATTTACTAAGATCCCAAACAGTGGGCGCTAAACTGTGTGTTCACTCGCTCTTATTAGCAACAAGAGTAAAAGTCATGGAGATATAAATAGAAACAATAAACTTACCAGATGAACGTAAGGCACAAAGTAGCCATAAAGGGCTGCTGGGATGCCGAAAGCCCATATGCGATATCCCACGGATTTCCAAATGTTGACGCTGAACAACTGGCTAATGGGCGGACAACCACCACGTGTGCTTCTGGGCTTGCGTGGCAGCAGAGGCTTATAGGTGAAGCCGGCCAACATGAGCAGAAACATGAAGATGCACAGGACACGCATGGTGTTCTGGAGGCCCAGTCTGTCCAGCAGGCTGGACAGCAAAAAGGGAAGGCTGATTGTGAATAGGCTGCTGCCAGCAGTCACAATACCGTTCACCAAGCCGAGACGCTTCTTAAAGTAGTGGCCCAAGATGACCAGGCTGGGCTGGTAGGCAAAGGAGCAGCCACAGGAAAACACAATGCCATAGGTGAAGTACATGGGGCCTAGAGACCTGCAGTGGGGATACAAAAATACAAATTAGTTTGTATTTAGTCGTTTTATCTAGACTTATTATTGATTTTTTTCCACTGCGCATGGGGTCGGGGTCAGCATTAGCTTTGGTCAAAAAACAGAAACTGCAACAACCATGCCCCATTAAATGCATCAGAACAAAGGTTGTATGCATTTACTTCTCAGCATTTGGCTACTGGCCACAGTAAATGTTGTTGGAGGGGGGAAATGGAGGGCAAGCAACAACAACAAAAAAACAAAAAAACAGAACACTGTAGCAAAGTGGAGACCGTACAGTATAATAGTGCAGTGTCCAGAGTAGTGCTGTGTGATGCGAACAAAATGTTTTATCCCTATATACCTTTAGGTAGTTTAATTTCCTGATAATGAAGTCTATCACGACGGTTTTTCTTAAAATTTCATGAAATGAATAGCAATTTTATCTTCTCTTCTCTCCATTCATTTATGAACACACTGTAGATAGAAAACACTAAATAAATTAAAGATGCATACAAATAAAATGAAACTAATTTGCACGGGGCAAATACCATTCAAAATATCTGGCAGCAATAAAGTTCAAATAAATATAATAAAGTGCTCAAAGTAACATTCAAGTATGCCTACCATTTAACCAGTAAAAGTATGAAGAAATTAACGGTTTAGAGGGGAGGTTTTAGGAAGTTTGTCAGCGTGTTCTCTTGACTCCTAAAACAACCTGCTACTTTTTTACCTTTTGTTTCTTGTTGCACAAGTTGAGACAGGAAGAAAAGCTGGTCAACTCTTTCAGGCTTGAGACAATCGCTTTCACGTATTAATATTTACTGCTAAAATACTGTGCCACGCAGCCTACTCTGCTACGTAGCCTTGTGTTTTGGGTTTTTTTGGTCTTTTCGTCACGTGTGGGGAGTAGCTGGACCCAAGAGCAGGCGGAGGCAGATGTAAAATGATGAACAGTTTATTGAGGAAAGGTTGTGGAGGTGGTCCTGGATGTGTTGGCAGGCGGACAGGTGGCAGGCAGTGGACAGAACAGGCAGCTGGCTTGGTGGCAGGAATGACGTGGGTCAGGAACACAGGGGAGCACTGGGAACGAGGAGACAAGAGTTAACAAGGGAACGAGGAGTTAAGTGGCTTACTTGAGTAAGGTGGGCCGTGGTACCGCTAGGAGAGGCTGCAATACTTAGGCGAGGATTTCCGGGAACAGGCAGGCTTATATACACACCGGTGGTGATGAGGCTGCTTGAAGACAGGTGCTGAAAACAGAGAGGGGAGGGGGGAGAGAGAGAGAACACAAAGCGCCCTCCTGACTCCAATAGAACTGCAGAGCAGTATATGACAGTACCCCACTCTCAACGTCCTGCCAGGCTTCCCCGGGTGAGCCGCGTAGAAGTCGTCCAAAAGAGTAGGGTCGAGGATGAGCTTCCGGGAAATCCAAGAACGCTCCTCCGGCCCGTACCCTTCCCAGTCGACAAGGTACTGGAACCCCCTCCCCCTAGGCCTCACGTCGAGGGTGCGCGACACCGTGAAGGCCGGATGGTAGTCAACAACTTGGAGGGTCGGGGGGGGGGGGGGTCGGCCGGAGGGCTTAGGGCACAGGTGGAGACAGGCTTCAGCAAAGAGATTTGGAATATGGGATGAACTTTCAGAGACTGTGGAACCTTCAATTGGACGGAAGTGGGATTGATGATCTTGGTATTCTACCAATGAAACGCGGAGTGAGTTTCCGGGACTCTGTCTGAAGCGGGAGGTCATGAGAAGAAAGCCAGACAAATTGGCCCACGTTGTATTCCGAGCGTCAGGGAGCGATGACAGTCCGCGAGCTGTTTATTGCGTGCGGCGGACGGGGTCAACGCCGCTCGGTCGTCATTCCACACTGCCTCGGTTTCTCCGGAGATGATCCTTGACGGCAGGGACTGCCACTACCTCCCCCTGTTCTTTGAATAATGGGGGTTGGTAACCACAGTAAGCCATGAATCAGAATCAGAATCATCTTTATTTGCCAAGTATGTCCAACACAAGGAATTTGTCTCCGGTACCGGAACTGGTGAGGGAGTTGTGGGCGTACTCAATCCATGGGAGGAATGAGCTCCAGGAGGAGGGGTTGTGTGTGGGAATACAAAGGAGGGCATTCAAGGGATTGGTTCGCCCGCTCCATCTGGCCGTTGGTATGCGGATGATATCCTGACGACAAGCTGGTCTAAGGCCCGGTCTTGGGCTCCGGAGGAGTCTTTTGGGCCTCCTGAACTACCTGTTCAATCTGCCAAGTGGCTGCTCCAACGAAGCAGGAGGAAGGAAGGATTGGTTCCGGTTCGTCAGGGCTGGAGGGGGGTTTGCGGTTTTTGGGGCCAGGACGGAAGGAGAGACTGAAATTAAACCTGCGAAAGAAGAGAGCCCAGCGAGCTTGACGAGTGTTAAGGAGTTTGGCGGAACGGAGGTAAGAGAGATTCTTGTGGTCTGTCCAAATGATGAAGTTCAGTCCCCACCAGGCAGTGCCTCCACTCTTCCAAGGCCCACACAATGGGCAGTAGCTCTCGGTTGCCGACGTCGTAGTTCTTCTCGGCAGGGGACACACAACGGGGAAAAAAAAGGCACAGGGGTGAAGTTTTTGGGTCTTGGGGTCCCGCTGCGAGAGGAAAGCCCCTGCCCCCGTGTCCGAGGAGTCAACCTCGACCTTCGAACTGGAGGGAGGGGTCGGGGTGGCGAAGAATGGGCGCACTGGTGAACAACTGGTGAGTTGACTAAATGCTTGGGATGCTGCAGACGGTCGAAATTGGCAAATCCAAGGAGACGTTGCAGTTCTTTGTGAGTGGTGGGAGTGGGCCAGTTAACGACAGTTTGGATCTTGGCAGGGTAGGGTTGCAATTGTCCTTTTGAGATAACATAGCCCAGGAAGTGTACGGAGGAGATTGGAATTCACATTTTTCAGGTTTAACATACAGGCGGTTTTCAAGGAAGCATTGGCGGACTTGGCATACATGACGGTGATGTTCGTCAAGGGAGCAGGAGAAAATGAGATTGTCATCCAAATAGACAAAAAAAAAAAAACAGTTCAGCATATCACGGAGGACGTCATGAATGAAGGTCTGGAAGACAGCGGGGGCATTAGTCAATCCAAACGGCATGTCCTGGTATTCGAAGTGTCCGAGAGGGGTGTCGCAAGCGGTTTTCCATTCATCCCCCGCTCGGATACGGATAAGGTGGTAGGCGTTCCGTAGATCCAACTTGGTGAATATCCGGGCATGACAGAGGGGTTCAAACGAGGGGTCGATGAGGGGAAGCAGAGATGTCATTGAGAGCACGGTAGTCGATACATGGGCGAAGATGGCGTCTTTCTTTTCAACAAAAAAGAAGCCGGACCCTACTGGAGAAGAAGAGGAAGGTCGTATGAGTCCGGAAGCCAGAGAGTCATGGATATAGTCCTCCATTGCCTTTTTCTCAGGTCGGGAAAGGTTGTAGAGACGGCTGGAAGGAAGAGGGGCCCCCGGCAACAGATTAATTGCCCAGTCATAAGGGCGGTGGAGGGGTAGAGAAATGGCCAGGTCTTTGCTGAACACCGGAGAGAGATCATGGTATTCTTCAGGGACTCGGGAGAGGTCAACGGGCATGGAAGAGGGTGGCGATTTATCAGAGGGCGGTATAGCGGAGAGCAGGCAGCGTTAGTGGCAGTGAGGGCTCCATCCGGTGATGGCTAAGTGAGTCCAGTGGATGGTGGGGGTTGTGTTTTTTGAGCCAGGGAATTCAGAGTACGAATGGCGTATCAGGGGAAGGGATAACAAAAAGTGAGATGTTCTCACGGTGATTACCCGAAATGAGCAAGGTGAATGGCACTGTTTGGTGGCTAACGGGGGAGATGATTCGGCCATCCAGGGCTGTGACTTTCTTCGGGGACGGAAGTGGTTGGAGAGGGATTTGGAGCTGGTGAATTATTGCTTCATGAATGACACTGGCACTGGAATCTATAAGGGCAGTAATGGGGGTGTTCTGAGCAGAAACTACAATGCAAGCGGGAACAGTGATTCGAGAGGGGGAGCTTGAGGGAATGGAGGTGGTGTCGCGGTGAGCCTGGTCTTGTGATCGGAGAGGGCATGAGGAAAAAAAGTGACCGGAGTGATTACACAGTGGCTGGATGACTCGACGCTGATGCTCCTGTGGGTCTAGACACGTTTTACCAATTTGCGCGGGCTCTGCGGTAGCTACGGGGAGTGACGGAAGTGTGGGAGAAGCTGACGGCGTGGTGCTCTTGAGTGGGAGGATTCTTACATACACGAACCCTCCTCTCTCTTGCTCTCTCTCGCGGTCGGTTATCAAGCCGAATGGAAAGGGTGATGAGATCCTCGAGAGAGGAGGGCCCGTCCCGGACCGCAAGCTCATCAAGACCATTTGAAAAAATCCTCCCACCCCCATTTCACCTGCCAATATTCGGAACTCAATGGAATATTCCGCTGCTGATTTAGTGCCCTGCATGAGCGTGAGGAGGCGGCAGGTGGCTGCTTTACCCTGAACTGGGTGATCAAATACTTTGCGGAGTTCGGCGGGAAAATAATCGAATGAATGAAGTACCGGAGAGGAGTTTTGCCATAATGTAGTGGACCATTTTGTTTTGTTTTGTTTGTAGGAGGTTAGTGACATATGCTACTTTGGAACGTTCGGTGGGATACCTGTACGGTTGGAGATTGAATACGAGTGAGCAATTACGAATAAACGGGGGGGGGGGTTGAATGGATTGCATCTGTTGGGAAAGGAGGGAAACATGTTGCGAAAGGGAGTGGACCGATTTGGTGATTTCTTGCAGGTTTTTGTCATGTCGTCCAATGTGGGCGCCTTGGAGGGTTAGTGCGTTCTTCAGAGGCTCCGTAGTTTGGGGGGTGGGGGGGGGGGTAGGGGGTTTGATGTGGTTTTGAAGAAACAGTGCTTTGCCTCAACTCCACGCTGCTTCTGTACAGTTATTCATGTCGTGTTTTTAAGTTGTAGGAAAGATTTTACGCGCTTGAGTCGCTAGTAACGATTTGTTTGTGGCATGTTTTGCAATTACCGTTTCCTGGTCGTCGTATAATTATTATCATTATTTTTTTTTAATAAACCAAATGGATTTACATTACCCTCTTTCCAGCACTAACACTCTGGGCGGTGTCCAGTTTGTTCTCCGATAAGCACTCGTCCCTGCGATGTTTAGGTCCATGGCATTGGGCGGAAGCTTCGCTGTGGCGGCTTTGCGTCGAGAGCGGGTTGAGACGGGGTTCGCATGGGCGTTATCTCGCGGTGTCACGGGCGCTGGCATTGTGCCTCGTCGTTTTGTTCGCACCCATTAAAGAATCTCCTGTCCAAAATGATGCATATGTTGTGGCACTGAACACTTTTCAGTAGATTCAGGGAGATATTTGCCCTCATGTGAAGTTCAAAAGTTGGTCCATAAAATGACTGACATCAGGAGACGTCCATCCATCTATCCAGCTTATCATGTTCAAGGTCGCAGGAAGCTGGAGCATATGTCAGCCGACTTCGTAAATTCCCACCGTCACTGAGTGGGAACTGAACACACGCAGTTTGCACCAATGCCAGGCGAGTGCATCACTACAAAACGTCAGCGGCATGAGGTCACAAACCTGTATAATGCCAGGTTTCATTGTAAACAAGTCCTTGCACAAAATTGTTTGTACCTTTCCGTAAAACAAAAACAAACAAAAACCATGGTCACCAAAATAACTTGAAACTGACAAAAGTCATAATTTAAATAAATAAACCGAAGATGAACTAATGAAAATCAGGATTGCTGTGGTCCAACATTTTTCATTTTCAGTGGCCAGCGTGCGTACATACTATCGCATAGGTGTCACGGACCCAACTTAAACAATAGTTGAACAAACTATTTATCCCTGACTTCTGATATCAAAACTAGTTAGTTCCCCATCAATTTGTTGTGCATATGCGATATTATGAGGAGGCCATTAAACATTTAAAGATCATTGTCATAGTCACAACGGTCGTCTGAGAGAAACCGTAACTACAGCTAACGTGACAAAAATGTGTTTTGACATCGCTGCTGTCCTGGTCCGCTTAACTTAATATTTCCGTTTCACAACTTTTTTTGCGACAATCACGACAATGAAATAACTTCTGTAACGCTGAGTGAGACTTTTGCACCCTGTCAACAGTTATTTTGGCCCAGCCCTTGTGATCAAACCGCTCCGGATGGCTGCCGCACATACTGCGCTGGGTACATTCAAGTGAATTACAGCGAGCGAGCCTCTTAAAATATCCACATACTCTCTCTTTCGCAACCCACTTCTTCCTTAACTATATATTTTTATGGTTTAATATATGTGATAAAGTACCATAAAGTGTGTGCAACATCAAAAGCTTACACAGGCTCGCCGTTCAGGGCGTCCGTATATTCAGTCGCTCACTGTGCAGGGCTGCTTCGCCAACCTTTTTTTTTGCAAATGGTCCAGTCCAATCAGGCTCGACTTTTTTCTTCTTTTTTTTTTTTTTTTAGGATTAATTTCTTTATTTTTACAAGCCCTTCTTGGGTATTTCTAGCTGTGTGTTTTGACGAATATCAGTCTCATATCAGTTAAATGACCTTTATTTGACAGTGCATTCATATGATATTAGAGGGATCTCGGAAGGTGGATTGAATGGGGTGAATGGCCACATAAATCCAGATTGAGGCCCCTGGGTAGTTCCAAAGTCCTGATTGGGTAAACAAATCCCAATAGCGACATTTTATGACCAGAAAATTCAGCACCTTGCACTTTCATCTACACAAGGAAACAGTCGACCCTCACGGCATTTAGAAAGACTGTTATTCAGTCACTTGCTAAGAAGAGATTTTTAATTACTTATTTATAACACATAAAAGGATTGAAGGCGTGAAGAGGCTGCTTTAGGAGGATCAGATATTTCTACATGTTGGCGTGAGTGTTTACTTATGCGTACATAAGTATGAGATTCCAAGATATGATTAACAACAGAGCGCTACGGACGCCGCCTCCCCTCAGCAGAGGAATTACGCAACCATACATTCTCTTTTAGAGGATCATGTGATCTCTCACACATAATCAAATTAATATTTTGCACAGTGACACCTCTCAGGTTGGACGCAATCCATTCGAGGACACTTGACCGGAAATATTCAATTTTTCCATCGGAAAACAACAGAAATGGAAATAATACGTTTGACAGGAAAACTGTCACTGTAAAATCTTAAAGTTGTGTTTGTTGTTTTGTTTCCAAAGAGATTAAATATGCAAAAAATAAATAAATAAAATAAAAATAAAAATGCATCTTCCCGAAAGTGTTTCGTGTTATTTGGGCCAGGGTCAGCGGCACGGTGGACGACTGGTCGGCACACACAGTGAGCCGATGGAGAGTTGGACGGCTCCACTGCGAATTAGCCTGCTCCTAGAGGCTACGTTCGTACTTATTAGTCACTAGTGGACTCGTGGACCAGCGGCATACCCGTGTTGGTTCTGTCCACTACTTCGCAGCCATGCTCAATGCGCCGCACAACTTAACCGCTTATGGTTGCGAGGCCGCGAGCTAACGAGCTAGCGAGCCTGCACGACGGGGCCGTTTAATACATCAGCGCCTCACTCCTAGCTGTCGAGTGTGGGTCCCCGACATAGCGGAGAGACAGGAACGCCAACTATTAATTTTCATTTTAGGGGTTAATCGGTCAACGTTCTTAAATGGTCATACAACTGTACAATTAATAGATAATAGTGGAGAGAAAAATGTAAAAACAAGTCTTCGTCGAATGACGAAGGCATGGTGTGATCTTTTCATCACATTTTTATTCTAGACCCAAGTCAAAAAATAAGTAGAATGAACCATAAATTCTAACTTCATTTTGATAAATGACAGCGTTATCATACAATTAATCTTCTTCTCTAAAAGGCCCGTTGTTGTGCCAAGTCTGTTTTTTACTAAAACACACAGGTACAGCGTAATTCCTTTGATGCTCGCTGAACTCATGGAACTATTCTACAAAGTTTTGTGTGACTTATATTTTGGACAAATTCTGAACTGCATCACCTCAAGGCAGTTAGATGTCGGAGGTAAACATGAAGCCAGTGAGAAGATCAATAAATCCCCCAGGTTAAAGACCATGAAACTTAGAATAGTTACTTTTTTTCATTTTTGACTTAAGTTTTTAATTTCCTTACGTGACAAAAGAGCTGGCCAGGAGGCCGACCAAGCCGACGGCAGCTCCACCCACGGCAGTAACTCTGCATCCGAGAATATCTGTGAAGATGCTTACGATGGGTGAGCAGAGGAAGATCATCCCCATGGAGAGGGAGCCCACCCATGCTGCAGGTCAGAGAGAGAGGGAGAGAAAAAAAAAAATGGTATTGAAAAGTATTAGTAAACCACACAGATTGTCCTTTCACATCCCCTATATACAACCAATTCCAATGACGTTGGGACGTTGTGTTGAACAAATAAAAACAGAATACCACGCTTTGTGAACTTGGGAGGTGGAATTCTTTCCCATGCTTGCTTGATGTACAGCTTCCGCTGTTCAACAGTCTGGGGTCTCCGTTGTCGTATTTTACCTTTTACAATGCGCCACACATTTTCAAATGGGAGACAGGTCTGGACTGCAGGCAGGCCGCCGGTCTAGTACCCGCACTCTTTTACTACGAAGCCACGCTGTTGTAACACGTGCGGAATGTGGTTTGGCATTGTCTTGCTGAAATAAGCAGGGGCGTCCATGAAAAAGACGTTACTTGGATGGCAGCATATGTTTTTCCAAAGCCTGGATGTACCTTTCAGCATTAATGGTGCCTTCACAGATGTGTAAGTTCCCCATGCCATTGGCACTAACACAGCGCCATAGCATCACAGATGCTGGCTTTTGAACTTTGCGTCCTTCACAGTCCGGATGGTTCTTTTCCTCTTTGGCCCGGAGGACACGACGTCCACAATTTCCAAAAACAATTTGAAATGTGCACTCGTCGGACCACAGAACACTTTTCCACTTTGCATCGGTCCATCTTAGATGAGCTCGGGCCCAGAGAAGCCGGCGGCGTTTCTGGGTGTTGTTGATCAATGGCTTTTGCTTTGCATAGTAGAGTTTCAAGTTGCACTTACGGATGAAGCGTTGAACTGTATTTACTGACATTGGTTTTCTGAAGTGTTCCTGAGCACATGTGGTGATATCCTTTACACACTGATGTCGGTTTTTGATGCAGTGCCGCCTGAGGGATCGAAGGTCACGGGCATTCAAGGTTGGTTGTCGGCCTTGCCGCTGACGTGGAGTGATTTCTCTAGAGTCTCTGAACCTTTTGAAGAGATTATGGACCGTAGATGATGAAATCCCCAAATTCCTTGCAATTGTACGCTGAGGAACCTTGTCCTTAAACTGTTGGACTATTTTCTCACGCACTTGTTCACAAAGAGGTGAACCTCGCCCCATCTTTGCTCGTGAATGACTGAGCCATTCAGGGAAGCAATCATGGCACCCACCTGTTCCCAATTCGCCTGTTCACCTGTGGGATGTTCCAAACAGGTGTTTGAGGAGCATTCGTCCACTTTCTCAGTCTTTTTTTGCCACCTGTCCCAGCTTTTTCGGAACATGTTGCAGCCATAAAATTTTAAGTGAATGCTTATTTGCTAAAAACAATAAAGTTTATCAGTTTGAACATTAACTATCTTGTTCAACCTATATTTAATTGAATACACGACAAAGACATGATTTGCGATGGATGGATGGATGGATGGATGGATGTATTCTGTTTCTATTTATGTTTAACACAACATCCCAACTTCGTTGGAATTGTAAATCTGGGAAGCCGAAAAAAAATGCTGTATTAGCGGAATGTCTCTTCTCAATCTGAGCAATTACTGCAAATACACAGACAGAATCGAATGAATTGAGTCAGGTCGACCCACACACCATGTCTGAGATGTTTGTTATGATTGTTCCTCATCGGGCAAGTTGTTTCCATGTCATTGAAAGAGATTTGTCAACCGAGTCAACGGGAAGACGCATTTCGGGACAGGAAGGAGTGATCAGGAAAAGAACAATGGCCGGATTCTGAAGCATCACGATGCAATGAAGATACCAAGCAACCCCACAGTATAACTTTAAATGGCACAACGGCGGGTAGAGGGGTTCAGGATAGACAGATGCTCTGTCACAGACCGGACATACTAGTAATGTCTCCGTATGACCATTTGGAACCTAATGGTTTTTGTTAAGTACAGTATATGAACAAATACAACGACTGGTTAGAGCGTCTGCCTCACAGTTCTGAGGACCGGGGTTCAATCCCCGCCTGCGTGGGTGTCCTCCCACATCCCAAAAACATGCATGTTAGATTCATTGACAACTCTAAATTGCCCGTAGGTGTGTATGTGAGTGCGAATGGTTGTTTGTTTGTATGCATGTGCCCTGCGATTGGCCGGCAACCGGTTCAGGGTGTACCCCGCCTCCTGCCCGAGGACAGCTGGGATAGGCTCCAGCACGCCCGCGACCCCTGTGAGGAGAAGCGGCTCAGAAGATGGACGGTTAAGACAAATACTTAATCCCTAGTCCAAAAGAATCTGTTATTACTGCATTATGATACTTTTACTCGTAAATTAAAAGTGAAATATTGAACTAACAAATTTAATGTGTGACCTTGATGATTGTAATTTGTATAAAGTACCTGAAAAGCTATACTTGAGTAAAAGTACAAGTATCTTAACAGAAAAGAACAATTACTCGTAACAATTATCAGTATCTGACATTTGCTGTACTTAAGTATCAATAGTAATTTTCCTGATGTTACATGTTCTATAAAGTCTTGGAATTATTCCAAAAAGTGACTGATTAGAATTTTGGTTACATCTTGATTTTAAATTTTATCGTTACTTATTTAGTTTACGTCAGCGACATAGTTAAAGATCCGCGCGTCGGTTGCTGAGTGAACTTAGCCAGGCCGTCCACGCGACGGCGGCGTCTGCTAGCCTCAAGGCACACAGCGACAAGCCACTCGCTAACGGCGTGCCCATATAAAGACATCCTGATTATCAGAGTCTCAATTTCACGGTCTCCCGCTACCGCTATCCCTACCCACCTGAGTCGGGCAGGCCTATTGTTCCTTTGTGCGCCACGGCTCAGGCATAAGTATTTGTACTCCGTTACAAGATCGGTGAATTGTGTTTTTGGTTTAAAAAAATATATATAATAATAATAATTTGTGATCAACTAAAGCTGACAAGCTTCTGTTGAGATATTCTATTCTCGCTACTCGTTAAGTTTCGAGAATATGTGCATTTTACCAGTGAAGATGTCACAATTTATAGTCTCTGGTCATACGGAGTGTGAATAATTTTCACATTCACACTCTAATTTTCACTTGCATACAAGAGTGAAATGCTGCACCGGAGGTGTTGCAAGGGGGGGGGAGCAGTCTGGGTCAGTTATATAAAACAAATACCTGCGATACCCTCAGTTTTCCATACGAGAAAGTGGGAGTTGCCTGTGCCTTTAAGCAAGCGTCACTTCTACTTAAAACTGTGAACGTAAGAACAAATACAGGAAACTGTCACTTTTCTTTTTAACGCATGGTCAGCACGTTTTGGGAGAAAATACCGCTGTCATGGGCGGCAGTGGAAACGGAATACAGAAAAATGCAGGCAGACATGTTCTGACACTTACTGGGCTGAACTGATGATCATTGCCTTAGGGTATAGAGGCAACAATAAGATTGAGAAGGGAGAAACGGGTCACGGCATGGACAACACAGACGGACAAGGGGAGAGCCATTGGACCATACAGGTGACTGGTTCCAAAGCACGTTTTGGCCTGGAGAACTTTTCAGTGCCCACTGGGTTTTTTTTTTGCAATTCTGTACCAGACAGCAGCAGAAATGTTAGAATGACAAAACAAGTGACACATGATTAGAAAGGGAAGACAAAAATTAAAACATGGTTTTCCCTCAATTCTGAGGCTGGGTCAGGGAAAACCTGCGGGAGGAAAAAAGGAGCAGCTGTCGTCAGAATGTGTTGGCCCATCTGATTTTTACTTGAGTAACAGGAGAGCCGTGCGTCAGGTTACTGTGTTATTGCTGGATGACGCAATCCGCATACGGTACTCATATTGGAAAGCGGGTTGAATTCAAAAAAAAAAGGTGGAATCGATTCAAATGGGAGTCACAAATTTACAGATTTTAAAAATTATTTAACTACTGTTGACGACAGCGGTGACGAGTGGTCTTTGGTGACAACTGGGAATCAACTTAATCCCTAACCTGGAAAACAGCAAACGCCATGAATACTGTCGCTCTTATTAAAACTAAGACAATCTTGAGGCGACCTCGAACACCGTGGAGGAGCACAACGATGGTAACAGACCTCTAAAATCAAAGTGTAGGAGAGCAGAACGTAAGTGGACAAAAAACTAAACTCCAAATTGACTATGAACTCTACAGAGAAAGCTTTTGGAATTTTAACCAAGAGTTAGGGCTAGACAGCAGCACCAGTTTCCTAAATCTCTTAAAGTAGCTGCCATTAAGTCGCTTCTAAAAAAAAATAATAATAAAAAATAAAAATAAAATAGAACGCTGGACGCTTCCATGTTAGCAAGCTACGGACCCATCTCAAATCTCCCTCTCATAGCCAAGATTGTTGAGAAAGTTATTTTTAATCAACTCAGCAATTTCTTGAACTTAAATGGACTTTTTGACAAATTTCAAATCGGGTTTTCGAACTCATCACAGTACAGAGCCTGTTCTTATCAAAGTGCTAAATGATATAAGGTTGAATACTGACTCGGGAATGGTGTCAATTCTGGTCTTGTTGGACCTCAGTGCGGCTTTTGATACGGTAGGTCATAATGTACTGCTGAACGGGTTGGAAATGTGGGTGGAACTAAATGGACCAGTCCTTAAATGGTTCAGGTCCTACCTGGAGGAAAGGAGTTATTTTGTAACCATTGGAAGCGTTCAATCTTATCGAATGGCAATGCCCTATGGGGTCCCTCAAGGGTCAGTTCTTGCACCCCTCCTGTTCAACCTGTATGTGCTCCACTTGGGTCAAATTCTTCAGAACTTTAATTTGGATTATCATAGCTATGCAGATGACACACAGTTATATGTAGCAGTGTCTCCAGAGGACTACAGTTCAGTTGAGATGTTGTGTCACTGTCTAAAACAGACAAATAACTGGATGAGCCAACAGTTTCTTCAATTAAACCACAACAAAACTGAGATAATTGTTTTTGGCAATAAAGAAAAGAGGATTGCTATTAGTAAATACCTGGAGTCACTCTCTTTAAAAACCAAAGACCAAGTCCGAAAGCTTGGTTTACTCATAGATTCCGACCTGACTTTCAACAGTCATCCATCCATCCATCCATCCATCCATTTTCTGAGCCGCTTCTCCTCACGCGGGTCGCGGGCGTGCCGGAGCCCATCCCAGCCGTCATCGGGCAGGAGGCGGGGTACACCCTGAACCGGTTGCCGGCCAATCGCAGGGCACATGGAAACAAACAACCATTCGCCCTCTCAGTCATGCCTACGGGCAATTTAGAGTCTCCAATGAATGCATGTTTTTGGGATGTGGGAGGAAACCGGAGTGCCCGGAGAAAATCCACGCAGGCACGGGGAGAACATGCAAACGCCACACAGGGGGGGACGGGGATTGAACCCTGCACCTCAGAACTGTGAGGCTGACGCTCTAACCAGTCGGCCACCGTGCCTTTCAACAGTCATATCAAATCAATTACTAAAACTGCCTTCTACCAAGAACATACCCAGAGTGAAGGCTTGCATGTGCCAAGCAGACCAGGAGAAGCTCATCCATGCTTTTATCTCAAGTAGACTTGATTATTGTAATGGTCTTCTGACTGGACTCCCCAAAAAGAGCATTAAACAGCTGCAACTCATTCAGAATGCTGCAGGTCGGGTTCTGACCAGAACAAAGAGGTCAGAGCATATTACTCCAATTCTAAAGTCTTTAAAATGTTTTCTAAAGGTGACTGGGAGCCAGTGTAAAGTTCTGCTACTGGTCTATGAACTAAATGGTTTAAGTCCTGAATGCAGGAAAGAAATGTTAATGGGATATAAACCCAGTAGGGCTCCGAGATCGACAGACTCGGTCGGGTCAAATAGTGGAGCACAGAGTCCAAAGCAAACATGGTGAAGCCGCATTTAGCCATTCTGCTGCACACAAATGGAATAAGTTGTTGGCAACAAGTGACGTCAGCCCCAAGTGTGAATCTTTTTAAGTCCAGGTTAAAAACTACATTTTTTTTCTCATGCTTTTTAGAGCATTTCCACTTTTAAAACGATATTTCTTGCACTGTACACTGTTTTAAATTCTACTTTTATTTTATTTCTCTTTATTATAAATGTTTGTCAGCTGTTGTTTTTTTTCTATTTGTCATTAAACGCTTTTAATCACGTAAAGCACATAGAGTATGAAATGTGCTTAGCTTCCAAATGGCGAGCTACCGGCTAGTTTCAAATAAACAAGCTTTACCATTTTACTCTACAGTGTTTGACAGTTGAGAAAGTACATTTCATTTCCAACTTTGTGGCTTAAAACATTAGTGGAATCTCCAAACAATAGGGAATGAAAATGAACCAAAGTGCTAAAAAAAAAAAAAAAAAAACCCATTTAAACTTCAACAGCTGCCTTTTATTTTTTTGCTTTTTGTATTGCCACCATGGAAGGCGGCCAATGACTATAAAGAGAATTATGGTGACAATCATGAGGATGACCATTGGACAGGAAATGAAACTTACTGCAATACAGCCATTACGACAACTAAAGGAGTACGACAAACCCCGCCGAGATGTGTCCCCATTATTAATGCACCACTGAGGTGTCTCGGTCTCTTTTAGCAATTAGCCACACGGTTGGTTGTTTGATGCATGCATTTCTGGCCATGCTGCTCCGTACGGTACAATAGGTTGACAAAGAATACAGTGGGAAGAACTGAATGTGCACCGCACTGAGCTGTAGTTTTTTGCAAGGCGACTTGCCACCCTTTTTACATTCACTGCGTGTTTCAAGTTTCATTAAAGGGCGCTTAAACATTGTACGGCTACATTCTTTTTACACTTACGCCAGTTAAGGCAACCCTGGAACGGATTTTTTTTCCGATTTCCATGATTTTCTATTGCAGTTTTTTTTTTTTTTTTTTTTTTTTTTTTTTTTTTTTAAACAACCATAAATTAAAGATCGACCAGTATCCCTGAACAGACTGTGGTTGACCTTAAGAGGTTGCACTTTATTGAATTTCATAACAATACTTCCAAATACTAAAAAAAAAAAGTCAGTGTACAGGGGATGCAAGTCAATAGAAAGCAAATTAATCATATAGAGTCATACATTTTTTTGTACGAGATCTAAAGGCTCGCCCTTACTAAATACAGACCGTGATCCATCAGCCTAAATCTGTACAAACTGTGTACATAACCTTCGGTTTGGTAGTCATTTTGATCACTGACGGTTTTGCCGCAGTCAAGGAAAGTCAAATTGAATGCGGTACACTTCTCATATGGGGATATCATCCGACTTTTAGCTACGTGATGTAATAAATGTGAAGACTCCATGAAAGACAACAGGAAATTGCCATTATCCTTTCATCTGCTTTTACCCCTGCAAAATCATTTACGCTTCAGACAAAGAGGAATTCTCAATTGAAAAACTGCAGTACAAGGATTCGCTCTCTTCAAATGACATCCGCCATTCACCCTGAGCCCTACTCGCCTGGTTAACAAAAAAAAAAAAGTCAGTTGGCCAATACACTGGTCTACTATTGAAATTGCTGGAAGCCATTCAGCTCTGAACCCAGGTCACCCGCAAAGACTGAACTGCAAATGGCAACAATTGTAAGGAAGTACCAATAGTCTGAATGTATCTGCATTTAGGTGTGGGAATCCATAACATTGTATCAATATCAATGCCATTGTCGATTCTGCTTATCGAGCCAATTCCTTATCAATTCTCTTAATGACTCCTGAGCGGTTTTATGAGAGGCAAAAAAAAAAAAAAGCGCGGTTTCAACTGCAAGCTGTCGCCTTACAGTTTTTCACACCAAATTTTATTTTTTTCAAAATGATGTCGGCACAATACTTTTTCTAGCAGGAAGCAGGGTCTGACGTTAACCCTTTCTAGGGCCACCACGGGCCAAGTTGTTGTGGCCCTTTCAGGACCTGTACTGGCCCCGTACATTCGTGATATAATACTAGGGCTGTCACGCGTCAACTCGTGATTAATCACCCAAAAATTATCGCATTAATCATCTATAATGAGGCTTCAGTATCACATTTAAAAAATATTTTATTTATTTATTTATTTTTTTAAAAGCCTATAGAGGGAAAAGGGACACCCTGGAGAGATTTCTTCATATGACTAATACATTTTTGTTTTGGTAATCGCTTACTAAAAACAATAAATCAAACTATCACTGCCAAGCACAAAAAGAAATCCTGATGATTTACCTTCACTTTGTGAATGAATTCACAGTCGTCGCAAGCTGCTCGGTGGGCTATCTATTAACTAAAGTCAACAGAAAAACCTAACGGACAGGCATTAATTGGCTCGCAAGACCTTTTTTCTGCTTCGGTAAATAAACGGCTCGCCCGTGACAGAATATTCTTGTAATATGTAAACCACGGATAATCTTCATGATACAAATTGATTATTTGTATCACGAAGACTGTGCTTCATATGATTCCAGCCAACTTCAATTTAGTATATGAGCTTACGTAATAGCTATAAATATAAAAAAAAATTTTGGCTTACTGAAGCCTTCCCATTCTTCATCATATTGCAATACCCTTGTGCGCCCTCACATTTACACACATTTGTTTCCAAAAGAACTACAAAGCATGCAATTGGTTAACACCTTGTCTAGTAAATACTGACTTGCTTTTTTGCAGTCAGGGGAAACATATTTTCCAGGACAAGTGTGACGGCACAAAATAAGTTCTTCCTTGAAAGTAAGTACAACCCCAATTCCAACGAAGTTGGGACGTTGTGTTAAACATAAATAAAAACAGAATACAGTGATTTGCAAATCATGTTCGACCTATATTTAATTGAATACACTACAAAGATATTTTATGTTCAAACTGATAAACTTTATTGTTTTTAGCAAATAATTATTAACTTAGAATTTGATGGCTGCAACACGTTCCAAAAAAAGCTGGGACAGGCTCATGTTTACCACTGTGTTACATCACCTTTTCTTTTAACGACATTCAATAAACGTTTGGGAGCTGAGGACACGAATTGTTGAAGCTTTGTAGGTGGAATTCTTTCCCCATTCTTGCTCGATGTACAGCTTCAGCTGTTCAACAGTCCGGGGTCTCCGTTGTCATATTTTACACTTCATAATGTGCCACACATTTTCAAAAAGGGAGACAGGTCTGGACTGCATGCAGGCAGGCCAGTCTAGTACCCGCACTACTATGAAGTCACGCTGTTGTAACACACGCAGAATGTGGTTTGGCATTGTCTTGCTGAAATAAGAAGGGGGGGGGTCCATGAAAAAGATGTTGCTTGGATGGCAGCATATGTTTCTCCAAAACCTGTATGTAGCTTTCAGCATTAATGGTGCCTTCACAGATGTGTAAGTTCCCATGCCATTGAAACTAACACAGCCCCATACCATCACAGATGCTGGCTTTTGAACTTTGCGTCCATAACAGTCCGGTTGGTTCTTTTCCTCTTTGGCTCGGAGGACACGACGTCCACAATTTCCAAAAACAATTTGAAATGCGGACTCGTCGGACCACAGAACACTTTTCCACTTTGCATCGGTCCATCTTAGATGAGCTCGGGCCCAGAGAAGCCGGCGGCGTTTCTGGGTGTTGTTGATAAATGGCTTTCGCTTTGCATAGTAGAGTTTCAAGTTGCACTTGCGGCTGTAGCGCCGAACTGTATTTACTGACATTGGTTTTCTGAAGTGTTCCTGAGCCCATGTGGTGATATCCTTTACACATGGATGTCGCTTTTTGACGCAGTGCCGCCTGAGGGATCAAAGGTCACGGGCATCCAATGTTGGTTTTCGGCCTTGCCGCTTACATGCAGTGATTTCTCCAGATTCTCTGAACCTTTTGATGATATTATGGACCGTAGGTGCTCACTCGCCTTACTATTATTGTCATCAGATTGGTGGAAAGTGTCTTTCGGTGTCTTGAGAAGCGCTATATAAATTTAAAGTATTATTATGATGGTGATGAAATAAAAAGCTATAATAGAGACAGACGGAACGATATGTATGTGTACGTATATACATTTATTATTAATTTACATTTATTTTAAATATGTGCGCTTGTTTTCATGTGCTTGACTGACTCAACATTAGCCGTTAGCTTGAAGAAACGGCTGCTCGTGACCGCTATCCCAGCGAGAATGTCAGGACTTGCGGGTAAAATCACTCATGAGTATGTTCACTGCGTAGTACGTCGTTGCTTGCGCAAACGAATCCCTCACCGTAATAGTACATCGCTCCTTTGCGGATCACAAACGAAGAAGTTCAATGAACGAATCACTCGTTTCTAACGGATCGCGAACGATAAGTTCAACCGACGAATCACTCTTCAGTTCCTCAGTGTACCAGTACATACAGTTCACTTAAGTCCCTCCCCTGAACAAATCACTCTTCAGTGCTTGAGTACACCAGCAGTACACTAGTTCACTTAAGTCCCTCTCCTGACCGAATCACTCTTCAGTACACCAGTTCACCGAATGAATCACTCGGTTCACTTAAGTCCCTCCCCTGACCGAATCACTCTTCAGTACACCAGTTCACCGAATGAATCACTCGGTTCACTTAAGTCCCTCCCCTGAACGAATCACTCACTCTTCAGTTCTCCAGTACATTCAGTCCACTTAAGTCCCTCCCCTGCCTGCACGGCATTTCCTGATCCTGGCTGCTCATTGGTCATTCGCCGAAGTGAGTGACCACGCTGGCGAATCGCAAATCACATGGCAGTACGTTTAATGAAGTCCCACCCCCACTTGCATTCCGGCTGCTCATTGGTCACTCGCCGAAGATTCAGAAGTGAGTGACAAAAACGCTTCGGCGGTTCCATTTCCGCTCGCCTCAGGGCGGTGGGCGCGGGCAAGCTAAAAGACCGAAATCATTTCATAAACTGATTTAGTTCAGTTCGTTCACTAGAAAGATTCGTTCTTCTGAACGAAATGCTCGCAAACGAAACAACACTATTCTGCACGCGGCGAGAATTTGTGCCATGTCGCATAGGGGCCACGTGGCCCAATGCGTCGGTCACGTGGTGCAATGCGGGCGCGGGAGTATAAAGAGGCCTTTAACAGCTCATGTGAAAAATTAACACAAGACAAAACCTAAGTCTCACTTTACACCTAACACCAAATTGCATCTTCTACAACACACAATCTATTTTCGCAGTGTTAAGTGGATCCAGAGAACCAGATTGAGGGTACATCGATATTTGGAACATAAAAAGTGGAGCCTGTACCTTAGTAAATTATTGACATTATATCTCCTGTTCTATTCTTAGTTCAAACTTCTACCCTTTCAGAAAGGGTTACTTTTACTGTGCAGTTTCTTATGGTCTAACAACCAATGCGGTCCATGTATTTATGAACAGCAGTTGCTCCCAAATCACAAAGATCCTAGTCAGTACCCCCCCCCCCCCCCCCCCCCCCCTCGGGGCCTCACAGTGTTACAGACACACTTTTAACATTTAATGGACCATATAGCGCTGCAATCTTTCTTGCATCGAATGCTTGCAGAAGTTGCGAGTCATTTATAGCAGCCCGTTTCGTTGGAGGCAAGACGGCTAATTTTCATATGCTTACAACACAAGTTCCAATGCGGCCCTCGTGTGTTTTGGGGTTTCACAAAGCAGGAAGTGAAAACCTGCGAGGGGAACTGTGATTTGTGTCTGTGCAAAAAAAAATAAAAAAGTCGAGAAAAAAAGATCAAAAGCATGCTTGGTATTGGTTCTGACTGCAGAGGAAACTAAATGTCCATATGTAAAACGTTAAATGGGAATGTTGTGGCCTGTGCCAGAGGGGAACTGAATGGGGTGGTTAGGCCTTTAACGTCAAAGATTGGCGGGATTGCTGTGCAACCCTCTTCTTTAAATGCTTAGTTGAAGAAAAAAAAATAAACAAACATTTCAGACCCCCCGTGTTGTCATATCATTCCTCTGTATCGCATTGCATTTGGTTTTGAAACCATAATGAACTCTAAATTCCTTTCCACGATTCGATACAAGTCAGTCATGTATGTACGACTACAGACAAAACAAATATTGGCAGACATGAACACAGGCATGTAAGAAAAACTGAAAGCAATATGAAAGCTCTGAAATGATGTGCAGTATGTATGAATTCATGGGTTTCCAGTTTACTAAAACTACATTGGGCCAGGGCATACAATAAATGGACAGGAAATAATCTGCTCCAACTCCATTAAGTTAATTGTATGTTGACTGCAATTATATGTTAGATTACCATTTTGTATTGTTTTAGCTGCATATTTCAATTGTTCCTTAATTCACGAGCAGAATTATTGTTAGGTTCCGCCGTCTTTACGGTTTCGCTAAAGACAATACGATGTATCCAATGTTCTCTCTCTCTCTCGATCATGATCTTAAAATACCATCATATGGCTCGATCAAATACTAATATGAATAGTGGTTTAGTTTTTTCCCCCCTATTGTTTGATGATTCGCTGCCAAAAGCAGACATGTTTGCTTTTCTACCTGGCTGACAGTCAATCAAACAGTCGCCGGAGAATAAGGCCTTGAAAAGCCATTTGCTGGAAGTTCTCATAGCTCTTGGGTTGTGGCCAGATGGTTTGGGTTATGCGCACGAGGCTAAACAATTGGCCCTCCTGTTGGCACTGAAGTGATGGGCTGCCTCCGACACGTTTAACTTCTCCGTGCTTTATCTCTCAACAGCCTTCGCAGAAACACCGTACAAGCGCTTCAATCATTAACCCGATTTGAGGCAAGTTTGTTTGCCGATTTCAAACCTGAAACCGTTTCGCTGAGCAGCTGTTAAGGGTCCAATAGAATAGTATAGCTTGCGAGTCTCAGCAGAGAAACGTTACATTTTTACAAATGCTTTAAAAGATCATATTTATGAAAAGAACGTTTGGTTTTGACATGAACCGAGTACATACTACTTCCACACATTTAGCTAGACACAGTGGACATAAAATGACTACAGTGCTGTGGAAAAAGTATTGGCCCCTTCTCAACTTCTTATATTTTTGCAGTTTCCCAACTTTAATGCTTAAGATCATCAGATAAATCTAACCCAAGTCGACTTAAAATGCTCTTTTTAAAATGGCAATTTCGTTGATTAAGGTAAAAAAAAAAAAAACTATTCAAAGTTACCTGGCCCTGTGTGAAATAGTAATTAACCCCCCTTGTGAAATCATGAATTAATTGTGGCTAATCACAAGTTTTGGTTCATTTTCACTGGTCACACCCCAGCCTGATTACCTCCAGACCTGTTCAATCAAGAAATCACTTAAACAGAACCTGTCATGACCAAATCAAGTCGGACAAAGGATCTAAAAAAAAAAAAAAAAAAAAAAAAAAAAAAAGCTTACTAGGCACAGTTTAAACTGCCGGCTATCAGTTACGCGGAGGAACATGGGAATCGAGCAGCCGCGAGAGAATTCAAGATCAACAAATCCATGGTTCGCAAGTGGAGGAAGCGGGAAAACGAGCTTCGCCGAGTCGAGAAGACCAAGCCGCGTTTCCGCGGAAACAAGGCGAGGCGGCCCGAGTTGGAAGACCAACTCGAGCAATGGGTTCATGAGCAAAGAACAGCCGGGAGAAGCGTCTCCGCAGTCACCGTTCGACTGAGTGCGATAACTCGGGGCTTGCCATCATCCCGGGACGCTCGACGAACCGCCTGGGCATCCGTGTAAACGGGGCGTTCAAAGTGAAGTTGTGAGCGGCCGCGGGAGCCGTGGATGACAGATGGCGAACACGGCTTTACTAAGACGAGGAGGCAGCGCCCGGCGAGTTACGCCACAATTTGGGGACGGATGGTGGACGCTTGTTCAAGCTTTCGCACGGCAACGGGACTGACTCGAAACTGCCGTGTTTGATGGAGAACTTGCCCGGCTGTTCATTTCGGATACAGGAGATGAGGACTTTGATGGATCAAAACAATAACGCGAGTACATTGTTCAATACTTCAACAAAGTGCAACCGAACTCTGTTTTGCTCCCGCCGCCTTTTTAAAAACGTTCTTTTAAGCTGGCGTATGTTTTGAAATAGACCCCGGAACCGTAACTGAGGCCGCGCCTTTGGTCGTGAAAATACAGTACACTAAGTTAGCACCCGTTATTTGTTGGTTTGACCTGACCGAAAACTGTCAGTGGCCAATCCTTGAATGCCCCCTAGAGGTCATTAATGTTTTACCTTTTGTCTAAAATGCGAGAGAATAATTTTGAAGATTCTCATTATACAGTACACAAGTATATACAGTAAATGACCAAGTCGTTTAAATACACATTGCTCCATCTTGTGATCGGATCGGGGAACAGTTATCGTTTTTTTTTTTTTTTAACTCGCTGATCGATGATCGGCCCCAAAAATCCTGATCATGTAAAGCCTACTGGGATCCAATTGAAATGCGGTGGTATGACCTCAAAAAGGCCGTCCATGCTCGAAAACCCTCCCTTTTTGCTGAATTCAAACAATTCTGCAAGGGAGAGTGAACCAAAATATCTCCACACAGATGTGAAAGACTCATTGAAAACGCTTGACTTTAATTGTTTCTGCTGAGGATGGCCCGACCAGTTATTAGGTTTAGGGGGCCATTACTTTTTCCACACAGGGCCCGGTGACTTTGAAGTTGTTGTTTTTTTTCCCCCCCCCTCCGTAATAAATGAAATTACTCTTTAAAAACAGAAACAAAAATAAGAACTTTCCACGGTGGCAGGTGTGTGCCGACTCCCGTTGAATACGAGTTTGAATGTAATTGGATCGTTCGGAAGACCGCAACATCCCCAGTTATCTCTCAGTTTATTTTTACTTCCCCACTCCAAAAAGTTTTTTCCTGAAATATTTTCTATCCCCCCCCTCCCCCCATTCATGCCAGTAAAACACATCAGTACAGGTTACTAGAAATGACTCAAACATGGCAATCTGAAACTGTTTCAAGCCTCATTTCGGTCCAAAGGTCTTTGGCTTCCCCTAACGTTTGCAGTCAGGCCCACTTCTCGAAAGCGGCTCCCAAATTCCCACAAGGGGAGAACCAGAGTCCTGTACACGGATACGAAAGGCTACCGACTTTGACCTTTGTCAGGCGCATCTATGGGGCCGAGCCACTCCACCCCAGTGTTACTCATTGCTATTGGTTGATGAGGATTTGCAGTTTCGTGAACATAGTCTTGGCAACAGATGATACACTGTGTGAGGTTAATTTCCACTGAGGCGCGCGTGTCAACCGCAGAATGGAAAGACGGGTGAGGTCAGGTCCGAAGAATATGGTGGGTCGTTCCTCTTTCGGAACAGTCTGCGTGCAGTCTAATTTTAAATTTGCCATTCTTAAACCTCAGGATCATACCAAAAAAAAAAAATGGGAGTATTGTGTATTAAATGGGTCATATTTTAACAACTCTAATCCCTTCAAGGGAAATCAAGTTTATACGAACCAGCTCCCACTCGTGCAGGCACGCAAGGAGAAATTTGTAGTGAAAGAGGCACGCAAAAGGTGCTACCCTACAAGAGCTGGGGGATGGGGACAGAGCCTTGCGCAAAAGGTCAACGCAACAGTAGCCAGCAAGCAGATTAGCATCTCTGCAACAATTAGTTGCCATTTCTGCATCTTCATCCACAACTGGTTAACAAAAAAAAAAAAAAAAAAAAAAAAAAAAAAAAAAAAAAAGACGAACTGCTTCAGTTTGTTTCTAAATCATCCTGAACTGAATGAGCTTGACAGTGTGACTTGTCATGGAACAGCTGAAAGACATTAGTGGGACACATTCCCACAAAGCTTACAAATTGTTTTTGCACCCTTAATAAAATCAATTAGAAATGTTTGTTTCTTCCCAAGATCCAAACCTTCGAAAATATACTGCATCATGTATCGCAGCAAAAGCAACATGTACATAAGACATTTGTTTTGTTCCCCCATTTACAGTATAACAATACTGTAAATGGAACGTTGGAAAGTAGAAGTGGAAATATTCCTGCAAACATTTTTAGGCGGGCCTGCCGGCTGTTGCGAACAAAGCATTCGGAGAGATTTATTGGTTTATACCGGTGCTGTATATCTATTTTAACTTTGGCCACCCAAGAAATCCTTGAAATTCTTACAATGCTAAATGCTAGCATGCTAACACGGATCCTGCGAAAAAACGTGTGGGCCAATATTAATTCTGGAAGAGATTCCAGAGCCACAGTGGACTTATGCTAAGGTGCTATTGAGACAGGTAGAATGCTAATATTCTAAGAGTGGTATGCTAACATACAGAAAATTAAAAGCTCTCGTCATTTTGTTGTGATCTTTCTGTAATGCCCTAAAATGCCACAAGATGACGCCAAAGCCTTGGCTAATTGGAAACTAGCAATTGATATGAAGGTAGTACTGTATGGGATACATCAACGATTCAAAGCGCTTTTTATATCAGGGCGGAGCCAAGTTTAACCTGGGTTATTAACGGAGGTTACAGAGAGTACTCCACATATTTATATTTTTTTTCTCTGTGAAGTCGATATTTAAACGGCCCAAACTAACAACAACAACTGTCAGCGAGTCTCTTTATGGCTTGAAAATTGCCTTTTTTTTTTTGCGGGTCGCGTAGGTGACATACACCCACACTTTCGGTGCTTTTTTTCCTTTTTTTAACAAATCATCACAAACAACAAACTATTAAGATACTGAGTGTAGGCAATCCAAAACATTTTGAGGGGGCATGAATTACCTTTTTTATTTTATTTTAAAACAGACACGCCACAAAAGCAACGGCGGACGAAGGAGCGGAAAACAGTCGGTAGCGAAAAGATGCTTTCGAACTGATACGAAAATGTTTGCTGGATCATACTTTCGTGGGATTCATCAAGGATTTTGTGTTACTGGAGCCCTTTTACCACAAGAAAATTGCACCAGTTGTATAAAAAAAAAAAATTTTTATACAACTTTTGTATTCGATTTTGTTAAGACTGTACACGGCAGACAGCTGTTCCCAGAGCCTTCACGACATAGAAAGGTTTTGAACGTTTTTGGTAAGAGTTACATAAGCGAGGTTTAAGTCCAACTTTCCAAATTCCCAAAGTCCCTCAGCTGTTTCAGCTTAACTTGAGGGAAGACACCGATCATTATGACAGAGGGCCAGTGAACTCTGGCAACTGAAGGAAAGGCTTAAGTCTGTGTGTGCACACGAGCACTATAGTTGCAGTACTCGGAATTAGGCAACAATTCCAGTATTAAAAAAAAAAAAAAAAAAAGTAACACCACTACAGTTGGAAAAACTGCACAATTACAGACGTGCTTCAAATAAAGAATTGTACACTGTCAGAACCATCCGGACTGTTATGGGCGCAAAGTTCAAAAGCCAGCATCTGTGATGGTATGGGGGTGTGTTAGTGCCAATGGCATGGGTCACTTACACATCTGTGAAGGCACCATTCATGCTGAAAGGTACATATAGGTTTTGGAGCAACATATGCTGCCATCCAAGCAACATCTTTTTCATGGACGCCCCTGCTTACTTCAGCAAGACAATTCAAACCGCATTCTGCACGTGTTACAACAGCGTGGCTTCGTAGTAAAAGAGTGCGGGTACTCGACTGGCCTGCCTGCGGTCCAGACCTGCCTCCCATTGAAAACGCGTGGCGCATTATGAAGCGTAAAATACGACAACGGAGACCCCGGACTGTTGAACGGCTGAAGCTGTACATCGAGCGAGAATGGGAAAGAATTCCACCGACAAAGCTTCAACAATTCGTGTCCTCAGTTCCCCAAACGTTTATTGAATGTTGGTCAAAGAAAAGGTGATAAACAGTGTGGTAAACATGAGCCTGTCCCATCTTTTTCGGAACGTGTTGCAGCCATCAAATTCCAAGTTGATGATTATTTGCTAAAAACAATAAAGTTTATCCGTTTGAACATTCAATATCTTGTCTTTGTAGTGTATTCAATTAAATATAGGTCGAACGCGATTTGCAAATCATTGTATTCTGTTTTTAGCGGTTTAACACAACGTCCCAACTTCATTGGGATTGGGGTTGTATTTTAAACATATAGTGCCTACTTTTTAAAAACTTAACAGTGGTGCCACAAGTTAGCTATGATAAAAAAATTATACCACCATGCATCACAATGGACGTTGTTACAAGCACACATGACATCTATAGAACTGAAGCTTCGAGGGTGGTGCTCTTCGATACAACTGTGCATTCTGGAGAAGAAGCTGCTACCGTAAATGAATTGAGAAAGCAACAGAGTAGTGTTTTTCCCAATACAATTCAAATAAAGTGCATGTGAATGAATTAAGAACCAGCGCACCCGTAAACACATCTCAGCATATCATCCCCACATACCATGCAAATACTGTCCCCCAAGGTGTACGCAGTGTAGGTGATGACATCGGAGCAACTTGATCCGACACCGAGTAAGCGCCGTGACCTTGTATTCCGGATACCAGTAACACGTCGTTGTTTTCACATCCATGACCTTTGATCTTCCTTCCCAAGTCCAATATTGTGGAACTTACTATGTTTGCATTGAAAACAATAATAGGGCATCCATTCAAATGAGTCACATGCATTCTTCTTTGCACGAAAATAATTGTCTCAGAAATTATTTGTGAAAAAAAAAAAAAGAGAATGAGTAGGGGGGTGGGACAAAATAGCAATATCATGACAAATCGCATCATTGTCTTTGACTGCGAGTATCAATACACAACCATCACAAGATTTACATTTAAATGTACCACTGCACCATCAATGACTGGATAACTTCTCCGCTCGTGTGCACACTTCTGAAATTCCAGAAACGAAGATTGAGTTTTAAGCGCAATGTTACACATGATGGACGGATGTATCCAATTCATGTGCACTCACCGTAAGTTACATCAGACAAAACGTGGCTTCTATGCGGTTGTTGTTTTCACCAAAATGACTGGAGCGATGGATTTCTTTTCTGCAACTCACTCACATGCTTGTTTGCCTCTTCCGGTAACACTTCCATGTAACTTAAACTACAACGCTGTGAATAAGTATTCGCTCCCTTCTCAAATTCAGTGGGTTTTTGCCTTGGAACTCTGCCATGGATGCCATTTTCGCCCAGTCACTTCTTTATTGTTGAGTCATGATGTTGGCCTGGGTGCCTTCGTAACCTCCTGGATGCGTCGTCGCGGTTCTCTTGGGGGTGATTTTCGTAGGCTGGCCACTCCCGGCAAGGTTCGCCACCGTTTCATGAGTTCGCAGCGTGTCGATAATGGCGCTCACCGTGGTTCGGTGGAGTCCTAAAGCTTTTGAAATGGCTTCGTCACCGGCTCCAGGCTGACTTGATTGATCCAGATGGATGTGGAGAGTTTATGTCAATTTAAAATGACGTCTAATAAGTTGTTTTAGAAAAAAGGTACAATACAGTTCATAGTTGCAACTGTAAATGATAGCACTGATTCGTACTATTTATTACACTTATTTTCGGATGACATCTCAGATTGCTCATATGAGTTGAAACAAAATAATAATCAACACATGTGAATATTTTCCCAAATGTAGCTGTAATTATTTGCACCTTAAAAAAAAAAAAAAAAAAAAAAAAAAAAACAATTTTAAAAAAGGGGAAAAAATGTTTTTGGGGTGGATTTTTTACATCTTAATATGCATGGCCCACGGACTAAAATGAGTTTGACACCCCTGTACGACATGGAAGATATTTATTTTAAAAAATTAAAAAAAAAATGTAACATGCTAGACTTTTCAACAATGCCAAATTGTTGATCGTGTATTATGTCACAATACAAGGAGTTTTTGTCGTTCCCGACAAAATATGTCAGGGCAAATTGAGCCGACAAGGCGGCTAAAATCGTGTCGTCTGAGCCAATCAAAAAGAAGGCGAGCAGCCACTTGCAGAGAAAAGAAGGATTCGGGATATCATCGGGAAGGGTCATATCGCTCCGCCCATTCATCACCAATTCCGCATAAAAGATGCGAATTTGTCAGGCTTTTGATCGGAATGACACATCATTGCAGAGTTTTACGGTAGTGACGATAAGCGCTATCGTCGTTTATTTATTTATGAATGCGCCGTTTGAAGGACCGCGGACTAACAAAAAGGCATTTGATGTCCCGCAAGTCAAATGGAACGAGCCACGCTTGCCTCCGCACCAGGAAGCGACCAAGCGATGTCGAACTGGCTTAGCGGACTTCTTCCGGCGACCGCGGTAGTCGGTTGACGGCACGGTTAACGCTTAAAAAAAAAAAAAAAAAAAAAATAATAATAATAATAATAAATAAAAATTTTAAAAAAAATTGAATTTAAAAAATAAATAAACGACATTTGATTAATTTCACAGAGTTTACGATGCCAAATTTTGTTGGCCGTAAACGTAACATGGCCGCGCGGTGTCGCGTTCACGGCAAGTCAATCAAGAAAGGGCTCCTCAAATGTTGTTTTTTTTTTTTTTTTTTGCGACAACTAGCCCAAAAGGAAGCCCAAAAACCATCTTCATTCAAATGACGACAAAAAAAAATAAAAATAAATAAAAATTTAAAAAAGGCACAATCTCTGTGTGGTGGTAGGAAATAGGAGCTGAACGTTTCCGTCGCCGTGGCTCCCTCACCTGTCCTGAAGCGGAGGTCGTCGTCGTGCTCGGAGCCGAACTCCCGCAGCAGGGACAGGAAGAGGATCCCGAAGGCGTTCTGGATCCCGAACACCGAGCCGTTGCACCACATGGCAGCCAGCATGACCACCCATCCCCAGCCGCCCTCCGGGGGGACAAACGTGGACTCGGCGCTTTGCTCGGGGACGCTCACCTGGCTGTCCCCGTTCTCCTTCTTCTCCAGCTCCTCCTCGGCTTGTTTCTCGCCGGCCAGGACCTGGAGGACTTCGGGCGCCTCGTCGCCATCCGTGACGATCGTCCCTTGTGCCATTGTTTGCCCGTCAACTTGTCAATTCGAAGTTGAACGCGAACAACGATGACTTTTAAGATGCGGGCGATATGAAACGTGTGTTTCGGGGAGGAACGGCATCCGCGGCTGAAGCTGCAGCTGCCGAGGTCAGGATATTTTCGCGTCTACTCCAACTGACTGTCAAGATTGGGCCGCTCTGGCAATATTATAAATAGCAAGCGCGGCGGGGCGGGGCTTCGCGGCATCCTGCCGCTGATTGGACAAAGACGTGGAGCCGGGAACGAATAAGCGAGCCGCGGTGTCGTCAAGTTCCAGTGGCACACAATCTGGGAGGGGTCCGTCCGAAAGCAGGAAGGAGGCGTAACATTGTAAAGAGGCGTAACTACGTCAATGACGTCGGCGTGGGCGTCACGCATTAGCCAAGTGTATTGTGGAAGCGAGCAAGGGAAAACATGGCGGATCAGACTGTAAGTGGCAATTGATTTCATCGAATGACGTCATTGTAATATCCATGGGCGAAGCTTCAACTGGCGCTCGCGTGTACGCACATGAAATGGCACCATAGAAATGAGTCTGCCTAACCTGTAAATGGTGACTCCACCGTAACGCTGTTAATTTAATTGTTGTTCCGAGCACGGTCGAATTGAGTAACGCGACAGCACGTAGTTTAAATCCGTAACGTTCGGACAGACACCAACCGAGACCCCTCGGAACAGGAACAGGGACTGGTCCTCATGCTGCACACGCCCCTCCAAGCTGTCGTCTCACTGCGTGAACTCCAGGCAGCATCCGCTCCAAAAATACAACAATTTTGTCATACAGCTCTTAAATTGTGACTGGCCAAACTTGGACAGTTCAGCCCACTTCTAATTTAAGAAAGCCCCTTGCGGTAAGTAGCAGACGTTTCTGTTCTTTTGGCATGGGATGCGGCAACATGAACCCCATCTGATGATGTCGCACACACAATCACGAAGTCTGGTCAGCAAACAGCTTCTTCATGAAGTCATTTAAGTGACGAAAGTAAATATTCGGATGACTACTTTTTACTTGAGTCATGTTATTCTAAAGTAAGAGTACTCTGACTTAAGTACAATATTTGGCTCCTCTGCTCACCAGTGGCAAGACCAGCCAAGCTCCACCTCCTCCTCTACAACGCCTGCCACGGCCATCCACCCCGTGGACCCCCATCCGGCTGGACATCTGTGGTGCGAGCTCCGTGCCGTACCTCAACGCCAGCGATTCTTCCCGGTGTCGTACGACCTCCACTCTCGGCGGCCCGAGGTTCTGCCTGCCGGATCCGTCAGGACCGAAGCGGTCACAGACCTCCTGTCCTCGCTGTCCGCACGCCGAGGTGTGCCCGATGTCATCAGCGCTAAAACGAGTTGAACATAACGTCGTCGTGGGGCTGGAATGGATCGATTCTATTTCAGCGCATTTCAACGGCAAACATTGTTCTGTTCCGTTTGTGAACAGAACCTATAATCAATGTATATTCACTTCTTTTACGCCTCAAGGCTGAGCGGAGAGAATAAGAATGACGGTTTTCCGCTATGAGTCGAAACATCATGTGACCTAAGAAGGATATTTTTCCACTCCGTTTTGGCTCAAGTCAGACTAATTTCCCTTTTGCAAAACCTTCAAACCTTCGACAAACACGAATTGTAATGACTTAATAATACTAATTCGAATATGTTTAATGGCCTTTGATCATAACTCTTCAGCTCTAATAGGATTACACAGCTAAAAACGTCACGAGATTCCCCCCCCCCCCCGAAAGCTGCTTTAATGCCACGGATGAGTGCAGCACGTCCCAAAAAGTTCAAATCCAGCGTTAAAGCGTTATAACTCCCGACGAATCACACAATTTATTTTGACCCCACACTCACTTTCCCCTTAACGGCGGACGGATATCTGAAATGCGCCGCAGGCTGCTACAAGCTCAGTGATCAAGTCAATGCCGACGCCAGATAAGCGAGGAGACGCACATAGTACGTCAATATTGTAGTTACACGTGATTCATTGATAGTGACTCAAAATACATGCTCCAAAGTCAAACTAGTTGACAACATTGAAAAGACATTTTCACTCACTTTTTAATCAATCGTAATAAGCCCTGCCTTGAGACAACTTCTGATTTGCTATATAAGTGATTTGACCTAACTTCCACAATAGCAATACAGAAAATGGATGGATGAACCTCATCCATCCATTTTCTTTAGCGCTCATCCATCATCCGTCAGATCGTTTGAAAGAAACCAATTGTTGTCATATTTGACTTAACAATGTGTGATTTTGAGTACTGTAATATGTCTTCAAACTGATATTGTTTAGTATCTTTTGAATTTCTATTTCTACTATGCATCATAGTAGAACTCCCAATTCCAATGAAGTTGGGACGTTGTGTTAAACAGAATACAATGATTTGCAAATCATGTTCAACCTCTATTTAATGGAATACACTACAAAGACAAGCTATTTAATGTTCAAACTGATAAACCTTAATTGTTTTTAGTAAATAATCACTAACTTTGAATTTGATGGCTGCAACACGTTCCCAAAAAGCTGGGACGGGGTCATGTTGACCGCTGTGTTACATCCCCTTTTCTTTGAACAACATTCGATAAACGTTTGGGAACCGAGGACACCGATTGTTGAAGCTTTGTAGGTGGAATTCTTTCCCATTCTTGCTCGATGTACAGCTTCCGCTGTTCAACAGTCCGGGGTCTCCGTTGTCGTATTTTACGCTTCATAATGCGCCACACATTTCAACGGGAGGCGGGTCTGGACTGCAGGCAGGCCAGTCGAGTACCCGCACTCTTTTACTCCGAAGTCACGCTGTTTGTAACACGTGCCGAATGTGGTTTGGCATTGTCTTGCTGAAATAAGCAGGGGCGTCCGTGAAAAAGACGTCGCTTGGATGGCAGCATATGTTTCTCCAAAACCTGTATGTACCTTTCAGCATGAATGGTGCCTTCACAGATGTGTAAGTTACCCATGCCGTTGGCACGAACACAGCCCCACACCATCACAGATGCTGGCTTTGGAACTTTGCATCCATAACAGTCCGGTTGGTTCTTTTCCTCTTTGGCCCGGAGGACACGACGTCCACAATTTCCCAAAACAATTTGAAATGTGAACTCGTCGGACCACAGAACACTTTTCCACTTTTCGTCGGTCCATCTTAGATGAGCTCGGGCCCAGAGAAGCCGGCGGCGTTTCTGGGTGTTGTTGATAAATGGCTTTCGCTTTGCATAGTAGAGTTTCAAGTTGCACTTACCGATGTATCGCCGAACTGTATTTACTGACATTAGTTTTCTGAAGTGTTCCTGATCCCATGCGGTGATATCCTTTACACATTGATGTCGGTTTTTGTTGCAGTGCCGCCTGAGGGATCGAAGGTGTTGGATTGTTCTATTTCTTACTCGTGAAGCTATGTTCCATTATCTAACAATTAAGTTCCGTTTCCAAAACACGAGGGTGATACATGATTAAGTTTTGTTATCCGTGAAATTATGTAGGAGTTTTTTTCGTCAAGCGTGCTCTACAAGCTACTGACTGGCAGGACACCATGTTGCCTTCGGTACAGTACTCCGAATCAGAAAAAAAAAGGTATTCAATTTGGATTGCTAATAGTAACAGCGTAATTTGGGAACACCGGGTTTTGACCAGGCACCATGGGGTGGGGATTTGATAGATCAGATGAGTCATTTTCTGGCATTTACTTACAAAGGCCAACAATATTCATAGAAAAGACTGCCTCGAGGTTTTGTTCTTTCACCAGGAATCTTTAATTACGGGAAAAAATGGATTGACCTGACTCTACCTGACGGTGTCGTGTTGATTCAATACGTTGATGACTTACTACTGGCTGCACCTGACACCACGACATGTTTGAAGGCCACTGAGAGTTTACTTCTGTACATTCACCGAGTAGGTCTCAAAGTTTCCCAAACAAAACTGCAGTGTGTCAGACCAATTGTCTCCTTTTTGGGAAAAATCATTGCTCACTCCGGACTTTCTCCTTCACCCAAACACAGAGGTGCGATATTACATCATCCACGCCCGGAGACGGTCTCACAAATGCTCTCCTTTCTCGGATTAATTGGATACAGTCGAAGTTACGTTCCTGCTTTTGCTGAAAAAACTGCTAATCTTCGACAAATTGCGAAACCAGAAGGATTAAGAAATCTGTCGGCTTCCTAACTATAAACTACCGTTTCATTTGGACATTTCTAACAAAACTCATACTGCCGCTGCAGTACTGCACCAACTAGTGTGGGGCGAAAGAAAGGTACTACTAACACACTAGTGTGTTGTTCGAACCAGTAGTAGCACGCGCATCTGACTGCGAGAGCGATGCAGCTGCGGCTCTTATCAAAAAATGGGCCAGAAAAACCATAATGCAATAATGGAGAGAATACAATTCCAGAGAAATTACGATTCAACACAAAACCCTATTATGCTAAGCATCGACGGTCAGGTAATTGGACGAACACAACATTCATATTTAGTGATAGGCGCGGATGTTTCTGGAAGCGATCCACGCGGTCTTATCCACAGCAATGTATTTGAGGAAGAACAAACCGCTAACAACCAATCAAGTTCCGAGGCTGTCGCAAACCCTCCTGAAGTCCAAAATACTTAACGACCCACCTAGCATAGTGGACATTTTCAACACAGACAAAATGACATGGAGTCAAATTTTAGCTTTAGCCACACAGGATACGCACAACAAAACCTGCGGATAGCCTACTTCCGAGAAACGGCCCGACTCGGCCATTTTTCATTTTCGCCGAGGATCGAATAACGAGACCAAAAACAGGCCTGTCTCATGAGTCGTACTTGCCTTATGAAGAATGCTTCGCTCATGGCTACGTTGTTTCTATCCTCTGATAGCCTTCCACACAGAGCAGTACTGCTTAGGGTCTGTTACGTAGTTGCGCTATGTCAACAGGGGGATTGTTGGACTGTTCTACTTCTTACTCGTGAAGCTATGTTCCATTTTCCAAAACACTTGGGTGATACACGATTAAGCTTTGTTACCCATGGAACTATGTAGGAGTTTCGATGACTGAGGAATGAATGATGGTTTTAATATGACTCCCCCATTTTTGATAACACCCAAGGCCAGAGATAACGTCTGCCGAGCAGTCCTATCGAAATCTTCCGCCGAACGGTCAAAATGAAACCTTCTGACCCGTTTAAAAGGAGTTAGCTCGAATAAACGAGGTGTGTCATTCAGTGAATTTTGGGACAAAGAAAACGAACGCGATCGAAGGTTCCGTGATCTATCGAACATCGACAATTTTATCACGTCCCTAACAAAGGTCACAGGCATTCAATGTTGCTTTTCGGCCTCGCCGCTTTACATGCAGTGCTTTCTCCAGATTCTCTGAACCTTTCGATGATGATATGGATTTGTCATATCTTAATAATCATGTCACATGCTAACCTGTTTTGCAAATCTGGAAGTTAATACTGAACAATGAATGCTGCTTTCTTTCGATGACGTTTTCAAATCACTACCACGCAAAGACTGAAAACCAAAGTGTTTATGACAAAATGTGCAATACAATGAAACCTAAGAAATATCAAAAACGTAGTAACAAAGGGACATTTTGCGTGCGGTCACACGCAAAATCACAGTGATTACAAGTGGACGATTAGTGGCCAAATATTTATGCAGGCGGCGTCAAGAGAAGACAAACTGTGATAAGGCTATTTCTTTTAAAGATGCAAAACGGCTTGTTTTGGAAGGCAGCGGAGGAAATAAAGGAGCAGACGCCCCACCGCAAACACGATATCCGTGGCCACCTCTCGGAACAACAAGTAAGAAAAAACTCGAGTTGCTCGTTTACCTTCAAACTCGGCTCGTAGCAAACGTGAGTGACGTCATGCGCACTTCGGTATTTTGCTGCTCTCTCATCTCAAAAAAGAAAGAAAGAAAGAAAGAAAGAAAGAAAGAGCTCCAAACGCGCAACAAGATCAAATCTGCACCTCCAATGTGAAGGGGAGCTGTGGTGCATTTTGATCGGAGACGATTTTGTTTGGTTATTTATGATTGGATTATGACTTTTGTTTTGTGTCAACGTTGTAAAGATTTAGTATCATTACTTTCAAAAGAAGAACGAACGAATGAGCCGGTTAGCACGTCCGCCTCGCGGTGCTGAGGACCCGGGTTCAAATCCGGCCTCGCCTGTGTGGAGTTTGCGTGTTCTCCCCGTGCCTGCGTGGGTTTTCTCCGGGTACTCCGGTTTCCTACCACATCCCCAAAAACATGCGCGGCAGGTTAATTGAAGACTACGTTGTCCGTAGGTGTGAATGTGAGGCGCGAATTGTTTCTACGTGGCCCCGCAATTGGCTGGCGACCAGTTCAGGGTTAGGCTCCAGCGCGCCCGCGACCCTAGTGAGGATAAACGGTATGGAAAATGGATGGATGCATAGTGACGTGATGCCAAGATGGGCAACAATCGGGCGCCCTCTCCTGTCACTGTCCAGACTTTGTTTTCTAGAAGTGAGCCACCTGACATTCATTTTGGGGGGGGGCGGGCGGGATATGAATCGTTGTATCCCCAAAGCAGGTGGCACAAATACATTGTTATCCCATAATTCTTTTATTTTGTTCAACAAAAGACATTTTCATAACCATCTGAATGAAAATGTTTCAAGTGGATGAAACACATTTCTACACTTTTTTGATTGTTACTTTGAACTGATTTTTTTTTTTTTTTTTTTAATTTTGTTAAAATGGAGCCCCCCTTAAGTTGAGGGGAGGTTGAAGAAGTGACTTTCCTTCCATAACAGTCACAAGGGAATCACTTGGGCTTGGAATCAGGCGGATTCCTGGTGGTGGAGGCGATGAGGAGCAAGGTGAAGCTATCCAGGCGAAGAAACCTGTATGGCGTTGCAGCGGTCAAGACGCGCGCATCCAGTTGTCCCGCCTCATACCTCAACTCTCCATTTTTGCCACTTTAGAAGACTCTCCATCCTGCTGCCCATCAACCGCGCCCCTCTTCCTCTTCCGTAGACCCTTCATCTTCCGCGTCTGAAGCTTGGATAGATCCTGCTTCTGCATGTGCACCCGGCCAAACTTGGTGCCAAAGACATTGTGGGAAATATTCTTCTTCTTCTTGGGCTGTCGAGAGTCAGGGAGGAAGGAATGAGCTTCTATTGAAAACACGGAGGCCGTTTGTTGGTACTCAAGAAGTCATTCCAGGCCAACTTAAACAGTCTGTTTCCACCTGCGTTTTCACTTACTAGTATTAACAGTGGTTAACGCATTGTCAACTGGATGACTGCAACACGCTAAGAAGGGCAATATATTGCCTTTCCGTATTGGTGAGCGGACGTTTTCGGGTGTGTAGCACCCAACCATCTGCTACTGTACGTTCAACGCGTTTGATTACATTGTCATGAAATGGGTCACCAAACAGGCACTAGATTCACCTTCAGAGCCTTGGGCTGCTTGTGAGATAACTTGTACAAGTCGTCCGAAGCGAGATGTGTTCTTCGCAGAACAAAGTCCAATGACGGCCCAATCTCCTCCAGCTCAATGCGCGGTGTCCTGCAGCCCGACTTCTTCAACAAAGACCTGCAAAGACGTTGCGTTGTAGAAGGGGAGACATATAGAAGTTAGCTTTTTATGGTGGGACACCAATAGTTGGGTATCTGGAGTGTAAACCGTGAAGTGGGAAGTTCTTGATCCTGCATGCCACCAATATGTTTAATACGAGGCCTCGTAAGAAAGGATCCTCGTGCGGTGACAATGTGAGTTTCACCTGTAACTCCGCATGAATATTTTGCCATCCACAGCAGTGAAGTGCAGAACATGTTCTAAGCCTGCCAGTCGCACTGCAGACACAGAAGGACCCCTGAAGAAGTCTGGGAAAACAAAAGCAGATGACAGTCCAAATCCATAAATCCAATCTTGTGCGTCACGCGCGCGTACCAATGAGCAGACTCTTCAGACGTTTGTACTCGTCGTCCATATCGAAAGCCTCACCGGCAAACACCAGCATCGGTTTGGTCCCCTCGGGACATTTACTTATCTGCAAAAAAAGGAAGAACACAGAAAGTTTTCTCTCTCTTTTTTTTTTTTTTTTTTTTTTGCTGCACACAGACGGACGAGACGAGACGAGACGGCGGTTGCGGTGCAGGTACTGTATTGCGTGTGGTGTTCACAAACGACGGCGTCATGAACTGAGAACCTGCCACAATGTAAGATACATGTATATGATTAATACCTTTATCTCACTCAGGGAGACATACTTCTCGATTCCCAGCTCAATCATATCCAGCACGTGGAAGTCAAATAGACGACCTGTAAAATAACAAAAGGGGACAATGACGCTGATGTCGAACCCAAAGTCATTCTCAATGACAGTCTTGTCATGCAATGGAGTACAACTACTTCATTACTGTACTTGAGTAGAATTTTCACATTATCTGGACTTCGTTATGAATATTTCCGTCAACATTCACGCCTGTAGATTTCCAAAATGTCGACTTTTACGTCGTGTATGAGAAAGCCAGAAATCAACTGCACTTTATCGACACGATCACAGCGCCCAAAGCCTCCCGTTCACCCGTTCACCCGCGCGCATATGGGCGGCTGCTGCCACGCCCACTGGGAGCAAATTAGGGTCCAAGTGTCTTGCCCAAGGACACTTCGACAGCCAGGAATTGGTCACCGGACGACCCGCTCCACCAACGGGCCACAGCCGCCCAGCAAATGAACACCACCGATTCATTTACGGCGGCTCCGTCACCGCGTGTTGCAAACGGCACGGCTCAAAGGCCATCTACCGTGTCCTGCACTGTGCGATTCACCCCGAGATGAATTCATCCGAGGAAATCTGGGCTGTATTTTCCTTGAATGAAAGGACTTCAAAAAAAAAAAAATAATAATAATAATAATGTTTAACAATACCAAATATGAGGTTGTTGGGTCGTTTCTTGTTGTGGGACCCAAAGAGAAACAGAGAGCAGTCCGTCTTCTTAGAGAAAAACTCCTAAAGAAAATGGAGAAATTCATGGGTGATAAAACTGCAAAACATTTCAGGTTATACATTGCAGTACTTGTGGCGTCATCTTGACTAACGAGTGATGTCGAGTCCTCGAAGGGCCTTGTGATGTTCTTCCTGAAAACAAAATGTCAGATTTCAAAATAAAGTAAGATACACACATAAGGATAATCGGGCAGAATTTGAGCATTTGCCTCGATTCGGATCGAAGTCAGCAAGCCTGAATATCGGGACGCCTCGAAAAGATTGTGCGACCGATTATCCTGTGCTGTGGGGTGTGTTAAGAGGGACTTCTTTTCATCCCCGATTTGCGAAAACACGTTCGACGCTTACGATCGCAAATCCTCATGCGTGTGCTCAACACCGAAAACCGTTTGCAACCACGGGAGCCGCCTTCTTCCAGTTCGACTTTGGCTAATAAATGTTCTGCTTTTTCTGGCGGTCTCGATGGCCTGTGGGGAAATGCTGCCTCTTACAGGCCAGTCCTGGTATTACGAGTCATGCGGTTCGAGGGAGGATAAAACCGCCGATGGGAGATTTTGTTATGCGGTGTGCCGTGTCGGCCCTTTCGAGCACACCACAAAATACGAGTAATAAGCACACATTTGCCAATTTTCGTTCCTCGTCGTCTGCGGGGGTCTCTAACACATGTAACAAAACTGGTTCCACTGTTCAAAATCGTTATGTGTGAAGAGGAGAAAACCGGCTGCTCTGACTCGTGCTCTGTAGATGCTTTTGAAGTAACCAAACAAGGACGGGATTTATATATGGTTTCAGGGGTTTCATGGAAACTGACTTCAATGGCATGACAAAAATAATCTGCATGACATTTAAAATCTGCCCAGTTGGAAGATTAATTATGTTTTAAAAGCATACTTTGCAGGAAATAGCTAACCACTATATAGTTTTGCTTAAATTTTAATTTTAATTAAAAAAAAAAAAAAAAAAAAAGTTGCATCGGTCGCATTTTCAAAATGACACTTACTTTTTGTACAGCACAGCGCTGGGCTTTTTCAGGGAATACTGAAAGAGAACAATGGAAGACTTTTGAACCAATTTCCAATGAGCTCCCCTGGCAGGTTGTTGTTTTTACACAGAACTGGCACATATGAATGACAGCATTTTCAGATTCAGACACCTGAAATGCATTCGTATACCATCTTTAAGACAACTGGCCACTCGTGAACGTTTGTTTTCGAACGCGATTTCTGCTCAGCCCAGCAATCAACTATATTCATTTATGTGACGACACCGCTCGTGATAATGATTCCTCACAATAATTAGGAAGCAGATAAATATCAACCTGCAACACTTTTAGTTCGAAAAATCTCTGCCAGCGTTTTACATGACATGCTCACTTCTAGAACATTCCTAGAAAATCACAACATCCCTTCACTGGTGTGCTATTTTTCAGACAGGCCCGCCGGCTGCTTATGTGGTGCGGGCACCACGCTGGTGACCCCTGTACTGGCGTATGGTTTAAGTACAAATGGGCATTTCCCTACAATTTGCTTAATTGACTATCAGGGTCCTTCCGATTGAGTATCATCGTTTTACTCACGATGTCCTTCAGGGCCTGGCTGACAGTTTGATTGGCGTTGCCCCCTTTCATGATCATGGTACTCTTTCCATCCTCTGCCAGTTTGGGTGCTCGACTCTCCAGGAAGCGCTTGGAGCGCTTGGTCTTTGGTTTTCTGAAGACAGAACGACAGTGCAAAATTACATACTGCCACGTTTGCGGAAAACCTGTCTGTTTAATGGAGCCGTAAAACATCTTGTAAAGGCGATCTCGATCAAACTGAAGACAAATGACGAAATGTGACAAAGGGACACCTTATATTTGAAGAAGTGCCGTAAAAAAACATGTTTTAAATATGAAACAAGTAGAGCTATTTTTACAGTGATTAATGCAAAATCACTACATCTACCTTACTGCTTGAACAAAAACAAATATTCACAATTATTTTTTATGTCCCCTAGTTTGAGACAATTGTACAAGTGTGGCATTTTTAAGACATTTGACAGCGCATCTATGGAGCAAGTGTATTTTAAGGCACATTATGTTTCACTGAATGCGCTTATGTGACACTAATGTGTCTTGTTAGGTCAGCACACACTATATTGTAATGTATTTTGCTGGTTGCACGTCAGCGAGCTAGCTTGCTAGCTTTAAAGTTTCCTTTTACGAGCACAAAAACGCACCGCTAAAGTATGTATAGAAAAAATAAAAAATAAAATACAAAATGTGTTTCGTGTCGGCAAAACTTACATTATACCGTTAGATTGTGCCATTGTCGCGTCTTTGTTCGTGTTCCTGCTTACAGTGTCACGTTGCCGAACACCCACGCGATGGGAAAGCAGCGGAAGACAACACGAGTTGATTCGTTCGTGGCGACAACGTGGTTGTTAAATGGTGCCTCAAACTCACTAGCGACACCTACTGTCAAATATTAGACAATGTCGTCCCAACTTTTCGGGGGGTTTTTTTGAGCCGGAATTTAAAAAAAAAAAAAAAAAAAAAACAACTGACGGCGCACCACCAAAGAAGAATATAACAAAAGTATAATGACTGAAAAAGTTGTGATCTCGTCTCGATTTACTTAAAAATACATTTACTCAGTGTGTGAAATTTTGCCCTGTTTCGTTGACAGGCGTTTGGACCATTTTGAGAGGGTGCTCAAGCACCACTAAATTGAATCCCAAGACCCCTAAAATTTGAGGTATTATTGGTATTGAAAGTATTCCTAGAAGTCCATTCCTGTCTATGGGTATTTTATGTTGTGCGTTGCATTTCATATTCCTAAAAGTGGGAATAAAATTGCATAACAATGAAATTGATCTTGCCTGGCCAGGAGCTCGGTCGGCACCACTAAATCTCCGATCCTAGAATCGCCCCAGATTGACGAATTGCTGTTCGCAGCTTTGCCGGCGGCCTTGGATGAAATGGTTGCTGCTTCTGACGTCATGTGACGTCACTGCCATCGCTACTTGATGCATGCTTGTTTATATGTACTGTTCTGTTCTAGTCCCCCCATTGAAATATTCGTCTTTCTAAAGTGTCTGAGATGAAACTCGAGCGTGTTCGTGTCGTCTGTTGTCTGTAAACATCGACGGTGGTCTGTTGCTTTAAATATTGCTGCCGTAAAGCATTGTGGGTAATACGGCTTCCCTCTCCCCAGCCACTTCATCCAGCTCTTCCGGGGTGATCCCACCTCACCGTCATTGCCCACACGAGCATTCAAGTCCCCCAGCAGAACGATGGAGTCCCCAGCGGGAGCGCTCTCCAGCACCCCCTCCAAGGACTCCAAAAAGAGTGGGTACTCTGAACTGCCGTTTGGTGCATTGGCACGAACGACAGTCAGGACCCGTCCTCCCACCCGAAGACGGAGGGAGGCTACCCTCTCGTCCACCGGGTTCACCCCCAACGTAGAGGCGCCGAGCCGGGGGGCAATAAGTATACCCAGACCTGCTCGGCGCCTCTCACCGTGGGCAACTCCAGAGTGGAAGAGAGTCCAACCCCTCTCGAGAGGACCGGTACCAGAACCCAAGCTGTGCGTGGAGGCGAGTCCGACTATATCTAGTCGGAACTTCTCGACCTCACACACCGGCTCGGGCTCCATCCCTTGCCGGAGAGGTGACGTTCCACGTCCCTAGAGCCAGCTTCTGTAGCCGGGGATCGGCTCGCCAAGGTCCCCGCCTTCGGCCACCGCCCGGCTCGCACTGCACCCGACCGCTATGGCCCCTCCCACAGGTGGTGAGCCCATGGGAAGGGGGGCCCACGTTTACATGTGCCCTGCGATTGGCCGGCGACCAGTTCAGGGTGTACCCCGGCTCTGGCCTGAAGATAGCTGGGAAAGGCCCCAGCATGCCCACGAACCTTGTGAGGATAAGCGGCACAGAAAATGAACGAATAGAATGCAGGGTAATTTTAGCAAATTTGTTGTTTCAGAATTTTGTCTCAAACTGCTCACTCTTCGCATGAATCAGTTCCCCAAAAAGTCGCTCTCATTTTCAAAAAGGTCGCTGACCCTGGTTTAGATCATATATATATATATATATATATATATATATAAAAGCTTGTGGGTATTGGAAGGTTGTAAAATGTGAAAAAGTTCAAGGGGTATAATACCTTTTTCAAGGCACTGTACATGTTAATTATAAAACTATCAAAACTAATGAAAAACTGCAGCCTCAATGTTAACGCAGTACAAATGACGTCCACCAGGTGGCGTCTTGCGCCAACACCATGCGTCACGTGACACGCGCACACTGCGACTGAAAGAACGCTTGCTGCTCGGGAAAGGATAAAGGTCAAATACTTCCACCAGAGTGATTCCATCTGGTTACTATGACTTTTGGAGGATGTTCAAAGTTGGAACATGCTCACTGATTATCGAGTCGCGTTGCACTTTGTCACCTGGAGAGGGCAGTGTTTCGAGGAGAAATCGCCTCTTGTGAATGTTTAAAGAAATTATGGTAGGGGCTCTGCCTTTAAAATAAATCATGGAATAAAACACACTACAATAGACAGATTAATATTTTTTTTTATTATTTTTGCATCAAGCTCGTAGCACAGATAGATTTGAAAGTGTGGAATCATTGTTACTTTAAAAACAAAATAGCCCCAGAATTAGTGTGACAAACATCGGCAGAAAGTAAAAGAAAATTGGTCCTCAGCCAAAAAAAAGCTATTGGCACCCAAAAATGCAACAATCCACTCTATGTATGTACTTAAAAAGTGAGATTTGAACAGTGCTGGTGTGCATGTAGGACCCCATGGGTTTCGGAGGGCTGCTATGCTGAGGAGTGCAGATGAACACATGACAAACTGCACTGAGCTCAAGTAAAGGGGAAACTTGGATGGGAAGTTAGCTTCAGCTGGCAAAACGAGGGCAAACGCACGGACGAGGAGGTTACATGACACGGTCTAGCAATACAGCACTAAGTTACACGCATCACCGCATGATAGGCCACCCCCACCATCCCTGAGCCCAAAGTTCTACAAAAGGGCATTGATCCAAACAAAGAACAGTGAGGGACCCAGATTCACAGCAAAAAAAAAAAAAAAAAAAAAATGATGACCAGTAATGACATAAAATGGCAGATGGTGCAGTGGTTCGATGTGGAATGATCCGGGATGACCCTGGCATGCTCAGACTGGTCAGCCTCGATTGTACGCTTACACATTTTTGTATGGGACGGACAGAGACAGAGGGGATGGATATTGTCGAGGGCAAAGCGCTTTGCTGGGCAAGCAGAAAGTTTCCGATTCATTATGCCACGCGAGCTCACCTCCCTTGTAATTCTGGGGCCAATTGATTGGTCTGGCTGGCAAGGGAAGACCTGCTGGGAAGGGGGACAACAAGGCCGTCAAGCGGAGGGGATTGCGCGGGCGGCGTCGGGTATGTGCACGCCTGAAATCATACATTCAGCTCAAAAGTGGACCGGGCTTTTTTTTTTCTCTCTCTCTCTCTCTCTCTCGAGACTTGTACATTCCAAAGATGAAGTGGACGAGATCGTGTTAGCGTGTTACAGAGCCTGGACTTACGTTCCTTTTCCATGGGAACGCCAATCAAATATGACAGGAAGCCAGAGGCAAGGAAAATCGGAGGGGTGCAACAAAGTGTGTTCATGGAAGGTCTTGAATTATTCAGGTTCTATTTTGAGTTTAAAGCTGCAATTTTGTGGCAGAAACTATTTGGGTACTGTCAGGTTCCAGTGTGACAACTTAAGTCCTCTATGAACATTTGGCCAAATGCAGGGCATGTATATGTGCTACATTAGATGGCAATTAAAAATGGACAAAGGCTTACCACAACCTATACATTCATAAAGACAAAAGGCCAGCTTTCATTTTCATACCACGGGTTCAAAAATGACTCAAAAGCGCAATCCTTTATGAATGCTCCTTGCCAATTGTCACACAGGAAAGCAAACCGTGGGTCGTACACGCGAACGACCGAAGGAAGACTGATCTGAGCACGCCAGGGGGCGTGACCTTAATGTGGCCGGAAGCCCTGTCTGTGTGGGATGAGGGGGGAGACGTGGCGGTAGGGCCCTTTGGACTGAGCACAGGTGGAAAGCCTCAAACGGAGTGAGTTTAATTCCTCTACATGCACTTCAAGACCACAGCAAGTGTGCGCTAGCATATTGAGACAGAGAAAAGAGCTTTCATGCAAGAGGACTACGTTACAGGTACAACAATGCAAACAACTCAAAATGGTTAAACTGGGCTCGTCGTCCTTGCCGCCGGAGGATTTATGACGGGGGGAGAGGGCGGGAGGAGGAAGGGAGGATGAGGACGACAAGAGGCTTTCTCCGGGAAGGCGGCCACCGGGAGGCAACACCAAGCCGCCGCCTTTTTTCCGCCGCCTCTTCATCTTGCACCCTCAGCTCTTCTGATTTTTCTGGCAGTTCTTGGCGTAGCTTGTGAACACAAAATTGTAATCGTTGAATTGAGCCAGCTGGCGGTCGAGACGCTTGAACCCATCGAGTTTTTGGGTAGAAGAGAAGACACTGCGACATTTCGAGCTCTGCGGCGGGAGGAGAGGGTTCGGGTTACACAGACTTACGTGCAAACAGCTTGACGAAATCCCAGCAAAGTAATCGCGTGTTTAATTACATGCCTGATTGACAAACAGCGTCGTCACAAATTTTCCCGGTTTGAACACATCCACCACCTTCCGGACAAGGTCATCGTACGACGTCTGGGAGAGGTTTGTTTCGAAGCTAACGTAGGAGAAATCTGGCTCCGGGGTGATGTGAATGGTCCAGTAGGTCCCCTACGGGGGTCAACAAGACGAGCCAAGTTCCACTAACAGAAGACCACTGACAATAGAAACACCGGCGCATGCACTCACGTCAGTCTTCATTCCGTTCATTGAGTATCCACATGGGTTGAACATTGTGGCATCTATCACAGAACCTGGTATCAGGTCACAAATTCCACTCATCTGTAAAAGAAAGAAAGAAAGAAAGAAGAAGAAGAAAAAAAAAAAAAAAAAAAGTCTGTTTTGTGAAAATCTAACATGCCCATTATGCAAAAGACCACATTGCTTGCCATACTGGAAAGCTTTTTTCTTTTCTTTTTATGAATAAACTACCAGATGGAAGCACGGCAAACAGCATTGTTGTGGCACAGTTGTGCAACAAAGACGCATCACAGAAGCTCTTCAAGCCAGCTGTCGCCGTAACGCATAACAGGCTGCAGAGCGCGCAGACACCAACAGCCTATGTTGGCCGATTCAGTTGAAGCGACGACCTTGCGATAATTGTCAGCTCACGGCGCCACTTGAAATCAAAATAGCTAAATAATTCAAGACAAACTACGACGGAGCAGATGGCAGTTAGTTTGAATGTCGCGATCGCTATAGATGGACCTGTTATTTTTGGATACTTAAAGACAATGCAGTATGTAATTAGTTTTCTATTTCAGTGCTATTATACAAGTCAAATCTATATTTAGAATTAGGGTAGATTTCTTTCTTTTTTTTTTTTTTTTTTAACCTTTTTTCTACTGAACATGTACATTTGTACATTTCTTGTTTATTGTCATTTTTTTTCCTTGTATAGATTTTTTTTTTTTTTTTTTTATATGTTCAATCAAGAAAAATATTCTTATACAGCGGGGGCCTCGTTTGTGACTGTACACATACACGGTTTCGAGGTTACAAATGGCACCTAATCAATTGCTTTCGCAGTAGTGTAAAAAAAATAAATACATCAGACGTCAAATTTTTCGTCCAAATATTTACTGCAATTACATCCCCAATTCCAATGAAGTTGGGACGTTGTGTTAAACAAAAACAGAATACAATGATTTGCGAATCATGTTCAACCTATATTTAATTGAATACACTGAAGCTTTGTTGGTGGAATTCTTTCCCATTCTTGCTTGACGTACAGCTTCAGCTGTTCAACAGTCCGGGGTCTCCGGTGTCATATGTTACACTTTATAATGTGCCACAGGTTTTCAATGGGAGACAGGTCTGGACTGCAGGCAGGCCAGTCTAGTACCCGCACTCTTTTACTACGAAGCCACGCTGTTGTAACACGTGCAGAATGTAGTTTGCTGAAATAAGCAGGGGCGTCCATGGAAAAAGACGTTGCTTGGATGGCAGCATGTTTCTCCAAAACCTGTATGTACCTTTCAGCATTAATGGTGCCTTCACAGATGTGTAAGTTACCCATGCCATCACACATGCTGGCTTTTGAACTTTGCGTCCATAACAGTCCAGATGGTTCTTTTCCTCTTTGGCCCGGAGGACACGACGTCCACAATTTCCCAAAACTATTTGAAATGTGGACTCGTCGGACCACAGAACCCTTTTCCACTTTGCATCAGCCCATCTTAGATGAGCTCGGGCCCAGAGAAGCCGGCGGCGTTTCTGGGTGTTGTTGATAAATGGCTTTTGCTTTGCATAGTAGAGTTTCACTTCCGGCTGTAGCGCCGAACTGTATTTACTGACACTGGTTTTCTGAAGTTTTCTTTCTCACGCACTTGTTCACAAACAGGTGAACCTCGCCCCATCTTTGCTTGTGAATGACTAGATCTAAAAGGAGCTTCCCTGAATTGCTCAATCATGGCACAAAAAAGAACCTGCAATTTATTGCTTATTCACACATTTGTACCAATGAATACTGTTAATGATGGAAAAACACATTTTATTGCACTTAAATACAAAACCGCACAAGTAAGTGCCATTTTTGGACAGGTTTTTCCAGAACCGAGTTGCCTTTGAATACTTACAAAACAAACATTCAATAGAAGTACACATCTTTCTTTTTCAGGTAAAAAAAAAAAAAGCAATTGAAATTGTCATTTGAAAGGCCTAAAACTACTAAAAAGTACCCTTAGCAAACATTTTGTACATAAGGCCATAACATTTTGAACATGTTAGCGCAAAAAAAAAAAAAATAGCAAACCCAATGGCCTCACAATATTGCCACAACTACTTCCTCCCTCTCTCTTTCAGCCAGTTGCAAAGACAAACTAGCCTGTTCACATTACCAGAGCTCAAGGCAGCTCTCTTTTGGGTGTGTAAACTGCAAGTGAGAAACACCTCTCACATGGAACAGACACGGCAGGGCTAATCAGATACTTGAAGGCCAGGACAGAGGTGGGTGAGGTCCCTGCTCGACTGGACCACCACTGGAGCGGGCATTCTGTTTCGCTGATGGTGGATACTGATCTGTAAAAATTCAGGGCCCTGCTCCACAGGGCTTCCTCGTCTGAATCAGAGTCCGCTGAAAGAAATAAGCTACTGTTCCTGCAGTAGGGCCTCAAGGCTGGTCCAAACCTCTGCTCACTGTCCCCTGACAAGACATCAAACCTTAAAGCGTGGGTAAAGCACAGTGGCCATCTTGAAGCATTCAGGGTTGAGTGCCGCTGCACACTGGGATCATGTCTTTGTGACTGCAGTCTGGAATTTCACAGTATAGGTTGAGGCATCAGAGGCCTGCATGGTGTGGTACAGGTGGCGGAGAGCAGGTAAAACCACTGAATATGAGATGTCTCATCTCCAAGGAGTTCAGTCACAAATCTGCAGTAGAGAATTCAGGAAAGCAATTACCAATCTTCAAAATAACTGTCAAATGTAGAACTTTTTAAAGAAACAAATGCCTTTAAAAAGAGTTTTATTTACCTGCATGGCTCAAAGATCGTCGCCACTTTTGAGAGTTTTAGCAGGTCTGATGGAGTTAATGCCTAGCTTGTGCTTTTGTGTGTCTGAAGGAGCAAAATAACCGCCTCGAGAGTCTTCAGTAGACGAGAGATCATTTACAGCATTGAATTCCACCTTGTCGGACAGCTTCAGCGGTTCCAATCTTGATTGCGCACAGTGTAGTTGCTTCTGCATTAGCAGGGCTGCGCGTTTAAAGTGACCCACTATCTTGCGACATTTTGCTAATGCCTCACTAAACCCCACTATCAGCAAGGCTAACGGTGATGGGCTCTTTGCCAGATGTGAGAAATACAAGGCATCTGTTGGAATGGGAGGGGTCTTGCTGTCGCCGTCATTGTTCGTGCACTGTTTCAATTGTAGTTTCTGTTTGTTGAATTCCCCATTCCTCTGCCACAGAGAGAAAATGCTCTGCAGGTTTCAGCATGGTGTCTGGTGATTGTCTTCTGAACAGCCAGGCTAAAGTGAAGCAGACGTAATTTGTGTTACTGTCCTAACGATGGTCCAATGATCTCCAGTCTGAGCCACATATTGGAGCTTTCTGCAATGGATCCAATTTTGCTTGCTTCTCAGAGTCATAAAAATGTTGAATGTCTTTCGGCATGGTAGTTGAAAAGTTGGATCGCATGTCGTTATCTGGAGCACATTTCCTTTGTCTTCTACTACTAAACAGTGGTCTACAGTCCAGAGCGATCGACTTTGCGAGTGAATTTGTGATTTTCTATGTTTACTTACTAGTTTTGGTCCTGAATCCGGTCGCTTGCCGACAACTCTTGGAACTCGTACTGTGGCTGCTAGCGCTAACAGCTCCGGCTGTTTCTGTGCTTTCGCCGACATGCTTTGCATTTAGATTGTACCTGAGGGTTGAAGTGCTCCGATGGTACGCAAAACATTTTTTTTTTTTTTTTTTTTGCATAATCTGCACAAAACCACGCTTTTACCATGGCTTCCATCGGGTCGTTTTTGTTTTTTTTTGCCTCCCAACAGTCCATCCAATTCCCCACATAGAAGAGATATATGGTTCGCCAAGCTCTGACATGTGCATCGGTGTACCAGGTAATCATGCACTGACAAAGGTTCCGGATTTGTAAGCACAGCAAAGTGCAATTAAAATGTGTCAATATTTTTCACGCACCAATTTCTTACTAATCAATCATGATTATGTGTTAAAGTCCCATCACTAATGTGAACATGAACAGGACGTGAGACGAATCTTCAAACTACAAAAGATTAAAAAAAGTGGAGGGCCCAGACCTTGTGTCCCCAATCCTGTGCAGAAGAGCTCTAATCCAGTCTTCACACAGATCTTCAATGGATCTCTGGAACTGTGTGAACTACTATCCTGTTTCAAACGCTCCACCATCATCCCTATCCCCAAGAAACCTGGAATCTCAGGTATGAATGACTACACGCCTGTCGCCCTGAGATCTGTAGTCATGAAATCCTTTGAACGCATCATGGTGGATCAGCTCAAGAGCGTCACAGAACTCCTGCAGTCTGTGGATGACTCAATCAACAGAACTGCACATCATCCTAGAACACCTCAACGGCACGGGGACCTACACAAGGATCCTGTTCGTGGACTTCAGCTCTGAATTTCACACCACATTCCTGAACTCTTCTCCTCCAAGCTTCTACAGCTCAGCATCTTCCCTGCCATCTGCCAATGGATTCACAGCTTCCTGATGGGCAGGACACAGGCGGTGAGGCTGGGGGACACCACCTCATTCACACACACCACCAGCACCGGGCGCCCCAAGGATGCGTCCTCTCTCCGCTGCTCTTCTCTCTCCACGAACGACTGCACCGCAACGCACCCAGCTGTCAAAATCCTGAAGTTTGCGGACAACATCAGTCATTGGCCTCATCAAAGACGGTGACGAGTCTGCATAGCGACAGGAAGTGGAGCGGTTGGCGCTTTGGTGCGGCTGACACAACCTGGAGTTGAACACGCTTAAAGGCTTCTTCATACTCACGCGGGCGGCGACCACGCTGACGTCACTGCGGTTATCCCGCATGCATTTGCCTTTATACTCAAGCGCAACCCACACACGCAGTTTTGAAAATGTACTCCAGTTCTCCTCCAAGTCGGGGTTGTCGCTACAGCCGGTATTGGCTAGGACACCAGAGGGTGGAGTTTCCTCCGTATTTTTTGGGCCATTGCCGGTAGCAGTTTTTACTTTCCTTTGCAGAACAAGGAACAAAGCAACAACAATGGCAACCGTGGGCACCTGAAGTGGGAGACCAACATCAACTCAATCCTCAAAAAGGCCCAGCAGAGGATGTACTTCCTGCACCCTCTGAGGAAGCACAGGCCTGCCACAGGAGCTGTTGGGGGAGTTCTACACAGCAGTCATCGAATCAGTCCTGTGTTCATCCATCACAGTCTGGTTTGGTGCTGCCCCAAAAAAAGACAAACCAACTGCAACGGACAAGCAGGACTGCTGGAAAAATCGTCTGTTCCCCCTACGCACCCTTGAGGACTTGCAGACTGCCAGAACTAGGACAAGAGCATGCAAAATCCTCTTGGACCCTCCACATCCTAGTCACCACCTGTTCCAGCTCCTTCCCTCAGCAAGGCGCTACCAATCAATGCAAATTAAAACAAGCAGACGTTCCAACAGATTCTTTTCTCTTGCCATTAAATCGCCAAGTGACTCTCTGTAGTGTGTTTTTAGGTTTTTAAATGTCCTAAAAGTATTTTTTTTGTCAAAATGTCTGTTCATTGTCGTACTAGAGTGGTTCCAACTACCGGAGACAAATTCCTTGTGTGTTTTTGACATGCTTTGCAAATAAAGAGGATTCTGATTCATTGGAGCTTAAGAGTATTTTGCTGGGGGTCCCACTCAGGAGGGCATTGCAGTAATCCAAACTTAAGCTATAGAGCACCAAAAAACAAAAACAAAGATTGAACATAAAAAACAAAAATAAAATGTGCGTTTGTAGCTCTCCACACACAGCTGTGCTACATTCAATTCTTTTATTGTTAACTTCTTACTTCTGGCACACTGCAGTGTTAGTTGCATGGTTTGGACTGAATGAAACCAAACCACAACTCTCAGCAGAAATACCTTCCATTGTTAAGGTTTTGCTTACATGAGTGACATCACTTGCAGAAACACCATCTTTCATATAGAACTGGTCCATAATGGCTGGATCAAGGTCACTCATCAGAACTTCCAGTGTCTGATCCGCATACTTGTTCTCCCAGTACTCTGGCAAGTCCAGAGTAAACAGATACCTGGGGAACAACAAAATGTGAATTTCTACTCTTTTACAGTCATCCCATGTCGTTAGCCTAATGGCATTAGAGGGCAAGGAGTCATTTTTTACTTGGTTATCAAATCGATAAAGAAAACACCAATGGACGTCCGCAAAATGTTTGTTTTCCGAACACTTTCAAATAAGGCATTTAGGCCAACTGTGTAGAAATTATGCATTCTTACCAGCAGTCAGAGTTCAAACGTCCCATACAGTAGGCTGCACCATCTGGAAGAAGCCGAGATAAAATAGCATATTTGTTTATCTTTGCATAACTATGATATAACGAAGCGACAAACGGCCACTGGGCGTTAATAGTTTGGTTCCAAGTTGATTCACCCCTGGGCGTAGACAGGGAATATTTACTTTCTTCAAAAAACATCACTTTAATAGAACCCTGTTTGTATGATTGCAAGATTACCTAGAAACTTTGTGGCAGTATTGGACATGAGCCATAGAATTGGAATTAAAATTAGACAGACTGGATATACACACACACACACACACACACACACACACACACACACACACACACACAGTGGGGCAAAAAAGCCTATAAAGGCTTTGTAGGCCCCAAAACCTCACTGCTCTAGAAGAGATCTGCATGGAGGAATGAGCCAAAATACCAGCAACAGTGCGTTGCTGGTATTTCTGTCTGTTCTGTCTTGGGCCCCCTCCTCTGTACCACCTACAACCTACCTCTTGGCAATATTTTCCATACATTCAAACTTACACTTTCACTGTTATGCGGATGAGACCCAGTTATACCTCTTCTCTAGTGATAAAACTGAAATTCTACTCATCGGTAGCAAGTCCATGCTAGCCAAAACGGACAGTTTTTCCCATTGCGACATTTTGCTAATTGATGATTGTTCCGTTTCCCCCTCCCCTCAGGTTAAGAGTCTGGGAGTCAGCGTCGACAGAACACTCTTCTTCCAAGCACACAAACAACATCACCCGGTCTCCAGACTTTGACTGAGGAAACATCCATCACCTCTCTCATCCCTCAACCCCCAAACTTCTGCTGTCCTTGCTCACAGCCTCAACACTCCCTGCCTGGATTACTGCAACTCTCCTATATGGTCCCCCGCCACAATTCACCGCAAAAACTACCGCTTCTCCAGAACTCTGTTGCCTGTATTTGCATAAGGACCCCCTCCACTCACCACATCACTCCAATCCAGCAACAACTACACTGGCTCTCTGTCCAATACGGCATTCAATATAAAGGCCATCAATAATCTCGCCCCACCATATCATTGTGACCTCCTTCACGTTGCCATACCCTCCCTGCTCTCTCAGAGCTTTGTCCTAAACCCACCTCACAGTCATTTCTGCCTCTCTCTCTCCACTGTGGGGGATAGAGGCTTGAGCGGAACTCCCTACCAACCTGACCTCCGAGACACAGACTCATTAACCCTCTTCAAACCCAAACTCAAGACACACCTATTCCCGTCTGCCTATTCACTTCAACTGATGTTTTATGTTCTCGTATTTGTATTGTATTGCGTGATATCTTTTAACTATGTTTGTGCTGTGACCTTGAGTGCCCTGAAAGGCGCCTGTAAATAAAATGAATCATCATAATTATGACTCACTGAATAATGCAGAAACAGAGGCGTAAGCCGCTCTGCCCCCAGTCTTTGGAACTCACTACCACCTGACCTCCGAAACACAGACTCATTAACACTCTTCAAATCCAAACTCAAGACGCACCTATTCCGGTCTGCCGAGTTACTTCAACACAGTTCCTATATTATTTGCCATTTTTTAACTGACGTTTTATGTTCTCGTGTTTGAATTGTATTCCTTCATTTCTTTTAACGATGTTTGTGCTGTGACCTTGAGTGCCCTGAAAGGCGCCTGTAAATAAAAGTAATTACTGTCATTACTTTTACTCACTGAATAATGCAGAAATTCAGGCATACGTACGAGTTGCATCTATGATGACTAGAAATATTGTGCGTATCCAAATTAGGATTGTTGGGCTTTGGCACAGGCCTGAGATGCAGTCCTAGACTGTTGTTGCAGTTGGCCTTCCAAATAAATAAAAACACACAGAGGCCAAATGTTTGGTGACATACTTGGGAAAATGTGGCTGAGAAAGTCCACTTCCTCTTGGAAGTTTCGATGAGGAAACTCTTGATGGGTTGGCTTCATAAAATTCTTGCGGGAGTAGAAGAAATTCTACAAAACAAGATAACGCCGTTGGACACGGGCCTGGTTATCAACAAAAACACTGATCGGTTTCAAGTCGACGCTGAGAAACATCAGTGGAAAAGAGATTAACAAGGGCCAACGGTGAGAGAATTGTGACAATAAGATGATGTGGCTCACCTCGATGGCATCGAAACCGCAGTACTCCCTGGCGAGTTCCAGCAGAGGCACCAGTGCTTGCAGTAAGAGGGTGGTTCCACATGTTTTCAAAATGAAACGTCTCTTGGAGACAAACATGCTACTCTCACTGAATGGAGGAAAGACAGAAAATGATCATTTGATTGCCAACACAGACGCGATCAATTACAACTTATTCTCATTACTCTATTAATGAGGTTAGGAACCTTAATTTTTCTTTTTTAATTGATTCCATATATTATGATCTTTTTACCCGCTTAAACTTACAGCGGAATTGTATTAGGCTAGCTTCAGTACATTTGTGCAAATATTTTTCCCGTACTAATTAACGCCATAAAACTGGTATGATAATACCGAAAGTACTAATATAATCTTATTCTGCTTTTTTTTTTTTTTTTTTTTTGCAAAGAGGAATCGGTAATTGGGATAGAAGAAAGCTGGTACGTACACCCAAAAGCAGCTGTAACTGTAGAAAGGTCATCAGAATCAGTTCTATTTTATTGGCATCAGAATGAATTCATTGTAATTTATAGTTTTCTTCTCGGAGACTAATTCATTAGGGTCCGTTGGAAATAGAATAGAGGTGGGACAACATGTCAATATCCTGAGGAAGTATACTATCCAAGTATGCATACAATCCTTCATCCTGTCAAACACTGCATATAATTCATATTCAACAAAAAAAAAAAACATGTAACTCCAGAAATTGTGAGTTTTATTTTTACCTGAAAATAAATATTTTGTTCTAACACATGACATTTGGATACATCTGCTTCTTATTAGCAGTGCATTTCCTCTCTCGAGTCATGAATTACAATTATTTTTGTAATTCATCTGATGATACATTTATGATACAATTGTGAGAAAAGTCTCTTTAATTGTGTGCATGCGGAATATGCAAACAAGACCGTTTCTTTTAGTGATAGATAGTGTTTATCTTAAAATAGATTACTGCTTTAAGTACTGAATTGAGATTATTTTATATAAAATAATGTATTATGAGTTCTTTTGAGATTCCCACTCCCATGATAGAGGCATTCTGGATATGAACCATGAACCTGCCCTATTTTTGCATTTCTTTCTTTGTACACATTTTGTCTTACATGAGCTATTCAAGCTTCTTTGAGGTTGCACTTGTTTTTTTTCCCCCCCCTTGGGAAGAAAGAGGAACAATTTCCATCTCAATACTGAGAGCGTGAAGGCAGTACAGTGCCGGGGTGACGAGTGCTCAATTTCACGTCACCCTAAAGCGGCATCGTTGCAGCGGCAATGTCAAGTGACTGCGAGATGACCAGTCTAATCCCAGAAAGCCTTCTAATCATAGCCAAAGCCTGCAGATGTACTGCTCCACATCTCACCTGAGTATATAAGCTTCCTGCTTGTCGGTCTTTGTCACACTTATGATCAAACAGTGCACATTCTCCAAAAGTTTGTCCCACTCAAACCTATAAAGGAAACACAGGCATGGGAAAATTTTAGCAATGGCAGTTCCTTGACATTCCAAGTATTGCTACACCCTCAAGATGAGGTATCCTCAACACAAACAATCCTGAGGGGAGTTAAAGAAGGAATAAGATACTTGCTGCAGAGCACAGCAAAGTTGCAAGGTCATGCAGATAACGGTTATTTGAACACTGGCTTAGCTCACAAAGGAAATTCTAGCGGTAGTGGCTGGGGCAGGAAGAAATGTGAGCACACAGTCACAAAAAGCCGGTGTGAACAGAAATATCTTTTAACGTTCATCCCATGTCAAATTAACACCCGTTTTGTGTACCCATAACACAAATTGTGGCCAGAGGAGTTAACGTAACAAGGTCCTAATCTTGTCAATATTGGCACTTATTCCATAGTTCTGGATTTGGAAATTATGCCTGCAGGAAAAAAATAAATAAATAAATCTCCACCAAAAACACTTGGTGGTCATTTTAGGATGGTTTTCTGATGTTTGTGTTTCAGCCAGATTTTGGGTCACTCACATTTTGGACAGCCTGTAACTGCCTGACACATACCGAGCAGGAAGGACGCAACGACATTTCCTCATTTAACAACTGTGTGTTCTGCGGTGTAATTTTTGCTTATGCTGAAAGTCTGGAGTGAAAATAGTGACAGTGAAACATGTTGCAAGGCTTGTTGTTATCCCCAAAAAAATACCATTGAAATGCCTCACCGAAGACGCCTCATGTGGGATGACGTGGCTAATTGCTGCGGATTCATTTCTGCGTAAACAAACTGGTTTCATCCGTTAGATTTTGAAATGATTGCGTCACAATTTTTTATGGATGGCAAAAGTATTTCTCTCGGGATTTTGACAGGCACCGCTGGCTGTCATAACGGAGTTTTCCGGCCAAAAGCTTCACGCCGACTCATGTCCCAAAATTGCGGTTTATCGTCACCAAAATTTGGGTGGACATTTTGAAAGCATTTATTGTAAAAGTCAAAATCAAAACTCAGTACTCTATTGTGCAAACATTGCTGATGTTATAAATATTCACCATCTTCTTTTTTTCCTTTAGGGGTCACCACAGCGAGTCATCCTTTTCCATGTAAGCCTATCTCCTGCATCCTCCTCTCGAACACCAACTGCCCTCATGTCTTCCCTCACGACATCCATCAACCTTCTCTTTGGTTTCTCTCGCTCTCTTGCCTGGCAGCTCCATCCTCATCATCCTTCTACCAATATATTCACTATTTCTCCTCTGGACGTGTCTAAACCATCGAAGTCTGCTCTCTCTAACTTTGTCTCCAAAACATCGATGAGCACATTTCTAATTCTAAAACCCCAAGTATTTAAAGTCCTCCACCCTTGCTATCTCTTCTCCCTGTAGCCTCACTCTTCCCCCACCACTCCTCGCATTCATGCACATATATTCTGTCTTACTTCGGATAATCTTCATTCCTCCGCATGCCTCCATCTTTCTAACTGTTCCTCCACCTGCTCCCTGCAGATCACAATGTCATCTGCAAACATCACGGTCCACGGGGATTCCAGTCTAACCTCATCTGTCAGCCTATGCCCACTGCAAACAGGAAGGGGCTCAGGGCCGATCCCTGATGCAGTCCCACGTCCACCTTAAATTCTTCTGTCACACCTACAGAACACCTCACCGCTGTTCTGCTGCCATCGTACATGTCCTGTATTATTCTAACATACTTCTCTGCCATTCCAGATTTCTGCATGCAGTACCACAGTTCTTCTCTGGGTACTCTGTCATAGGCTTTCTCTAGATCTACAAAGACACAATGTAGCTCCTTCTGACCTTCTCTGTACTCTTCCATCAACATCCTCAAGGCAAATAATGCATCTTTGGTACTCTTTCTAGGCATGAAACCATACTGTTGCTCGCAAATACTCACTTCTATCCTGAGTCTAGCCTCCACGACTCTTTCCCATAACTTCATTGTGTGGCTCATCAACTTTATTCATCTATAGTTCCCACAGCTCTGCACATCACCATTGTTCTTAAAAATGGGCACCACAGTGGACGAATGGTTAGCACATCTGCCTCACAGTTCTGAGGACCTCGGTTCAAATCCAGCCTTGCCTGTGTGGACTTTGCAAGTTCTCCCCATGCATGCGTGGGCTTTCTCCGGTTTCCTCCCACATCCCCCAAAAAATGCATGGTAAAGGTTGATTAGAGACTCTAAAATTGCCTGTAGGTGTGAATGATTGTATGTTTATATGTGCCCTGTAATTGGCTGGAGATCAATTCAGGGTGTCTAAAGTTAGCATGGATGGGCTCCAGCACACCCGCCACCCTAGTGAGCACAAGGATTGTGGAAAATGGATGCATAAGCTTTTAGTATGCAGTATTGTTGGATTTGACTTCTTCCATTGTCAACTATACATTTGAGCCGACTCGGGCTGTCACTTGATGCCGTTCCAGTTTTTCATTGGGTACGGCGCCGTGACACTCTCAAATGGTCGACCATTTCGCTCCACTTGAATATTAAGTTGTTTTCCTTTTACATTGGCGTGGATTTTTATTCTTCTCGAAAGCACCGATACACCGAAGAGTAGAGCCTGTACTCGGGCTGGAGGGCTCCAAGCTGGGCTTCCGTGTGGCGCTCACCAACGCTAGGTCATCCCGTGCCATCGAGCTCCTGTTGGTAACCCTGACTTTTATGTGCATCAAATGCAGAGTTCCCCTAACAGCACAGCAAAATCCACTGCATGGAATACTCGCTTTGTGCACATCTGTAGCCTCTTGAGCTGCTAACCCTGATGTCACACGACAGTTTAGCAATTAGCATGTCTCATCGGTCTTCTTGTGTTAATTATTCCTTGTCATCCCTTTGTGATAAGTATACCTGTCAGAAGCCTATTTGCCGCCATGGAGGTGATTATTAGCGACCTAAGGGAGCAGCTCCACATCGTGTTTAGTTAGCCATGCTAGCTAGACAACCGCAGCTATTAGCCGGAGTGGCACAAGATAGCGGAGCGTCGAGCATTCCCTGATAGTACCAGAGCAGAAAATGAGCTCTGAGCTGGCTTAAAAACAGTGAACGTGTTGATTTCATCACATTCATGAAAATTTGTACTGGCCTGGTCGAGCCAGCGTCTGTAAGGTAGGTCGTGGCCCCAGCGGGCTATCGCGCCACCGTTAATATTGAACCCTGCTTAACTTCACATTGGAGTAAGAGTCTGGTGGAAGGGAGGCCTTTTATTGTATTATTATTATTATTTTTTTTTAAAGAGACATTTTGGCATGTTAAATACTATTGCTGGTATATTACAAATGGTTGAGTGAAACTGGAGTTTAAAACCTTCTCTTCTTTAAGAGAAGGTTTCCCTGCATGCCAAACAAAGATGAGTTGACTCAGAGGATTTGTACATGCCTGTACTGTACTTACTGCACATGCCACGGGCACTCATACAAGGCGCGTGATTGGTTCCCGGCGCGACATCGACCAATGAGAGCACGGGTGGATGTTATCCCGTGAGCTGATTGGCTGCGCATCATCGCAGCCTCACCCAGTATCTCCCCTTGTTGTGTCTCGTCAGTCTCGTCCACGCTGTTGACCGTCTCGCATGCTGTATCTTCGTGTTGTGTTCGTGATAACCTTCTTTGTTTAAGCGATAACTTTCTTGGATTAGTTAAGCCATTACAATGCCGCCTAACCGCTCTGCCCCTGCAAAAGCTTCCTCCGGGGCGCCCAAGAGGAAGAAGATGATGATGACCATCAGCGAAAAAATTTAACTTTCAGATAGGATCAAAGAGGGCAGAAGGTATGCATGTGTGGCACGCCATTATGGCGTGAATGAATCTCCAGTGTGGTACATCAAGAAAGAGGAAGCAAACATCCGCAAAACTGCTTCAATAAGGAAGCGAAACGTGTGGTGGAAGTTTGAAGCAAAAGAAGAAACAAAGACAACAACTACCCATCACAGAGTTTTCCTCCAAGGTAAAACCCAAGCTACACCATCAGCGCGTCCAGCAGAAGAGTCTCCGAGTGAACCTAAAGCCTCTACGGGTCAAGTGATAGCCTCTCCTCCGCCACCAACGCAAGCCTCTTTGCCTCTCTCAGAAGGCAATGTTGATGAATGTTAATTACTGTACACGGTTTTATTATTAAAGATTTAAGTACATACGTGCACTGTTGCAATCTTTGTCTCAAATATGTAACGTATAAATACCGTTTACATATTTTAAACATTCTTGTACCCACATACACGAAAATTCCTCCTTCAACAGGCACTACCCATCATTTTTAGAGTGAGCGTCCATCAGTCCACTGGAATGTTAAAAGACACCATCGCTACATAAGTCATTCACAATACTGAACACCTCCAAAACGTTTCCAAGTACAATACGTTTGAAGTGCTGAAAACGTGCAAAGATTGAGAAAAATATAGTATTGAATTGTTGAGATAGGGTTTAAAACTCTTTTTCATTCGAATTTTCCTGGTTTTGTGGGCAGGGCTAAAAGTATCCTTGTGATGTCGCAAGGATGGGGCACCCCCCCGCTTTAAACTTGAATAGGAATAGAGAGTATCTGAGAAAGAAAACAAAACAAGGCCTGACAGCCTTCTGTTCATGAGCTTTTATTTGCCTTTAGTACAACCTCTGCAAGGAGGCGCTTCCATCTTGGATCTATAGATTGTAAAATGTTGCTATACAAAATGACAGTGGCAGAGCAACAGTATAACCTTAGACCAGTGAGAACATCATTGGAGACCGAAGTCGACTCCCACTCGAGTGTGAAAGGCACACCAAAGGCTATTTGTGGTGCTTCGGCGGGGTCACATTTCCCCCAGATTGGACTCCCGGAAAGGAGCACAAATGACAGCCAAATACTACGAGAGTTACAGAGACAAATGAGGCCTTTTTAATATAAAACCAGACGGCACTGACATCAAACATAATCTCCAAGTAAGCCACAGCCATAAACAAAGAAGTCTAAAGAGACAGAAGAGCTTGTTTACAAAAATGTAATTGTTCTCTTGAAAACTGCTTGATCAAATCACCGTAAGCGTGAATGTAACAGGCTTCGAAAGCTGGGGGTTGGGGGGGGTTAAAGTGAGTGCACTCTTCCAATTGACATTTGTCAGATGCCCTTGTGGACTTATTTGTATGTTGGCTGACAGCAAGCCAGCCTGATCTATTGTAGCACAGCAAGCCTTTGATCTTCCCTCTGGCTGTAAATTAACACAGACCCTCATTCGCCAGGTGGACAGACAATTATTATTGATAAAGAACATCTATGATAGAATGACAGTTTGGGCGAAAGGAACACAGCACTGTGAACACACAAACTGGTATAAGAAAACTGCAGGAAGTGGTACTTTTCAATGTTTAAAAATGTAGGTTTTATTATATTGTGCCCTTTGTCCACTCTTTCTATCTGGTTACAAGTTGTCGCTTGGTTGATTTGTTTTTTTGCTTTGTGTTGCAGGTCAAAATCTCAATTACGAGCGAGGCTCCCACTTGAGTCAAGTGGAAAGCTGATGCATTTTTAACTGTCGATTGACTGGGACAAAAACAAATGCATATCTACTAAATAAAAACACTTTGCAGAGAGCATGGAGAAGACCTTCACACTGAACCAACTGCAGCTGGAGCCAGAGCTACTGACGTGACTCACTAGGCCAAATGAATGTGTGCGCGAATGGTTGTTTGTTTATATTTGCCCTGCGATTGGCTGGCGACCAGTTTAGAGTGTACCCCGCCTCTTGCTGGAAAGGTAGCTGGGATGCGTTCTAGCACGCCCGCGACCCTTGTGAGGATAAAGCGGTACAGAAAGATGGATGGATACACATTTACAAAAGAAGAAAAAACCTGGAGGTAACTGAGGTTGCCTTGTTGTGCCACATAACGACGCATAGTTCTGCTGCATAAACTAAAGTAGCTAATTGCGTGCCATTCTCAAGGTTGAAATTTTGTACTATATCATAGTTAGCCCCCAGACATTCACGGTTCAGCAGTGACGAATTCACCCTTGCATGGATTTTGTTTCTCAGAAACAGAATCAGACTACAAGACAAATTTGCTCTATGTCAGTCTACTGCAATAAAATATTGTATTCCGATCCCACCGCATCCCGTTTTTTTTTACGATCATTGGGCTTTAACTCAACTTAAATGCGAACGGATTAGAATCATAAATAATATAATAATAAATAAAACATTATGTAGCCTAGCAAGCTAGTGCTAGCACTAACTGTTGTAAGTAAACATGCCGCCGTTCTGTCGAATCATGTGCTAAAGTAATTTAATGACAGTAAGTTAGCACCCATGATTTCTGTCATGTTGTAATGTTGGTTTGACCTGACTGATTAGAATACACGATCTGACTAGAGCAGTGATTTCCAACATTTATTTATGGAGCCGAGGAACATTTTACAATCGCAAAAATCTCACGGCACACCAACAAACAAAAAGTGGATACATTAATTACTGTATGTACGTCCTGCCATCTAATAGCAGACCATTCATTTGTTCTGTCCGTCACTATGACTCACTGGCATAAATAGATGAGCAAAGATACATTTATCGTAAATATATTTTTTGAGCAATTAAGTACACAAGTATATACAGTAAATGAACAGGTCATTTAAATACACATTGCTCCATCTTATCGGATCGGTGATAGTGATTTTTTAAAAATTGTATTTATTTATTTATTTTATTTTTTTAAACTCGCTGATCGGTGATCAACCCCCAAAATCCTGACCGTGTAAAGCCTAGTATGTATGCACAATTCTGAGGTTACAGGCAGTTAAAATATTGCATTGCAACCAACGTGGCGTCTCCGTTTATCGACGACATCATGGAGCTAGCGCACGTACACAACGGCACTGTTGACTAACATGCGGTCATGTCGCAGCTCCTGGTGGAAAGTTGCTTAACGGCGTGCATGATGAACACAGCCCTTAACTTCGGTAGATAGAAGGATGGGCACTTTACCGTGAACATGTCGTTCGAGGAGTATTCCTTCACGCCTTCACTGTTAACCTAGTTGCACACTACCATCCGCAGCAACGACGCAAAGCTGTAGCTGGCTCGTATAAAACAGGCCAGTTCGCCAGCTTTGCACACTCAGTGCTTGCCTGCCTGTTAACATCAGCTAAATGCTACATCCTTTCACCTCAGTATTGTTTGGGCCAGCTGGGCTTGGAGGATATTGCACAGTAGGGATCATCCTAAGCGTTAGAGCTGCTCCTGGGAGCATGAAAACACCAACGGAGACGAGCGCCAAGTTGGCGAGGTCCCTGCCCGCAGAGCACTCCCGGAGGTCAGGAGAAAGCTCCGAGTAAGTCTTTCAGACGTCCAATGCAGTTACTTGCCTGTCGTATTTTAACTAAGTGTAAGCACAAAACTCCAGCTACACAAAACAGCAGCCAAAAAAACAAACCAAAAAAAAAAAAGACAAACGCGTCCGGCACGTGCACTACGAAGTCGTGCACGAAGAAAAATAAAAAAAACTCTATACTGTATATTTAAGGGTAGAGAAACGTTTGAAAATGTCTGCAGGCATTTGAGACAGTTGGAAGTGTTTTGTAACCAAAGTTTTCAGTGCATTTACGGTTTAAGATATTACGACAGCCAATCATAACCTTACCACAAATTATACCACTTTTAGGGAGCATCAATTACACGCAGAAATTTGCTAATTGTGGCCTGGCTCGTTATCCTGAGTAGTGGGGGTCCACTGTATCAGGCTTGTCATAAACCGAAATACCCCTGTATTGCGTCTTTTCTGGCAATTACTTTCTTCAGGCTTATGATTAGATGATGTGCTCAAGACCACATCATCTGTGACAAAGACGAGGAACTCACCGAGACAAGACCATACAAATCAATTTGTTAATCATGTTGAACAGTTAAAAGCGCATTCTCCTTCATTAGCTCTTTCAAAGCACAACATGCTAAAAATGTCAATCTTAATTTCTCAATCGGTGCAGAGGAGTACAGAACAGAGTACTCTCAGTGCCAACTTGTGGACTTGTAGGGATCTGTCAGTGTTTTTATCCCAACACTGGTTGGCATCAAAGTATTTTGCTTATCAGTTTGAATGCTTGGGTCCTGTCCTGAGCTGTGCTTTTCATGAGCAAAAGTGCTTTTCCTTCTCATCACATTCATGAAGTTGAAAAATAGCAGATTAGTGCTGGTCTCGACCAGTCTCAACGGAAAAATCCAGCGTCCGGCCAGCCCGAGACAAGACTTTTGTTTAAGGGGTTTGATGTCATTTTACTGTACAAAAGGTCAAGAGTATTTTAAATCAGTTGGGTGTGTCTGCTATGGTGTCTAGTACAAACGCCCTCTAGCCAATCGAACGCACTGGGGGGGGTGAATGCATGCCTCGAAACGTGACTGGAACGTTTTCAACTTTAAGTGCTGCGTTGGTGAAGTTCGTCCTCTCTTATAACTTCCGGCGACCATTCGACGGCCTTTAACTTGATAAATGCGAAAAGTTTTCGGCGCGGACGAAATGGAATCACGTGTACCCGGCCGAACGCGCCGAGACCAGCAAATGCGAGTCGTTCCAGCAGGCGTCATGTGTGGCAGGTAAGCTAGCCAAGGAACACGCGGTGGTGACGACCGACCACATGCTTGACATCAAACGTGGCTCCATGTGGTTGTCCAGTGACGCAGGAGCGATAAAGAATCCCCCGTTCGGAAACGAAACAAACAAACAAACAAACAAAAAACACCATACAGTCGGCGTCGCGACTATAGTCTAATTTACACCACATGATGCAATTCAAACCGAACAAGTCGGGACGGAGGGCCTGATAAAACGCGAGCGCGCAGGCAGCTAGGTGCAAGTTTCAACCCTTTTAGATTGACCTTCGAGGAGTTTAAAACAAAACAAAACACACAAAAAAACGACAACGATGGGAATTTGGGAATTGTTCTGTGGCGGAACGATGCTTTGGCTTTGTAGTGCTCAAATCACAAAAGGAATTGTGCAAATGACGCCCCACCCCCGGGGAAAAAAAACCCCAAAAAAGACACACAAAAAAAAAACCTAGCAAGTGTTAGCTTGCTAGTCAACGTTTCCCCATTTGAATTCAACATGTTCATTAAAAGTCTTAACCGTATGTCCATCAACTCTTCACCATCCAATCTTGTTAAGTCACCGTAGCTCTACCAAGCAAATGAATGACTCAGGAGGGGGTGGCCATTTTCGACTGGCTGTGTAAACTCATTCCCGTGTGTGGCCTCCGGTGTCCGCCTTTGGCATTTCCTCGTTTATAAACGAACGTTTTTAACAGCTAACGCTGAATAAACTCTGGCGCATGCAATTCACGTAAACGATGCACAAACATGATGAAACCGCACGGAAGAAGGCTCGACTAAAGCAGAGCATATGCGTTCAGACTCAGTTCCACAATGAAACAAACCTTGGGATGGTTCGCAGGTCCCCGGTTCCCTTGGTCTCATCGTGCTGGGAGAACCACAACTCTAACAGTTTTTCGGTACCCTCGAAGAAATGTGCACTGTTATCTTCCATCATGAGACAACAGACGCTCCACAACCAAAATAAACGTCGGTTATAACGTTTTGTCTTAATTAATCCGTCGTCAATCAGGTTATAATTTATGGATGTACAGTCCGTTGAGCAATCCAAATAATGATTTTTCTTCTGTTACCGTCTTCCCTTTTGCAGAGAATACCGTTAGCGAGTGCTAGCTAATATCGCCGGCCATACTGTGTACAGCTCTGCTCGCCAACTGTGAGGTGGCTTTATATAGACACGAAGGAACACGTCATTATCTTGTACGACCTATCGTACTGTAGGACTGCGGTTGATAACATATGATTGGTGCAAAGGGCTGTCCGTTACCGCAACGGCAGAGTTCGCCTTGACAACACGACGTCACGTGACGACATGCAGCACAGTCCCACCATTAATATCGCACGTTTGTTTTTTCATTTATTCAGAGTGAGCCGGCACGGTGAACGACTGGTTAGCACATCTGCCTCACAGTTCGGGGGACCGCGATTCAAATCCCGGGTCCCGCCTGTGACCTCGAGGCGCCACCTTGTGTCGCAATCTATTAGTTTGTCTGAGATTTGGAAAAAGGTTAAGACTGCGTTCGTTTGAACGCATAAAAGAACATTGACTTTTGAACAGTTTGATATATTTTTGGAATTATATGCAATATTCACTTATCTGGTTTGTCAGATCGTTATTGTATAAATTGTGCACATATATATGTTTTATTATCATTTTATTATTTATGTGAAGAACAAATATGTGGTTCATTGCAAATGATGATTTATGGTTTTAATCCACTTTTTCCCCAGGTAACATTCAAGCTCATCCTGTTGATGCAATGATTCATACTTAAGAAAAGTAACCAAAATGTAATCACGTTTAACTCGTCACATTTCTTCGAGAAAGTCATTGAAATCGTAACATCATCAACAGGGTAACTTGGAATTGTAACCAACTATTTTCCATCTTCCAACACTGGGTATAAAGTGGTGTTGTGCTCAAGACCACACTATCCAACACTGAGACTTGCCCAAGACTCGCAGAGACCAAGACAAGACCAAGACCATAAAAATAAACAAATACATGCATACATACATTTGACAGCCAAAAGGAAGGATGCAAAAAATCTCAAACCTGGGGGGAAAAAAATTCAACAAAATACTTGCCCAAAAAAACCCCACATTCTTTTATGTATTTAAATGTGAAATGCGAGTGCTGCTAATGATACAACGAGTGGGAGGGGGGGGGGGGGGGGGATAGCCAATTTAGTTGATTTAGCATAAGCGACAGCCAAAGTATAATGTGTCTTTAAATTAAACCAATTTAAAGTGGAATTGAAACCTCTTTCCAGAAATATTAATCTCAGAAAGACAAAATTAGAGAGTATGAGAATTTACCCGGCAAATATCACGACAGGGGTGACGATTAGTCGATGGGGGTTCTGACTTGAAAGTCACATCAGCCCATTCTGTGACACAGCCTTGCATGTTTTCATATTACACATAGAATTAAGTGTACTTCAACTTTGAGAGGAATGAATATTTTAATTAATCAGTGGGGTGTCGTATGTAGTTCCATTGGCTTGACAAAAATACACTGATGAAAGTACTTGCTTTTCGGTTGCACATGAATAAAATGCGTTAAACTGATGTAATTCTCCAACAAAAAATAATAGTTTTATACATTTGAATCAAGTGCAACCTATGTACATGTTTGAATGAACTAAATTCCATACTTTTTTCAGGGTACAATGCAATAAGTATTAGCAATGCACATTAAATAGTGTTTTTTATTGCCGAAATATGAATGAATATTATTATGGAAATGATTGTACTCAGAAAGCCTTAATATATATATATATATATATATATATATATATATTTTAAATTAATGCTCCATAACCATTTAGATCTCATTAAAATGTGTTTATTTCTGTGTTGCCGAGGTGCTGTACTATTACTATTGAACGACTGCGTAAATATATACTACGTAATTCAAACAACCAATCCCTGGATTCTTAAAAGTTTACAGGAGTACGCATAAGTGTAACACACGAGGCGAGAAACGCGGGTTGTAGTTTGTAAATGTCGCGGCTCACGTAGCGGCGAACAGCGGCGTCTGCCCACCGAAACTACATTACCCAGCAAGCCTTGTGCGCCAATTAGAAACGTCAACGAGCCAGTGAACATTAAGCGGAGCAGACCAAAATCCCAAACAAGGAAATGGTGGGGGAATAAACCGACCAGATTATTTAATTAATGCATGTAATAATTAATATTTTATTTTATTTTAAATTACGACGTATTTATGGGTTAGAATGGATTACGACTTCAAAACAAAGCTGGCTGCCGAGAGAGAGAGAGTAGAAGATCTGTTCGAATATGAAGGTTGCAAAGTGGGTCGAGGCACCTACGGGCACGTTTATAAAGCTAAACGCAAAGACGGGTAAGATGACCATTGACGCTATTGTTTACATTGATATGAAACTGACCGCCGTATCCCTTTTCTCAAGCGACACTCGCGCGTGTGTTTATGAACGGCGCGTTAGATTGGAATCCCCTCCCAAAGTGATATGCCCGTGTCTGTTTTTGTTTTCATGTAACGCGCTCCCTCACTCCACCAACGGCCCCCTCTCCCTCCTTCACCCCCCCCCCCCCCGCCCCCTCCCCCAACCAACCCCCCCCCCCCCCCTCCTCTCCTCCGACATATAGTCCTGCTAAACATTGGAGCCTGTCATCTTATTATTATTTTTTTGACATGTCCCTTCGATAGTGCGCTTGCGATTCATCGCGTAGGAATGCACATGAGCGGCACGGGTGTCGTTTTTTCACGCGATAGCAGCAGTTGAGGCTGTCCAACCTCCCCCCCCCACCCCCACACACACCCCGTTTCCAGCCCTACACGATCAAACTTTTTTTTCCTAGTTAGTTTTTTTTTTTTTTGGGGGGGGTGGTGATAGAATTGTCCTCATCATTTATTAAACCCTCGGCCGGAGGACGCAAGATGTGAACAAGTTACATGAGTGTTCATGATTTGTCATTTTGGATGATTCCTCGTAAGAGTTAATTTTCTATATCAATTTTATTCAACTTTACATGCCTGGAAATACTAAGTTGCATGGTATTGGAGTGTTACGGTCACACCAAAAAGCAAAACAAAAAACAAAAAAAACCCAAAAACGATTACCCGAATGAAGTTGTTAATATAGTGAGAATGAAGTCAAGTTGCCTTTTATGGAGATGAACATTTTATTACAAGAATGAAGACTTTTAAGCGTAGTTGTAATATTCGGAGAAACAAGTTTTAAATGTATGTGAATAACATGCGTGCAGTCCTTTGTCGGGAAAAGATGAAAACATTTCAGTTCATATTAAACTTCATTAAACTTAACGTTGCTTTGTAAAAATATCGATTGTTTGTCCTCATTTTAACACAGGTCAAATGTCATAATCATGAATGTTTTTTTTGTAATTCTATGACGTCTTCGAGGAGGCAGTGTGATTTATTTTTCTTTTCCGTGTTACTCCTTTGTGTTAAAAAAAAAACAAACGACAATTTTGCTGACACATTTCGCGCGGTAACGACAGTAGACCAAAATATGACATGTTGTGAGCAGTTTAATTGGTATCAAAGATGCAAATTAGGCCGAAGTGGGTTTGAACCGAGCACCGCGAGGATTTGTGTGGGAGCTGCTCACCGAATGGCGTTGTCATATGATCCCGTCCACACGCTCCGTTTTGTTGTTTCTTATACATATTTGCATCATTTTAAATACATACACCGTGATTTCGTCAGATCGGCTTTCCTTTGGTACACCCGTGCTTGTTAAAACAACGTTTTAATCAGATTCAAATTACAGGGTAAATTGCTCTCCGACAAGTCAGAAGTCTTGATACATATTTTGAAAGTAAAATACTAAATCATATTTTCTTACTTCTTTTTCCTCTACAGGATAGACGAGAAGGAATATGCACTGAAACAGATAGAAGGCACTGGAATTTCAATGTCTGCCTGTAGGGAAATTGCTGTAAGTTAATTATTATTATTATTATTTTTTGTTTTGTGCGGTGGGAAAAATAATGCAAGCTGAAATACTTTGGGGAAAAAAAAAATATATTTAATGTTGTTGCTGCGTCTGCAAAAAGAAATATGCAAACTTGTTATAGTCCCCATGCATTTTATTTTTTTGTTCCATCGTACTTTGGTGTGATGACTGGACTGATGTATTTCTTGTCTTGCTTCTCTGTCTTGAATAAGGAATTCATTGGGGCTTTTTGGGGTAACTAAATAAATGACAAGAATAATATCTAATTTAAGCTACCCTCTAACCATTAATACGAAAAACATAATTTTATTGGCCACATTATTCAACTTGTTGACATAATGTGTTTAAGTGTAAAAGCTGAAATAATGATTAGCAAAGAACATTACAGTATTCAACATGGTCATGAAATAATTAGCATCAGGCGCCCAAACAGAATAATTGATGTTTTGTTATCAATGAATTAGGCATCATTTTTAGGGTATCCATGTTTAAATATTGTCACAATTTCAAGTTGGGAGTTTGGTCAGGCTGCTTGGATCACTGGGCTGGTGCAACTGGGTGGCATCGACGTGAAGTGAAGCGATGACAATTGCTAGGCATCTGTAGAATTGCATGGGGCAGAGAAGCAAGCCTTGCTGCACACGTAAGAACAAGAAAACTGCTTTAAGTGAGCGAGTGCCAAACATCAATAGGGCTTTGCTTTGACAAAAGTTGGACAATCCCCGAATGTTTGGAACGGTTGGGTTAGGGATTTGAAATCTGTGACATTCTCGTAAGAAACTACACAAAAGGGACTGATTGTGGCATTGTTACTAAAGACAATGTAGGTAGAATTAGTAAAAGAGCACACAATTATGTATTTAGTACCTGTTAAAAAAGTGGAATATATGTGCAATGAGAATATTCAACTATTCACGTCCATTTATAGCTCAGTCAGTGTTTTCAAACTGTATGATTAAAAGGTTTTACTCATTGTTTCAATTATAAATTAATGGGAATTTTGGGGGGGGGAAATTCAAAGCAATTTGCAAGTCCAGCAGCATCACAGAAGGATGGAACCCCGGTCCTCAGAACTGTGAGGCAGACGATCGAACCAGTCGTCCACCGTGCCCGCGTCGCCATCATGTACAGTATATTTGAATCCAAAAGCTAGTTTATTTTTAGCCTTGTCGCGTCTTTTGACCTAGTACTGTAAAATATCTGACAACCGATAAAGTTATTAAAAAAAAAAACCATGTTGGCGGTGTGTGACAGACAACACGTCTTGCGTGAATCAGACTCCAAGACAAATTTGGTCTTTCCCAATTGCACTGTGTCAGGCTACTGCAATAAAATATTGTATTCCGAGACCGCCACATCCCGTCTTTTACGACGACGGGGCTTTAACTTGTCAACTCAAACGCGACCGGATACACTTGTTCCCATGGTGACGACATCGCGAAGAAATGGGGGGGAAACGTGCGCTCGGTGGTCACCGGTGCTCGGGAGATTCCGTTCATCTAAGGCTTGCTTGCGGTATGTTCACATACTTTTAATACGATACGGCTCGCAAGCAGGCAAAAAACGTTATGTAGCTCAGCGAGCTAGTGCTAGCACTAACAGCTGTACATAAACATGCCGGCGTTATGTCGAATCATGCTCTAAAGTTTCGGTGCAGGTGAAGTAATTGAATTACGATAAAGTGATTCAATTACAGTAAGTTGGCGCCGATTATTTCTGTAATGTTGGTTTGACCTGACTGATTAGAATACATGCCCTGACTCGAGCAGCGATTTCCAACGTTCATGGAGCCAAGGCACATATTTCACAATTGGAAAATCTCACGGCACACCAACAAACAAAAATGTCACAAAAAGTAGATGTCCAGTTAATTACTGTATGTACTTCCTGCCATCTAATAGAAGAGTCATGTACTGCACAAGAACTCCACAAGAAAGTCAACATTAGTTGTCTTACACAGTTGGACAAAATTGTCGGTACCCCAAAGCAGAAATAACCGCCAAAAGTAGTAATAATAATTTGAAAATTACTGAAAATTAACTCATGAAAATCAGGCAATGCTTTCATTTTGTTCTACTGAATTATTTTTCAAAAAAATTAATGAAATTGGCAAAAAAAAAACAAAAAAACATTACAGGCACTTTTAAGTTTTACTGTTGTCAGTTACTAAGTATTTCAGTGACCTTTGTTGTTTTTTTTCCTTTCTTGAATAGAAGAGTACCAAAAGTTTTCTCGGTTCGTATAAATAAAAATAATCCAAACATTTTTCACCAAAACAAAGGAATCTTTGTATCTCTCTAATTGATTTGACTGCAATATTTGACATAGTGCAACATAGCCCAGCCACTGGCCTCTCTGCTGGTTTGTCTTTGATTGGAAATATACACGAAAATGCCACAGGCTGCCAAGCCTTAGATCACTGACAGTCACTTTTTTTTTTTTTTTTTTTTTTTTTTATAAGAGTAGAGAGCGAGAGAAACTCCGAAAACAGTCATTTTTCCTGCTGGATTTGAAGCAAACATCGCAGCTCGTTTCAGTCGTGCTGTCCGACTGCTATCCTCTGCGATTTTAACCACTTGTTCAGTATTGTTGAGTTTCCTGAAAGGCATTTTGAATCGTCGGCAATCTTTTTACTGCAGTGGGAGCGGAAGATGGCCAGTTGCTGCGCCACGGTAGTCCCTGCCCGGATGGATAGATGGCGCCGTTTCATAAAACAAAAGCACCAAGATGGACCTCTTTGAAAATGTTTGATTTTCATTTCTTCTGCAAGCGTTCTTGCCCTCAGTCGAATGGCGACTATAGAGACTCTTCTCCCGGCTGTTCTTTGATCGTTAATCAATTGCTCGAGTTGGTCTTCCAACTCGGGCCACCTCGCCTTGCTTGACTTGGCGAAGCTCGTTTTCCTGCTTCCTCCACCTTCGAACCATGGATTCGTTGATCTTGAATTCTCTCGCGGCTGCTCGATTCCCATGTCCCTCCGCGTAACTGACAACTTGCAGTTGAAACTGTGCTTCGTAAGCGTGCATTTTCGGGGGCCCTTTGCCAAACCGATGTTGTTTTGCACAATGCGCACAGACTTTTAAGTGCGCCTAATGGTCGTGAAAATACGTAAGTATTAATGTTTTGAGAAAAACATACTTTGGTGAATATCACCTTCTTCTTGGAAAGTGGGACAAATTTGTTCTTAAGAATGGTTCCCGATTGAGGCCAATTGTTTCCATCGACCTGTCCTTCATTTCTTGCTGTGTTTTACTTGAGGTGTTTTGGGAAACTCAATCTTTTTTTTGCTTGTCTGCTGGATTGTTCTTGGTTCCTTTTGCCTCATCCAAAACAAACCTTGACTCTAAACTCAACTCACCAAAAGCCAAAACAAACCAACATACACATAGTTTCGCTACCGATGCAGAATTACAAGAATCAGAATTATAAAACGTGGCAACATTTATTATTTTAAGTCTTAACGAGCCATATGATAGATATTGAAACAAGATTAAACGCCTGAGGAAAGAATGAAGTATAACAAAAATCTTGCGCCACCCATTTCTTTGCAATTACACTGTGTTCACATTCCTTCTTAGGACACCAAAGCGAGATCGCCAACTGCCATCGACACCTTAACTGTATAAATCATTCATTCATTCATTCCTTTTCATCCGCTTATCCGAGGTCGGTCGCGGGGGCAGCAGCCTCAGCAGGAAAGTCTAAACTTCCCTCTCCCCAGCCACTTCCATCTCATCCCCGACCCGGAGAGGGCACTCCACCCTTTTCTGACTGAGAACCATGGTCTCAGATTTGGAGGTGCTGATTCTCCTCCCAGCCGCTTCACACTTGGCTGCGAACCACTCCCGTGAGAGTTGGAGATCACGGCTTGATGAAAGCCAACAGAACCACATCATCTGCAAAAAGCAGAGCTGCAATACTGAGGCCACCAAACCGGACCCCCTCTACGCCTCTACTGCGTCTAGAAATTCTGTCCATAAAAGTTATGAACATAATCGGTGACAAAGGGCAGCCTTGACGGAGTCCAACCCTCACCGGAAACGAGACCGACTTACTGCCGGCAATGCGTACCAAACTCTGACACTGGTCGTACAGGGACCGAACAGCCCATATCAAGGGGTACGGCACCCCATACTCCCGAAGCACCCCCACAAAACTCCCAGAGGGACACAGTCGAACGCCTTCTCCAAGTCCACAAAACACATGGTTGGGCGAACTCCCATGCACCCCCGAGGATCCCTGCCGAGGGTGTAGAGCTGATCCACTGTTCCATGGCCAGGAGGAAAACCACACTGCTCCTCCTGAATCTGAGCTTCGACTTCCCGACAGATCTTCCTCTCCAGCACTGCTGAATAGACCTTACCAGGAGGGCTGAGGAGTGTGATCCCCCTGTAGTTGGAGCAGTTGGAACCTTCCGGTCACCCTTTTTAAAAAGGGGGACGACCACCCCACTCTGCCAATCCACAGGCACTGTCCCCGATGTCCACGCAATGTTGCAGAGGCGTGTCAACCAGGACAGCCCCACAACATCCAGAGCCTTTAGGAACTCCGGGCGAATCTCATCCACCCCTGGGGCCTTGCCAAGGATCATTTGAACCACGTTGGTGACCTCAACCCCAGAGATAGCAGAGCCCACTTCAGAGACCCCAGACTCTGCTTCCTCATGAGAAGGCGTCTCGGTGGCATTGAGGAGGTCTTCGAAGTATTCTCCCCACCGACTTACAACGTCCCGAGTCAAGGTCAGCATTGCCGCATCCCCACTATACACAGTGTTGATGCTGCACTGCTTCCCCTTCCTGAGACGCCGGATGGTGAACCAGAATTTCCTCGAAGCCATTCGGAAATCGTTTTCCATGGCCTCACCAAACTCTGCCCACATCCGAGTTTCTGCCTCAGCAACCACCAACGCTGCATTCCGCTTGGCCAGCCGGCACTCATCAGCTGCCTCAGGGGTCCTTCTTTAGCTTGACGGCATCCCTCACCGCTGGTGTCCACCAACGGGTTCGGGGATTGCTGCCACGACTGACACCAACTACCTTACGGCCACAGCTCCGGTCGGCCGCCTCAACAATGGAGGCGCGGAACATGGTCCACTCGGACTCAATGTCCCCCGCCTCCCCCGGGACGTGGGTGAAGTTCTGGCGGAGGTGGGAGTTGAAACTCCTTCTGATAGGGGATTCTGCCAGACGTTCCCAGCAGACCCTCGCAATACGTTTGGGCCTCCCAGGTCGGACTGGCATCTTCCCCCACCATCGGAGCCAACTCACCACCAGGTGGGGATCAGTTGACAGCTCCGCCCTCTCTTCACCCGAGTGTCCAAGACATACGGCCGCAAGTCCGACGACACGACCACAAAGTCGATCATCGAACTGCGACCTAGCGTGTCCTGGTGCCAAGTGTACATGTGGACACCCTTATGCTTGAACATGGTGTTCGTTAAGGACAATCCGTGGTGAGCACAGAAGTCCAATAACAGAACACCACTCTGGTTCTGATCGGGGGTCCGTTCCTCCCAATCACACCCCTCCAGGTCTGACTGTCATTGCCCACGTGAGCATTGAAGTCCCCCAGCAGAACGTTGGAGTCCCCAGCGGGAGCGCTTTCCAGCACCCCCTCCAAGGACTCCAAAAAGGGTGGGTACTCTGATTTGCTGGTTGGTGCATAGGCACAAGCAACAGTCAAGACGCGCCCCCCCCACCCGACGTCGGAAGAGGGATGCTACCCTCTCGTCCACCGGGGTGAAGCCCAATGTACAGGCGCCGAGCCGGGGTGCAATAAGTGTACCCACACCTGCTCGGCGCCTCTCACCGTGGGCAACTCCAGTGTGGAAGTGAGTCCAATCCCCCTCGAAAGGACTAGTACCAGAGCCCAAACCGTGTGTGGGGGCGAGCCCGACTATATCTAGTCGGAACTTCTCGACCTCACACACTAGCTCGGGCTCCTTCCCTGCCAGAGAGGTGACGTTCCACGTCCCTAGAGCCAGCTTCTGTAGCCGTAGCTGAAGCTGTACATCAAGCAAGAATGGGAAAGAATTCCACCAACAAAGCTTCAACAATTAGTGTCCTCAGTTCCCAAACGTTTATTGAATGTTGTTAAACGAAAAGGTGATGTAACACAGTGGTAAACATGACCCTGTCCCAGCTTTTTTGGAACGTGTTGCAGCCATCAAATTCTAAGTTAATGATTATTTGCTAAAAACAATAAAGGTTATCAATTTGAACATTAAATATCTGCTCTTTGTAGTGTATTCAATTAAATATAGGTTGAACATGATTTGCAAATCATTGTATTCTGTTTTTATTTATGTTGAACACAATGTCCCAACTTCTTTGGAATTGGGGTTGTACCTTGAGTCACTCTCTTTAAAAGCCAAAGACCAAGGCCGTCACTTTGGTGTTTTGATAGATTCCGAACTGACTTTCAACAGTCATATCAAATCAATTACTAAAAATCTGAAGAACATATCCAGAGTGAAGGCTTGCATGTGTCAAGCAGACCAGGAGAAGCTCATCCATGCTTTTATGTCAAGTAGACTTGACTATTGTAATGGTCTTCTGACTGGACTCCCTAAAAAGAGCATTAAAAAGCTGCAGCTCAATCAGAATGCTGCAGCTCGGGTTCTGACCAGAACAAAGAGGTCAGAGCATATTACTCCCAATTCTAAAGTCTTTACACTGGCTTCCAGTCAGCTTTAGAATAGATTTTAAAGTTCTGCTTCTGGTCTAAAAATGACTAAACGGTTTAGGTCCTGAATAGATGAATGAAATGCTCATGGGATATAAACCCAGTAGGGCTGTGAGATCGACAGACTCAGGTCTAATAATGGAGCACAGAGTCCAAAGCAAACACGGTGAAGCAGCGTTTAGCTATTATGCTGCACACAAATGGAATAAGTTGCCAACAGAAGTGACATCAGCCCCAAGTGGGAATGTTTTTAAATCCAGGTTAAAAACTCTTCTTTTTTTCCTCTTGCTTTTTAGAGTATTTCCACTTTTAAATGATATTTCTTGCACTGTACGCTTTTTTTAATTGTACTTTTATTTTTTTCCTCTTTGTTTGAAATGTTTATAAGCTGTTTTTTTGTTTTTTGTTTTTAAATGCTTTTAATCTTGTAAAGCACATTGAGTTACCTTGTGTATGAAATGCGCTATAGCAATAAATTTGCTTTGCTTTGCTAAAATATTCAAATAGCCTGAGGTAGCTTTAAATATAGTTTAACTCGGGTTTTAGTTATTCATTCACTTTCTTTTTTTCCCCTTTTCCATATGTTACTGTTAAATCATGTTTTCTGTCCGAGTTTTTTCAAGGGATGCTGCAGCACCTCTCCACGCTGCTTCAGTAATAATGATCTGTCAGAAAATGACACAATACATTCATTTACAAACCTAAAACCCAAATGGCACTTACATCAAGAAAATAATGATTTCATCAATGTGGTCTTTTGTGTTTTCTTGCCAGCATCAGCAGTTGTTTCTCAAGACTTCTTCACTGTACAAACAGATGTAAAGTGTACAGCTGTAAAGACCATTTGCAGTCCTGAAAGCTCAAACATAGGGTTGCCAGGGATCTGATTATTACTCCAGCTATTATTACCCGCAATGGTCTTTCAACAAAAACACGACAAGATTTTTACCAGTTTAGCGAGTGTGGTCTTATTGTCTCGGATACTGTGCTGTCTAATCTAATTCGGATCTGGTGTATCATTAAATTGTAATGAATCTGCAGTCAGTCATTGACAATAAATGGTTGCTGCTACAACACTCAACTGAGCCAGTGGCTGCCACTTCAATTCATTCTTGAGGGAAAGGCTTGGCGTTGACGTTGCTCCATAGCTAGTGTGGCCAGCAGACGTCTTCATAGAGCTGCCTCTCAAGGGTTTTATCGACTTGTGGCTTTGCCAGTTGCATGTTGGAAATCTCTCCTCTCCCTTAGTGTATATAGTCGGGGATATAAGGGGACTAGTGTTTTTGTAATGGCAATTTTGACGAGCTCATATTTGTCACCAAGAACTAGTTTGCTGTATGTACTGTGAAAAAGTATTTGCACCCTTCTCAAATTCTTTTTTTTTTTTTGCATAGTTTCCCCACTTGGATATTTACGATCATCAAACAAATATAAATATCAGACAAAGACAACCTGGGTGAACGGTTCGAGCGTGAACGGCCACAGCATTTCAATCGGATTCGACTCCAGACTTTACCCGGGTTTACCAGCAGACTTTTTTTTTGTCATTCCGATTCAAATCATTCCAGTTCAAGTCTTTGGTCAACTGTTGGCGGGGGAAGATGCCGGTCCGACGTGGCAGGCCCAAACGTATTGTGAGGTTCTGCTGGGAACGTAGTTGTGATTGTTTCTTTGTTTAAGCCTGTACGCTTCCTGTCAGCCATTTTGGAAATGAGGTCATTGTTGGATGCTTGTCACAAGCAGAGAGCTGTGCTTTCAAAACAATGTCTTGTTTTGGATGGGGAACCACCACTAAATATTTTCAAAAGATTCACAAAATCTGTATACGGCTAAGGTTTTGTCATCAATGAAGACACATGATGGTGATGTCATCAATAGAGACTCTATGAGAGATCAGAATCTGAATCATCTTTATTTGCCAGGTATGTCCAAAAAACACACAAGGAATTTGTCTCCGGTAATTGGAGGCGCTCTAGTACGACAACAGACACATCAATTGACAAAGAAAACTTTTGAGACATAAAGACATTGATAAAAACAGTCACTGAGCAATAAAGGGTTGCTAGTTATCTGGTAATGCCGGTACATTCTTTTGTGTGTTTTTTGACAATTGTGCAAAAAGATGCAGAGTCCTCTAGCACTTAGAGCAGTTCGAATGACTAATATTACAATAGTCAATGCAATACAATACAATAGATCAACGTGATCAGTGCCTCGACCCTAGCGCTAATCCTAGCACTATTCCTAGGATTAGCTTTTCAAGATGGTCTGCTGCTCATTTGCTTGTCAATGAGGTCACTCAAAGCAGGCTCTTTTCTTCATCTTTGATCCTGGACACCCACCTTTTGTCTGTGCTGTAGCCTACTGCTGACGTCCCCATACAACCTTGCAAACTTTGGAAAGCGTTTAGTGGTGGTTCCCCTCCCAAAGCAAAAAAAAAAAAATCAATCAATCACAGCTCCCTGTGCTTCTGATGGGCATCCACCAATGACCTCATTTAAAAAATGGCAGACAGGAAGAGGATAGGCTTAAACAAATACAGTTCAAAAGCAATGTGTGACTTTTGGCATAATGCTCTAAGTGTCATACTATGAACTTCTCTTTCGTCTTTGTGGCAAGCATGTGCTCACTTTGAAGCTGAATTTCTGGTTTTTCCTCATCGCAAATAATCTCTTCAGGGTTAGGTCGTAGGACAGACCCTCCCAAAAACACTTGTTGACATGTCTACACCCTTTCCTATATCACAACTGGAGTGTTCTAGAAGAAGTGACTTTCGGGTTTTCCCAGTCGGGGGTCGCGCCAGTGCTATTGGGTCAATAATGGTGTCTGCTGCTGCCAGGATGATTGTTTTGATACAATAACAATTAGCTAATTTAAGAAGTTCCAACAACCGTTTGTCAAGCTTGCCAGCTAGCTGGATGTAATCCATCCATCCATCCATCCATCCATATCATATTCTGAGCCGCTTCTCCTCACTAGGGTCGCGGGCGTGCTGGAGCCTATCCCAGCTGTCATCGGGCAGGAGGCGGGGTACACCCTGAACTGGTTGCCAGCCAATCCCAGGGCACATACAAACAAACAAACAAACAACCATTCACACTCACATTCACACCAACGGGCAGTTTAGAGTTGTCAATTAACCTACCTGAGGAAACCGGAGTGCCCGGAGAAAACCCACACATGCACGGGGAGAACATGTGTGTTGGAGTTAATGAATTAATGTAAAAGTTCACTACCAAAACTGAACTGAAATGACATTAACAGGGTATTTCCTGGCTCAAATTATAAATACCGTTCTTATCACTCACACATGTTCATATGCCACACCCCCATTTGCTTAATCAAACACTTTTTCTGCGAAATGTTTACATTTTTTGTTTTTTAATGTTCTTTTTCCTTAAATCATATACAAACCCCTATTCCACTGAAGTTGGGACGTTGTGTAAGATTTGCAAATCCTTTTCAACCTACTGTGTATTAAATTTAGTACGTGACAAAGACAAGACATTTAATGTTCAAACTGAAACTTTTTTTCGTGTGTGCAAATTTTCACTGATTTTGAATTTGATGCCTGCAACGCGCTCCAAAAAAGCTGGGACTGGGGCATGTTTACCACTGTCCCCTTTCCTTTTAACAACACCCAATAAGTGTTTGGGGACTGAAGACACTAATTGTTGAAGCTTCGTAGGTGGAATTCTTTCCCATTCTTGCTTGACAGTTCATGATGAATTTGATGAATATCAGTTTCTCAAAAGTCCCGAGTCTCCGTTGTTGTATTGTTTTCATAATGTGCCACACATCTTCAATGGGAGACCGGTCTGGACTGCTGGCAGGCCAGTCTCGTAGTTGCACTCTTTCACTAAGAAGACATGCTGTGGTAACACATGCACTGTAGAATGTGGCTTGGCATTGTCCTTAAAAAAGACGTCCCTTGGATGGCAGCACATGTTGCTCCAAAACCTGTATGTACCTTTCAGCATTAATGGTGCCATCACCATTAATCATCAATAGTTGTCTTAATTGGCATACTGTAGTTTTATGAAATAAAGTTTGACAGTGACTCGAGATATGATATTTGCAAAATATTTTCCTAGGAACAAGACGTTTGTCTTATTTTGATTTTATGTACAGCGTGGTCCAAAAAGGCATACAGTATATACAGTGCCGTGTAAAAGTATTTGTCACCTTCTCAAATTCCTAGATTTTTGCATAGTTTCCGCACTTTAATGTTTAAGATAATCAAACAAATATAACCGATTAAAATTTAAATGGTGATTTCATTTATTACATTGATGTTTACTTATATTTAATATTTATTATGAACGGTTTTACCGGTTTTCAAAAAACGTTTCCATCCCGAGTAATATATAGCATAGGTAGGTGATAGACTACGACGCATGAGTTATATACAAATTCAGTTTACATCACTGCTATAGAAACAGAAATTGGTCATAAACTGAGGACTTGAAGTACATATAGGTATTGTTTGTTTTTCCCTATGCAATAAGGAGAATAATACTTAATTTTAATTCTCAACATTATTCCTCTGTTCTTGTGCAATAATAGGAGCGTGTCAAGCTATGTTAAAGAGGTTGGACTCTTTGTTTTGAGTTCGTTTGTATCAACAAACGTTTGCTATAGAAGTACAGAAGTATAGAAGTATAGAAGTCTTTGCTTTCTACAGTTTCGTTGTGGAATTTCTTTGTTCTTTTTGTTCCTTTTCTTGCTCTTCTCTGAACACCCCTTGTTGAGGCAAGTTTGCCTTTGGCAATAAACGGTGCAAGACAAAGAAAAAGCGACAAACATGAGTTTCGTTGGCTCGCCAAACTACGTCCTCGTGAGGTACCCTGAGGGCATATACGAAATGCATGGATCGCTTGTGATGAACCTCCACGATGGATCTGACTGGAAGAAGTGTTACAAAAAAAACAACAACCCAGAAACATGCCCAAAATAAATAATTTCATATTTGTTCAACTGTAGTCTTTCAAGATTGCATGTCACTACAACAAAGTACAACTTTTAAAAGCATAAAAATGTGGTTGAATTCCACTTTGTACAACCTCAGAGGCATATGACTTTGGTGGTTCTATTTAGCTATATGATTATTTTATTATTATTATTATTTGCTAAAAAAAATAAAGTTGATCAGTTTGAACATTAAATCTTGTCTTTGTAGTGTCCATCCATCCATTTTCTACCACTTATCCGAGGTCGGGTCGCGGGGCAGTAGCTTCAGCAGGGACGCCCAGACTTCCCTCTCCCCAGCCACTTCATCCAGCTCTTCCGGGGGAATCCCGAGGCGTTCCCAGGCCAGCCGAAGGACGTTGTCTCTCCAGCGTGTCCCGGGTCGTCCCCGGGGTCTCCTCCCGGTGGGACGTGCCCGGAACACCTCACCAGGGAGGCGTCCGGGAGGCATCCGAATCAGATGCCCCACCCACCTCATCTGGCTCCTCTCGATGTGGAGGAGCAGCGACTCTACTCTGAGATCCTCCCGGATGACCGAGCTTCTCACCCTATCTCTAAGGGAGAGGAGGAAGGAAGGAAACTCATTTCGGCCGCTTGTATCCTGGATCTTGTTCTTTCGGTCACGACCCACAGCACGTGACTATAGGTGAGGGTAGGAACGTAGATCGTCCGGTAAATTGAGAGCTTCGCCTTACGGCTTAGCTTCTTCTTCACCACAACGGATCGATACAAAGTCCGCATAAAAGTCCATAAACGTTATGAACAGAATCAGTGACAAAGGGCAGCCTTGGCGGAGTCCAACCCTCACCGGGAACGAGTCCGACTTACTGCCGGATATGTGGACCAAACTCTGACTCCGGTCGTAGAGGGACCGAACGGCCCGTATCAGCGGGTTCGGTACCCCATACTCCCGAAGCACCCTCCATAGGACTCCCGAGGGACACGGTCGAACGCCTTCTCCAAGTCCACAAAACACATGTAGACTGGTTGGGCGAACTCCCATGCACCCTCAAGGACCCTGCCGAGGGCGTAGAGCTGGTACACTGTTCCACGGCCAGGACAAAAACCACACTGCTCCACCTGAATCTGAGATTCGACTTCCCGACAGAACCTCCTCTCCATCACCCCTGAATAGCCCTTACCAGGGTGGCTGAGGAGTGTGATCCCCCTGGAGTTGGAACACACCCTCCGGTCCCCCTTCTTAAAAAGGGGGACCACCACCCCACTCTGCCAATCCAGAGGCACTATCCTCGATGTCCACGCGATGATTCAGAGACGTGTCAACCAGGACAGCCCCACAACATCCAGAGCCTTTAGGAACTCCGGGCGAATCTCATCCACCCCCGGGGCCTTCTCACCGAGGAGTTTTTTTAACCACCTCGGTGACCTCAACCCCAGAGATAGGAGAGCCCGCCTCAGAGAACCCAGACTCTGCTTCCTCATGGGAAGGCGTGTCGGTGGAATTGAGGAGGTCTTAGAAGTATTCTCCCCCCCCGACTCACAACGTCCAGAGTCGAAGGTCAGGAGCGCCTCATCCCCACTACTTGGATCTCCAAGGTCCCCGCCTCCGGCCACCGCCCAGCTCCCACTGCATCCGACCCCTATGTCCCCTCCCACAGATGGTGAGTCCATGGGAAGGGGGACCCACGTTACCCTTTCGGGCTGTGCCCGGCCGGGCCCCATTGGTTCAGGCCCGGCCACCAGGCGCTCGCCTTCGAGCCCCACCACCAGGCCTCTTTGTAGTGTATTCAATTAAATATAGGTTGAACACAACGTCCCAAGCCGGCACGGTAGTTGACTGGTTAGCACATCTGCCTCACAGTTCTGAGGACCAGGGTTCAAATTCCGGCCCCGCCTGTGTGGAGTTTGCATGTTCTCCCCGGGCCTGGGTGAGTTTTCTCCGCGCAGTCCGGTTTCCTCCCACATCCCAAAAACATGTGTGGTAGGTTGATTGGAGACTCTAAATTGCCCGTAGGTGTGAATGTGAGTGCGAATGGTTGTTTGTTTCTATGTGCCCTGCGATTGGCTGGCGACCGGTTCGGGGTGTTCCCCGCCTCCCGCCGGAAGATAGCTGGGATAGGCTCCAGTAGCCCGTGACCCTAGTGAGGATAAGGGGTAAAGAAAATGGATGGATGGATTATTACCAGTGCTTTAAATATCTACCTCTTCCGTAGAATTGCTGCATCCAGATTTTTTTAGAACCTATTTCTGGAAGGTCTGCTTGCACTGTGTTGTTTTGACAGCAGCACAATTTTCAGACATTTTTCTTGTGTCCTCCAGCTGTTGCGAGAATTGAAACATCCAAACGTGATTGCCCTGCAGAAAGTCTTCCTGTCCCACAGTGACAGAAAGGTTTCGCTCCTGTTAGACTATGCCGAACACGACCTTTGGGTGAGTTTTTCCACTATGTCCATGTTGCATGCCATGCAGAACATTTGTCCTGCAGGATTTTCAAAAAACAAAGTCTTCCAGACTTGATCCTAGTGTGCGAATTGTAGTTGATCGAATAAAGACAGAAGATATTCTGCACCAGAAGTCACCAGCACTTGTGACACGGAGAGCTACCAGAGACATGACAAGTCATGTAGAGGGCTGCTTGGAAATGACCTTCCTAAAAAAAAGTACGATTTGTATAATTGTATGCAGTCACTGGCACAGCACACACGGTGTAGTGATTCACTCACCTAACTTTGGTGCAGTGTGGGTTCAGTTCCCATTCAGTGATGGTGTGAATCTACTTGTGCCCTGTGATTGAGGGGCGACAAGTCCAGAGTGTGTTCTGCCCGATTCCGGTGGGATAGGCTCCAGCTTGCTGCAAAAAAATAATGGATGAATTGTATGCATAATGTATGTGTAATGTGAAGAATATACTAAACATGATATATCAGAATGCACCGATACCAGGTTTTTTTTAGACCGAGTACAAGTACACAGTACTGATACTTGATAAAGGAATTGTCTTGAAATTGTGATGAAAATGTTTTATTTTAACCAAATATTGTCCCAAACCCCCCCCCCAAAATAGAACATCTTCTTGAACATGGCACAAACGTCACTCAAATATACATGTACAAAATACATAAAAACATAGATGAGAAATGAAAACTAAACAAGAGACGAAGACCGTAGAGTCTGGTGGATACAGAAATACCCCACTAGATCATGGTTCACGCTTTGCGGTCCCGTGTTTTTAAAGTTTTTACTAAATTCTTTTATACAACCCCAATTCCAGTGAAGTTGGGACATTGTGGTAAACATAAATAAAAGCAGAATACAATGATTTGCAAATAACGTTCAACCTATATTTCATTGAATACACTACAAAGACAAGATATTTCATGTTCAAACTGATAAACTTGATTGTTTGTAGCAAATAATCATTAATTTAGAATTTTATGGCTGCAACACGTTCCAAAAAAGCTGGGACAGGTGGCAAAAAAGACTGAGAAAGTTGAGGAATGCTCATCAAACACCTGTTTGGAACATCCCACAGGTGAACAGGCTCATTGGGAACAGGTGGGTGTCATGATTGGGTAGAAAAGGAGCTTCCCTCAATTGCGCAGTCATTCACCATTAAAGCTGAAAGGTACATACAGGTTTTGGAGAAACATATGCTGCCATCCAAGCAACGTCTTTTTCATGGAGAGCCCGGACTGTTGATCAGCTGAAGCTGTACATCAAGCAAGAATGGGAAAGAATTCCACCTACAAAGCTTCAACAATTCGTGTCCTCAGTTCCCAAACATTTATTGAATGTTGTTCAAAGAAAAGGGGATGTAACACAGTGGTCAACATGACCCTGTCCCAGCTTTTTTTGGAACGTGTTGCAGCCATCAAATTCTAAGTTCATGATTACTTGCTAAAAACAATAAAGTTGATCAGTTTGAACATTAAATAGCTTGTCTTTGTAGCGTATTCAATTAAATATAGGTTGAACATGATTTGCAAATCATTGTATTCTGTTTTTATTTGTTTAACACAACGTCCCAACTTCATTGAAATTGGGATTGTACGATTTGTACAACATGTACGTGTTATCCATTGCTGTTTCTCTCTCTCTTAATATATGATGTGTTTAAATGTGTTCGTATGATTTGAAAAGTATGCTTATTGTGCCGTAAATGCTCGAAAAAACATGCCTAGGGTGTATTTAAATAGGTTATTTCTATATCTCAAATTTCACTTATGGCGGGGGTGGTTTGGAACGTAACCCCGGTGATGGAGGAGGGATTACTGTATACACAAAGCCTTGTTACCTCTGTGTGTCAACTGTAAAAAAAAAAAAAAAAAAAAAGTGAGTAAAAAGAAATACAAGACTGCTTCTAGAGAATTCCTCAGATTCTAAAATAAAACTCTGACAGGAAAAACAACAAGATACTTTATTAAACCATTGCTTATTTTCTTCAACATAATTCTGCCTCACGACATACAGTATCTGTATATTGTCACTGTCCAATTACCACCTCAAAAATCAAATTTATAGCAACTGCAACTAATGTCAACAACGTGCAGCTAAGGAACCAATTAAAATGTTATGTTATTGAGATTCCGTGTATCATTTGTTCTTTTCCATTTTCAATTGGCAATAAAAAAAAATCTAATAATGACTGAATATTTTGATATTTATCTTTTAATCTGGTACAAAAAAACATTTTAAAAAGATGGCAGATGTTTCATATTTCAGTTTTAAGCTCGGATCAAAACGATGAAAGAGATAATCAGGCCACACCACTGAATTTGATATCAATATTTAGTCATGTGCATTAGTAAAGATATGTTAGCTTGTTGATGAATGATGTAATGTGTTTTTAACTTATTACATCTCCATTGTCTCCCAGAAGTATAAATCAAACCACCGTGACAAAATTAGCCCATAAATATGAAGATTTCAATGCAAAAGAATGAGTTTTGAGTCAAAGTTTATCCTTGCAACATATTGCTACATGCACGCACAAAATGATTGGTATTCGTCCTGTAAAGAGAAAAAAAACCCACACACAATAGTCACTGAGATAACTTTAAATTGCCAAAAGAAGTAATGAATAAGACAATGTTAAAAATCAACTCATGAAAATAGAATTGCTTTAATTTTGTGGTTCAACAGAAATTTATATCAAACAATGGAACTGCCATGGAGGAGGCTCAGTTATTATATGTTTTGGTGCCGCTTCGCTACATCCACCCCGTCATACATCTGCAGGGTGCAATGAAATCTCAAGTTGAAAGTTATTTCAGGAAGCATTGTGGCTTTTTGTTTCCATAACAGAAGGGTACAAACAATTTTGTCCATGTGGGTACAAGGAAGAGGAACAAAACAGGAGGCTTGAGGCTCCGAAGCGTGACCACCATTGCTAAAATGACACATTTAAACACATTTAGACTCGGACATTGGTGTGAGTTTGCGGAGGCATTACAGTCATTACTGTGATTAGATGAATGGACGTCTATAGTATGTTATTTAGCAGTCATTCATAGTAGTAAATTAGACTAAAAACAGGTACAGTATATTGTTATGATTTTGGTATGAGTTGAATGAATACAAGGTGGTCGTATGCAGAGTAAAAATCTGTGAGGTGAAATGTTTTGTCTTTGTTTTAGCATATTATCAAGTTCCATCGTGCCTCCAAGGCCAACAAAAAGCCAATGCAGCTGCCCCGAGGGATGGTGAAGTCTCTCCTGTATCAGATTCTGGATGGGATCCATTACCTCCACGTCAATTGGGTCCTCCACAGGGATCTGGTGAGCAGCTATTATTTTAGCTTCACCGCTCCACTTTCCCATGACTTGAATGCAGCGTCTATGACCCTTCGCTTATAATGCCTTGATTTTTTATTTTGTATTTTTTAACGGGGACGGGGGGTAATGACCATATTTGGGCAAGAGGCTGAAGCCCACTGAGATACAGAAAAAGACACAGTCAGGTTCACTTGCCTGTCTTTCGTGCAGGCAGCGTTGGTTCAGTTCCCACTTGCTGGTGGTGTAAATGTGAGTGAGAATGGTCATCTGTCTCTGTAATTGACTGGCGACCAGTTCAGGCTGCAGTTCACCTTTCCGTTGTAATTGGTTAGTATAGGCTCCAGTTACCTGTGACCCTCAACCTTAAAGTGACCCCAAAGCATACATTGGACTAGTTCAAAAGTTTGCTTTTGTTTATCTATATGTGCTCTGCGATTGTTTAGTGACCAGTCTAAGGTGTAGGCCACCTCTCGTCTGAAGCTGGGATAGGCTCCAGCACACCAGCGACCCGATCCATTTTCTGACCCGCTGATCCTCACTAGGGTCGCGGGTGTGCCGGTGCCTATCCCAGCTGACTTCGGGCGAGAGGCGGGGTACACCCCGAACTGGTCGCCGGCCAGTCGCACGGCACTAACCTTTATTTAACCAGATAAAAACACGTTGAGATCGGGATATCTTTCACAAGGGTGACCTGGCCTGGTCAGCAACACATGATATAAGAACAAGGAAGTGACAGTACAAAGTAAAACATACAATGTCTGAGGTGCAATTCAATAAGAGGTGCAGAAGTTGCACAACAACAAACAACAATTTAAAATGTAAAATAGTGACACCGTTTAGTGGTACCAAGCTGGTAGTCCATCAGGAGAGAACGGAAAGCTCCAAGTGGAATAACGTCAGAGAGTTTCAGTTTAGTCGGCAAAGTATTCCATGCTGTGGGGGCCCCAAAGCAGAAATGAGTTTTTTTTTTTTTTTCCAAATTCAGTCCTTATTTTTGGGACAGATAAAGCAAGAATCCAAGGCATAGCAGCTGCTTTTTTGTGTGTTTTGCAATAAAGCACACGAATAAGGAGCAATCAACCCGAAAGAGGCTTCAAAATTCTATTCAGCCAATTATAAATTCACATTGGTGGGTAAGGCGACGACAGCCAGGGACAAATCTCAATGCCGAACTCAAACAGAGAAATGTTACAAGATTGTGTCAGCATTGTCCTGTAATTTACTGAAATGAATTATAATGGCTCAAAACTAGAAGGTTCTCTGTTCTAAGTGTTGTTTTGGTGGCTCTAACTGGCTACAACACACTTATCCCTGCGTGATGCTCTCCACTGCGGGTTTCCCACAGTTTTGTTTATGTTTTTTTTGCAGAGACGAATATGAGCGTTTGCTACATCCAGACTTTCTTTGGATTGGAATGACAGGATTTCCACTTGAATTGTTTAAAAGGTTGATCACAGTTTACCAGAGAAGGGGGAACTCGAATCAAATGTCAATTGTCAAATAACTTGGCTCGAGTCGACTCGAATTGGCAGTTTTATGACTTCCGACTTGCCAAATATTTCAGAAAGGCTAGGCTTGACTTTAGACTTGGCAGCCGAAAGACTTGACTTGACTTTGTCTTGAACTACAACCCCAATTCCAATGAAGTTGGGACGTTGTGTTAAACATAAATAAAAACAGAATACAATGATTTGCAAATCATGTTCAACCTAGATTTAATTGAATACACTACAAAGACAATATATTTAATGTTCAAACTGATCAACTTTATTCTTTTTCGCAAATAATCATGAATTTAGAATTTGATGGCTGCAACACGTTCCCAAAAAAGCTGGGACCGGGTCATGTTTACCACTGTGTTTACATCCCCTTTTCTTTGAACAACATTCAATAAACATTTGGGAACTGAGGACACGAATTGTTGAAGCTTTGGAGGTGGAATTCTTTCCCATTCTTGCTTGATGTACAGCTTCGGCCGTTCAACAGTCCGGGGTCTCCGTTGTCGTATTTTACGCTTCATAATGCATCACACATTTTTCAATGGCAGACAGGTCTGGACTGCAGGCAGGCCAGTCTAGTACCCACACTCTTTTATTACGAAGCCACACTGTTGGAACACGTGCAGAATGTGGTTTGGCATGGTCTTGCTGAAATAAACAGGGGTGTCCATGAAAAAGACCTTGCTTGGATGGCAGCATCTGATTCTCCAAAACCTGTATGTACCTTTCAGCTTTAATGGTGCCTTCACAGAAGTGTAAGTGACCCATGCCATTGGCACTAACACAGCCCCATACCATCACAGATGCTGGCTTTTGAACTTTGCATCCATGACAGTCCGGTTGGTTCTTTTCCTCTTTGGCCCGGAGGACACGACGTCCACAATTTCCCAAAACAATTTGAAATGTGAACTCGTCGGACCACAGACCACTTTTCCACTTTGCATCAGTCCATCTTAGATGAGCTCGGGCCCCAGAGAAGCCGGCGGCGTTTCTGTGTGTTGTTGATAAATGGCTTTTGCTTTGCATAGTAGAGTTTCAAGTTGCACTTACGGATGTAGCACCGAACTGTATTTACTGACATTGGTTTTCTGAAGTGTTCCTGAGCCCATGCGGTGATATCCTTTACACATTGTCGGTTTTTGATGCAGTGCCGCCTTAGGGATCATAGGTCACGGGCATTCAATGTTGGCTTTCGGCCTTGCCGCTGACATGCAGTGATTTTTCCAGATTCTCGGAACCTTTTATATGATATTATGCACCGTAGATGATGAAATCCCTAAATTCCTCGCAATTGTACGTTGAGGAACATTGTCCTTAAACTGTTGGACTATTTTCTCACGCACTTGTTCACAAAGAGGTGAACCTCGCCCCATCTTTGCTCGTGAATGACTGAGCAATTCAGGGAAGCAATCATGGCACCCACCTGTTCCCAATGAGCCTGTTCACCTGTGGGATGTTCCAAACAGGTGTTTGAGGAGCATTCCTCAAATTTTTGCCACCTGTCCCAGTTTTTTGGGAATGTGTTACAGCCATAAAATTCAAAGTTAATGATTATTTGCTAAAAACAATAAAGTTAATCAGTTTGAACATTAAATATCTTGTCGTCGTAGTGTATTCAATTAAATATAGGTTGAACATGAGTTGCAAATCATTGTATTCTGCTTGTATTTATGTTTAACACAACGTGCCAACTTCATTGGAATTGGGGTTGTAGAATAAATAAGAGTTTCACTTGCTGGCTTTAGCACAGAGCGGACAGAACACCAGGAAATTGATCCCGTGCGCTTTCTTTATTTGTCCGTCACTTGAGCTACATCTTGCTCGGGTGACATTGACAGGGATTCTCCTCGGATCCTCGGCGGGCGATGGGGGCTCAGTTAATCACCTGGAATCAAAAAGATACTCTTAGTTTTTGGACAAGAAGCCAATAAATCTTTACTACTGTGAACTTGCTACAAAGATTGTTAAAGTGTGACATATATGCCTTCAATGTTTTTGACAGACTACACATGGCTTACATGCTTTGCTTACACTTAAGACCTTCAATTTACAATTTCCAAATGTACACATCTTAACCAGTCAATGTAGGAAAAGTGCAGTGTTTTTCCTAATAACTTCAACATCGGCGATATTGTGTTCAGGCATCCTGGAAACCGTGACATTGTGACGATAATGCTCGAGAGCGCCAACCTTACAAGCTATGGAAATGCGATTCAGCCTGCCTGTCACTTACACATGGTCTCTCTATTGTGTCTTGGACCTTTTGTAAAACAAAACGCTTTTTAATATCGCAGCCACGAATGAATGACAAGCGATCACTAAAATAGTTTCAGTATTATAGATGTGAGAAATGTGACTTTTAGGACTGCTCTTCAATGTCCCCTAGTGACTGAGATACCACAGTTCAAGATAAAATTGTGCCTTAATAACAAGATGACAAACAACTCATAATTGCTCTTTAAAAAAAAACAACAACATTTTATCTCAATAATTATTAGACAGAATTGTCAGCAGGATACTCGATTACTAATTGCAGCACTGCTGGATGCTAATTCTTATTTTTGACAGATCTGTTTAATGTCACTTCAGAAATAAAGTGAGAAAAGGTAACTGGAAACGTACCGTCACTCGGTTTTGAAGGCGCAAAATCTAAAAGAAGTGGATTTGAATTTCATCCGTTTCAACTTATTTGATTATGTGGGTATTTCTTTATTTAATGAAAGTGTACCAACTGTTTTGTCTCCCTGTGTACATTTGCATTTTGCTCGTCCATGAAAATTTCAAAATAAGGCTGGTAAACATGTAACAATCTTCAACTGTGTCTCTCCCCCTGAAATGTGTAATTCAGTTTCATCAAACTGTATTCAGTCAAGTAAGTGCTCGTAAACAACCACAATTCTGACAACGTATGTCATGTTATTGATGAATGCAGTTCATATAATGGCCTGCATAGGGGGAGTGTTTGTTTTCAAATAAATCAAATCACATGATCACAATCTAATAATCTGTTATCTCACAAGTCCTTACTTTTAATCAGCATCTATCAATTCAGTTAAAACCATCATAGGACAGCGTCAGAAGTATTGTGTTGTCACACTACGGGAGGTCCGGCTATTTTTCTCTGCCTGAGTATCACCATACCCACATGCCAAAAATAAACAAAACGTTTAAAAATACTAACTGAGTGACAAGGCAAAATTGAATTGAATTGAATTTAAAAAGGGAAAACAAGGAACGTGGATAAAGCAAACTAAACAAAGTCCCAAAACAGATAACCAAAGTAACAGAGAAAGTCTTGAATAAACCTCAAACTGGAAACAAAACATGACTGGTAACTAAGACGTGGAACAGACAGAGAAAATGACACCTGACAATGACAATGAACCAACAAGAACTGAAAGAAACCAGGGAACTAAAGACAAACAGATTGACAAGGCAGCGAGGAACACCTGGACGAGACACGAGTGGCTGGGTGGGGGGGGGGGCTGATTGGTTGACACGAGGTAGAAGGTTGATAAGAACAGGTGGACACAATAACACAGGAGAGACCATGACGCTTGCACCCTAAAACTGAATTCCCTATTCATACTGACATGAACAAACGACGAGCGAATCACAATTGAATGATTTCTCCTTGTACGATTCCAAAATAATATCCCAACGAATGAAAAATCCAACGTGGTTATTGGAAAAGGTAGAGTTCTGGGTCTGTTTTGCACGCCTCGGAGCCATAAATTTCATGATCCCAGTTACTTTTGGAATGCTGCATTTGTTCCACCTCTCTTTAAAGGTCCCACATTTGAGCTATTTAGACATCACTAGAGTGATTTCATTTTGAAAAACGCCTTGCTTTTGTCATACGATTGTCCATAAAAGGCCCCCTCTGACAGCTACTTTTGTTTGACCCAGTTTTGTATCCGCTTTGTCCATATTTGCCACCTCTGATTGGTTGCCTCCCTGTAGAAGACCCACTTGTGAGAGCATACGCGTTTTTTGTTGTTGACAGTACTGGCTCGGAGCGGCGATCTTCCCTAGTGACGTAGATAAGCTTGAGAAATGCGAAGGACCTGGTTTTGGGCCTCTCGGCAGAAAAACATCTGTGTCTCCAGAATGCGTGCATGATTCTAATTCATATTTCGCGTTTACTAAGGCGCTATAGAGCCAATATTACGTCCCAAATACTAGAAAAAAAAGGGTTCGGCAAATTAACATGCCACCTTTGAAACTTGGTGGAAAAGTCTAAAACCATTTCGGCATTGTTGTCCTTTAATAAAGAAAGCGCTTTCATGATTTTAAAGCCTGCTGTTTTGTACCCAACGTCCCAAAAGTATTTGTTGTTTGTCCACTTTTGTCTTTTTTTTGTTTTTTTTTTTTTTCATCCCAATTTCTGACACAGCCGGATGAAATTGTCCATTGTTCGAACCGAACCTATCTGATTTGATAACAATGTGCTGCAGTATTGTTATTTGAGGCTGGTTCATTCGCAGGGCTTCCTGCCATTGTTGCCACAGCGCTATCGTTCATTCTCATGGTTTTGCTGTCGTTTTTGTCTTTGTTCACTCGATTATCAACTGTGAGCAGGTGTCTGGCTCTTTGTCAGTGAAAAATAAATCCGTCAAGGGCGCATAGTTGACATTGATCATGTTGCTGATTTATGTTTCGGTGATTCCCATTTCCTTCAAGCACGGCAGTGAAATAAGTGGACGGCCAACAAGTCACGTTATGCTTCTCCTCGTGGGTAGCATGGTTTGCTTCCCCTACAAACTGTAGCTCGTATCAGCCACATGCTTTGCATTACACCACTGCGTGTTTCCCATCCCCCACTTGTCCTCCTCCCCCTCCTCCGATGTCCCACCCGCCACAAGCTACACCAGAGGGGCTCGCTGCCCTCCCAGCCGCACGCCCCCATGGGGGTTATGTAACAGCCTCAAGCTTGTGCCATCAAGATGCTAACTGAGCAACTCTGCAGACCACACAGCAAAAGGCTCATTGGACTGTACCAACTATCACTTCCATAGGGAGGATTCCTGAAGGTGCTCTATTGCTGCAGTGTGTTTGTATCTTCCTGGAGGGATTACTCCCTTCCACAGAGATTGCAGCACCAGAAGACCCATGATGTACTGTAGTAATAATTGAGTAATAGTGTTACTGCATATCGATTTACAGTTCTCCATTACTCATTTGAGACATGACCCAATACAGGGACTGGAGTTTAGCAGCAGCATGAGCGTAAATTATATACCATTACGGTTCAGGTGCAGTTATTAGCAGTTTTTACATTGCCAGTAAAGGAATAATCCCAATGTATTTTTAGATTTAGGGGTTTTCTGGGCGCAAATCATTTGCCAATTGTATTTTTATTTGTCTTCTATTTGGAAACAACTCAAGAAGTTGCAAAGGGCTGTAGCAAGTTGTATTAACAGATTCTGAGATTTTATTCTTTTTTTTTTTGGAAGATGTTCCATGTCGGACTCTTTCTTAATAAAGGCACATCATACTATGGAGTTGATTAGAATGATCTCGATCACGGGCTGAAAATCCTTCGGTGCAGGGGCCTCTACAGGGGAGAAACTGTTCCAAAACCGTCATAATCTAAACCGAAATCAAACATAACTAGCATATATATATATATATATATATATATATATATATATATATATATATATATATATATATATATATATTTTTTTTTTTAATTTTTTTTTATTTTTTTTTAATATATCAGAATCAGAATCATCTTTATTTGCCAAGTATGTCCAAAACACACAAGGAATTTGTCTCCGGTAGTTGGAGCCGCTCTAGTACAACAAACAGTCAATTTACAGAACACTTTGGGGACATAAAGACATTGACAAAAAACAATTGTGCAAAAAGATGCAGAGTCCTCTAGTCGACATAGATGTATATGTGTGTGTGTGTATACACATACATATACAACCCTAATTCTAATGAAGTTGTGACGTTGTGTTAAACAAATAAAAACAGAATACAATGATTTGCAAATCATGTTCAACCTATATTTAATTGAATATACGACAAAGACAAGATATTTCATCTTCAAACTGATAAACTTGATTGTTTGTAGCAAATAATCATTAATTTAGAATTTTATGGCTGCAACACATTCCAAAAAAGCTGGGACAGGTGGCAAAAAAGTTGAGGAATGCTCCTCAAACACCTGTGTGGAACATCCCACAGGTGAGCAGGCTCATTGGGAACAGGTGGGTGCCACGATTGGGTAGAAAAGGAGCTTCCCTGAATTGCTCAGTCATTCCCAAGCAAAGATGGGGCGAGGTTCACCTCTTTGTGAACAAGTGCGTGAGAAAATAGTCGAACAGTTTAAGGACAAGGTTCCTCAGCATACAATTGCAAGGAATTTAGAGATTTCAGCATCTACGGTCCATAATATCATCAAAAGGTTCAGAGCATCTGCAGAAATCACTGCATGTAAGCGGCAAGGCCGAAAACCGACATTGAATGCCCGTGACCTTCGATCCCTCGGGCGGCACTGCATCAAAAACCGACATCAATGTGAAAAGGATATCACCACATGGGCTCAGGAACACTTCAGAAAACCAATGTCAGTAAATACACTTTGGCGCTACATCCGTAAGTGCAACCTGAAACTCTACTATGCAAAGCAAAAGCCATGTATCAACAACACCCAGAAACAGACCTTATATAAGACCTTACAGCTCACAGTGCATGTCAGAGCAAATGAGAATCATGAGGTCAAAGGAACTGCCTGAAGAGCTCAGAGACAGAATTGTGGCAAGGCACAGATCTGGCCAAGGTTACAAAAACATTTCTGCTGCATTTCAGGTTCCTAAGGGCACAGTGGCCTCCATAATCCTTAAATGGAAGACGTTTGGGACGACCAGAACCCTTCCGAGAGCTGGCCGTCTGGCCAAACTGAGCAATTGGAGAAGAAGAGCCTTGGTGAGAGAGGTAAAGAAGATCGATGTGGCTGAGCTCCAGAGATGCAGTCGGGAGATGGGAGAAAGTTCTCGAAAGTCAACCGTCACTGCAGCCCTCCACCAGTCGGGGCTTTATGGCAGAGTGGCCCGACGGAAGCCTCCCCTCAGTGCAATACACATCAAACCCCACATGGAAATTGCTAAAAAAAAAAAAAACACCTGAATGACTCCAAGATGGTGAGAAATAAGATTCTCTGGTCTGATGAGACCAAGGTAGAACTTTTTTTTACCTGAATTCTAAGCGGTATGTGTGGAGAAAAGCAGGCACTGCTCATCCCCTGTCCAACACAGTCCCAACAGTGAAGCGTGGTGGTGTGGGGGTATTTTTCAGCAGCAGGGACAGGATGACTGGTTGCAATCGAACAAAAGATGAATGCGACCAAGTACAGGGATATCCTGAACGAAAACTTTCTCCAGAGTGCTCAGGACCTCAGACTGGGGCAAAGGTTCACCTTCCAACAAGACAATGACCCTAAGCACGCAGCTAAAATAACGAAAGAGTGGCTTCAGAAAAACTCCGTGACTGTTCTCGAATGGCCCAGCCAGAGCCCTGCCTTAAACCCAATGGAGCATCTCTCGAGAGACCCGAAAATGGCTGTTCCCCAACGTTCACCATCCAACTTGAGAGAACTGAAGAGGATCTGCAAGGAGGAATGGCAAATCCACGTGTGAAAAACTTGTTGCATCATTCCCAAAAAGCTCGAAGCTGTTCTAAACACTGAGTAAAGGGTCTGAATACTTATGGCTGTGTGATATTTCAGTTTTTCTTTTTTAATAAATCTCCCAAAATTTCAACAAACAAAGTCAATATGGGGTGGTGTGTGTACATTAATGAGTAAAAAAAAAAAAGAACTGAAATTGTATTTCGCCACTTCTTCCTTGCGGCTGCAGGACAAGGCATCGAAACTGGGAACCGATTTTTTTTTTATTTGAACGGTTCCGGGAGAATCGGAACGTTACTCCCGGTTCCTATCGGTTCTCGATTCTCGATGCCCAACCGTAGCTGCTGTATATACTGTATGCGTGTGCATACAGTACATTTTTGCAATGATTATTTATCGATGATCGACTTAATTTGACACAACATATTGCACTTGTCCACGCCAAACTTTCTTAAGACACGCTTGAAATGTTGTATCGTAACTTTATCCCTTCCAGCTCGACATTATCGTTCTCTAATTTGGGGTAACGCATATCACACCAGCTTAGACAAAATAATTACAATTCATGACTTGCGACTGAGACCAAGCTTTTTGGCATTGGGCAGCACAGTTGTACAACAATTGAACAATTGTACCCTGCCCAGATTCAAGACACCCTGTGTCTGAGGTAGCAAGCAGCCCCAGAGCATACCACAGCCTCCTCCGTGTTTCACAGTAGGCAGTGTTCTTTTCATAGATTATCTGCCTTGCCAAAAAGTTCCAGTGTTGTCTCATCTGTCCACAGGACATTCTCCCTGAGGCTTTGTGGCGTGTCAACATGCAGTTTAACAAATTCCAGTCTCGCTTTTTTATGATTTATTTTCACCAGTGGTGTCGTATTTGGTCGTCTCCCATTAAGTCCACTTTGGCTTCAACAGCGACGTATCTTGACCGTGGAGTTGACCTTTAATTTCTTTCGTGGTTGTTCTGTGCTTTTTTTTTTTTTTTTTTTTTTTTTTTACAATTCATATTATCTCTTCAATTTGTCATACATTTTCCCCCCTACGGCCACGTCCAGGGAGGTTGGCAACAATCCCTTGGATCTTAAATGTCTTAATAATATGTCACAGGAACATCAAGCTGCTTGGAGATGACCTTATAGGTTTTCTAGGTTTTCAACGTGCTTCTCTATAATTTTATTTCTAATCTCCTGCTACAGCTCTCTCCTTCACTTCCTCTGGTCCATGTTTAGTGTGGTACCAAACAGCACAGTGAATACTCGTCACCCGTTAAATAGGCCGGCTGACTGAAGTTTGAAGACATCTCTTAGGCTACTTAGAGGACACGCCTAGTTTGAACATGTCCATCCATCCATCCATCCATTGTCTGTACCGCTTTATTGAACCCGGGTCCTCAGAACTGTGAGGCTGACGCTCTAACCAGTCGCCCACCGTGCCGCCATTTATAAATCTCCCTTCTTGAATTGGTGTAAAACATTTTCTAGTAGACCTACAAATTTTGCAATGTGTGTTAACGTAATAATTGAACAGTAAATATACTTTAGATTATAAAAAAGACAATGCAGATGACCTACAAAAATGAATGCACAGTTACTGTACAAATAAAACAATGGTTGAAGATTTGGATTTCATTTGAAACACTGAACTAATATTTAGTTGTGCAACCGTTTCTGAGGTGCCAGCAGTTAGACGCGAAGCAATTCTCAGAAACGGTGGGCACTGTTATTTTGATTTTTTTCAAAAAATAAATCAAAAAGAAAACGTGTGCAGTGTTCCCAATCCATTTGTTTGCATACAAATAAAAATATAAGGGAGTTTGCACTTTTTCTTTCTTTAGTTCAGTTGTATTAACAACAAAAAGACACAGTTAATCCTCTCTCCTCAGGATAGGCTCATTCAGTTTTGCCTGATTTAGTATTTGGCAGCAAAGGGAGAGCCTGGACTTCTCAGGACTCTGAAGAGGCGCAAATCATTTGCCAATAATGACATGTCATACTGTGGGCATGAACTATGGATCTTATTATTAGTACTGTTTCTATAGCAACAAGAACGCTGGCCAGACAGATCACAGTGTGCTTAGCCAAAGAATTCCCATCAGCGCAAACACCACGAGGGAATTCAGGCAGCAAATATTTTATTTGCCTTCAGCTGTGAGCAGTTGGAAACATCAAATGGCACATTTGAACTGTGTTTTTCTTTGTTGTGTCCTTGGGTGACCACCACAGTGATATTTGTCTCTCATCACACGCAGAAGCAGAAAATACTGCTTGGTGTAAAGAGTAGGAAGTTGAAAGCCACGATGGCATAAACTTGGCAGTTTTTGTTGCTTTGTGCTTTATAAAAGTGGTTAAACAACATGTACAGTATGTATATATACATACTGTGTATATATACAGTATGTATATGGCAACATAAAAATCGAATTACAGAGAATGTGGAGAAATCTCTGCACTTAAGCAGCAAGGGCGAAAACCAATATTGAATCCCTGCGACCGTCGATCCCTCAGGCGGCACGGCGTTAAAAACCAGCAGCATTAGGGGCTTTTCCACCACTCGGGCTAGGAACTTTGAGTTCCTGCTAGCAAAATGTGGTTTGTGTTTCCATTGCACTTCAGGGTAGCTTCAGCAAATGAGACTGATGTTGCTCAATACTGACACCTACTGGATCTAAAAAATGCTGGTGTTTCAAGCTTTCAATGTCTTATTTTATATTGTAATCTAAATTTCAAATATTTTGGATACCTTTAAAAGCTAACCCTTTATCGAGGTGAGGCAATTGAGAACCGTTTCTCATTTGCAATGCCAACGTGGCTGGAGACAGTCTTCCAGGTAGGGAGTGTTAATATATACAGGTACATTTCAATAAATTAGAATATCCATCCATCCATTTTCCGTACCGCTTATCCTCAATAGGGTCGTTGGCGTGCTGGAGCCTATCCCAGCTCTCTTCAGGCAAGAGGCGGGGTATACCCTGAACTGGTCATCAAATATATTTATTCTATTTGATTGAGATGACATACCTAAATAGACAGAAGCTTGCAGGTGACTATAGATGTGATTTATCAGCTGGAAAATGCAATAGGGACATGAGTCTGAAGCCTTACACGCCGGGGCAGCAGCGTATCCTGCCACTGAGCCCGTGGCGGCGGTGGACCTCCTCGCCGCAGACTTCACCGCAGAGTCTGACCCTGCGGCTCATTGCCGGGCCGAAGCGGCAAAGTAAGCTCGGCGAGCACAGAGTTTGTCCAGCCTGCTCCTTGTCCACCAAGTGCGGCTAAGTGGGAAAACGTAACGATTGGTGTTTGAAAGCCTCACGCCCCTCAGCACCGGCCAAGGAAGACGCACACTTTGCGTGGGCTCGGACCGCCGCTCCTTAGCTGCCAGGGGTGGACCTACACGCCGACAGAGGTCTGTCAACCAATCAGCGTTTGTCAGCACAGCCCCTTCCCTCAGAGTTCCTGGTAGCTCTAGGAAGACCATACCAGCCAGGAAAAATGAAATACTCCAGGGGTAACCTTCCGTACCTTGAGTTGCCCCTGTGCCCCCACTGAAAGAAACTACCAGGGTAGCTAGGGAAAGGTTCCTGCTTTGGAAAAGCCCCTATTGTGTAATTCTATTGCCACATGGGCTCAGGAACATTTCAGAAAACCATTGTCAGTTTACACAGTTCTTCAGGCTCATCTGAGATGGACTGACAGAAAGTGGAAAGTGTGCCGTGATCTGACAAGTCCACATTTCAAATTGTTTTTGGAAATCATGGACATCTTGTTCTCCGCACCAAAGAGGAAAAGGACCTTCTGGATTGTTATTAGTGCAAAGTTCAAAAGCCAGCATCTGTGAGGTTTTGGTGGGTGGGGGGTGTTGGTGCCCATGGCATGGGTAACTCGCACATTTGTGACGGCACCATCCATCCATCCATTTTCTTTCGCTTATCCGAGGTCAGCTCGCGGGGGCAGTAGCTTTAATAGGGAAACCCAGACTTCCCTCTCTCCAGCCACGTCAACCAGCTCTTCTGTGGGGATCCCAAGCTGTTCCCATGCCACCGTGTCCTGGGTCGTCCCCGGGGGCTCCTCCCAGTGGGACGTGCCCGTTCCATTCTTCCCTCACTCGTGAACAAGACCCCAAGATACTTGAACTCCTCCACTTGGGGCCGGAGAGGGCACTCCACGCTTTTACCCTTTTCTGACTGAGGACCATGGTCTCAGATTTGGAGGTGGTGATTTTTATCCCAACCGCTTCATACTCTGCTGCGGACAGCTCCAGTGAGATTTGGAGATCACGGCTTGATGAAGCAAACCGAACCACATCGTCTGCAAAAAGCAGAGATGCAATAATGAGGCCACCAAACCGGAACCCCTTTATGCCTCTGCTGTGCTCAGAGATTCTGTCCATAAACGTGATGAACAGACCACCACCCCAGTCTGCCAATCCAGTCCCCAATGTCCACGCGATGTTGCAGAGGCGTGTCTACCTGGACAGCTCCACAACATCCAGAGCCCTCACGAACTCCGGACGGTTCTCATCCACCCCCGGGGCATTGCCACCGAGGAGCTTTTTAACCACCTTAGTGACCTCCACCACAGAGATAATAGAGACAGACACCCCAGACTCTGGTTCCTCATGGGAAGGCGTGTCGGTAGAATTGAGGAGGTCTTCGAAGTATTCTCCCCACCTACTCACAATTTCTCGAGTCGAGGTCAGCAGCGCCCCATCCTCGCTATACACAGTGTTGTTGGTGCACTGATCCCCCCCTTCTGAGACGCCGGATGGTAGACCAGAATTTCCTCAAAGCCGTCAGGAAGTCTTTTTCCATGGCCTCGCCGAACTCCTCCACGCTCGAGCTTTTGCCTCAGCGACCACTAAAGCTGCATTTCGCTTGGCCAGCCGGTAGCCTTCAGCTGCCCACAGACCAAAAAGGCCCGATAGGACTCTTTCTTCAGCTTGATGGCATCCCTCACCGCCGGTGTCCACAAATGGGTACGGGGGTTGCCGCCACGACAGACACCGACCACCTTATGGCCACAGCTCCAGTTGGCTGCCTCAGCAATGTTCCATTCCCTGGAACGTGGGTGAAGTTCTGCCGGAGGTGGGCCTTGAAACTCCTTTTGATATGGGATTCTGCCAGACGTTCCCAGCAGACCCTCACAATACGTTTGGGTCTGCCAGGTCGGACCGGCATCTTTCCCCACCATCGAAGCCACACACCACCAGGTGTTGATCAGTTGACAACTCCGCCCCTCTCTTGGCCGATGTCACGACCACAAAGTCGAACATCGAATTGCAGCCTCGGATGTCCTGGTGCCAAGTGCACGTGTGGATACCCGTATGCTTGTTATGGACAATCCGTCATGAGCACAGACTCAGAATCATCTGTATTTGCCAAGTATGTCCAAAAAAACCCACATAAGTAATTTGTCTCCGGTAATTGGAGCCGCTCAAGTACGACAACAGATAGTCAATTGACAGAGAACACTTTTGAGACATAAAGACATTGACAAAAAAAAAAACAGTCACTGAGCAATAAAGGGTTGCTAGTTATCTGGTAATGCCGGTACATTTTTTATTTTATTTTTTTGACAATTGTGCAAAAGATGCAGAGTCCTCTACCACTTAGAGCAGTTCAAATGACTAATATTACAAGAGTAAGGTGCAATGACCATTGTGCAAAGGGCACCGAGACTTCACGCGAGTAGTACGATAGTCTGGGACAATGTTGATTGTGCAAATGTTGACTACACACACCAGCTCGAGCTCCTTCCCCGCCAGAGAGGTCACATTCCACGTCCCTCGAGCCAGCTTCTGTAGCCGGGGATCGGATCGCCAAGGTCCCTGCCTTCGGCCGCCGCCCAGCTCACATTGCACCAGACCCCTATGGCCCCTCCCACAGGTGGTGAGCCCGTGGGAAGTGTGACGGCAACATTAATGCTAAAAGGTACATAAAGGTTTTGGAGCAACATATATTGCCATCCAAGCAACGTCTGTTTTAGGGACGTCCCTGCTTATTTCAGCAAGACATTGCCAAGCCACATTCTGCATGTGTAACAGCATGGCTTTGTAGTAAAAGTGCAAGTACTAGACTGGCCTGCCAGCAGTCCAGACCTGTCTCCCATTGAAAATGTGTGGCGCTTTATGAAGCGTAAAATATGACAACGGAGACCCCGGACTGTTGAACAGCTGAAGCTGTACATCGAGCAAGAATGGGAAAGAATTCCACCTACAAAGGTTCAACAATTAATGTCCTCAATTCCCAAACGCTTGTTGACTGGAGGCAAGGTGATGGAACACTGTGGTAAACATGTCCCTGTCCCAGCTTTTTAGAGGCATCAAATTCAAAATGAGTGAATATTTGCAAAAAAAAAAAAAAAAACGTTTGAACATTACATATCGTCTTTGTCGTGTATGTAATTGAATATAGGTTGAAAAGGTTTTGCAAATCATTGCATTCTCTTTTTATTTACGTTTTACACAAGCTTCCAACTTCATTGGAATTGGGGTTTGTACAAGACTACGTGCCTGTAAGTCGGACCCCAAGACTAAAGCCCCCTCATTGACTACTGTGATGTAAAGTATCACTGGGACCTCTGATGTTCATTTATTCATTCATTTTCCAATTTGTATAATGCTGATAAATAATAAATACCATATCTGTAAATACTACTTTTTTTCTGCAGAAACCAGCTAACATCTTGGTCATGGGAGAAGGTCCTGAACGAGGAAGAGTTAAAATTGGTAAGTTGAATTTAAGACAAATGTTGATTTATTTTTGTGCTTTTAAAATTTTGAACATCCTCTGTATTTGTCTGATGAATTATACAATAGCCCATATTGTCCCGACAGTGCCGTGAAAAAAATAATTTCTCCCCTTCCAGATTCCTGTTTTTTTTTTCTCAAATGTATCACACTTAAATGTTACAGATTGTCACGCCAATTTAAATATCGCACAAAGACTACCCAAGTCATTTGTAAATGATGATTTATTCTGATTTCACACTGCTGTTATTTTGAACATGGCCCTTTCAATTAATTATGTAATTAACACAAGCTCAGGAGAATGCACATCATGCATGTTGGTTCCATTGTTTTCAATTTACACTACTACACCGACTGGTAAATGATTGACCATGGAGTAAAATACTTTCTAAAGCCTAATACAGTAACTGGTTGTGCCAGCCCTCGGTAGCAATAACTGAAGTCAAGCGTTTGCGCTAAGTGGTGATGAGTCTTTTGTATCATTGTGGAGTAATTTTGGTCCACTCTTCTTTGCGGAATTGTTGTCTCAGTCATATTGAAGGTTAAAATACAACTGTACTTGGGCAGTGGTTCTTTCGCACACCACTAGAGGGAGCATGTGAAAGTCATTGCTCTATGATCATATAGGCCACAGTGGGAGAAAAAAGTGCGGGGACCCGTTGACATTTCTTGAATTTCCGCATAAATTGGTCATAAATGTAATTTGATCATCTAAATCGAAAGAATAAACAAACAGAGTCTGCTTAAACTAAGACCACACAAACAATTATGGTTTCATATTTTTTATTGAAAGTAACGAGGTACACAACAATCAGGATGAATTTTGGACCATTCCTCTGGACAAAACTGTTGCAGTTCAGCAAGATTCCTGGGATTTCTGGTGTGAATAACTCTCATGAGGTCGGGTTGAGGTCAGGACTTTATATATAAACTTGTATAAAGCTGGAAAAGGTTAAAAAAAAATGATCTCTAAGAGCATTGATGTTCATCAGTACACGGTTAGACAAATTGTCTATAAATGGAGAAAGTTCACCACTGTTGCTTCTCTTCCAAGGAGTGGCCGTCCTGTAAAGATGACTTCAAGAGCACAGCGGAGAATGCTCACTGAGGTAAAAAAAAAAAAAAAAAAAAGGAACCCTAGAGTGTCATCTTAAGACTTACAGAAATCACTGGCACATGCCAACATCTCTGTTTATAAACACCAAGGAAGAATCTTCAGTTGAAAGGAAACATTTGCACGTGGATGTTCCACTGTACTTCTGGCAAAATATTCTGTGGGCATATGAAACCAAAGTTGAATTGTTTGGGAGGAAACACACAACGTCATGTGTGGAGGAAGAATTCCAAAGCACACCAACATCAAAACCTTGCTTCGCCTGTGAAGCAGAGTGAAGGGAGCGTCATGGTGTGGGCATCCTTTGAAACCTCAGGGCATAGACATCATGCTATAATCAATGGGAAAACGTATTAATTAATTAATTTATCAATATATTTTGCAGAAGAACTTGAGGCCATCTGTCCAACAGTTGAAGCTCAAAAGATGATGGGTGTTCCAGCAAGACAATGATTTAAAATAAAGAAGCCAATCAACAACCTAATGACAGTGTCACGAACTGAGGTTTTTGAGGGCAAGGAAGGCAAGGCAAAACGGAGGACCGAGTGCAGGGAAGTAGGGAGGCAAGGCAGGAGTGCAGTAATAGCAAAAAATGTTTTAATTTCCCAAAAAGTCAAACAAGGATCAAGGAGGTTACGCTAAATCAACAAAAGTCCAAACATCTAAATAAAAAGTAACAAAGAAACACAAGGGAACAAAGAAAACGAGACATGACTAGTGATATAACTGACGGCTCCGACAGGTGACACTGACAATGAAACCGACAAGAAGTGAAAGAAACCGGGGAACTAAATACAAACAAATTGACGAGACAACGAGGAACACCTGAACAACACACGAGTGGCTGGAGGGAACTGATTGGTCGACAAGGTAGGATGACGAGAACATGTTGACACAATAACCAAATGAACACACAAGAGATGAAAAACATGGGACACAGGAAAATATGACACTAAACTAAATATAATCTAAACTAGAACACAGACCATGACAGTACCCTCACCCCCCAAGGAACGGATCCCAGATGTTCCAAAAGGCACAACAACAACAAAATAAAAATAAAAAAGGGTGGGTGGAAGGGGGCCTGGAGGCGGGTTCAGAGTCCGCCCCTCAGGGTCAGTCTGGTGGAAGTCCAGGCCACCAGACGTGAGGTGCTTGGCTGGGCAGTTCCAGAGGTCGGCCAGGACGCCAAGCACAAGGGTTTCTATAGGGCTGTTCAGGGGGGCTGCCATAATGCCGGACCCAATGGCAATGCAAGGGCCAGGTAAGAGGGTCGGGCGGTGGTCGCTGGACGAGCGCTGCCGGAGCAGGTACGGGTGGCGCCCGCTGGACGAGCGGCGCCGGAGCAAGGACGGACGGGTGGCAGCTGCCGAGGAGCAGGGATGGTAGCCTGCCACAGCTGCCGAGGAGCAGGCACGGGGTCTGCAGTCGCTTCCTCAGCCTGCCGCCATTGAGGTTTGGGAGCGCAGGAAACGAGAGGGGCGGAGTGCACAGGAACTCAGGAAGGTGAACTAGGAAAAAGGGGTGGACGGAACGAGGTGACTTTGGGGCAGGTTTGGATGGACGTGACTTAGTTGGAGGCGTGGAACAAGGTGTGGGAACTGGTGAAAAATTAAGTGACTTGGAAACGGGCAGAAAAATGGGAGGACAAAATTTGACCTTTACTTAGGCACCTACGTTGGCCACCACGCGGCAGTCCTGGATAGATGGCGAAACGGGTGCCCAAGTAAAGGTCAGAGGGAAAGGACTTTGGCTCGGACTCGCAGGGGTTGGAAACGGGACAACGTGATAAAAACGGGATAAAACAGGCAAGGAACCAGAAGAATCAAAATCAGAGTCAGAATCAGACAGGAGGTTAACTAAATCGGGGCCATCTTCGCAATCGGAAAAATCTGAATCTAAAAAAAACATGCGGAGGTTAAATGGTCGAATATGGTGAATATCTAGGACAAGTGGGGGTCACCGGTGCGCCGTGTGCTTCCCACTGGGTCCTTGTTTGGTCGGGTTCATTCTGTCACGGTTTTTGAGGGCAAGGAAGACAAGGCAAAACATGGAGGCAAAACGCGGAGGACCCAAGTGCAGGGAACCAGGGAGGTAAGGCGGGAAGCGCAGTAATATCAAAACATTTTTTTAATTTCTCAAAACGTCAAACGAGAATCAAGGAGGTTATGCTAAATCAACAAAAGTCCAAACACAGGAAATTGCATGTTCAGTCAAAATGTTGACGTCAACCCAATTGAGATAGTGTGGCATGACCTCGAGAGCTATTCACACCAGACATCCCAGGAATCTTGGTGAATTCCAACAGTTTTGGAAAGAGGACTGGTCCAAAATTCATCCTGATCGTTGTTCACGTCTGAGCTGCAACTGCAGGAAACGGTTGGTTGAAGTTATTTCTGACAAAGCAGGGTCAAGCAGTTATTCAATCTAAGGGTTCGCTACCTTTTTCCTCCCTGTCCTGTGAATGTTTACATTATTTTCAATCAAAATATGAAAACATGTAATTATTTGTCTGGTATTAGTTTAAGGAGTCTCTGTTTATTCTTTGAATTAGATAATCAGACTACAGTTGATGACCAATTTATTCAGAAATTAAGACATTCCAAAGGGTTCACATACTTTTTCCCCTCCCGCTGCACACGATTAGACATTGTAAAATGTTATTGTATTTTTGACGATGGGCCGTCGAAATCTCATGTACTTGGATTCAGGCAAATGTCTTTTTTGTTTGATTAAACACAAAAGATAATCAGTCTGCTTTCATGAAGGCCTATGGAAATCACAAGAGAGTGTTTATTGTTGAGAGGCTGAAATCATAGGATTTGGATAATTTAGTGTGAAACGATGGCTCTATTTGATTTATCGATTATCAAAATAGTTGTTGATTAATTGGATGGACGATGGGTTGTTGATTATTCATTAAATGGGACATGTCTACATTAGATATTATAATATAAAACATGTATGTAGAGCTGTACAGTATGTGAAAAGGGCCTTGGCTTTGGCCTGAACAGGAGCACAACACTCCCTTTGTTTCTGATAAGTTGACCTTAAACCAATTTGGAAGTTGCTGATAAGCAGCCGTGAGCGCAGAGGTGGGCAATTCATTTTCCCAAAGGGGGCCATGTGAGAAACTGGACTAGCTGTGGAGGGCCACACCAACATGCGAATCTCAATTGTATTCAATATGAATGTAATGTTTCTATGTAAAGCAGTAAATGGTATTGTTGGGATAAGGTGTACTTTTGAAGATATGGTACTTGTTGTTACTATTAGGAAATAAAAATGTGAGACAAAAACAGGAAAAAAAGTGCAGTCGTATTAAAGTGTCATATTTACACATGGTATTATTTAATGCCCAGAGAAAACCCACGCAGGCGCGGGGAGAACATGCAAACTCCACAAAGGCGGGGCCGGGATTTTAACCCCGGTCCTCAGTACTGTGAGATGTGCTAACCGGTTAATCCACCGTGACTATATATATATATATATATATATATATATATATACACACACACACACACACAACCCCATTCCAATGAAGTGTTTAACATAAATAAAAACATAATACAATGATTTGCAAATCATTTTCAACCTATATTTAATTGAATACAGTACAAAGACAAGATATTTAATGTTCAAATTGATAAACTTTATTGTTTTTAGCAAGTAATCATTAACTTAGAAGCCGCCGGCTTCTCTGGGCCCGAGCTCATCTCAGATGGACTGACGCCAAGTAGAAAAGTGTTCTGTGGTCCGACGAGTCCACATTTCAAATTGTTTTGGGAAATTGTGGACGTCGTGTCCTCCGGGCCAAAGAGGAAAAGAACCATCCGGACTGTTATGGACGCAAAGTTCAAAAGCCAGCATCTGTGATGGTATGGGGCTGTGTTAGTGCCAATGGCATGGGTCACTTACACATCTGTGAAGGCACCATTCATGCTGAAAGTTACATACAGGTTTTGGAGAAACATGCTGCCATCCAAGCAACATCTTTTTCATGGACGCCCCTGCTTATTTCAGCAAGACAATGCCAAACCACATTCTGCATGTGTTACAACAGCGTGGGTTCGTAGTAAAAGAGTGCAGGTACTAGACTGGCCCGCCTGCAGTCCAGAACTGTCTCCCATTGAAAATGTGTGGCGCATTATGAAACGTAAAATACGACAACGGAGACTGTTGAACAGCTGAAGCTGTACATCAAGCAAGAATTGGAAAGAATTCCACCTACAAAGGTTCAACAATTCGTGTCTTCAGTTCCCAAACGTTTATTGAATGTTGTTAAAAGAAAAGGTAAACATGACCCTGTCCCAGCTTTTTTGGAACGTGTTGCAGCCATAAAATTCCATGTTAATCATTATTTGCTAAAAGCAATAAAGTTCATTAATTTGAACATTAAATATCTTGTCTTTGCACTGTATTCAATTAAATATAGGTTGACCATGACTTGCAAATCATTGAATTCTATTTTTATTTATGTTTAACACAACGTCCCAGCTTCATTGGAATTGGGGTTGTGTATATATATATATATATATATATATATATATATATATATATATATATTTATATATATATGTGAGGCACCATCTACCATAAGACAATAGCAACCTGTGACCCTGAGCAGAGCCTTGGGGATGTGGCCAGCCTGTGTCACATTCATAATTATCGCTCCCTGACAATCTGAAAATATTTACTGTATTTGTTCACTTCTGTCTATCCCTGCTGTCTCCTTGCCCTGCCTTTTGTAGCTGACATGGGTTTTGCAAGACTCTTTAACTCTCCCCTCAAGCCACTGGCTGACCTTGACCCTGTGGTGGTGACGTTCTGGTATAGGGCTCCTGAGCTACTGTTGGGGGCCCGGCACTACACCAAAGCTATTGGTGAGTCTGGACACTGGGGGGTGTGTGTGTGTGTGTGTCCATCCATCCCCCTACACGTTCGTAGTATATTCCCAATTGCACGATGCCGGACAGCTTTTAAGTAGTGAGGAATGTTTGTATAAGTCTGTGGTCATTAAACACATTCCATTCGCTGTGCCTTGAAGCTGCGGTATACTGTACATGAAGGAATGGCTCTATTAACGACTTTGTAATTATCTTGAACATGAGGCAACACGTACAGTATGCTGGGGCCTCTTTGCGTGTCACTTTTCTGCAATCATTCACATTAAATCACATGTTGGAGCACTTCCTGCTTCAGATGTTGGGGTCGATACACGGGATTCTGGGTGCTCGCTATCCTAAATTATGTGCAGTTCCCTGTGAAAGGACAACAAAAAATTGGGTTTTTAGTGACAGAAATGTATCATCACGAAGTACAGTGAACAAACTCGTGTCTTGTTTGTGTGTGAACAGATATCTGGGCCATCGGCTGCATCTTCGCAGAGCTGCTAACGTCAGAGCCCATTTTTCATTGTCGCCAGGAAGACATCAAGACCAGTAACCCCTTTCATCATGACCAGCTGGACAGGATATTCAGCGTCATGGGTTACCCTGCAGGTCTGCACAAAATAAAACAAACAAGCACACACACACACACACACATATTGAAACGCATTCTTCTGCTACTGAATGTCTGACATCAAATCCTTCCGTAATTGGAAGGGTTTATGCCCAAACTACAGAGAAGGAGAGTACCACACGCTTTATCGCATCGAACTAATTTTGGCAAGAAGAGTATATATTTAACATTTTTCGTTGATCTTAATGAATATACAACTCATTTACATTATAATACGCAGTCCACCCACGTTTAATATGGGATATGTTACAGACCCAACCGCAAATGGTCAAAATCCGTGATATTGAGAGACCTTGTGAATTATTTAAAAAAAAAAAAAAAAAAAAATTTACCCCTCCTTTACACTTTAAACAGATTTCAACTTATTAAAACTTTTTAAAGTACCGTGGTATATCGGCTTGATCCGACTTACAGTCCAAGTTTTTTTTGCGATTCAATGTAACGTTTGGCTGATTTTATTTTATATATATTTTTTGTCATGCATTGCGGACAAAAATATGAGTTAGGAAGCTATGGAGGCAGCGGACTTCAACCATCAGCAGCAGTTTGGCAGATAGTGAACAGTTATTCAAAAAAAAGGCCAAGTGCTTGCATCAAGCTGTTTATTGCCACTTCAAGTTGAATTTCACTTTCAAAGAAATACAGGTTGTACATGTAACCAAAACATTAACTTTATCTTAAAAGTATGCTAGCCTAATGCTAATACGCAATGCAAAACGCCATAGACGGACGAACGAAACTAGCATTGATGCGGCCGTAATTTTTAACCTTTAAACAATTTAAATTTGAACAAGTGGCAGCAACACATAAGAGCATACAACAATACTCTCAGGCATAAAGTATATACTTTATTCTCTGCGAAATTCTCTGGGTGGGGCGAGACGGTCATGGGGCAATGATGACACCCAACCGTAACCCCCACTCAGGCCAACCAGCTCACCAAAGGATGTGCGAATGTATGTGGTGCATTAAAAATCCATGGGGGAAACACATGGCGGGCAAGAAAGCAGGCTGGAGTGCCGGAACACCTGGCCGAGTGTCCTCCCCAGCCCGATACTGCCCTTCCCCCACTGACGGGTGTGTGATGCATTAAAACTACAGGACCAGCAGGGGAGAGAAGGGGGTTGACCAGACTGGAGACCAGCACCGATGTGCCAGAACCCGGCCCGGCGTCCGCCCCACCATGCCACGTGCCACTCCCCCAGGGGACCCTGAATGAGATGTGAATGTGCCCAGTGTGCGAATTATGTACAGTGTGAGTAATAGAAACGTGGCGAGGCCCCCGAAGTAGGCTCAGCGGGCACCCCACCGGCAATCGTGGACCGAGAGTATGATGGGGAAACAGGCCCAGCATCCAAGAGGCCTGCACCGCAGATGCGGGGCCAGAAGGATAGGGGTTCAAGTCCATGCAAGTGACCCTATAGTGTGAACAGGAGTCTAAAATGAGAATATATGATTTGGTTACAGTACATTACATTATTGCCTAGGCAGACAAGAATCAAGTGTTTAACTGCCGAGTTTTTCTTAAAATTATCCATTTGGTTATTACATTTAGTGTCACCATACAATCATATCAATGTTGACGGGACCCAGAAGCAGACGGAGGCGGAGGAAGTAGTGGAGAATGGTTTCTTATAATCTAGATCAGGGTAAGTATCTCCAAGGCTTGATGGTGGACCGTCGGGACAAGGAACATGCAGGAAGCTGTGGGGTGAGCAGGTGGAAGAGTTTGGTAGCGTGGCCGCCTGGCGTCCTACCCGGCTTCTCAGGGTGAGCCGCATAAAAGTCCCTAATGAAGGAATCGTCTAAAATAAGCCCCCCCCCCCCCCCCCCCCCCCCCCAGTCCACAAGGAACTGGAAACCCCTGCCCCTGGGCCGCACATCAAGGATGCGTGACAATGTGAATGCAGGATGGTCATCGATGACACGGAGGGGGTACGGCCGGAGGGCTAAGAGTGCTGGTGGATACAGGCTTGAGCTGAGATACATGGAATGTCGGGTGGATCTTTAGCGATTGCGGGAGCGTCAATTGAACTGATGTGGGATTGATGATTTTAGTGATCGGAGCGGGACCAATAAAGCACCAAGTGAGCTTATAGGATTCTGTTTGGAGCGCAAGGTCACGGGAGAAGAGCCAAGCCATTTGACCCACATTTTACTCAGGCGTGAGAGAGCATCAAAGATCAGCCAGCCGCTTATTCCTCTCGGGAGACCAAGTCAGAGCCGCCCTGACGTCCTTCCAAACAGACTGGACCCGTCGCAGGTGATCCCTCGCCGCAGGAACCGCCACCGTATACTCCTGTTCCTGAAACAACAAAGGAGGAAACGTAACATGCCATGAAAGGAGACAGACCTGTGGCGGAGTTGGTGAGGGAGTTGTGGGCATATTCAATCCACAGGAGAAAGGTGCTCCAGGAGGTGGGATTGCATTCGGTAACGCAGCGAAGAACCAGCTCTCCAGATTCTGATTTGCCTGCTCCGTCTGGCCATTGGACCATGGATGGTACCCAGAAGACAGACTGGCTGCTGCGCCCACCGCCTTACAGAACTCCTTCCATACATGGGAGGAGAACTGAGTACCTCGGTCCGAGACCATGTCAATGGGGATTCTGTTGAGTTTAAACACGTGAATGACAATGAGGTTTGTGGTTTCAAAGGCAGAGGGCAGCTTGGGGAGGGGTACGTAAGGGACATATTTGGAGAACTGATCAATAATGGTAAGAATGACAGTGTTACCTTCAGATGGAGGTAGGCCGGTTACAAAGTCCAAGGCAATGTGGGACCAAGGGTGGCTCGGAATAGGTAAGGGGCGCAGCAGACCAGGTGGGGGCAGATGTGAAGTCTTCCCTCGGGCACAGACGGAGCAGGCTTGGACAAACTCCCGGGTGTCTTTCACCAGGCTGGGACCCCAGAAGTCCTGTTGTACGAATTGGATGGTGCGGGTGATTCCAGGATGACAGGTGAGTTTTGAATTGTGGGCCCACTGAAGAACGTCAGAATGTGCCGAATTGGGTACAAACAGCCGGTCAGGAGGTCTAGTCTTGGAATTCACATTTCTCAGGTTTGAAAAAGAGGCGGTTCTTAAGGCGACTCTAGAGGACTTGGCGGACATGATGGAGATGTTCTTTGGGAGAGCGGGAGAAGATGGTCGTCTAAATAGACAAAAACAAACCGGTTCAGCATATCACAGAGGACATCATTGATGAAGGTTTGGAAAACGGCGGGGGCGTTGATTAATCCCAACGGCATGACCAGGTCTTCAAAGTATCCAAGGGGGTTATTGAAACCAGTTTTCCATTTATCCCCCTCTCTAATGCGGATGAGATGGTATGCATTGCGTAGATCTGGGCGTCGCAGAGGGGTTCAAATTATGGGTCAATAAGGAGCAGCGGGGATACATTTTTTACCGTGATGTCACTGAGTCCATGGAAATGGATGCAGGGGCGGAGAGTGGTTATTTTTCTTCTCAACAAAGAAAAAGCCAAAGGGGGAAGAAGAGAGCCAGATGAGTCCAGAAGCCAGGGAGTCACGGATATAGTCCTCCATAGGCTTTTTCTCAGGTTGAAGAGACGGCTGGAGGGGAGAGGGGCTCCCGGCAGGAGATTGATAGCGCAGTCGTAAGGGTGGTGGAGGGGTAGTGAGATGGCAAGATCTTTACTGGAGACCAGAGAGAGGTCGTGGTATTCTTATGGCACACGGGAGAGGTCGACAGGTGTGGAAAATGGCTGAGGTTTGCTGGAGGGCGGAATGGGAGAAAAAAGACAATGAAAATGGCAGAAAGGACTCCACCCGGTGATCGATAGGTGGGTCCAGTCGATGGCGGGGTTGTGCTTCTTGAGGACTAACGGAGTCTTAGGGGAGGGAATGACAAAAAGCTGGATGGTTTCCCGGTGATTGCCTGAGATGAGTAGAGTAAATGGAGCTGTTTGGTGGGTGACAGGGGAGATGAGTCGCCCGTCCAGGGCTGTGACCTTTTTTGAAGAAGGGAGGGGTTCGAGAGGAAGCTGGAGCTGACGTGCTAAACCCTCATGAATAAAACTATTGTCGGCGCCGGAGTCGATGAGAGCGGGAACCCGAGTATTGCAATCAGAGCCCAAGATAAATGAGGAAATAGTCATGCGGGAGGTAGAGATGGGAGAAGTATTAGTTTGGCTCACCACGGCGCTCTCAGTTCTTGGGGAGCCTGGTGTTTTGGTCTCACGTAACATAGCAATCAAGTGGGCTGGTTTTCCACAATAGATAGATAATTGTTGGTTGAAACGGCGCTGATGTTCCTGAGGGTCTAATCTGGTTTTGCTGAGTTGCATGGGCTCACCCAATGCAGTGGGGGGTGATGAGGAGGCGGTCAGGAGTTCAGGATGCGGCGGAATCGTTAACGGCGCTTTGCCCGTGGAGGATCCTCATCGGCGAGCTCACACCCACCTCTGCCGTGCTCTTTCCCGTAAGCGATTGTCTGGTCAGATAGATAACAAAATTAAGTCCTTGAATGAGGAGGGCTCATACCTGGCTGTGAGCTTGTCCTTGAGCAGCTCAGAAAGAAAAAAATACCCCTTAGCGTGGCATCATCCCACCCACACTCACTCGCCAGAATTCTAAACTCTACAGAATAGGACACTGCGGCACTACAACCTTGAGTATGAGTAAGAAGGTGTCGAGTGGCTTCCCTGCCTTGAACAGGGTGGCCGAAGACCTTTTTAAGTCCGGCCGAAAAGGAGTCGAATGACGCGAGTACCGGGGAGGAATTATGCCATTGTGCTGGTTGCCCATTTGGCATCTTTAACACGTAGGAGATTGGTGACAAATGCGACTTTGGATTGTTCGGTAGGTTAGCTCAACGGTTGGAGATTGAATGCTAGGGAGCAATTTAAGAGGAATTGGCCACATGCACCTAAGTCCCCTGAGTAGGGCTCAGGTGGAGGAACGTGAGGCTCTTTGTATAGGTGGTGGGATTGATCGGAGGGTGTGGGCTCGGAAGTAATACTCACGGGGGGGGGTGGCCGGAGTGCATTTGGGAAGATAAGAGGGATACTTATTGGCAGAGGGTCTCATGAATCTCATGAAGAATTTTGTCCTGTCTAGCAATGTGGGCACCTTGGTGGGTGAGCGCTTCCCTTAACGGTTCCGAGGGGTTGCATGGTCCATGAGGGCCTGAGTATTCTGTCACAATACAATCGCATCAATGTTGACTGGACCCAGAAGCAGGCGGAGGAAGTAGTGGAGGTTGGCTTATTATAATAGAGTTAAGGGTAAGTATCTCCAATGTGATGATGTGATGGCGGACCGTGGGGGCAAGGAACGCGCAGGAAACGGTGACGTGAGCAGGTGGAAGAGTTTGGCGGCGTGGCTGGAGAGGACAGTGAGGCGGGGAGCATGGAAGGAGCACTGGGGGCGAAGAAGAACAAGGGGGTAAGTCCAATCGTGGGGGGTGGAGTAGCTTACGTGCAAGAGAGCGAGAGACGGCCTGTGTAACACGGATGAACGTTAATACTCTGGCGCTGAAATCCTGGATCTGGCAGGCTTATATGCAGGCAATGACGAGTGCTGATTAACAATGATTACTGGGGAGAGAGAGAGAGAGATGGTGGGAGAGAGGGGCGTAAAACGCCACCCAAGCTCCAAAAAAGGGACTGCAGGGTACAGAACATGACATTTTGCAGGGACATTATATACTGTATGACAAGATTTTGCCATTGGTTAATGTTGATAGCTTGTTTATCTTTCCAGTTTAACAATATTGTTTTTTCAGCGATTGCTAGAATTGGTTGAGCATGTTTATTTGAAAGATCTATACCTTTTAACTCGCACAATAGACAAAGATGAGGAGAAATTGTAAGCCCATTTGATGCATACTATGTTGCATAATGTGTACTCTATGGAGTACTTTGAACGTTATTAGCTGTAAATTACTGTTCTTTGTCATTGAGAATATATTTCTGCAGATTTGCACCCAATATTCATTGTCAATATACACTGAGAGGTCTAAACAGAATAAGACTACTCACCCTTTGTTGATGTGTGACAAAAGCAACGTGTATAGGGGAGCGGAGAGCGGGAGACTCGCTTAAACACAGGGAGCAAAAGTACTCACACTTTGTATTTAAGTACAAGTACAGTTATTTGCGTCCGTGGAGGTTGAAAAAAAATGAACGCCTATTTTTTACCAAGTAAGGAGTAGACAGCACAGCTATCTGTTTTCAAATGAATGGAGTAAAATTGAAAAGTTATTGGAAAAATAAATATTCGAGTGCAGATATCTGAAAAATTAAAGTACACTAATGAATTGCCACCATTGTCCCATGTATATTAAAACAGAAAATTGCTCCCACCACAGCGCTTCTAATGGTAAACGTGCAGAAGAAAATTACTGCCTGGGAGGTGACTCTCCCATGACTGATGCCAACTTGTTCTTGCTATAGTGTATTAAGCATCAAGGACAGATACAGTATGTGTTTACCACTGTCATATGTTGCACTTAGTTCTGTTTCTGATTCTGTGGTCATCATCATATTTTAAATTTTATCACCAATGATGCCCTTCTGTTTGTGTATTATATATAAAAAAAAAAAAAGATGCAGGATGAATTAGCTTAATATATATATCTTTTTATATATATATATATATATATATATATATATATACCTCAGATAAAGACTGGGAAGACATTCGCAAGATGCCTGAATATCCAACACTTCAGAAAGACTTCAGAAGAACAACGTGAGTGACTTCTGCGGGGCTCTGGCTATTTAAAAGGCCCTGTACACCACATGGTCTCAGTGAATCTGGGGTCCATTACAATTGGTTAAATGAAGCAAAATAAATTTCAACAACCATTCAGAATGAAGGACAAAGTGTTGTTTTTTTTTTTACAGATATGCAAACAGCAGCTTGATCAAATACATGGAGAAACATAAGGTCAAACCAGATAGCAAAGTTTTCCTGTTGGTAAGTGGATCCTGTATATACAGGTACAGACGCACGCATGCACGTACAAACACTCACATGACTACATCAAAAATAAAATACCTAATTGTTGTAACTAAAACATGATATGCTAAGATGAATTTTATTTTTTTCAATATTTTTTCTCAGATTTATGGGATTTACAGGAAAAATGAGTCAATTGACAACACTTAAAAAGGTGACGGTTGACGTTATGGAACTAAAATAGGAGATCATTGTTGAAAATTCTCGACAAAAATTAGCTGCCATCTACGAGGATGATGAAAATGAAACGGGGGCGGACATTTCGGCAGGATAATGATCCAAAACATACTGCTAAGGAAACTCTCAATTGGTTTCAAAGAAAAACAATAAAGCTGCTAGAACGGCCCAGCCAATAACCTGACGTGAAAGCAATTGAAAATCTACGGAAAGAACTGAAACTCAAGGTCCATAAAAGAAGCCCACGGACCCTTCGAGATTTGAAGACTGCTTGTGTGGAGGAATGGGCCAAAATCACACCAGAGCAATGCATGCGACTAGTTTCTCCATAGAGGAGGGGTCTTGAAGCTGACATTGCAAACAAAAGATTTTGTACAAAGTATTCAATAAATACCAGTTGGCATGTTCAATACTTTTCCCCTGTCATTTCACATTATTACACATAACTTAGTTTCTGAGCTTATTTGTTCTACTTTCGTTGTGTGTATGGATTACTTGGGTTGTTCCCAACATCTGGTGAAATGTTCATGTCAATAGCACCTTTGGAAATATACTTGTGAAAAATGGTGACGTGTTAAATCCTTACTTCAGCCGCTGTATATAACTGTCTTAGATAACTCAAGATAATAACAAAAGTATATTGTTGGAGCCTATCCCAGCTAACTGCGGGCAGGAGGCGGGGTACACCCTGAACTGGTTGCCAGCCAATCGCAGGGCACATGTAAACAAACAACCATTCGCACTCACATTCATACCTATGGACAATTTAGAGTCTTCATTAAACCGACCATGCATGTTTTTGTAATGTGGGAGGAAACCGGAGTACCTGAAGAAAACACACACAGGCACGGGGAGAACATGCAAACTCCACACAGACGAGGCCGGATTTTAACCCGGGTCCTCAGAATTGTGAGGCGGATGTGCTAACCAGTCGGCTACCGTGACACCTGTGGAGCCAACGAATAGATCACGAATAGAAGAAATAGAATGCTTGTTTTTTTTCTCTGCTTTCAGCTCCAGAAACTGCTCACTATGGACCCCACCAAAAGAATCACATCAGAACAAGCACTGCAGGACCCCTACTTCCTGGAGGATCCATTACCAACCACTGAGTGAGCCCTAGTAAAACATTTCTAGAGAACTTCCTTTTTCGTGATTTAGTCAAGAACAAAATAGGCCCACTATGATGTAGTCCATGAAGTATAAAGAACGTTTTACATTCATTTACTGGTTAGGTTTATTAGAGCAGTTGACTTTTTACAGTACTTGATTGGTGCAAAAACACAACAGACCTCTATCTCTATCTTATACCTACAGCGTGTTTGCTGGGTGCCAGATCCCATATCCAAAGAGAGAGTTTCTCAATGAAGACGAACCAGAAGAGAAAGCAGAAAAGGTAATTCAAAGTCTGTTTCACCAGGGAAAACCTAATGCATACTGTGTGTCAATTTGATTATTTGTAGAATAATGTATTCACAGCACTTGACTAACAGCAGTTTCCTCTGTCCCCTCATGATAATTTTATAGCATAAAACAAAATGACCCTAGAATTGATGCTAGGATTTTGCCTGTTGTGCAGAAACACAGAGCACCTGGTCGTTGGTAAAATAACACATATTTTACTGCCTCTGATAACAAATGATATCTAATTGTCTTTCAGTGGCATGAAAACTCAGCTTGCGTGCTATGGTATTCTGCAGTGCTGCAATCAGGATGTGAAGTTTACCACCTGACACTAACTTCTTGCGCCTTGTTGTATTGAAAACATATTCCCTGTTCGACAAGTATCAGATGGTGACGTCACCACGGCAGCTAGTTGCCAGCCGTACGTGAGTCTACGTCCAACATTCACCCATCCTCCCTGCTTTCTTGGCTGTTCAAGAATTACCGCGAAGCTAACTTGCTCCGCACATGCTCCAAGCTGGAGCTGGCCTGCTAGCACGGCTTAACACTGCTTTTCCAAGATGCATAGCCACTCCTCTAATGTCACTAATCCTCGCCTCCATGGTGGTGAGGAAGTTATACTTCTGACAAGCATCATTGGAGGACAAGAAATAGCTAACTAATCATGCAAAGCACGAGCTGAAAGAGATATCAGAAGATGGAAAAGCCCTGCAAACCGCAAAGCTAACGTAAAATGTAGTGTAGCAAAACACCAGAAAAAGTGCTTAAGTGGAACAGGAAACTTTAAAACAGAAGTCTGGCTGGAACCAAAAGTAAGAAAATTAATAAGTGTCTAGAATTAAAGTAATACAACAGGTACAAAGCGAGCACAGATGTCTGAAAACCGGAAATGGATGACTTCGTTACTGCAGACGTCAGCCAGGTGAAGGCCATTTTTGTCAAAAGTATATTAAAGTCCCCTCCTTGAGCCGTCACCTTGTCGTGGTGGAGGGGTTTGTGTGTCCCAGTGATCCCAGGAGCTAAGTTGTCTGGGGCTTTATGCCCCTGGCAGGATCACCCATGGCAAACAGGTCCTAGGTGAGGGACCAGACAAAGCATGGCTCAAAGACCCCTAATGATGACGACAAACAATGGACTTCGTTTTGCCTTGCCCGGACGCGGGTCACCGGGGCCCCCCACTGGAGCCAGGTCTGGTGGTGGGTCTCAAAGGCGAGCGCCTGGTGGCCGGGCCCGCACCCATGGGGCCCGGCCGGGCACAACCCGAAAGGGTAACGTGGGTCCCCCTTCCCATGGGCTCACCACCTGTGGGAGGGCAATAGGGGTCGGGTGCAGTGGGAGCTGGGCGGTGGCCGAAGGCAGGGACCTTGGCGATCCGATCCGCGGCGACAGAAGCTGCCTCTAGGGACGTGGAATGTCACCTCTCTGGCAGGGAAGGAGCCCGAGCTGGTGTGTGAGGTCGAGAAGTTCAGGCTAGATATAGTCGGACTCGCCTCCACGCACAGCTTGGGCTCTGGTACCAGTTCTCACGAGAGGGGTTGGACTCTCTTCCACTTTGGAGGTGCCCACGGTGAGAGGCGCCGAGCAGGTGTGGGTACTTATTGCCCCCCGGCTCGGCGCCTGTACGTTGGGGTTCACCCCGGTGGACGAGAGGGTAGCCTCCCTCCGCCTTCGGGTGGGGTGACGGGTCCTGACTGTTGTTTGTGCCTATGCACCAAACAGCAGTTCAGAGTACCCACCCTTTTTGGAGTCCTTGGACGGGGTGCTGGAGAGTAGTCCTACCCACGTTTCCAATCTGTTCAGCAGTGTATTCTGATCTACCATATCAAAAGCCGCACTGAGGTCCAACAAGACCAGAATTGGCACCTTTCCCGAGTCAGTATTCAAGCTTAAATCATTTAGCACTTTGAGAGCAGATTCTGTACTGTAATGAGTTCGGAAACCTGATTGAAATTCATCAGAAAGTCAATTTAAGTTCAAGAAAATGCTGAGTTGATTAAAAATAACTTTCTCAACAATCTTGGCTATGAAAGGGAGATTTGAGATGGGTCTATAGCTTGCTAACATGGAAGCGTACAGCGTTCTATTTTTTAGCAGAGGCTTAATGGCAGCTACTTTAAGAACTTTAGGAAACTCGTCTGACTGAAGAGAGCAATTTATTATTTGCGGAAAATCAGCGACCACAGAGTTCGCAATAGCTTTGAAAAAGTCAGATGGTATTGAGTCAAGACAGCTCGTTGGTGGTTTCACCTGCTGAACCGTTTTCTCTACAGTTTTTTGGTCAACTGTATCAAATTCGGACATGGTAATCGAGTTTTTCCTGGGTGGCTTTAGATGTAGTATAATGTTATCATTTTGCTGATTTGTGCTGATATTTAACCTGATGGATTTAAATTTTTCACTAAAATAACAAGCAAATTCATTGCATTAGGAGTTCTGGAGCTATCTGATTCAGGGGGGTTGTGAGCTCATCAAACACAGAAAACAGAGTGTGAGTATTGTTGAAGTTGTTACTGATGAGTTCAGAAAAGTGTTGCTGTCTCGCCCTAACTCTTGGTTAAAATTACAGACTGTCTGTAGAAGTCATAGTCAATTTGGAGTTTAGTTTTTCTCCACTTACGTTCTGCTTTCCTACACTTTGATTTCGAGGTCTATTACCATCATTGTGCTCCTCCACGGTGTTCTAGGTCGCCTCAAGATAGTCTTAGTTTTAATAGGAGCGATAGCATTCATGACATTTGAGATTTTCCAGGTGAAATTATCCAAATGTTCATCAACTATCTCAGCATTCCCAGTTTCTGGCACCGCTAAGGTCTCCATAAACTTAGTGGCGGGACTCTCATTTATGTACCTTTTCTTCATAAACATCGAGGTTGTCTGAACTTTTGGAAGAATCTGTAATTTTAAAAATACACATAAATGGTCAGAAATAGCCATATCCTTGATGTAAATTGATAGAATTACAACATCCTTAGAGATGACCAAGTCTAATATTTGACCTTGAGTGTGGGTTGGACTCTTAATATGTTGAACGAGGTCAAATGTGTCTGGTATAGCAGAGAGTTCTTTCGATTTTTTTTTTTCCATGTTATTAACATGAATGTTAAAATCTCCCGTTATGACAAAATAGTTGTAGCCAGTACAAATAACTGACAGCAGTTTTGAAAAATCCTCCATACATTTTCTATTGTCTCTTGTAGATCTATAAATTATTAAAACAATAAACTTTGGGTCATCTTTAACTGAAAAACAGAGATATTCAAAAGAGCTAAAATCCAACCAACCATTTTCTGAGCCGCTTCTCCTCACTAGGGTCGCGGGCGTGCTGGAGCCTATCCCAGCTATCATCGGGCAGGAGGCGGGGTACACCCTGAACTGGTTGCCAGTCAATCGCGGGGCACATATAAATAACAACCATTCGCACTCACATTAACACCTACGGGCAATTTAGAGTTGTCAATTAACCTACCATGCATGTTTTTGGGATGTGGGAGGAAACCGGAGTCCCCGGAGAAAACCCACGCAGGCACGGGGAGAACATGCAAACTCCACACAGGCGGGGCCGGGGATTGAACCCCACTCCTCAGAACTGTGAGGCAGACGCTCTAACCAGTCGTCCACCGTGCCGCCAGAGCTAAAATCACCCAGTATAATTTCTTTACACTTAAATAATGGCTGGAAAATAAGAGCAATACCACTACCTTTTTTCCCGATTTTCCCGATGTAATTAATCAACACTGATTTATTTCCCTGACCTGATGTTGAAAAGAGCTAGTCTCGCAGAGATAACTGGAGACAATGGTTTGATAGATTCACATTTTATCCTCACTAAGTTTGTCGTTCTACCTTTTTTGTGCCATATTTCTTTGACCACCTTTCTGTCCCTTGTAATTACAGGGACGAAAAATGCCTGATCTCCATAGGGGTCTGACTTATTCTGGAAAAGATTCCGCAGATATCAGTCAGATTCGCAGATAAGATTCTTCATGGGTGGAGGAGGGGCCCTTTGCATCTTAGTGGACGGTGGTTTCAGGCGAGGGGGGATGGGAGGAAGATCTTCGCGTGGTGTGGGCTGGACTCCATTGTCAATTAAATTCACGGATAGTGCAGTACACACTTCTTTGAGCCACTCACTTAACTCGTTCCCTGCCAATGCCGTCTAAAGACGTCGATGGCGTTTTTTTAACGGGGATGGGTGGGGGAGGGTCTTGTGTGATTGTCAAGCCTCTTGATAACAGAAATCAGCTCACGCCATAAGAATACACAGCCCATGTCTACTGAGGTGCAGTCGTACACAGTTTGTGTCATATGATGGCGATCCAAACTCCAAAAACCTTTTGAACTTTGGGGCATTTTTCACCCAAAATTTGTCCCGACATCAAATTTTACAACTTTTAAAGATTCCCCGAATACAAAATCCCTCCAGCACATTTATGGCTTGTATGCCATAGGTTGAGCATGCCAACAGTGAAACATGCCTGTTGTTTTCTCTGTGCAGCCTCTGAGAGCCCACAGCTCCTCCATCACACTGAAAAACAACAGCTGATCCAATTGTGTTACTGACCTTGCCCTCAGTCAAATGTGGCTGAGCTTGCTGCAGTTTCCTGAAAATGTGACGTTAGTAATTGTGTGTAAAATCCCACCGAAATAGACTGCGTTTTTTTTTTTTCCTGGCTGCTTCTAATGTTCAGTTCGAATTTTTCCAGTTCTCTTTGTTGACATACTCTTTAACTCCTTTACTGCCATTGACGGCTTTTGAAGTCAAATATCCATGTTAACCATGAGGTTGTGCCAGTGAATGAGTTTTAAATATACAGCCATAAAATTGTTGACATTTGTGTGAAAAAGTGGTAAGACTGTTGCAGGTGAGTAGCCCAAAGGATTTCAGACTGGCAGACTTATCATTTTTTTTCAGCTCAGTGCTTGTCTGTTAAGCTGTTGCCCTGTGTGCCTGCAGAACCAGACGCAACAGCACCAGCAGACAACAGGCCAGACTCAGACCCAGAACCAGCAACAAATGGCAGGCCAGCAGGCCCCATCTCAGCAGAACTCAACCCAAACCAATGGCACCTCCGGAGCTACAGGAGCCAACGCTGTCGTGGGTTTACAACATGGACAGGACCAGGGCCCCCCCAATAAAAAAACCCGTATTGGGCCCTCTGGTACCTCTTCGGGCACCGGAGTGCTCCAGTCAGAGTATCAGGTTAGTATCATGGGTCACAGTCAAAAGCTCAAGTTTCGCATTTCAGTTCCTCTTATGTTTTTTGGTGATGGCGGAAAAAGTGGAGTAGCCCATCGCAGAGAAGCAAGGCAGAATAAATCTCAAAAACTGATTTATTTTCAAAAACGCAAATTGGCAAACAAGGCACATGGAAAAATCTAAATACTAAATTAACAAAGTCCCCATAAAACAAGGTTCAAAGTAACAAAGAAACACGAGGGATAAACTCAAAACAACAACATAACATGAGGAGAGAAACGTGACTTACAGCAACAATGATCCGACCAAGACTGAAAGAAACCAGGGAACTAAACACAAGCAAATTAACAAGACAACAAGGCACAACTGGACAAGACACGGGTGGCTGGAGGGAGCTGATTGGTTTCCACAAGATAGAGGGTGGGATGAGAAATGCAGCCCTATGGGGGGCACAAGTCAGTGCAAACTACAGGCCGGTCCCAAGCCCGGATATATGCAGAGGGTTGCGTCAGGAAGGGCATGCAGCTTAAAACCTTGCCAAACAAATATGAGCGTTCATCCAAAGAATTCCATACCGGATCGGTCGTGGCCCGGGTTAACAACGTCCGGCGCCGTCAACCTGCGGGGCGGCGTTGGAAATTCAGCTACTGTGGGTCGAAGTCAAAGAAGAAGAAGAGGAGGTGGAAAGCGGGTTCTTCGGCAGAAAGAGAAGAGGAAAACACAGAGCCTAGAACTGAATGTGGGGACTTTGAATGTTGGGACTATGACAGGAAAATCTCGGGAGTTGGTTGACATGATGATGAGGAGAAAGGTTGATATATTGTGTGTCCAGGAGACCAGGTGGAAAGGCAGTAAGGCTAGAAGTTTAGGGGCAGGGTTTAAATTATTTTACCATGGTGGAGATGGGAAGAGAAATGGAGTCGGGGTGATTTTCAAAGAAGAGTTGGCTCAGAATGTCTTGGAAGTGAAAAGAGTATCAGATCGAGTGATGAGGCTGAAATTTGAAATTGAGGGTGTTATGTGTCATGTGATTAGTGGCTATGCCCCACAGGTAGGATGTGACCTAGAGGTGAAAGAGAAATTCTGGAAGGAGCTAGATGATGTAGTTCTGAGCATCCCAGACAGAGAGAGAGTCGTAATTGGTGCAGATTGTAATGGACATGTTGGTGAAGGTAATAGGGGTGATGAAGAAGTGATGGGTAAGTACGGCATCCAGGAAAGGAACTTGGAGGGACAGATGGTGGTAGACTTTGCATCAAGGATGCAAATGGCTGTCGTGAACACTTTTTTCCCAGAAGAGGAAAAGGACTGGACCACTGCAGCCAAGGTGATCAGAGAAGCAGGCAGGAGAGTACTTGGTGTATCTTCTGGTAGGAAAGGAGAGAAGGAAACTTGGTGGTGCAACCTCGCAGTACAGGAAATCATACAAGGAAAAAGGTTAGCTAAGAAGTGGGACACTGAGAGGACCGAGGAGAGGCGAAAGGAATACATCGTGATGCGACATAGAGCAAAGGTAGACGTGGCAAAGGCCAAACGAGGCATATGATGACATGTATGCCAGGTTGGACACTAAAAAAGGAGAAAAGGATCTATCCAGGTTGGCCAGACAGAGGGATAGAGATGGGAAGGATGTGCAGCAGGTTAAGGTGATTAAGGATAGACATGGAAATATGTTGACTAGTGCCAGCAGTGTGCTTGCTAGATGGAAAGAATACTTCGAGGAGTTGATGAATAAGGAAAATGAGAGCAAAGGGCGAGTAGAAGAGGCAAGTGTGGTGGACCAGGAAGTGGCAATGATTAGTAAGGGGGAAGTTAGAAAGGCATTAAAGAGGATGAAAAATGGAAAGGCAGTCGGTCCTGATAACATTCCTGTGGAGGTATGGAAGCATCTAGGAGAGGCGGCTGTGGAGTTTTTGACCAGCTTGTTCAATAGAATTCTAGTGCGTGAGAAGATGCCTGAGGAATGGAGGAAAAGTGTGCTGGTGCCCATTTTTAAGAACAAAGGTGATGTGCAAAGCTGTGGCAACTATAGAGGAATAAAGTGGATGAGCCACACAATGAAGTTATGGGAAAGAGTAGTGGAGGCTACGATCAGGACAGAAGTGAGTATTTGCGAGCAACAGTATGGTTTCATGCCTAGAAAGAGTACCACAGATGCATTATTTGCCTTGAGGATGTTGATGGAAAAGTACAGAGAAGGTCAGAAGGAGCTACATTGTGTCTTTGTAGATCTAGAGAAAGCCTAAGGCAGAGCAGAGTACCCAGAGAGGAACTGTGGTACTGCATGCGGAAGTCTGGCGTGGCAGAGAAGTATGTTAGAATAATACAGGACATGTACGAGGGCAGCAGAACAGCGGTGAGGTGCGCTGTAGGTGTGACAGAGGAGTTTAAGGTGAAGGTGGGACTGCATCAGGGATCAACCCTGAGCCCCTTCCTGTTTGCAGTGGTAATTGATAGGCTGACAGATGAGGTTAGACTGGAATCCCCGTGGACCGTGATGTTTGCAGATGACATTGTGATCTGCAGTGAAAGCAGGGAGCAGCTGGAGGAACAGTTAAAAAGATGGAGGCATGCACTGGAAAGAAGAGGAATGAAGATTAGCCGAAGTAAACCAGAATATATGTGCATGAATGAGAGGGGTGGTGGGGGAAGAATGAGGCTACAGGGAGAAGAGATAGCAAGGGTGGAGGACTTGAAATACTTGGGGTCAACCGTCCAGAGCAATGGTGAGTGTGGTCAGGAAGTGAAGAAACGGGTCCAAGCAGGTTGGAAGGAAGGTGTCAGGTGTGTTATGTGACAGAAGAGTCTCTGCTAGGATGAAGGGCAAAGTTTATAAAACAGTAGTGAGGCCAGCCATGATGTATAGATTAGAGGCAGTGGCACTGAAGAGACAACAGGAAGCAGAGCTGGAGATGGCGGAAATGAAGATGTTGAGGTTCGCTCTTGGAGTGACCAGGTTGGATAAAATTAGAAATGAGCTCATCAAAGGGACGGCCGAGGTTCGATGTTTTGGAGACAAAGTTAGAGAGCGCAGACTTCAATGGTTTGGACACGTCCAGAGGAGAAATAGTGAGTATGTTGGTAGAAGGATGAGGAGGATGGAGCTGCCAGGCAAGAGAGCGAGAGGAAGACCAAAGAGAAGGTCGATGGATGTCGTGAGGGAAGACATGAGGGTAGTTGGTGTTCGAGAGGAGGATGCAGGAGATAGGCTTACATGGAAAAGGATGACGCGCTGTGGCGACCCCTGACGGGACGAGCCGAAAGGAAAAGAAGAAGAAGAAGAGGGTGGGATGAGAACAAGTGGAGACGAAAACCAAACGAGTAGACAGGATATGAACATGTGACCCAGGAGAATTTGACCAAACAAAATTTTACCAAATTAAATCTAATCAAAACTGGGGTTGGGCATCGTTTTAATTTGAGCGATTCCGGTTCCAAACGATTCCCGATTCCGATTCTTTTCGGGGGTTGGGTCAAAAAAGTTTGCATGGTTTAAATAAAGGGTGTCCAAATTTTGAACATCCATTTTCTTAGAAGTCCGCAGCATAGACTAAAATTAACATTTGACTCGAGGTTCTTCATAACCAGTGTCAATATCAAACCTATGAACTAAAACGCAATGTGTGTGGAATTAACCCAATTGTCTTAATATGTATTTATTAATGTTTCAGCTAAAAGTTAAATATAGCATTGTTAAAATCGTTATTTGAGACTGTTTTATCACGTCAAATTGTATATAAGTGCAAGTTTTAACTTGACTTCCTGTTTTAAGCCTTCATCCTGTCCGTCACACCTAACAGAGTATTTAGGCTAGTAGAGTGAGTTTTGCGTTGAGCTTTGCACCAATGGTGCAGGGAGAGGGGTGGGGGAGTTTCTAAGTCCTGCCTCATCTCATTCCTCATTCGTTCCTCCGATTGTTTGGTTGACCCTGATGTTGCAATTATGTATGAAATAAGAATTGTAATTAATTTAGGATAATGTAATAAGCCGGGAGCGGCGTGACTTTCGGTTTATCGTAATTTTGATTTAATTGTTAAAAATCAAACTAATGTCTCGAAAAGGGCACCGCGTCAAATTTTTCAAGTTTACCTTTAGGCGAAATGACAACAAACCTTTTTAATCAGTCTCAGAATCTGGAGGTTGCTACACTCTACGACATTTTGAGTCCTAGGTTACAGAGGTTTACTTAAATTCAGAACACACACAAAATACGACCACGAGTGGAATTTTATGGTATATTTAATGAAGCACACAACTACAACAAGAACATAACACTAAGGGTAAATGAAAGGAAGAAAATAAGGCGTACGAAAATGGAAAAGAGGGCATCATCTGTGGTCGCAGGGCTAAGATAAATGAGCGTGTGAGCGTTTAATGCGTTGAGTCAGAGCGAGAGAAGGCAAAGTTGGGATTTCGTACGAAGCCAGTAATTTCCCCACAATTATTACGCACTGATGTTGTACATCATAGTAAGGATTGCGGTGTCGACTCACGAACGGAGATCAGCTGGTCTTTGGGGTGGGCTTCCTCCGGACCTCAGGCAGAAACGAAGAAGGTTCGGTTGAAGAAAAACCAGATGCACAAAATTAAAGAAATAGGAAAGGAAAATTATTGTCCCGTTTGGGATGCGCTCATAACTTCCCTGCCGATTGACCTGGTGGCGGGCCAAGCTCTGGCCCTCAGAGGCGTGCGGGATCCGTCCAGGATGCAGCTGCTCGTTGAGGCCCCGCCGACCGATCGTGGCTATGGAAAGCAATCGGAGCCGCATGGTCGACTTCTTGGATCGAAAACGCCGCCAGCTTGGTTGCGGCGGGCGTTCGTGCACATGGTGGCACCCGGAGATGCCCGAGGACAAAAAGGGAACAAAAAGAAGGGGGCGGGGTGGCTGTAGGCGAGCTAGCAGCACAGCTACCGGAGGCGAGCTACCAGCACAGAAGGAAAAAGAAGCCTCAACTCAACTCAGCTCAACTCTTCTCCAACTCCAACTCTCTGAGAAAGGTGTGAGTTTAGAGTTAAATACCCCCGGGGCGGGGTGTAGGAAGAGGGAGTGCCGACTTGGAGAAGACCACGCCCACCAGCCTGAATCTTGTCTACAAATTTGAGTAAATAGGTTTTAAAATTAGATTCATCTCAAACACTCCCAACTTTGTACTCTCACGCATAGAATCATTGTTTAAACTTTGGTCGTGGCAGATGGGTTGCTTATTGTTCAATACAACATTTCGTAGGCGGCACGGTGGCCGACTGGTTAGAGCGTCAGCCTCACAGTTCTGAGGACCCGGGTTCAATCCCCGGCCCCGCCTGTGTGGAGTTTGCATGTTCTCCCCGTGCCTGCGTGGGTTTTCTCCGGGCTCTCTGGTTTCCTCCCACATCCCAAAAACATGCATGAATTGGAGACTCTAAATTGCCTGAAGGCATGACTGTGAGTGCGAATGGTCGTTTGTTCCTATGTGCCCTGTGATCGGCTGGCAACCAGTACCCCGCCTCCTGCCCGATGACAGCTGGGATAGGCTCCAGCACCCCCGCGACCCTAGTGAGGAGAAGCGGCTCAGAAAATGGATGGATGGACAACATTTCGTACATGATTTCAAATCATGAACCGCTTTCAAAATCATGCAGAGGACCTGTCAAAGTGAGAATGGGGACACAGACACCAAGGCATACGTTTGGAATATTTCTACAGAGTTTGCAAGGTATAAAAAACTGACATTTTATCTTCTGCTAACAAACATCAGAGGCACGTCAACAAGTTCTGGCGCTTGCAGTTCCTCTCAACGCCAATGGGTGGAGCCTCACGCGCATCGGTGGATATTAACCATATAGTCTTCCCCAACCACTTGGTCCGGGAAGGGGTCTTTTGAAGACAGGAATCAAGATTTGACGGGAAGCTGCTAATTAGGTTAAGGTCCATTTGACGTACACCAGGCATTGTCCTAGTCGCTGTCTTACAGTAGGGCAGCATGGGGGTTCTCAGGTGGTCACGAGTCTCTGTGATGCCTCAAAGTTGCGGCATGCATGTCGGCGACGCTGATGAATCCTTATGCGCCTCGTGTCGCCTTATCTCTTGTTCCTCCTATTGTTTGGGAACAACTGCAGAGTCCTGCACTGTTTGTCCTTCAGGTGTGTCAACAAGGCCAATGTTTTCCTTTCGGGCCGCTGAATGACGTACACAGTAAAAATGTTGGCTGCCAATAACCCCTTAACCCCTTGTCTATATAGACAGAAACCGTCTGCCTTGTAAAGATGTCTGCGCTCACAAAAAAATGCAGAAATTGTCGATGAAACTTACGGATAGTGCAGTACACACTTCTTTGAGCCATTTATTTAATTAACTGAGCCCATTGAAACGCTCATCTCCAACTCGTACCATTGGGAGAGGTCCACTTATGAAAACTCAGCATCTAAACATTGCACTTTTGTTAGGAGATCAATGAAATCTCGCTTCAGGACCTCTGATCGTTGCTTGACAACATCCAGGGCCCCTGTGTGTATAATGACAGATTTCACAATTGGGTGCTCATTAGTGATCTCTAGGATTTTTTTAGAGATCAGACACCATGTCACTGGTAAAACACCGAACATTGGTGGTGTTCTCACTGCAAAAACCTTTCACTTCCTTGACAGCTCCATCACCAACTTAACATTTGGGGTGCCATTTTTTTTTTTTGGTATGATTTAGTTCCATACCTTTCAGTGGTAGTAGGGGATAAGCATTCTTGACCAGGGTCTTGTAAAAGTGGCTCAAATCTATTTGTAAGTCTGATGTCAATGTTTTGCATTGACTCGCGTCCTTTTTTCTTTCCCTTCGCTGTAGCGACCGTCCACGGCCGCTCTCTCGGGGTTGAAGAAGCACGCAACGCAGGCCAGCTGGATTCCTGGTAATCTGCTGGTGTTGTGTCCTCCCATTTAGATGCTGTCCCATATCTTTGGGCTTTGCTCCCAGTAAATTCCAGGGAGAACTGCTGGATGATCCATTACCGTTTTCACAGTCCACATCCGTCCTCTTTGTTCAGCTAAGTGGCTGTCTGTTAGCACGCTTCTACTCACCATTTTGAGACATCGGTAGAGTGGTTTCCTTCCCCGACTGCCCATTTACATCCACATACACTTCAAGACGGTGGATTTCGGTTTCCATGACAGCCATCTTTTGTAGCAGTTTGTGATCGTCCATCCATCCATCCATTTTCTGCCGCTTATCCGGGTCGGGTCGCGGGGGCAGTAGCTTTAGCAGGGACGCCCAGACTTCCCTCTCCCCAGCCACTTCATCCAGCTCTTCCGGAGGGATCCCGAGGCGTTCCCAGGCCAGCCGAAGGACGTAGTCTCTCCAGCGTGTCTTAGGTCGTCCCCGGGGTCTCCTCCCGGTGGGACGTGCCCGGAACACTTCACCAGGGAGGCGTCCGGGAGGCATCCGAATCAGATGCCCCAGCCACCTCATCGGGCTCCTCTCAATGCGGAGGAGCAGCGGCTCTACTCTGAGATGCTCCCGGATGACCGAGCTTCTCACCCTATCTCTAAGGGAGAGCCCGGACACCCTGCGGAGGAAACTCATTTCATCATCAGCATCAGCAAAAAACAGAGATGCAATACTGAGGCCACCAAACCGGACCCCCTCTTCGCCTTGGCTGCGCCTAGAAATTCTGTTCATAAGGTGACAAAGGGCAGCCTTGGCGGAGTCCAACCCTCACCGGTAAAGAGTCCGACTTACTGCCGGATATGCAGACCAAACTCTGACTCCGGTCGTACAGGGACCGAACAGCCCGTATCAGGGGGTTCGGTACCCCATACTCCTGAAGCACCCTCCACAGGACTCCCCGAGGGACACGGTCGAACGCCTTCTCCAAGTCCACAAAACACATGTAGACTGGTTGGGCGAACTCCCATGCACCCCCGAGGATCCCTGCCGAGGGTGTAGAGCTGGTCCACTGTTCCACGGCCAGGACGAAAACCACACTGCTCCTCCTGAATCTGGGATTCGACTTCCCGACGGACCCTCCTCTCCAGCACCCCTGAATAGACCTTACCAGGGAGGCTGAGCAGTGTGATCCCCCTGTCGTTGGAACACACCCTCCGGTCCCCCTTCTTAAAAAGGGGGACCACCACCCCAGTCTGCCAATCCAGAGGCACTGTCCCCGATGTCCACGTGATGTTGCAGAGGCGTGTCAACCAGGACAGCCCCACAACATCCAGAGCCTTTAGAAACTCCGGGCGAATCTCATCCACCCCCGGGGCCCTGCCACCGAGGAGCTTTTTAACTACCTCGGTGACCTCAAACCCAGAGATAGGAGAGCCCGCCTCAGAGAACCCACACTCTGCTTCCTCATGGGAAGGCGTGTGGGTGGAATTGAGGAGGTCTTCGAAGTATTCTCCCCACCGACTCACAACGTCCCGAGTCGAGGTCAGCAGCGCCCCGTCCCTACTATACACAGTGTTGGTGGTGCACTGCTTTCCTCTCCTGAGACGTCGGATGGCGGACCAGAATTTCCTCGAAGCCGTCCGGAAGTCTTTCTCCATGGCCTCACCGAACTCCTCCCATACCCGAGTTTTTGCTTCAGCGACCACCAGAGCTGCATTCCGCTTGGCCACCCGGTACCCATCAGCTGCCTCAGGAGTCCCACAGGCCAAAAAGGTCCAATAGGACTCCTTTTTCAGCTTGACGGCATCCCTCACCGTTGGTGTCCGGGGATTGCCGCCACGACAGGCACCGACCACCTTACGGCCACAGTTGCGGTCGGCCGCCTCAGCAATGGAGGCGTGGAACATGGTCCACTCGGACTCGATGTCCCCAGCCTCACCCGGAACATGAGCAAAAGTTCTGTCGGAGGTGGGAGTTGAAACTCCTTCTGACAGGGGATTCTGCCAGACGTTCCCAGCAGACCCTCACAATACGTTTGGGCCTGCCACGTCGGACCGGCATCTTCCCCCACCATCGGAGCCAACTCACCACCAGGTGGTGATCAGTTGACAGCTCTGCCACTCTCTTCACCCGAGTGTCCAAGACATGTGGCCGCAAGTCCGATGACACGACCACAAAGTCGATCATCGAACTGCGACCTAGGGTGTGTCCTGGTGCCAAGTGCACGTGTGGACACCCTTATGCTTGAACATGGTGTTCGTTATGGACAATCCATGACCAGCACAGAAGTCCAATAACAGAACACCGCTCGGGTTCTGATCGGGGGGGCCGTTCCTCCCAATCACGCCCTTCCAGGTCTCACTGTCATTGCCCACGTGAGCATTGAAGTCCCCCAACAGAACAATGGAGTCCCCAGCGGGGGCGCTTTCCAGCACCCCCTCCAAGGATTCCAAAAAGGGTGGGTACTCTGAACCGCTGTTTGGTGCATAGGCACAAACAACAGTCAGGACCCGTCCCCCCACCCGAAGGCGGAGGGAGGCTACCCTCTCGTCCACCGGGGTGAACACCAACGTACAGGCACAGGGTCGGGGGGCAATAAGTATACCCACACATGCTCGGCGCCTCTCACCGTGGGCAACTCCAGAGTGGAAGAGAGTCCAAGCCCTTTCGAGAGGACTGGTACCAGAGCCCAAGCTGTGTGTGGAGGCGAGTCCGACTATATCTCGTCGGAACTTCTCGACCTCACACACCAGCTCGGGCTCCTTCCCTGCCAGAGAGGTGACATTCCTTGTTGCTGGTCTCGTTGCTAATAGCAGGCTTGTGCCAATTAGCAGGCCATGCTCATGTAATCGTAAGGGGTTATCAAAAAAATATTGGAATATGGCAACAACTGACTATCTACAAAAAAAGTACAGTCCCATAAGTTAAAAAATATCCAGGAGTCGCTTCTTCTAATTTCTTTGGAAGAAGAAAAACAAGCTTATCAACATGAAAAATGTAAACAGGGGCGAAGCAAGCAGAGCGAGCAGAATATCGTCTGAACTGTATGAGAGCGTCTGTCGTGTAAATATGCATATTTTTGGCATCTTGTGATTTTGAAACGTGAACATAGGTGACAACAATTATTGAATGGGGGATTCTGCTTATAAAGATCAAATGTAGAATTTTCTCCTGATTTGGTGTGAACACAAAAGACGTGGCAGATTTAGATTGAATGCCGAAATCCAGCCAATATAGACTAATGCGAGCCAATTGCGACTTGTGTTTGTGAAGTCTGTCCATGAAAGATTTGGAGTGATCTTTGATTGCTGCCAATATCCACAGGTAGAACTTTTAAGAACCCTTTGAACAGTTTGACTCTGCCTGTGTGATATTCCCCTACTGTCAAACTACTACTACTCCAACTCCTGTAGCAAAATATTGACATCGTCAATCAAAAGTGAGCTTTTTTTTTTTCATCTTTGAAAGAGCAGAATGTTTTCATATAGTTCTTGATTGTGGAAGCAGTTTATTGCTCAGTGTTTTTCTCAATGTCTTTATGTCTCAGGTGTCAATTTGTGTCGAGCCAAACATGAGGTGCCTCAGAATAGCTGTAGAGTCGTTAGTTGGTCAGACTACATGAGTAACTCTATTCCATCCGTACAGTACAGCGCATCCATATACAGTAGGTTGCATAAAGGCATGCTGCATGTGGCTCATGTTAGCTATCAGCTACCAGCAGATCTTATTATTATTATTGATTGACGTAGCCAACGCGATGGCACTCAGGAACTTCTGTCGTCACCCTACTTTTTCCCCTATCATCGATTCCATTCCCACGGGCCACCGTACACCACTCTCTCCTTTAATGCTGACGTAATAGACACAGGCGGCACGACGGGCAAATGGTTCAGCACATCCGCCTCACAGTTCTGAGGACCCGGGTTCGAGTCCGGCCTCGCCTGTGTGGAGTTTGCATGTTCTCCCCGTGCCTGCGTGGGTTTTCTCCAGGTACTCCGGTTTCCTCCCGCATCCCAAAAACAGGCACGGTAGGTTCATTGAAGACTCAAAATGGCCCGTAGGTATGAATGTGAGCGCGAATGGTAGTTTGTTTACCGGGACCGGCTCCAAGCCTGTAAATCGCCTGTTCACGCTGGGCGGTTGGCCCGATAGGCATGTGCTTGTGCTCGTGTGACCTCAAGTGTACAAATCAGATATCTGCACCTCTATAAAGTGCAGTTTCACAAACTGGCATACATTTCTACACCGTGATGCACCGTAGGTGGCGATGAGATGCCTACATCTGTGCTTTCCTTTTCACCCTTGTGTCCTTCAGCACTCCGCTTCCCGCCTCGGTTACCAAAGCAATATCCAAGGTCCCAATCAGCCGCAGAGCACCGTGGGATACACATCGTCGTCCCAACAGAGCTCCCAGTATTCCCACCAAACCCATCGCTACTGAGGCTCCGGGCCCGTCTTGAACCAAGCAGAGGGGTGGGGCCGCCTACTCCTCCTCAAACCTCCGCAGACGTCGCCGTCGGACGCAACCAGGAAGTGGCTCCTTCATCCCGGGTTTGACGTTTCTCACGGCGTTACATCATGCCAGCGTTTTGATGTACGGTCACATGAAGGCATACCAATTGAAACCACAAAAAGCAAATACTGCCTCTCTGGGCTGGTAACACATTTCCGTGTAATATATATCTGAAGGTGACACTCGCACACTCCAAACTTATGGCACTTATGGACACAACGTTCCTCACGAGGAAGGATTGCAGCTCCTATATTTACCTGATATCGCACCTTTTTCTGTTCGATGTGTGAGTTCTCGAGCTCGACGTCGGTGTCGCTATGACAAATGGAGGCCGACGAGGCGCGGGGGATGGGAAGCCCTTTAGTGTCATCTTAAAAAAAAACAATTTTCAAACAGAAAGATCAGCTGATGAAATTGCAGGGAAATATTGAATGCGTAATTTAACTTAACCGTGTTCTAATAAGGCTCCAATCTTCGTAGCTCGAATGTACAGAAGCAAAATCGTTTTACGGAAAGTTGTGTACGCCCTGATCCGCTCCGTTCATGACAGCAACCGCTTGGCCGCAAACCGGAGGAGCGCGGGAGCGTGTTCTTGTTTGCGGGCTGCTAGCGGACACGCATTTCTCGACTCGAGCGTGCGCAGAAACGTACAGGTTAGCGAGCGGAGAGCGACTCCCCCCCCCCCCCCCCCCCGACCCCACCTCGTTCGCTCCGTGAGACTGTTACCGACTGATATCAAATTGTTTTTATTCTTCTTCTTATTTTTTTTTATGTGTCGAGTTTTCGGGTGGATGGGTGTTTTATGGACGTTTTCCCTTTGACTCACTACAAATGCACCGACTGTCGGAAGTGATCTGCAAAAAGAGCTGAAAACAAATGCTCCCCCCAAACGTCTCATCCTGCCCCACCCTGTCCCTCAGGCTGAGTATGCAGTTTGGTCGGGACTGCGTCGCGTTTAAACGAAAAAAAAAAAACACGGGTGTGTTCTTTAACACGACAAAATGAGTGACAGCCAATAATCTCGGGTACTGGTCTACTCTACTGCATACCGTTGTGCGTTATTATGTCAAAGTCACAAGGCATGTTGTTTCAATGGGCAATGGGACCCCCCCAGCAACCGCTAGTATGTACTTGTACACACACCAAAACAAAAATTCAATGCAATGTAGAGAATGCGTAATTACTTTTTTTCCAAACTATTAACATACACGTAGTGATTTTATTTCATTTTTTTGGGTCAATAGACACAAGGGTTTTCTTGTAGTTTAGCCATTTATCAGGGCACTCATTTCAATAACCCCAGAAAAAGGATGTATGATGATATTCGGGCCCAGCCGATGTGGAACTTGGGAAGCCAATGCCGATTCCGATATTTGGCAGAATAAAATTCCGATAACTGATTGATCGGTTGATGAATTGAAAAACATCGATAGAAAAGGAGTGAAATAACTTGTTGGGTCCCTATCATAAAGATAGGAATTACAGGCAGAACATTTTGACTGTTTTACAATACTTTGTCCTTTAGGATTTGTTTAACTTCCAAAAGAGAGAAACATTGGCGAAAAATCTTATTTTTATTTTATTCTATTTTATTGCCAATTTCCTATTTTTATTTTTTTTTAAAATCTTGGTTTGAATGTCCTTATCTTTGTCTCATGTTGCAAAGTTCCAATGTGTAAAAATAAATCTGCCGATTTTTTTTTTTTTTTTTGCCAATTTGAAAAGAGCCAACGTCAGGCGATTCAATCGGTCAGCTGATTAATTGGTCGGGCCCAAGATAATTCATCTGTAAACGTTCTCCGCTTGGTGATGATTGGCTTGGACAAATCACATGGTCCTCGTCCATGACAGTCGGGCGGCCATTTCAAGATGAAGATCCTCAACGTGTTACATACGGTATTTCATCATAACTGGAGAAAATGGGACAGTGAATCCAGCACAATTGCTCGTGCATGCTGTGTTAAAAGAGGGCGAGAAGGGGCAAAGGGGTGAGCCTCAAGTTGATCCAAATACTATATAGAAATGGGCAAACACTGACACCGAGTGGCCAAAAGGAGAATTGCACTTGGTTCTCTTCCACGTCCCAAAATCTGTGTTAAAAAAAAAAAAATGGAATTGTTTCTCAGGTTTAATGATGGGTCTTACGCGCTTCTAGTCAAGCTGTCACTTTTGGAAAACATTGGATCATTTTTCCATTCGCACCTTTACCATCCCAGCTCGGTCATTTCATATTCAAGGGGGATTGAAAACCAATGTCCTTGGTTCAACGAGCGTATTGGAAGTGGTAGAGCTGGGACATTCATATTTTCATCACGACACGTGTAGGGCTCTGTCCACTTGTCCGAAACAGCACGTATCCCCTCTTCTTTTTTTTTTTTTTTTGGAATGCACTCTAAATGAAATATTGTAAAATGTGTGTGTATATAATATAGTATGGATATGTATACAATCATATTTATTGTGTCCATCTATGAATAGTAGACATTTTTTTTTTAAAAAAACCAACAACTTTCCTCTGCCTTAATACAGTAGCTATAGAAAGGGACCTGTCAGATAGCACATTTGTTGCTACAGCAGTTAGTGAATGTGTTAAAGCCACCTCCTTATACAGTACACTCAAGATATAACACATTGAATGCCACAGTGTGTTGTTGTTGTTTTTATTTTTTTGATTTTTTTTACAGAGGAGGTGTGGATGGTGCCTTTTGTTAGTAACTCATCAATATGTTATTTTTATTTGGAAACGTATGTCCTTTTGTACTCTCATTCCCCCCCCCTTTCCCTCTCGTTATCATAGTAGTTTGCTATTTTTATGATTATTATTATTTATTTATTTTTTCATTATTATTATTATTATTATTATTTTTTTACTGCAAAGTGGACTCCAGCTGTTATTTCCCGCATATGAAGTGGTAACTTCAAGTGTTTTCAAAAGGTCTTGCTTTCGACACGATAATGTCCCGTAGAGATGGACACATACACGCTTATATTAAAATAATAATAATAATAATCTCCCTTTTCCTCCTTTTTGATAGTATTTGCATGTGACTGTCCCTGTTTTTCCCCCGTAGAACTGATGAGAAATTATTGTCGTCCACTCTCTACGGTTTGTACAGAGAGATGGACCCCCCCCCCCCATTTTGCAGTGATGCATTCGATGGCTGTCGGACATTTGCAGGCACTGCTCGACCGCGGTATCCCCACAATTTCCATCTCGCATGCTAAGATGTAAAAAATGGTCAGTGAATTTGAGTCGTCAGATTTTTGTTTCCTGGGTGTAGTGTCTGTCCACCTTTTTTTTTTTTTTCTCCGTGTTACCGCACAGGTTTGAAATATTCCTACGCTCTTCTGTGTATCGTCTTTCCACAGCCATTCTTCATGAAGCGGCAATAGCTCGTAATAGAAGAACACGTTTCTGGAGCTGCTTTGTTTGTGTGCGTGTGTGAACGTGTTCAAATTCCACTGTACAAACGACTGTTAAATGAGAAAGCAAGTCGTGTATATTTATTTTATATCCTCTATCGTGATTAAAAGAGCATCTCCTTTGCCTGGATCCCTTGCATTTCACAGCAACGAGCTTCGAATAGTCACTCCATAATGGATTTGAAAGGAAGCAATGAAGGGGCTTCAGCGTTTAGAAATGACCCTCTGAACATTTGATGTCGGAGGACCACCATTCTCTCAAAATTATTTGTATCCTACATATGTGGCCATCTCATCTTTACCCATAAAAATCTATGGAAATTCCATAATCCATGACAGCCTTCCCCCCTCCCCCCCCCCCAAGATAACAAAAAAAAATGTATATTTGAATAAGAAAAAATAACGCGGTAGAGTTGTATTTTATCTTAAAACAAACATACAGTCATGATTATGATCTTGAATGAAACATTTGAGATGCTTAAGTCCTCTCTCAGCTCATCAGTGCACAGTACATCAGACCAAGACAACGGCTCAAAAACCTTTGGAGTCCCTGAACGTCACGTCCTCGGAAATGTCTCGGCGGGCCTTCAGTGCAGTCACATCCATCCGGTATGATGTTAACCGCCGATAGTACGACCCTTATTATTACTCCTCTTCTATTTTTAACTCTCCCGTGAAAAGCCTATATTTGCAAAATGTTGCGAGTTGGTGATAAAAACAATCAATAAATACAGCCTTCATATTTCTAGGCCATTGAGTGCTGACGTTAGGATTTTACACAAGAAGATTTAATTGGAGTGAATGTTTTTGTGGGATGATGAACACTCAAAAGTATGTCACTCAGGACATGTTGTCGGGATGATTCAAATAATTGCCGCGTCGTCTCTACGAGCCGAGCGCTTTGACAAGCGAAGCCGTTGCAGGCAAGTTGAGACTTGGCATCGGCTCCAGGGGTTCCGGCACAGCGGTCGACGCAGCCCGGAGTTGTACTGCACCCTACTTGAAGGAAATGTACGACTTGGGACAGCTCGCTTGCTAACATGAACCCAGTTCCAGAGGAACAAATCGACAACAACCGCACAGTTAACCTCACCTTAGCACACGTCACTGGTATGATCATCTGCCATCCGCCAGACAGACCGCGTTTTAAACGTCAATAAAGGCGCTCAAAAAGCAACACGCGCGCACAAACTGTGGAAAGGAGTGACGAGATGTGGGGCGTAGAAAAGGAAGAAAGTAGCCTTGATAATGCTAACTGACGTGCTCACTGAAACACGCGCCTCCATATAAAGTCGGCCGTGCGTAAACATAATTTCCCGCGTGCGGCTTTGCATTGGTGTCACTATTATGGATTGGATTGCAGTCCCAACAATAATAACAAGAAATGGCAAAAAAAAAAAAAAAAAAAGCTTAATTGGCACAGACAATGCATTTCTTTTCATTTCTTTTTAAACTGGGCTGTACTAACGCAACACTTAACATACAAAACCACAACAGTCCAGATGAAATGTGAGGGAATCCCCTCAAAACTCATCAGGGGTTATCCGGCGGGAGCAGCGAATGTCTGTTTAAAGTTCAGAAAGTTCCCAAATAATTTTTCTTTCCCACAACGCATGTGAAAATGTCTTTGAAAGTATTATTTATGGTCACCGTGCTTCACTCACCTGACTTCCTTACACACAATTCTCACTCAGTGCCAATGCAAGCGTGGATTGTTGGCACCGATCGACAGGCGACCAATCCAGGGTGCCGTCTGCCTTTTTTGGCGCGAGGCTAGCCGAGAGTGGCTCCGGCATAGTCCTATCCAATTTTCCACGGAGAGACCACTGAGCATTCATTCGCAATTCCTGCACATGTGTACATGAAATCGAAAAAACCCCCAAAAAATTCACACGGTCTTCCCATTGGGACTTGTCCTCTTTGCGTTTGCACTCCAGTGAATTGACCTCCGTGCACTTGCTTATTAGACACGGGAAGGGTACCCATCCCTCTGTTCCGACTGCCCTTAACGACACAATGTTGCGCTTGTTAACGTTTCGTAACTGCGCTCTCCGAGAGTTGGTTTAGGAGGCGACTAATGACTGGAGACCCTCCGCAAAACTAAATCTAAACTGCTGACCCACGACAAGCTGCTCTCAGACCGTGAGAAATGGGCGTCTTTCCGTGCCAAGAATGCGGGTGGGCGGCTGCGACTCCCCCCCAAAAAGTCGGACTCGGGAGTTGTGACCAGTTGCGGTTTTTATGTCTCGAGCTGCTGTTTTGTGCACTTTGCCCTCCTTCCGGAGCAACTAACCTCACTTTCCTTCTCTTCATCCGCGTTTGCACACATCTTGTTGTGTGCGCGTGTACGTGGTCGGATGAGAATATGAACAGAACTCGCATTGAAATGTGAATAATAAAATAAGTAGTAGAAGTACCTTTTCATTGGGGCCTTTCTAAACAATAACTATCTCGAGGATGCGGCAACTTAAATCTGCAGAATCGGGTTCTTTTTCCTAGCTATAGCACACATTTGCGCAACCGCGTGTGCAACGACTTCATTGGGCTCAACCAAAAGAAGAAATGTCTGCCACTGATGTTGGCAAAAAATGTGGGGAAAATATTACTCGTTCAATAACACTTCAAACCCACCCATCCATTTTCTATCAGTATTTTATAGAAAATGGATGGGGGGCCCACATAGGATTGTGCACTTCCTAACCAGATATATGACAACAATGCCATTTTGAATAGGGTCAAAATATGTGCATATGTCTGTTTTATATTGAACCACTCTTCAAAGACAAAGGGTTAGAACCAATAAAAACAAAAACAAAAAACACACACTGTGATTTTGTTTTCTTTTTTCTCTTCCTTCCAGTGCAAAGGGCTCGCTTACATAATGAATCCCATTCGAGGACGGCACTTTGCTGCTTGAACAGCAAAGCAACATCAAGTGCAAGAACTCATTTTTGTGCATTTTATTTATTTATTTTTTTTCCACAAAAAACAAAAAAATCAACTGATTGATCGATTGTGAGTGCGAGTGGTAGTTTGTTTATATGTGGCCGGCAATTGGCTGGTGACCGGTTCAGGGTGTACCCCGCCTCTCGCCCGAAGTCAACTGGAATAGTCAGCCAGCACTAGTGAAAATAAGCGCTTCAGAGAATGGACGAATAGTTGGGTTTTTTTTTGGTTTTTGAAAATTAATCAGGGGGCCACTCAGAGAGTTGGGCGTGGGCTACATGCGGCCTACTGGGTGCCAGTTGCCCATCCGCGGTGGAGATGAAGTGCTACATAAGTGCACTCAATTTACCATTTCTTCTTCTTCTTCTTTTCCTTTCGGCTCGTCCCTCTAGGGGTCGCCACAGCGCGTCATCCTTTTCCATGTCGGCCTATCTCCCGCATCCTCCTCTCGAACACCAACTGCCCTCATGTCTTCCCTCACGACATCCATCGACCTTCTCTTTGGTCTTCCTCTCGCTCTCTTGCCTGGCAGCTCCATCCTCATCATCCTTCTACCAATATACTCACTATTTCTCCTCTGGACGGGTCCAAACCATCGAAGTCTGCTCTCTCTAACTTTGTCTCCAAAACATCGAACCTCGGCCGTCCCTCCGATGAGCTCTTTTCTAATTTTATCCAACCTGGTCACAATAGAAAACCTCAACATCTTCATTTCCGCCACCTCCAGCTGTGCTTCCTGTCGTCTCTTCAGTGCCACTGTCTCTCATCCGTCCATCATGGCTGTTTTATAAACTTTGCCCGTCATCCTCGCAGAGACTCTTCTGTCACATAACACACCTGACACCTTCCTTCCAACCTGCTTGGACCCGTTTCTTCACTTCCTGACCACACTCCCCGTCGCTCTGGACGGTTGACCCCAAGTATTTCAAGTCCTCCACCCTTGCTATCTCTTCTCCCTGTAGCCTCACCCTTCCCCCTCCACCCCTCTCATTCATGCACATATATTCTGTTTTACTTCGGGTCATCTTCATTCCTCTCCTTTCCAGTGCATGCCTCCATCTTTCTAACTGTTCCTCCAGCTGCTCCCTGCTTTCACTGCAGATCACAATGTCAGCTGTCATCTACAAACATCATGGTCCACGGGGATTCCAGTCTAACCTCATCTGTCAGCCTATCAATTACCACTGCAAACAGGAAGGGGCTCAGGGTTGATCCCTGATGCAGTCCCACCTTCACCTTAAACTCCTCTGTCACACCTACAGCGCACCTCACCGCTGTTCTGCTGCCCTCGTACATGTCCTGTATTATTCTAACATACTTCTCTGCCACGCCAGACGTCCGCATGCAGTACCACAGTTCTTCTCTGGGTACTCTGTCATAGGCTTTCTCTAGATCTACAAAGACACAATGTAGCTCCTTCTGACCTTCTCTGTACTTTTCCATCAACATCCTCAAGGCAAATAATGCATCTGTGGTACTCTTTCTAGGCATGAAACCATACTGTTGCTCGCAAATACTCACTTCTGTCCTGATCGTAGCCTCCACTACTCTTTCCCCTCCTCGAAGTATTCTTTCCATCTATCCAGCACACTGCTGGCACCAGTCAACATATTTCCATGTCTATCCTTAATCACCCTAACCTGCTGCACATCCTTCCCGTTTCTATCCCTCTGTCTGGCCAACCTGTATAGATCCTTTTCTCCTTCTTTATTGTCCAACCTGCCATACATGCCTCTTGTTTGGCCTTTGCCACCTCTACCTTTGCCCTGTGTCACATCTCAACGTATTCCTTTCGCCTCTCCTCAGTCCTCTCAGTGTCCCACTTCTTCTTAGCTAACCTTTTTCCTTGTATGCTTTCCTGTACTGTGAGTTTCCACCACCAAGTCTCCTCCTCCCCTTTCCTGCCAGAAGATACACCAAGTGCTCTCCTGCCTGCCTCTCTGATCACCTTGGCCGCAGCGGTCCAGTCTTCTGGAAGCTCCTCCCGTCCACCGAGAGTCTGTCTCAGCTCTTCCCGAAAAGCTGCACAACACTCGTCCTGTCTCAGCTTCCACCACACGGTTCTCTGCTCTGCCTTTGTCTTCCTCATCTTCCTCCCCACCACCAGAGTCCTCTTACACACCACCATCCTATGCTGTCTCGCCACACTCTCCCCTACCGCTACCTTACAGTCGGTAACCTCCTTCAGATGACATCGTCTGCACAAGATGTAATCCACCTGCGTGCTTCGACCTCCCCTCTTGTAGGTCACCCTATGTTCGTGCCTCTTCTGGAAAAAAGTGTTCGCTACAGCCATTTGCATCCTTGTTGCGAAGTCTACCACCATCTGTCCCTCCAAGTTCCTTTCCTGGATGCCATACTTAACCATCACTTCTTCATCACCCCTATTACCTTCACCAACATGTCCATTACAATCTGCACCAATCACGACTCTCTCTCTGTCCGGGATGCTCAGAACTACTTCCTCTATCTCCTTCCAGAATTTCTCTTTCACCTCTAGGTCACATCCTACCTGTGGGGCATAGCCACTAATCACATTATACACAACACCCTCAATTTCAAGTTTCAGGCTCATCACTCGATCTGATACTCGTTTCACCTCCAAGACATTCTTAGCCAACTCTTCTTTTAAAATAACCATGACTCAATTTCTCTTCCCATCTACACCATGGGAAAATAATTTAAACCCTGCCCCTAAACCTCTAGCCTTACTGCCTTTCCACCTGGTCTCCTGGACACACAATATATCAACCTTTCTCCTCATCATCATGTCAACCGACTCCCGAGATTTTCCTGTCATAGTCCCAACATTCAAAGTCCCCACATTCAGTTCTAGGCTCTGTGCTTTCCTCTTCTCTTTCTGCCGAAGAACCCGCTTTCCACCTCTTCTTCTTCTTCTTTGACTTCGACCCACAGTAGCTGAATTTCCAGCGGCGCCCCGCAGGTTGACGGCGCCGGTGGCGGACGTCGTTAACCCGGGCCACGACCGATCCGCTATGGAATTCTTTGGACGAACGCTCATATTTGTTTGGCAAAGTTTTTAAGCCGGACGCCCCTTCCTGACGCAACCCTCTGCATTTATCCGGGCTTGGGACCGGCCTACGGTTTTTTTTTTTTTTTTTTTTTACTCGTGCCACCCAGAGGGCTGCATTACTCAATTTACCATTTACCGTATAAAAATATCTAAATCACGATATAGATATTTAGAATCTAAACCTGGATAGACAGATAATTTATCTTTTTTTTTTTTTTTTTTTTGGTAAATGGCGATTAACATAAATTGATTGCAACTTGACAGATTAAAGATGAAAAAAAAATACATTATTTAAAGAAATGTTCTTATTTATAGGTAGATAGTTTTCAACAAACTTATCAGGTTGATAAAAAAATAAATTATGATCATTACAATTACATAGATGGATATATAGAAATATTTACTACTACTTTAATACACATGAGACATATCATTAGATACGGTCCATACTGTTGATACATAATAGTTTGCCCGATAGATGCATTTGGTTTTCTAAACTATACACAGGTATAACAGTGTCGTATTTAAATGACTCTGACATGAATGTGGATGAATGGTGTCATTTGCACTTTCATCAACAGAAAAGTTCAAGTAAATTAGAGTCAAAGTCTCCTCCCACCATGAGCGCAACTTTTGTAAAGTAGAGAAAAGAAAAAAAAAAAAAAAAAAACCTCTCGCGATAGTACCTTGCTTATGCGGCCGCCATATTGTGTGACAGTATTTTGATTCGTATCTACTGGAAGTGAGGAAAAAGAGAAAAGCCAAGGGCTGTTGATGGGAGGAGGGCTGAAGAAGAAGAGCTGTCAAAAAGGTATTCCCGAGTCTGTCTAAAAGCGGAGGGCTGGTGCTCGCTATCCCTCCCCCCGAGCGTTATTTCGAGGACACATTCAGGCCCGGGGCCTCGGTGGTGCAACTTAGCTTTCCGTCTGCCCGACACTAGCTGGACCTTTCTCGGCTTCTCCTGTGCCAGCTCCGCGGCCCTCTGGAGGTCCGGCGGCGTTCTGGGGTGTCGTAGGCGGCCCGAGGAGCGGCAGCGGGGAGACGGGGCAAAGTAAGTAAGTTGGCCACAATACCTTTTTGACCTGTTCGCCCACAGCCCTGTAGTATTATCTAACAATAACGCTCTTCCGTTATGTGAAGTTTAGAATCACTTTCACCACTTTTTTTTTTTTTTTTTTTTCTCCTTCTCTCCCAGTGATAACCGCTCCTAACTTTCTTCACTTGGTTGAAGAAAAAAAAAAAAAGAAAAGAAAAGAAAGAGAAAACCTCGGAGGTGTGGATGAAGTTTCTGTCACGTTACAGGAGCCGCGGCTAGCTTTGTTAGCCAACTCACTTTTCCAAGTGGGAGGCTCGCTCAGTCTGAGTCCAGACAAGATGTTGTTAACGATACAGCTCGCATCTTCCGCTTTACCTTTCGGGTTGTCCCCGGCTATCTTTTCGAATAACACCTATATAATCACAGGCTGTCATGTTGGGCTGGCTCCTTTTTTTTTTTTTTTTTTTTTTTTTTTTTTTTTTTTTTTTTTTTTTCCCTCCCCTTCTTCCACGGAGCTCAGTTTGAACCGTTTGAATGGATGGAAAGGCTCAACAAATGAATTCGTGGCTGCGCCCGAGTGCCCGCCGTTGAACGAGCCTTGAACTCAAGCTACCCCCTCTGTAATTCCTCCCGGCATTGATTTGCTACTATACTCGCTGCTCTATGACACGCACTGTCTTTGAGTGGTCTACTCACCTGTTGTGTGGACAGGACTGCGTGATGTCTGTCACATGTGAACGTCTCACCGCCACGTATTTTGCCTTCACGGATCAAATGTTTGTCACGTGAGAATGTTTTGCCTTACGCCCAAAAGTGACCCACGTGACATAAGCATGAGATGTTAGCGCATGGGTGTCCGAACTTGTTTCCTTCCAAGGGTCCCATATAGAAAAATCCAAGAATCCAAGGGCCGTCTTGATACTCTTCGCGTTTAATCGATTTAACTCGCGAAAATAAAGGAATCGGGGTAGGTAAAAAATGAGGCTTTGCACGATCAGGATTTTTGGGGCCGATCGGCGAGTTTAAAAAAAAAAAAAAAAAAACGATAACCGATGGCAGATCCGATCACAAGATGGAGCAATGCGTCTATTGAAATGACCTGTTCATTTACTGCATGTACTCGTGTACTTAATTGCTCAAAGAATGATATTTACAATAAATAATGTATCTTTGTTCCTCTATTTATGCCAGTGAGGCATAGTGACAGACAGAACAAACGATAAATGGTCTTCTGTTAGATGGCAGGAAGTAAATACAGTCATGAATGGATCCACCTCTGGTGACATTTTTGTTTCTTGGTGTGCCGTGAAAATGTTCAAGCGTAAAATATGTTCCTCGGCTCCATAAAGGTTGGAAATCACTGCTCGAGTCAGTCAGTATTCTTATCAGTCAGGTCAAACCAACATTACATGACAGAAGTAAGGGGTGCTAACTTACTGTAATTAAATTACTTCACCCACACCGAAACTTTAGAGCGTGATTCGACAGAACGGCGGCATGTTAGCGCTAGCACGAGCTTGCTAGGCTACATAACGTTTTTGTTGCCTGCTTGCGAGCCGTATCGTATTAAAAGTACTTGAACATACCTCAAGCAAGTCCGAAACGAACGTCCACTCCTGTTCCTGATCGGCGGTCACCACCAACACACGGTTTTCCCCATTTTGTTCTTATCTTACAGTCGGCGCGCTCCACTCCTGTTGCCGTCGCCACGGTAACGAGTGTATCCGGTCGCATTTGAGTTGACAAGCTAAAGGCCAGTGATAAAAATAAAAATGCGGTGGTATCGGAATACGAATACATTTGAATGCAGTTGTCTGACATAGTGCAATCATGAAAGAGCAAATTTGTCTTGTAGTCTGATCGGGCATTACGTGTTGTCTGTCCCATAATAACTTTATTGGCCCTCAGATATTTACAGTACTGCGTCAAAAGACACGCGACAAGGCTAAAAATAAACTAGCTTTCGGATTCAAATATACTGTGCACGGTGGCGACGCAAAGTCAATGTCTTTTGGGGATCGGCTCGGCGAATTATGACATGGAAGCCGATCAGCATAAAATGCTAATTATCGGCCGATAGCGATCCGGCCGATAAAATCGGTGTAAAGTCTCGTAAACATTTGCGAAACAATCTGGTTTATGTGTAACCTACTTTGGCAAAAAAGGTCAAAGCACTTCATCCCGGCTCGAATGAATGGTGAAGCGGACTGCGACAAAGCATTCATGAGAACGGCGACAATATGTAGATATTTTTTTATTATTTTTTTTTAACACAAAAGGTCACCACAGAGCCACCAAAGATATCACGTTTGGGTTTGTGTTTACATATATCATATCATATTTGTATAAATCAATAATATACATGTATTTAACTTTTGTCCTCAGTGACCAGCCATGAACTTTATTTTTTTTATTTTGTATTTTTTTTTCAGCAAGTCAGGGATGGACAGCGGCCTTGTACCCCACTAGAATAGATCCAGCCCTGTACTGAGCAGCAGCAAAATCACGTCTTCACATTCAGAACCAAAACAAGAACAATCTGTACTGAGCTGACCTTGACACCGAATGAAAAGTGGAGCAAACAATCTCGATTCATGCTATTTGCCGCTGTAACTGAATTATCAACGAGGCATGATGGAAATATAAACAAATATTTACAAAATATTTTAGTCGTCAATAATTTATTTGCATTTTTACAAATATAGAAAAGCTCAATATATAACCCATCCATCCGTTTTCTACACCACTTATCATCATAAGGTGTGTGTCAATCTTATAAATATAATGTCAAAACATATATATTATTCACATATTAATATATTTTATATGAATTTATTCATAAGGTTATAATGTGTATCATTTATGAATTGAATAAATACCTTTGTCAGAGTAGACAGCCTGTGTTTTCTTCTGTGGCCCACTTAAATTAATATCGGAAAGTTGTTCCCATCGTTTTACGTATGACATAGGAGAAAGGGAATCAACGGAGTCGCTTGCGCGAAACATTGTCAAATATGTATAAAACGGGCACCGAAATCCACACCCTGTTCCGCTTCAATGGTAGTAGCAGCTGTTTCAATAAACTACATGCAATCTCTACTTTAGCGTATTTCAATGCATCGCACATTTCGCAGCGGTGTGGCTTCATCAAACGAGCATTCGGAAGTTCGCCAAAAATGACAGCAACCTGAAATAAACTTCCCACAGCTGATTAATATAGGCTAGAAAGGCTCTCTATCCTTTAAGTCCGCCCATTAGAGAGGGTTTTCAGTGTAGAGGTGACATTGTAACAATGTATAGTGCCTAAAACCTTTCATTTCCTTGGCCAAAATGTTTTATTAAAACTAGTCAACCTACCTGAAATGTACTTGGATTGGAGCGCTATATACTGTATGCAGGATCTTGTTGACATTATTAGGGACAACGGTTAATTTAGTGTGGAAGCAGCATCTGTTATTCATGCTTCCTTTAGCTTTGTTGTTCCATATTAATCCCAAAGGGAATATTTTTGTGTCAGACATTTAAAATGTTTCATTAATATGTATTTAGCGTTGTGTTTAAAGGGCCACTTTCTCCTAGGTTTGAGCAATACCATTATTTTTGTTTTCTTTTTATTGAAGTGGGCAAAATCGATTAAAACCGGAAAGGTTTTTTTGGGAGGGGGGGAAAAAAATCGGGGAATTTATTTTAAAGCCATATCACCCAGCCATAGTTTGACGTGTCGTCCGTGACTTGGGCAAATGCAAATAGTTTGTGTGTTGTTGACGACACGATTTCCAGCTCTGTTCTCAGCATGGTAGCCGTCCTGATGACAGCAATAGCATTAGCGGTGTCTAATGTTTGGCTCACTCCGGTCCGATGACTGTCACTGGAAAAAGCAGTCACATGTCACACAGTTGGAGGAGGCTTGCTGAAGACATTTATCTTCAAACGAGGCTTAGTTTTTTTTTTTTTTTTTTTTTCTTTAAGTCTCTTCAAATAGTAATAATTAATTAGTTGAATGCAAACTCAATGTATTGTTATTATTATTAATAGTGATGCACCAATACCACTTTTTCTCCAGACAGAGTATGAGTACAAGTACCTGCACTTGAGTACCCGCCCATACCAGTACCGATACTTGATAACGCCATTTTGTCTTGCAGTTGTGATGAACATGTTTTATTTTAATCAAATGTTGTTCACAATTACAAATCACAAACCTTTCTTAAACATGGCACATGTTTCACTCAAATACATAAATTTTAGAGCAAGCAAGCATTGCTGATATTTTAACATGCTTTTTTTTTTTTCTCTCTCTTTCTTTCTTTCTCTCTCACAGTCTTGCCACACATTTAAAGTAGTTTTTAACACAAGGCACTTCAGTGGTGGTTTCTAAACAGTCTGAACACTTGGGGCACTATAAAAGGAGTACATAAAAAGAGACAAAAGACGTAGAGTCTGATGGATATACAAATAGGAATAGGCCTACGAATGCCATGTTACTTTTGCGTGTTAAGTACAAAAAGTGAGTCAAACTAAATTCAAGAATGCTTCTTAAGAATATCACGTTATAAAATAAAACTGTGACAGGACAACTAAAGTGAGTAACTTTATGACACCATCACTTTCTTCTCTTCACTTGTCGTGCCACGCTGGCGCTTCGTGACGGGAGCGCGGCGAGCTCGGCCAGAGGCGAGCAGCATGGAGCAGGCAACGGGGCTTGAGAACATGAGCGCTTGCCGGATGGCCCGCTGTCCAAGCCGACCGAGTCTTATCATCCTATTTGCAGAGCATAATTTACAGTCGGTTAACGCAGAGTTGTCATCCGTGTTTACTGCTCCTAACCCACCGACCTGGAAGGTACTGTGTATATGTCGTGCTGGTAAAGTTGTATCTGTGTTGTAGTATAAGAAAGGTTACACAAATCAGAGAGTACTGTACAGACGTACAGCTTCGGTGCATCCAATCAGTATTAGTAGTAGTATTTATAGTAGTATAGTATAGGTATAGGTTAGTATAGGTTTGCAGCCGAGTGTGAAGCGGTTGGGATGAAAATCAGCACCTCCAAATCTGAGACCGTGTTCTTCAGTCGGAAAAGGGTGGAGTGCCCTCTCCGGGTCGGGGATGAGATCCTGCCCCAAGTGGACGAGTTTTTGGGGTCTTGTTCACAAGTGAGGGAAGAATGGAACAGGAGATGGACAGGCTGATCGGTGCAGCGTCTGCAGTGATACGAACTTTGTATCGATTCGTTATGGTGAAGAAGGAGCTAAGCCGAAAGGGGAAGCTCTCAATTTACCGGTCGAACAAAAAAGAACAAGATCCAGGAAACAAGCGGCTAAAATAAGTGTCCTCTGCAGAGAGAGGGTTTCTCACCCCTCGGAGAGAGGGTGAGAAGCTCGGTCATCCAGGAGAGGCTCAGAGTCGGGCCGCTGCTCCTGTACATTGAGAGGAGCCAGATGATGTGGCTCGGGCATCTGATTAGGATGCCTCCTGGACGTCTCCCTGGTGAGGCGTTCCGAGCATGTCCCACTGGGAGGAGACCCTGGGTACGAACCAGGACTCGCTGGAGAGACGAGGCGTCCCGGCTGGCCTGGGAACGCCTCGTTTATTTGTGCGGCTTTTTTGCTCATCTGCACAGCAAACCTCGTTTGTGTGATGCGGTTTTGTATTATTTTTGTGAATACACCAAACAAATAATGAAACAAGAATGATTTTCACCAGAAAAGGCAAACTATAGCTATGAAAACACCTAATGTGTGTGGGGTCATGCTTGCATGGAAATTCATTTTTGCTGCAGTTTACTATTTGCACAAGGGTTAGGGTTAGTGCACCGGGTTGTTGAGTTAATATTTTTAATAATTCAAATAAAATGGTTGCAGTGTTTTAGGTGCATCTTTTCCTTTTGCTTGCAACCCACTACACTAAAGATGACGAGCAGTATTGAAAACAGATGGTTGGGGTGGATTTATTTTAGCAATATTGTGTTAATATTAGGGATGCCGTTTCTTCCACCGATACCTATAACCGATAACTCCAAGCCGATACTCAATATCATTTTTTAAATTGGTTTATAGCAAGGGTCCGTAACAATTTCCAAACTGATGGAAAGCTGGACCCCCTACTTATGTATATTGTATATAATTATACAGTATTTTATATCTGGTTCATAATTGGTCAAATAATAGAATGCATTTTTATCCATATAAAATGCAATTAAAATGGTATTTTACTAATATCATATCATTTATTATCATATGTATATAACATGTAATATATGAACAAAAGAATGGCTTTACAGTGTACAATGAGTGCAATGAGATTGAGGTGAGATACAACATATACTGTAAAGGTACTTTATTACTGGGCAATCAATACTATAGTATTGGTAACGGTTTTTTTTTTTCTTCTTCTCAAACTTGAATAATACAGATTTTCAAGTATTCATTTTTAAAAAAAAAAAAAAATATTTTTTTTTTATTGGAAACAATGTGAGAATGGGCGACCATTCGTGGTAATGTTTATTTAAAGAGATTTAAATTTGTGACTGGGCGAAGATTCTTGGGGGTGCGTCCTTAGTGGACGCTCGCGCATTCGAATGAAGGAGAGCCGTTGTGTTTGAATGTTAATTCCGTTTGTCCATCCATCTATTTTCTGTGCCGCTTATCCTCACTTGGCTCGCGAGCCCTCGCCTATCTGGTGAAATGTTCATGTCAATAGCACCTTTGGAAATATATTGGAGAAAAATGGTGACGTGTTAAATACTTACTTCAGCCGCTGTATATAACTGTCTTAGATAACTCAAGATAATGAGAGTATATTGTTCATTTTGAGTCATTTTTTTGCCCTCCTGGATAGAAGCGCTTTTTCAAGTCACAGTCTTGATGACTGTGATTTCCTTTTATTTGAATTACAGAGTATTGCGGTGGAGGCATTATCCATCCATTTTCTATACCGCTTCTCCTCACTCGGTTCGCGGGCGTGCTGGAGCCTATCCCAGCTAACTGCGGGCGAGAGGCGGCGTACGCCGTGAACTGGACGCCAGCCAGTCGCAGGGCACATATAAACAAACAACCATTCGCACTCACATTCAGACCTATGGGAAATTTAGAGTCTTCAATGAACCTACCATGCGTGTTTTTGGGATGTGAGAGGAAACCGGAGTACTCAGAGAAAACCCACGCAGGCACGGGGAGAACATGCGAACTACACACTGCCGGGGCCGGGATTTGAACCCCGGTCCTCAGAACTGTGAGGCAGATGCGCTAACCAGCGCACGGTGGCCGACCGGTTAGCGCTTCTGCCTCGCAATTCCGTTTGTCGATGATCTAATTTCCTGTCCAGTGAGTGAACGTTGGAACGTAAGCGTGGCATTTGCAGGGGTTAGCTGTTGTTACCATAGCTGTAAGCCCATCGCGACCACCGTGCCCCCGCTTGCTCCTCTGTTGGCGTGAGATGCTAAGCGAGTCGTCTGCTTTGCAGGCCGCTGGGTCTTGCTGTGAGCGTCGTAGTTACAAACTCAAACGTCAATGGATGGTCGGAACTTCAGCAAGTGCTGGCGATCCTGAAATAGATGACTGTGGATATTGACTGTTTGTGGTGCTGTAGGCGAAAAACTTTGGTCATAATAGCCGTGACTGTTAGGAGCCAATGCAACAGGCTGGCGAGTGGCGACCAGTGTGCCGCTGAATGAGATGGCTCTTGTTATCGGTCCAGTTTTTTGGGGTATTAGACAGATGAGTGTGATGTTATTTCCGTCCCCATTATCGCACCGATAGTTATCGGTCTGACAGTTATCGTGCCTCCCTCGTTAATATTGATAATCGTGATACTTTTGGTTACTGACCAATATGCTTCCATGGCCAACTGTTTATAGGTGCAGAGCTTTAACTGAAACCATGTGTGCCTCTCGCTGGGCAAATGTTTGCTAAGATGCCTTGTGAGTTTGTCACTCTGCAACATTGCTCAGAGCCTGTTAACTATGCGTTAAATCAGGTTTTTATTAAGGATTAAGTAGTTTTGCACAAGGGCACACTGGTAATTGATTTTAATGGGTCTTATCAGGCTTATGTTAATGTGTGAACTGTAAATGTCACCGGTTCTGCTGAAACCCAGTTAGTAAAAATGCAAAGATGTTTGTTGAAGAATGAGGCACATTTGTTGATACAAACATGGCTGACACTTACTTAGCTGAATGAGTGGTATTCTGTCACAAGGTCTGTGCAGATACTGGAAGTGTATGCAGATAAACTTATCTGGCGGCTGTGGCTCAGTTGGTAAGTTTGTCCGCAATAAGCAGTAGCAGGCGAAATTAAAATTAAATTCATTTTGAGCATTACCCCAACCATATGATTGACATACAGTATAATTAAAAATGATTACCTACGTGTACCACCGCTATATAAAAGTAACGTTCATAATTATTTGCACTATTTTTCAAAATGTTTACGAGCAAACCAAACCAATTTATCTATTTAAAATCATATTCCCAAACAGAACATGGATAAATCATTATTACTGCAATTATTGCGCTTTATTTTAATGACAGTTTCTTTTCCTATACAATCCTCTTTAAAGTAGTCTGTGCGTTTTAACTTTGTATATACAGTATCATATGTCTATGCTATAAACAGGGTTTAGACAGACAGATAGCTAGCTAGATAGCGGCTGAAATAAGTATTTAACACATCACCATTTTTCTCAGTAAATATATTTCCAAAGGTGCTATGGACATCAAAATGTATTCAGATGTTGGGAACAACCCAAGTAATCCATACATACAAAGAAAGTAGAACAAATAAGGTACTTCTTACCGCGCTTCTTACATGTATCGTTTACGTTATCATGAAGGGAGGGCGAGGAGTGGGTAGAGAAAAGACGGAAAAGCATGATGCTAATTGCTAAGCTATCGTGTCATGAAGTCGCAAAACACCAAAATAAGTGATTGGATGATACAGTACACTTGTCACATAGGTCTGCCCGGAACCGCATAATAGCAGAGTGTCACCAAGTTTGAACAACAAAATATTTTATATATATATATATATATATATATATATATATATATATATGTGTATGTATGTGTATGTATGTGTATGTATGTGTGTGTGTATATATGTGTGTGTGTGTATATATACATGTATATATGTATGTGTGTGTGTATATATATATATATATATATATATATATATATATATATATATATATATGTATGTATATATATGTGTATGTATATATATGTATGTGTGTATGTGTATATATATATATATATATATATATATATATATATATAAAGTTTCAGAAATTCTTCTGTGGTTTAAGTGAACTACTTCATGTGCACGTCTCTGTTTCCATCCGGAGGAAAAAGTGAAATAGCACGTGACAGTTACCTATTTTATTTCCTGAGAGTACACATTTACACGCACAGTTGAGTCTACTACAACTCGATTGACTAAGACATTATAACATGGTATACAGTACATACCAGGGTATAGAAACTGCTTGGTCATCCCGGCAGAACTCGCTGCTTGTCTGGAGTGCTACTTCTATTACAGTTACAAAACCTTGTTCAGTGAAGACCTGAAAGTCGCAGTTATGAGCTATTGAGTTTTTTGCTCCATGTCTTGCCCCTTCAGTTCTGATGTGCAATTTACATTAAAGCCACTGTGACAAACAGAAATTAAGGTAAACATTTGTTAGCCAACAGTAGGGAAAAGACTGCAAAAAAGTTGATGTCCATCCATTATTTGACATTGAAAGCAAACACTAACAACTTTTCTGCTTTGGAAAAAAAAAGACAAACTTAAATTGCTGACTGACAATTATACGGTTAACACAGCATATAATGTATAACGTAGAATTCGGACTTCCGCTCAGGCCTCCTTCCTAGCTCAGCAGATATTTTAATACATACAATAAGTGGACATAAAAGTCTAAACAGCCCTGTTCAAATGCCAGGTTTTTGTGATATGAAACAATAAGATGATAAATCATTTAAAAACTTTTTCCACCATTAACGTGACCTGTAACTCTTTTTTATCTTGATTTTATCTTTTTCGAGAGGAAAAACATTTAATTTCATTTATAAAATAGAAGTAAGCACAGATCTGCCACCATTTAAAGTGCCGCTGATTCACCCCTAATAAAGTTAAGCTGTTTAAGTAGGCTTTTCCTGATCTGTTGTTGTTTTTTTTTTTTTTTTTTTTGCTATCTGAGGTTTTTTAAATGAAGTTATGATGCCAAAACTGTTCAATTCTTTCCAGTCTTAAAAGGAACTTATGGTGAAAGTTTTTCTTTTTAAATGATTTACATCCTATTTAATTATGTTATTACGGTAAGTTTCGAACTCTGCACAACACCCGTTCATATACCTGGGACAATGAGAAAGTTTGAGTAAGCATGTCATTCACAGTATTTAATAAAGTAATTTAATTCCAATAAAGTCATTTAATTACAGTAAGTTACCAGCCATTATTTCTGTCATGTTATGTTGATTTGACGTAAACGTATATCAGTGGCCAATCCTTGAATGCCCCCTAGAGGTCAATGGTGTTTTAACTTTTGTCTAAAACACGAGAGAATAATTTGAGCTGGGACGGGCTCCAGCACGGCTGCAACCCTTGTGAGGATAAGCTGCACAGAAAATGGATGGATGGATACAGTATACAGTACACAAGTACAACCCCAAATCCGATGAAGTTGGGACGTTGTGTTCAACAAATACAAACAGAATACAATGATTTGCAAATCTTGTTCGACCTATACTTAATTGAATACACTAGAAAGACAAGATATTTAATGTTCCAATTGATAAACTTAGTTTTTAGCAAATAATCATTAACATTTTATGGCTGCAACACGTTCCAAAACGCTGGGACAGGGTCATGTTGACCACTGTGTTACATCACCTTTTCTTGTAACAACATTCAATAAATGTTTGGGAACTGCGGACACTAATTGTTGAAGCTTTGTAGGTGGCAGGCCAGTCTAGTACCCGCACTCTTTTACTACGAAGCCACGCTGTTATAACACGCGCAGAATGTGGTTTGGCAATGTCTTGCTGAAATAACCAGGGGCGTCCATGAAAAAGACGTTCCTTGGATGGCAGCATATTTTTCTCCAAAACCTGTATGTACCTTTCAGCATGTGTAAGTTCCCCATGCCATTGGCACTAACACAGCCCCATACCATCACAGATGCTGGCTTATGAACGTTGCGTCCATAACAGTCTGGATGTTGCTTTTCCTCTTTGGCCCGGAGGACATGACGTCCACAATTTTCAAAAACTATTTGAAATGTGGACTCGTCGGACCGCAGAACACTTTTCCACTTTGCATCAGTCCATCTCAGATGAGCTCGGGCTTAGAGAAGCCGGTGGCGTTTCTGGGTGTTGTTAATAAATGGCTTTTGCTTTGCATTGTAGAGTTTCAAGTTGCACATACAGATGTAGCGCCGAGCTGTATTTACTGAGATTGGTTTTCTGAAGTGTTCCTGAGGCCATGTGGTGATATCCTTTACACATTGATGTCGGTTTTGGATGCAGTGCCGCCTGAGGGATCGAAGGTCACGGGCATTCAATGTTGGCTTTCGGCCTTGCCGCTGACATGCAGTGATTTCTCCAGATGCTCTGAACCTTTTGATGATATTATGGACCGTAGATGATGAAATCCCTAAATTCCTTGCAATTGTACATTGAGGAACATTGTACTTATACTGTTGGACTATTTTCTCACGCACTTGTTCACAAAGAGGTGAACCTCGCCCCATCTTTGCTTGGGAATGACTGAGCAATTCAGGGAAGCTCCTTTTCTACCCAATCGTGGCACCCACCTGTTCCCAATGAGCCTGTTCACCTGTGGGATGTTCCAAGCACGTGTTTGATGAGCGTTCCTCAACTTTCTCCGTTCTTTTTTGCCACCTGTCCCAGCTTTTTTGGAACGTCTTGCAACCATCAAATTCTAAGTTCATGATTATTTGCTAAAAACAATATAGTTTATCAGTTTGAACATTAAATATCTTGTCTTTGTAGTGTATTTAATTAAATATAGTTTGAACATGATTTGCAAATCATTGTATTCTGTTTTTATTTATGTTTAACACAACGCCCCAAGTTCATTGGAATTGGGGTTGTATCTACAATAAATGAACAAGTCATGTACATAGACACATTGCTCCATCTTGTGACCGGATCGGTGATCGGTTATCGTTTTTCTTAAACTTGCTGATCAGCGATCGACCCCAAAAATCCGCCTCGTGACAACCGTACACGTCGCGGGTGCTTACCTTACATTTCTCTTCAATCGCCAATAATAATAATAATAACAATAATAATATTAATTACCTTAAAATACGAGGGTAGATTAACTCCAAAATGATTAACGAATACATCCATTTCTTCTATAGTGTGTTTTTCAGCTAAATAAATTATCTCAAAATAGCGTCCCTCTGTAAATCAGACATGGTGGAATGATTAAAGAGACGACTTCTCAAGCTAATGAAGTGTTCTTTAAGTTTGCTTTGGAGAACCTCTGCTATGAAATAGGATAGTAGCACAACCGTCAATTAAAGGAATATTGTGCAGTCTCTGCTGGCTTCCTTTGGATGTAGCACTTTACCTAATTGGAACCAGAGTACATGGTGTGTTAAACAGGCGCATTTTGAGAGACTGCAGTGCTTAAGACATTTTGGCTTTGGTAATGGCAGTGTTGTGATTGGAGCATTGATTCCCACCCTACATTTTTCAAGTTTTATTTGACAATAGAAACAGCAACTTCTATCTGCCGTGGATTACGAGTTGTGTTCTGGGACAAGTTTTAGTTTTAATAAGTTTTAGTCCACTTTACTTCAACTTAAAACCAGTACGAGTTGCATGAATCACAAAATGTCATTTAATGTTTTTATGATCGGTCATTCTGGGGTCATCACTTATTTATATTGCTCTACTAAGATGACGAATATGAGTTTAAGATTTATGTTCCTTTTTTTTTTTAAGAAGTATGTCAAGCCACCCACAGTGTCATGTTCTTACACATCACTTGATGGCTGTTTTGAATTTTTAAACAAAAACATTGCTCAGATTTCACACTGGCTCAGTGTAACTTTTCCTCGTCCTAGACCCATTTTCAGCAATATCCATTGCTGCTTTACTTTCACAAACAAATGGTCAAATATTATGAATTACGATAGGCCATAAGCCTTCTCTTTTATCCAAAGGTCCACTGCATCTTCTAGTGTTGAATGTCTTACATCCATGGGAGCACTACAGTTACAAAGTGAGTGACGGCAAAGAAGAATATGGTTAACGCCTTACCTTTTGGCCTGTTTGTCCCTTGAAGGTGCAGATAGAGACACTGAATCACTTCATCTGATAAGAATGTTCTTTCAAACACCAGAGTTTGCATTTTTACGTTCAGCTTCCTCTGTGCGGTAGTATAGTGTTGCTTTGTGTTGTAAACAAAAGATACTCAGAAGAAATTAACCTGTGTTCTATTAATACAACTGTAAGGTACTCCGCCTCTGGCTTTTCTTTTAAATCTATAATTACACCTTGCGACAGTTATGTTTGCATACAGATTTGAAGTGTCAAACACAGCAACTACTTCGTTGATGCAATGGTTTGGATGTGTACTTAGTCACTCCACTTCCTTTCCATAATGGATGAGCTACAACTCTCACAAGATACAGTTTAGATGTGATGTAAATGGTATTACGAGAAAGTTGACCTCGTTTGGTTTCTCCCCTCCAGCCCCCTTTACTCGAAAGACTAGTCGCTGCAGTCATAGCTCCCTGAGTGTTTCCAGAGCTTACATGACAACCTGAACCTGCATTATAGTTCGGGGGATGTTGAGAGGAGAGTTTGCTAATATCTGCATTACCTTGTGTAGGGATTGAGAATGAAGTTAATAAACTTAAGAGCGGAATTGAAGCCCAGTGATTTGATTATCTATCGTGACATAAGTGATCAGATGGACCATTGTTTGTAATGAAATAGAATGACAAATCTTATAACCCATTTTGTGTCACAAATCATTTAAACAGACACATTGCTCCATCTTGTGATCGGATCAGTGATTGGTTATCGTTTTTTTTTTTTTAAACTTTTGATCGGTGATCGGCCCCCAAAGTCCTGACCGTGTAAAGCCTACTTGTTTTTGGGGCCGATCAGCGAGTTTAAAAAAACAATTACCCATCACCGATCCGATCACAAGATGGAGGAATGTGTCTATTGAAATGACCTGTTCATTTACTGTATATACTTGTGTACTTAATTGCTCAAAGAATTATATTTACAATAAATAATGTATCTTTGTTCCTCTATTTATGCCAGTGAGGCACAGTGACAGACAGAACCAATGAATGGTCTTCTTATTAGATGGCAGGAAGTAAATACAGTAATTAATGTATCCACGTTTTGTGACATTTGTGTTTGTTGGTGTGCCGTGAGGTTTTTCTATTGTAAGAAGAAGAAGAAGAATCACCTTTTATTGTCATGAACATGCATGCATGCACACGAAATTTGTTCTCTGCATTTAACCCATCACAGTGAACACATACACATGTTAGTGGAACACACTGGAGCAGGGGGCAGCTGAAGCACCCGGGGAGCATTTCGGGGTATCGGTGTCTTGCTCGATGACACCACAGCCGTACGTTCGGGGGATGTTGGCGGATGGCGGACCATTTTGTCCTTTTAATACAGTCGAGCCGGCGCGCTCCACTCTTGTTGTCGTCGCCACGGTAACGAGTGTATCCGGTCGCATTTGAGTTGACAAGATCAAGCCCAATGATCGTAAAAAACGGGATGCGGCGGTATCGGAATACAAGATTTTATTGCAGTAGTCTGACAGTGCAATCGTGAAAAGAGCAAAATTTGACTTGTAGTCTGATCAGGCGGGCATTGCGTGTTGCCTGTCTCAGACGTGTTGTCTGTCCCACATCGCCGACATGTTTTTAAAAAAGATAACTTCATTGGCCGTCAGATATTTACAGTACTCCGTCAAAAGACACGCAACAAGGCTAAAAATAAACTAGCTTTTGGATTCAAATATATTGCACGCGGCGACGCGGAGTTAATGTCCTTTGCGGAGCATTGATCGGATCGGCGAATTATGACATTAAAGCCGATCAGCCAATCACCATAAAATGCTAAATACCGGCCGATGCCGATCCGCCCGATCAAATCGGTGTAAAGTCTACTTGTTAGCTGTCTCAATGTTGGCATAGACGTATTTTATTGTTTCACTCACCCAGTTGACCGAGAGGTGACTTCACTGAAGCTCCGTGCGGCGTAGGCTGAGGCTCGGAGCGTGTCAGACGCTACACATCGTGAAAGCCTCCTTTGCACAATATAATCTTATTTCAAGTGTTGCACCGAGGCAACTGGACGTTAATTTTAACAAAGTTAAGACACACTTTTGTTCGCCGCTGCCGCCGTTCGGCACAAGCGCGTCTTAGTGCGTGTTCTTCTTTGTTGGTTTTCACCGCTTCTTTGTTAGTTTTCGCCACTTCTTCTTCATGCGGTTGCCATAATTCATCGCGACATGAAATTTGAATTATTACAGTAAAAAAGATGTCCGTCTTTGTTATTAATGTGTGTTGATGTTACTAGTACATTGTTTAATGAACGTATGTGTTATTTAACATTTATGCTTAGTTCACATTTATGGTTGATTTATGGGACTACTAATCAAACCGTGAGTGGAGGGTGTGTGTAATAAAGTGACCTCCCAGTCAATTCAACTGGCGAGTCAGCAATGCTCTATAGGTAATTCAGAATCAGAATCAGAATCAGAATCATCTTTATTTGCCAAGTATGTCCAAAACACACAAGGAATTTGTCTCCGGTAGTTGGAGCCGCTCTAGTACAACAGACAGTCAATTTACAGAACACTTTGGGGACATCAAGACATTGACAAAAAACAATTGTGCAAAAAGATGCAGAGTCCTCTAGCACTTAGAGCAGTTCGAATGACTAATATTGCAATAGTCCGGTGCAATGACCATTGTGCAAAGGGCGGTGAGACTTCAAGGAGTGTATGCGGTTTAAAGTGACGAGTAGTGCGATCATCTGGGACAATGTTGGTTGTGCAAATGTGACAGATACTCCTCAATCAGTGTGCAAATGGAGCAGATGCTACTCTGGCATGAGTGGCCAGTATATGCAAATAGTGCAGCATGGCGAGACAACTACAGTGAGTGCACGAGTAATACATCATTGGCCCCACAGAAATGTGACAACGAACTCAAGTCAAAAAATTGCCGGCTTGTTGTAATGGAATTATAGGTTAGGTGTTTAAGAAGTTGATCGCAAGAGGGAAGAAGCTGTTGGAATGTCTACTAGTTCTAGTTTGCGTTGATCGGTAGCGCCTACCTGAGGGAAGGAGAGCCGGTGACCGGGGTGCGGACGGTCCGAGAGGATTTTGCACGCCCTTGTCTTAGTTCTGGCAGCGTGCAAGTCCTCAAGGGTGGGTAGGGGGGTACCGACAATCCTTTCAGCAGTTTTGATTGTCCGTTGCAGTCGGAGTTTGTCCTTTTTTGTAGCAGCACCGAACCAGACTGTGATGGAAGAACACAGGACTGATTCGATGACCGCTGTGTAGAACTGTCTCAGCAGGTCCGATGGCAGGCCGTGCTTTCTCAGAAGCCGCAGGAAGTACATCCTCTGCTGGGCCTTTTTGAGGACGGAGTTGATGTTGTTCGCCCACTTCAGGTCCTGAGAGATTGTAATTCCCAGGAACTTGAAGGTCTCGACGGTTGACACAAGGCAGCTGGACAACGTGTGGGGCAGCTGTGGCGAAGGATGCCTCCTGAAGTCCACGATCATCTCTACTGTCTTGAGCGTGTTCAGCTCCAGGTTGCGTCGGCCGCACCGCAGCTCCGGCCGCTCCGCTTTCTGTCGATATGCAGACTCGTCACCGTCCTTGATGAGGCCGATGACAGTGGTGTCATCTGCAAACTTCAGGAGCTTGACAGTCGGGTTCGCTGAGGTGCAGTCGTTCGTGTAGAGAGAGAAGAGCAGCGGAGAGAGGACACAACCTTGGGGCACCCCAGTGCTGATGCTGCGTGTGGATGAGGTGGCCTCCCCCAGCCCGACCTGCTGTGTCCTGCCCGTCAGAAAGCTGTAAATCCACTGGCAGATGGCAGGTGAGACGCTGAGCTGGAGAAGCTTGGTTGAAAGGAGTTCAGGGATGATGGTGTTGAACGCTGAGCTGAAGTCCACGAACAGGATCCTCGCATAGGTCCCTGCACTGTCGAGGTGTTCTAGGATGAAGTGCGGTCCCGTGTTGACTGCATCATCCGCAGACCTGTTCGCTCGGTAGGCAAACTGCAGGGGGTCCAGCAGGGGACCTGTGACACTCTTGAGGTGGTCCAGCACGAGACGTTCAAAGGACTTCGTGACCACAGATGTCAAAGCGACAGGCCTGTAGTCATTCAGACCCGAGATTGCAGGTTTCTTGGGGACTGGAATGATGGTGGAGCGTTTGAAACAGGATGGAACTTCGCACATTTCCAAAGATCTGTTAAAGATCTGAGTGAAGACTGGAGCGAGCTGGTCCGCGCAGACTTTGAGGCAGGATGGGGACACATGGTCCGGTCCTGTCGCTTTGTTAATCTTCTCTTGTTTGAAGATGCGTCTCACATCCTGTTCATGGATGGTTAACGCAGAAGTCAGAGGTGTGGTTGTGGTCGCGGGTGCGGCCGGGTGGGTGTGTGGAGTGAAACTGTCCTTTTCAAATCTGCAATAGAAGGTATTCAAGTCGTTGGCTAGTGTGCTATTGTTCTCAGCTTGGGGGGATCGTCGCTTGTAATTAGTCAGCGATTGGAATGCATGCCAGACTGTTTTTGAGTCGTTCGCGCTAAACTGCTTTTCCAACTTTGCTGCATAGATCCTCTTTGCAATGTTAATTTCTTTAGTCAGCTGGTTTCTAGCTCGATTATACAGGGCCCTGTCCCCGCTCTGATATGCGTCTTCCTTAGCTTGGCGAAGCTGTTTCAGTTTAGCAGTGAACCACGGCTTGTTGTTGTTGAATGTCCGAAATGATTTTGTTGGTACACAAACCTCTTCACAGAAACTGATATAGGATGTGACAGTGTCCGTATATTCATCCAGGCTGCCAGCTGAATTTTCAAAGACACTCCAGTCTGTGCAGTCTAAACAGCTTTGAAGTTCCATCTTTGCTTCATTGGTCCACTTTTTGACTGTTTTCACTGTAGGCTTCGCACATTTAAGTTCTTGCTTGTACGTCGGTATTAAGTGAATTAAGCAGTGATCAGACGAGCCCAGGGCTGCACGAGGTATAGCACGGTATGCGTTTTTTACCGTAGTGTAGCAGTGGTCTAAAGTATTATTTTCCCTGGTAGGACAGTCGATGTGCTGCTTGTATTTAGGGAGTTCGTGGTTGAGTTTAGCTTTGTTAAAGTCCCCGAGAATAATGAGGGGTGAGTCAGGGTGTTTTTTTTCAATTTCGTTGACTTGTTCGGCGAGCGTTAGCAATGCGGCGCTCGTGTTAGCTTGCGGTGTGATATAGACTCCAGCCAGTATAAACGATGCAAACTCACGTGGCGCGTAAAATGGTTTACAGTTCAGAAACAGCGACTCCAAATGCGGGCTGCAGTGTGTGTTGAGCACCGTGACGTCCGTACACCATTTTTCGTTTATATGGAGGCATATCCCGCCGCCCTTCGTTTTCCCCGATGATTCCATGTCGCGGTCCGCTCGATGAATGTTGAAGCCGGGAAGCGTGACGGCGCCATCGGGTACAGCGTCGCAAAGCCGGGTCTCCGTGAAGCACATGGCCGCGGAACGTCCGAAGTCTTTACTGGTCTTTAACAGAAGATGAAGCTCGTCCATTTTGTTGGGTAGGGAGCGTACATTCGCGAGGTGGATCGACGGGAACGCCAATCTGTGTCCTCTCTTGCGGAGTTTCACCTGAATGCCGGCTCGTTTTCCTCTGTGGCGCCGCTTCCGCATCCATGCGCCGAAAACCGCGGACGCCGCTCCGGTGAGTAACTCGGGGAAAAAACTGAGCGGATTTTCGAAAGTTGGTGACAGAAAGTCCGGAGTAGCCTCCTTGATGGTTAGCAGGTCTCCCCTTGTGTAAGTGAGTCGTGTAAGGTCTCCAAAGACGGACGAAAAACACAAAAACAAAGACAATACTAGAGAGCGCGTTACCGAGGCGACCACACTGGTAGGCGCCATCTTGGTGAGGTTGTTAAGTAAAGTTAAGTCATCTTGTTAAGTAAAGGATTCTTTCCTCTGATGTGTGCACACTCGCGTGTCGGCCATCAGTGATCGGCATGTGACATATTACGCATGAGCCATGTCGTTTTATTTCGATGAAACAAGTATTTCTGTCCGAAACCGAAAATACACTTTTTGTCCGTTTTCGGCAGAAAATGTTGTTGCCCGAAATTTCAGTGCATCACTACTGGAGCCATGAATCTACACATCTTCTTTCTGTCTAATAGTGTTTAATAAGAACGTTTTAATGAAATTACGTCAATATGAAGATTGATAATGAGTGAGAATCAGTGTTTACAAGCAAGATCTCACTTGCTCTTTTCCAGATACGATGCAATCACCAGCCTTATCGCTGCGCTTCTTATGCTGTTGCTAAATTCTGGCACCATGTTGTCTCACACCCCCTCACAAACGTTTCCTCCTCGATGCATCACAGAATGCTTGACTTATTCTGAGCTGTTTGTAAATGCCATGGAGAGGCTGCTCTGTCCTTCATTTCTCCCACAGTCTGCCCATAGTCTTTCATCTCCCAGGTTGTGGTGCTCGCTAACCATGGGAAAGGGCTTTGATCTAGCGCACTATCAGGAAGAGTGTGGGCCTTGGGCTCTCGTACTCCTTTGCTCCCTTGCTGTCTCACTCTGAAAACATATTGTCAGGATTTGGTAGACAGTGGAGTCCACCCTACTGAAATGTCTTTTGTTTGTTGTTTTTTGTTGCCAGGGGAAACTGACCTGTGTGTGGTCATTATAAAATGTTTGCAACGGTCGTGGTCTATTCAATTAAATGCAATACTCGCCAATGTTTTGCACCATTTTGCATCCCAGAAATACTGAATTTGTTTGAAATATGCACAACATGATCTGTGCGCTACAGCAACAACCCAAATATGCAGTGAAGTTGTGGCCGTAAGGTGTGAGCACTTTTAGTTCTGCAGCAGAACATTTGAAGGTAAGCCCAGCTAACTTGCCTAAGCAGTAACATTTGTTTGTTTTTAGATCATTAAGATTGGCGGCGCTACCTGGGATTATAAAATAGTATTATTACAAACCTTCCTTGGTAGCAGCATGACCTCATGGCGAATGTTTTTGTGCGAGCCATTATCACTGATTTGGGGCGACCAGCTAATGACAAAGTAGCATTGTGGGTCTCTTTTGTTTATTATTAGTATTTTTTTCATGTAATGCGCTGCAGCTGCTGTGCACGAGCCCACCTACCCCCAACTGTATCTTTCCCATGGTGTTGTCGGGATATCTCTAGATTTGCTTGGTGCGTTTCCCTTTCTACTGCTTTGGTAGCATGTGTGCTGTGGATCAGGCCATGTTGTGAAGTGCTGGCATCCTCCTATTCACACCTGTCGGTACCCGTCAGGGCACAATCAAAGTTGTGTTCCTCCTGTCATTTACCGACTCATGCACAGTTCAGGACTGCCTGTAGAAATACCAGCTGTGTGTTTGTGTTTGTGCCTGACAGATGTTAGGACTGCGGGGTACCACCTCATCTTGTAAGAAACTTCCCACAGAGGCCAAAAATGACCATGTGTTACATGGCTTTGTTTGACTCAGATTTAAAAAAAAATAAATAAATAAATAAATAAAATGTTTTCACCGTATTTCATTTCTTATACAACTGTCAATCTACTGTTTGCTTTTTAAAGCTAGTAAAGTCACAGAGAACATAGAGTAGCAGTCACTGACCATGAGACCGAGTGTAAGCTGCAATTTCATGTGCTGTAGTGTTGACAAAACACAGCGTTATGTTTCAAATCGAATTGAACGAAAACTGAAACAATATTTCACATAAATCCAATTAATCTGTTCCAGACTAAAGGTTGAATTGACTAGTCTTACACAAAAAATCACAAACTCCTACTCCTTTGGACCACATGTGCCGACTTCCTTGATTGAACTCCGCTCACACGAACAGCGTAACACAACAACAGTCACCTTTTTATGGACGTCATCCTTGTGCCTCACTCGCTAGCCATAGTTTATCGGCTCGTGCTAAATCATAATGTATCTTATGTGTGTGTCGATGAGGGCTGCCACGATTAGTCGGTTAGTCACAACGACGTCGACGATCAAAATCATCGACAATTTATTCGTCGTTTAATTTTTATTTTCAAGCTTTGTTTTTTCTCAAAAGCGTTTGAATCCCACGCTGCCTGTTATCGGCCTGTGGCGTGACGCACATGTGCAGTAGTGATTATCTGGGGACTTTTTTGATGATGCAAATGTGCACTAGTGGTCTTCTGGGTCAGTTGTACCGTACGCGTGTTAGCAACAGCGCTTGGAGGTTTAAGTATTTAAGCCCAAATACTAAAGAGGGATGATTCAAAACCTGCAAGACCGAGCACACCTTTCATGGCATCATGATGAAATCAATGAAACTGTAATATTTTTTTATAATTATCTAATACATATGTACATTTTACACACACACACACACACACACAAAGTTGGGCATCATTTGAATTTGAGCGATTCCGGTCCCGATTCCGGTTTCTCATTTCAATCCTGGTTCTAAACGATTTTCTATTCCAATTCTTCAAAAAATGTTGCATGGTTTATTTTTTATTTCATTTTAATAATAATAATAAAAAGTTTTTAAACCTGTTCTGTACAGCTGCATGGCCTTGCAGAATGGTGAATCTGTATGCCTTTGTGCTGGAACAGTTTTGCTGTGCAACAGGGGGAGTTTGAAATACTCCCTCTGCTTATTTTCATTTTTTTTTAAATTCTTCTGATGTTTATTGAAAATGCAGCCGGAGAGAAAAGGGTTTTAGGGGAGGGACAGAGTGGCGAAGATTTAAAAAAAAATACAAAATAAAACTATACTCAAATCAGCTTTAGAATAACTCTGTAACCTAGCAAAATGTGGAAAAAATGAAGGTGTGTGAATACTTTCTGGTGACACTGCAGATATATACAGTGGGGCGCATGGATGACGTGGTAAAGAGACATCTGTTATGTTACGCTGTTCACGTCAGCTAAATTCAGCAAACTGTGTCTGTGCAGTTTGCATGTGCTGCAAGAGAGTATGAGTTTGTGAGTTTTCGTGTGATGAGTGACTTGAGACGTCCTACACCTCGTTGAATAAACAATGAATGAAGGTTAATCTAGCTCTAGCAATGTCACTACTTTGTGGTAGCATTTTTGCATCACCCACAAATACTTGTTTATGGCACTGGGACAGGCGCGTGGATGTAAACAGCATCAAAGAGGGAACCATAATTTATGGTTCCCTCTTTCTATGGTTTCAAACGTTAGACATCCTAAAAAACACAAATTCAATAGCTCAAATTGAACATAATTCGCGAGAATAGCAGTGTGGGAAGTAAAATAGGTCATGTGCTTTCGTCATCAATTATTTATTCGTGAAATTATTTGTTATGGAGGATTTTAGAGGTGTTTTAAGTGCTCATTCCAAGTTAAAAAAAAAATAAAAATACAGGATGCTCGCCACTTGTCACATTGCTACTAAAAGGGTTGACCTGCTTCTCTTCCTATCTCTCAACGTGTGAAACAAATTGTTCAAAAAAAAAAGCAGCAAGTTATTTTATGAGGATTCATTTCATGTCAGAACAAGCTGACAAACTTGTTTCTAAATTTAAACCAGTGGAAAAACAAGGTTCAAGCTGCCTGTTCGCCACCTTGCCAATGGCTAATTGAAACAGGATGTGGCCAGAGGTGGGTAGAGTAGCAAATTATCGTACTCAAGTAAGAGTACTGTTACTTTAGAATATTATGACTCAATTGAAAGTAAAAAGTAGTCATTTTATAGTCAATATTTACTTGAGTAAGAAAGTACTCAATGAAAAAACTACTCAAGTAAAGAGTAACTTGCGAGTAACTTCAGATTATTATTTTTAAATCAGAACATGCACTTCAAATAAAATAGAAATACTAATAATATATGGGAGTCGACACACACCTACCACCATTTAAATTTTTAACTGCTCAAAAACCAACAACACATACCGTAATTGCTCGTGTATAATGCGCACCCATGTTTAATACGCACACCCAAAATTGACCTCAAAATTCTGGAAATCCCTTCTACGTATGTATAATGCATTTTTACAATGCATGACTTTGCTTCTACCCATATGATCAAAACATGAAGTATCTTTATTTTGTTAGTTTTTTTCAAAGAATTATTCTGACGTTAAGCACTTTATTTGAACACATAATCTTTTTCTTTAATTTACTTGCTCTTGTTTTGAAATTAACAGCCCTATTTTATTGAGTAAATTAGAAAACACACAGTTGTGCACATGTTTGATTACCCAGGCAGAATTTGTAAGGTGGGTACAATTATTTAAAGAAAACATGAAGGACCAGGCGAAACACATTTAATTTTATTTTAATGGAATTCAAATTAAACGGTCAAGCATTTCAGAAAAGCATTATCGTTAAACAAAACATAACCATAAAGAAATTAATGATGGTTGTTGTTCAGTCAGTCATATTTAAAAAAACAACAACAATATTTTACAAATTCTGCCTGGGTATGTAAACTTATGAGCACAACTGTACATATATGCAGTCATACGTCCCCCGTGTCATATTGGAATGAAAGTGTAGGCTACACTTTTTTTTATAACCACTAGGTAGCGGTGGCATTTTGGAATGAAAGTGTACAGCATTTTCATAACCACTGGATGGCGGCATACATTTATAAAATCTGAAAGTTTTTTTTCCCATTTGCCCCTATACCAATGTATAATGCGCACTATTGACTTTTGACAATTTTGGGGGGGAAATGAGCATTATACATGAGAAATTACAGTACATTGGACCCTACAGAAACATTATTTGCTTTATTTGCTTAAATGACTTATTGAAGAAGCTGTTTGCTGAACGTTTGATTGCTTGTGTGACAACATAGGGATGGTACTAATTTTGCCATATCCACTGCCAAAACAACAATAGAAACATCTGTAACTTACCGCAAGGTGTTTTCTCAAGTTTGAAGTGGGCTGAACCATCCAAGTTTGAGCAGTCACAATTTAAGAGCTGCATGATAAAGCTGTTGTGTTTTGGAGTCTGTAAAGTAAACAGTCACGTGGCTGTTCCACCCCCCCCCCCCCCCACAAATGTGTCATTTTGATTGGCCCTCGAAGGCTATGTGCACGGTCATGTGACTGCCTTGTGTAGTCTGATTGGTGAATTGGAGTCAAATTACATTGATTGGCGCAACAGGCACCCTATGCGGAATTCGAAGATGGAGTCTAAAAATAGACGCGCACACGCAAGAATGAATAAATAAAAGTAGCGAACGGCATGTTCACCGTCATGCCGGTGTGAAAGTATCGATCCTTTGTCACATAAATACTCAAGTAAAAGTAAAAAGTACGGTGCATATAAAGTACTCTGACAAGTACTGTGTATGGAAAATGTTCCTCGAGTAAATGTAACAGAGTAAATGTAGCGCGTCACGACCCACCTCTGAATGTGGCCAAGCGAATATTACCCACGTTCGCCACGCTGGCGAATCAGAATTGTTTGCGTCAAAACTCAAAAGCCCTTCCTGATGATAAAAGTTAAAGATTTGCGTGCTCATTCTGTCGTGTGTGAATGGTGTTAGTGGTTTAGTTATCCTATGAAATGCTGCAATGCGCCGTCTAGCCGCTTCTGGCTAATCAGTCAGGCTCACGGGCTCTCCCAGCTGTGGGTGCTTGGCGCCCAATTGAACCATGCATATTTATGTGTCGATGGTCGATGTGTCCTGCAATTCACATTAGTTCTTGCAGCTAGCTAGCTGCCTCCTTCATCAAACGAGCCGCTAATCCCACTTCGGTAGTCATGCCGAGCGGTGGCAGCGCTGGCTCGAAGCAGGGTGTAACTTGCCAGTCATTTCGGGGGCCAAGGCAAACATACTCCCCCCCCCCCCCCCCAACACACACACACACCTTATGGAATTTAGACCGGTTTGTCCTGCTTTTGAAGAATGTTACAATTATCTAACAGCTAAGGCTACTAATATTTACCACTAAAGTTTTAGAATGTTTATCTTCAACTAAAAAGTGTTGAGTTTGAGAAAATTCTATATAGTCCTTAAGATCCTTCTTGAGGATTTTCAAATAAGTGAATCATCCCAACACGTTCACTTTAATAGATAAGAACATTAATTAACATTTAATATAGTTTACCATTCGAACCGTTTTTTTTTAAAAGTACGTCTTGGGTGATGAAAAGCGTCACTCGTGTCACTCTCCACTTTATCGATGTACTCAGCTGACACTGACAGCAGTGCTACTGCTACTGACAAGGGCATCATTATACAGTATTTTTAAAAGGCATGAAGTTAAATAGTTATGTCAAGGAAGATTTCTTTTCCAATTCCATACTAAAATAAAGATGTGAAAATACCGTATCGAGGTATAAATCTTTAACTCGGAATTAAAATTACTTATATTGGGATGTCAAATATTGTCCATATCGCACAGCACTAGTTTAATATACAGAAAACAATGTGAAATAAATATATATAAATGAACACTATCACTTTTTACCTTTTTACCTTCATTAAAAACTCTTAATTCCTTCTGAAATATGGCAAAGAAGGGAGAAGGAGACATTATTGTTTCGAAGGATAATTAGCCATTTTAAAATTTTCGTTTGTTGTCTTCTGCACCTGGTACTTTCTTAAGCGCCATTGTGGCTTATTGCATAGTTGCATAAATAAGCAAAAAAAAAAAAATTCAGATGAACTGCGTGATGACGTTGACTCAAGAAAACAGTCCATTGAGTTGTCACACAAGCAGGCGGATTTGTTTGGTACTGACCATTATCAACTATACGAAAACCTAGCGAATATACGAGAACCAAATTTGGCCCCCCAAAAAAATCGCCAATAACTGAATCGTACGAGAACTACCGGTAGAAAAACTGTAAATCATAAAAGCATTTCGAGCATTGGTTTCTTTTGAATATAATATATTATAAAACACACATTCGAAATAGTAAACAGCAGCAGCCAAGCATGCCACACCCTCCAAAATATATCTTAAAAAGTTGATAAACAGCCCAGCCCTATGTCTCGACTCTTTAAGTGTATAAAGATCCTGGGATATGAGGCAGATATATATCTTGTCTGTCTTGATCTGAGGTAAAAAGGGCCCACTGACTGTGAAAGACAAGTGTGAGTTGAATGACTTGGGAGCTGGATAAAAGCAAAATGGCATCTCAGCAGCAGAGGAGTAACATGACTTGGCTGCTGTTTGTCTTTTTGGTTGGCCTCAAGGTGGGGAATGATACTCCTAGCAGCTGCAGGAAGCATTTCCGGCTGCCGGTTTTCTTCTCAGCCAAGCACATCGAGGTCACGGCAATAGAAGCGATGCATCAATAACTATTCTGCCACTGCAGTATGTAATATCCCATACATACAGACTTTTATCAAGATGGAGTTATTATTAATGATATACAAATACCATGATAGTTTCAGGTTATACCTTCTCCAGATCGTGTTTTTACTATTTGTTAACACTGGACAAGCGAACAAAAGTCTGACGTTGAATTTCCAATAGGAATTGATTGGTTGTGTTAAAATACACAGTCATCGAAGCCTTTTGAGTGTGTGTGATAGGACTTAATTACACAAGTGGTGGAGTCAACTGGTGGAATGAGTTGACCCAAAGAGAGGTTCTGCTAATGTCCTGCAGTCTGTGTGCTTCAAAGAGCATGATGACATTCTGTAAGTGCTTTTCATAAGGCAATAAAGGGTGAAGATTTGACTGGTGCATACTTGGCATGTCATCGCTAAGCGCCCCAGTGCAAACCATCTCATTGTGTTCAGCTGCCTAGCAGAGAAGTGCTGAGAGACGACACTGCCACCCAAGCCTCAAATATAGCTGGACAAAACCACCAGCATGAATCCCTGTTCCCCTGGGTTTGAAGTTTCGTGAAAATGCCAGCATTTTTTTGTAGTATTTAGAAGCGCTTGGGGGAAAAATATCACTGAACCTAGGGGTGGTAGATATATAGCTTCAAAATATTATCAAAATGCTGCTGTGTCTTCGGCTTCTAAGGAAGCACCATTCATTCATAATTCATTATATACTGTATTAAAAACAGTCACTGATGGTGTAGTGGTACACTCGCCTGACTTTGGTGCAGGCAGCGTGGGTTCAGTTCCCACTCAGTGACGGTGTGAATGTGAGTGTGAATGGTTGTCCGTGTCTGTTATGTGCCCTGCGACTGACTGGCGACCAGTTCAGGGTGTAGTCCGCCTTTCGCGCGAAGTCAGCTGGGATAGGCTCCGGTGTTGAAATTGGATGGATGTGTTAAAAACATGTCCAAGTACATGTTCTATAACGAGTTAGCATCCATATCACAATGTAATCAATGGGCTGTGCACTACAAGCCAAGCTGTGGAAAGGAAAAGGTAAACCTTTTTTTAATTTTATATAAATGTTTTAAATTTTTTTTTTTTTTTTTTTTTTTTTTCTAACTGCACATAAGCTTTGTCCCAGTAGTGTTGCAGTGGATATGTTAGTGCTGTCCAAAGATCAGGTTGCCACACTGGTGTCCATATTGCTATTAAGCCTATGCTGTGTTAAAAAATGCAATACAAGTACGATTGGTCTGCACGAGTCTAAAGCCATCATATAATGCCTGTGGACTTGTGGAAATGATATGTGGATATTTAATGTTCAAACTGCTAAATTTTATTGTATTTAGCAAATAATCATGAACTTAGAATTTTATGGCTGCAACATGTTCCAAAAAAGCTGGGACAGGTGGCAAAAAAGCTGGGACAGGTGGCAAAAGTTGAGGAATGCTCCTCAAACACCTGTTTGGAACATCCCACAGGTGAACAGGCTCATTGGGAACAGGTGGGTGCCATGATTGGGTAGAAAAGGAGCTTCCCTGAATGGCTCAGTCATTCACAAGCAAAGATGGGGCGAGGTTCACCTCTTTGTGAACAAGTCCGTGAGAATATAGTCGAACAGTTTAAGGACAATGTTCCTCAAAGTACATTTGCAAGGAATTTAGGGATGTCATCATCTACAGTCCATAATTTCATCAAAAGGTTCAGAGCATCTGGAGAAATCACTGCATGTGAGCGGCAAGGCCGAAAACCCAACATTGAATGCCCGTGACCTTCGATCCCTCAGGTGGCACTTTTTCAAAAACCGACATCAATGTGTAAAGGATATCACCACATGCGCTCAGGAACACTTCAGAAAACCAATGTCAGTAAATACAGTTCGGCACTACATCCGTAAGTGCAACTTGAAACTCTACTATGCAAAGCAAAAGCCATTTATCAACAACACCCAGAAACGCCGCCGGCTTCTAAGATGGACTGATGCAAAGTGGAAAAGTCTGCTGTGGTCCGACGAGTCCACATTTCAAATTGTATTTGGAAATTGTAGACGTCGTGTCCTCTGGGCCAAAGAGGAAAAGAACCATCCGGACTGTTATGAACCCAAAGTTCAAAAGCCAGCATCTGTGATGGTATGGGGCTGTGTTAGTGCCAATGGCATGGGCAACTTACACATCTGTGAAGGCACCCTTAATGCTGAAAGGTACATACAGGTTTTGTAGAAACATATGCTGCCATCCAAGCAACGTCTTTTTCATGGACGCCCCTGCTTATTTCAGCAAGACAATGCCAAACCACATTCTGCACGTGTTACAACAGCGTGGGTTCGTAGTAAAAGAGTGCGGTACTAGACTGGCCTGCCTGCACTCCAGACCTGTCTCCCATTGTGGCGCATTATGAAGCATAAAATATGACGGCGGAGACCCCGGACTGTTGAACAGCTGAAGCTGTACATCAAGCAAGAATGGGAAAGAATTCCACTTACAAAGCTTCAACAATTAGTGTCCTCAGTTCCCAAACGTTTATTGAATGTTGTTAAAAGAAAAAGTCCTGTAACACAGTGGTAAACATGTTCTAAGTTAATAATTGTTTGATATAAACAATACAGTTTATCAGTTTGAACATTAACTATCTTGTCTTTGTAGTGGATTCAATTAAATATATGAACATTAACTGTTGTGTTCGCTAGCCGCCATGCGAACTAACAAACTAGCAAGGATCTAAATAGCTCACTCCACTGCGACAAAGTCGTTTAAAACGTCAGTGCCTCTCCGAGTTGTTGTGTGTGTTTGTACCCAATTAACACAAACACGGTTTATGAAGCATAACCTCAGTGACACGTTATTCAGCCAGTACAGCGTTGACTACAGCGAGCGTCAACGTATATTTGATTGACAGGTGAAGGACTCCTCTATAGCGGACCAACCACTCAGGAGCTGGGTTTAGTTGGAGACTGTTTTCTCATTCCGATTGATCTATTCCGATCGTGTGGATACATGATGCGCAGTACGTTTAATTGGAACAGCCGTGTGATATGCGCACTTGGTCGTGAACGTCACATCATTTATCCAGATGGAGGTCCGTCTATTCAGCACAGTAGCTAGAATTGTTTGTATACATTTAATGAGAAAATGTTGAATTAAAAACAACTTATAAGTAGTTAAAAACAAGATCTCCGTTGGGAGCCACCATATTTACGCTGTGTGTAAACGATGACGTCGCCACACATTTACATCGAGACGAAGCATGCGCAGACAGAGCTTTTCCCGACTATTCTGAATGACATCTACATGGCCAAAATTGACTACTGATCGGTTTGGCAAAAGAAATATTCCACCCCTGTGAAATGGAATAAAATTCCATTCGGATTTGGGCCGTTTAGTCTTGATTTATTTATTTATATTTATATGGAGCATTTTCATTCGCTTTCGGCTTCCAAACTGATTATAGTCAGAATAGAAGGCTCCATGTAAACCGGGCTTGTAATTTTTAAAAGATTTTGTGCTATTAACTGTTTTTGGAGAGGATGTGAGTAGGTATCTCAATTAAAATTGTCTCAAAGGCTCTCCAAATATAACACATCCACCCGACATGCGCTTATATGAAGCAGAATGACAAAAGCTATTTGCTTGGGTCAGATACCAGGCTATGTTGGTCTTGTACTAAATGGTGGTGTTAGGCACGCAAACATGCATCCATCAGCTGTTATGTAACATTTTATGACGTGCATCTTCACCTATCTCCAATTGTGTTGGTCGGGTTAATAACATACAGTAAAATGTCTCCCCTCCATGTACTTTCTCACAGTATTTGGAAGGGAGCAATAAGTTTTGAAAGTTTTTCCTCCTTCAAAACATGCTTTTAGGGCTTGTTAGTTGGCGATTGTTTCCACATTGCAATAAAAAAAAAAAAAAGAAAAAAACTGCTCCATGCCCTCCTGCCCTGTTTTGCATTTCACATTCTGATTTGCAAGTTGCTTGCACAGTCTTTAATGTAGTTTTTCTTGAAATTATGTAACCAAAAAAAGTAATGTTTATGTTGTTGAAGTTTCTATTTCAAGTTCAGACTTGGGTCCTTGCGGGTATTTGCTATGGGGGGAAAAAAAACATGGGAGGTGGGTCTTTGGAAACAAACGCTGCTTCACAGATCTGCAGGTGTGCTGCCCAGCCTCTCTCAGCTCACTTCTAGCAAAAAGTAGGCCTTTTAAAAAATACCACAGCTGAAGGCCTTTTTACAATGCACTTGCTCAATATGAAAGGACCGTGCGTCACAGCGACGACGACGACGACAGCGCCCCGGTGCAGCGTGCCCTAATTTGGAAGTGCTGACATCGACGCCTACCAGGAAGTAACAGGAAAGTTTTCCCGCTGGAGAAGTAGACCGCACCTTGGCAACTTCAGCAAAATGTTTCTGTCTTTTTTGCAAAAGAAAGCCCTGCTGCTCATTTTAAGGTGAAAGAGGAGGAGATACGCTGCAGGACAAAAAAGGAAATGGGTGCACCCCATTTTAATGGCTCTCCGGGACCTCGGAGAGTTTAGGCTTGTTCGTTTCCCGAGTACAAGTCCACCCAAAAAAGCACATGGAAATCACTCCGCCAGCCCCTCTCCCAATGAAGGACTATTCTGACATCACCGCGATATCGCTCTTGAAATAGAACTTCTTATATTGGTTATTGGCATGGTTACCCTCGATCACCTAATGTTGTCTGATCAGCTCCGACAACTGTTGCACTTTCAGCGGTAACGTTACGGTTCAGAGTTGTGTCCAGTGCTCGTGCAAACATCCTCCCGCAATGCTTTACCACCAGTAAGTTCTGTTAGGGTGTTTTTACACCAACATTCTCTGGTCTGAATCAGTTGATAGATTTGTACACTTGGTGTATTTGCTCCTGATTTGGTTTCTTTTCACAAACCTTCCAAGCGAACCAAAATGCCCCATTGTCCCAACACGCATTACACTCTTCACTTATTGGTTAGTGGCTGGTGCAGGAATGTTAACAGGAAGGTTTTGTACTATTGAGTAAATGAGAACTAAATTTGAGTGGTTGATTTTCCAGTTGGAGATTAAAACTGAACAAAGAGTTCTAGTGTGAAAGCACATCTTCCATTTTAACTTTATCTTCCACAATGACCTTTTGTGGCACCTTTCTCTTTGGGAACCAACCAAAGTGGAACGGGTCTAATATGGGACCGTAGTGAATTAAATTAGCAGTGTGACAAGATTTCCCAAAAATGACAGTCTGTCAAAATGATGAGTCGAGTTGGAATGGCTTTTTGAAAAAAAAAACAAAAAAACGGATGATGGGTTTGAGAATTTTTCATTTTATTTAATTTTTTTTTGTGGGGAGTGGGAGGAGAATAGCCTTTTTGGGGAACCTTTTTTATGATATCACCTATAGAAAATCTGGTCAAAATTATGAAAATCCATTATTTCTCAACATATCTACCCTACCCTTTAGTTTCGTCTGCTACTCGGGCAACCCATTGTCCTATTGGCTGACAAGGTTGAGAAAGAAAAAAGCTGGGACAGGCCAACATTTTGAGGGGTCATATTAATATATTAACAACATATTAATGCTGTACAGTTTAAACCAGGGATTTTCAATAAGAATTCCCAGGTTTCCGGTTGCAAAAGACTTCTCAGGGCAAAGGTCCGGATCACAATGTTTAGATTTGCATAGACATCAATCCATTTTTCTTGTACCGCTTATTCTCACGAGCGTCGCTAGTGTGCTGGAGCCTATCCCAGCTGACTTTGGCCAGCCAATCGCAGGATACATATAGACAAACAAGCATTCACATCACACTCACATCTTCACTTACGGACAATTTTGTGTTTTCAGTTTCCCCACCATGCATGTTTTTGGATTGTGAGAGAAAACCATAGTACCTGGAGAAAACCCACTCAGGCACAGGGAGAACATGCAAACCACACACAGGAAGGCCAGATTTGAACCCACAACCTCTGGACTATGAAGCAGATGTGCTTGCTAACCAGTCGCCCACCGTGCTGCCACATAGCCAACTTGTCAAGCAATGTCGAAATGGCACATTTCCTTTTACTTTTCACATCTGTGTGAAAAGTAAAAGGAAAATAGGATGTATTATTATAATAGGATGTATTACTTTACATGAACAAACTCTATATTTTGATCTTTTGATCCTACTAAACTTCAACATCGCTAAATGCTTGGTTTGATTGGTGTGAAAAGTAAAAGGAAAATAGGATGTATTATTATAATAGGATGTATTATTTTACATGAACAAACTCTATATTTTGATCTTTTGATCCTACTAAACTTCAACATCGCTAAATGCTTGGTTTGATTGGCTCATCATGGTCATGTGATCAGACCAGGGCCTACCCTAAAGGTGCGTGTCGCTGATAAACAGTATGTGACAGCGGCCTGAAAAAGCGCAATTGACCTTGGGTTCGCATGAGCCCTTAACTTGGTCCCGGACCCGGACCGTGGTCCGCCATTTGTAGGTGTCCGGTGTACACGGTACAAGAATCAAGTCTGAATTACTGTGCATGAAAACCCCTCTCTAATATGATCAATCTTTATTGATGCTGCTGCATGGAGTAGACTTAAGCTATTGCACCAATCTTGTTGCCATCGCCATATTCTACATTTTTATTTTCCTCTCGTGTGAATGCAGCTCAACCATGTGCTCATGAGGTAAGTAAGGTAGCTACAGTAAATGTAGTAACCGCGATAGACGTGTTCTTCCATGCTTCTTGGACATCCCAGTGTACCCCAGTTTTCTTGAGTGTGATGGGTCTACCTGGGAAAGTTGTGCTCTTGCCTACTTACCATCAGCTGCAGGCTGTGGTCCAGAAAATGTTTTCCATTTCCTGTACACACCCACTGCCTCACCACCACCAGTACATGCTTGCAGGCACACAGACATTTACACACAAGCAAATGTCAACTGCTGTTTTCAAAAGCAGGTAACTAAAAGCTGAGCAGGCTGTCTTGCAGAGTTGATCCGAGAGGCAGTTTAGAGCAATTTGGGTTGTGCACGTAAAATGTGGTTTTCTGTTCCAGAGATGTTGTTTAGAATCAAAGGACAGGCTTGTACAGTATGCAGTACTGTGCATCTCCTCAATCTATCACCGCTTCACTACCCTAATTAGGGTGTAGTTTAAATAAATGATCAGTTATTTTTCTATTTTAACTTCACAAAGTGGTACTGAGATTTTACTTTGGCCTTTCCAAACATAAAGTTACTGGAAAGTCTTGATGAAAAGCACACCTGTTTCAGGTTTGCGCTTACTGTTTACCTTGAGGTCTATTTGATTTAGTCTTGTGACTTGAATATAGTTGTAATTCACTTTGATTCAGGGAATTACACATTTTTGGGATCACGATAAAAATACTCATGTCAAGACTTGAACCGTGTAAAGTTTTTGTCCATGTTCCGGCACTTGGGTGCAACAGGTAACCGCGTGTAGTTCTTCATTCTTCACAACGCTTATAATTTTTAAAAAAAACTTTTAAATAGCTAATTTTAAAGCATCTGTACTGAAAACTAAAGAAGCTAGAGAGTATTTCAACATTTTATTAACAACTTTTGTTCACAAAATTCCTCAGTCAAGGAAAACCTAGATCCATATGTTTTGTTCGTCATAGGGGTTTTTGGAGCCGTGCTTTGTCTGGTCCCTCACCGGGGCCCCCCTCTGGAGCCAGGCCTGGAGGTGGGGCTCGAAGGCGAGCGCCTGGTGGCCGGGCCTGCACCCATGGGGCCCAGACACAGCCCAAAAGGGTAACGTGGGTCCCCCTTCACATGGGCTCACCACCTGTGGGAAGGGCCATAGGGGTCTGGTGCAGTGTGAGCTGGGCGGTGGCCGAAGGCGGGGACCTTGGCAATCCGATCCCCGGCTACAGAAGCCATGGAATGTAACCTCTCTGGCGGGGAAGGAGCCCGAGCTGGCGTGTGAGGTTGAGAAGTTCAGACTAGATATCCACAGATAGATATCTCGCCTCCACACACGGCTTGTGCTCTGGTACCAGTCCTCTTGAGCGGCGTTGGACTCTTTTCCACTATGGAGTTGCCCACGGTGTGAGGCGCTGAGCAGGTGTGGGTATACTTATTCCCCTCCGGCTCGGCGCCTGTACGTTGGGGTTCACCCCTGTGGACGAGAGGGTAGCCTCCCTCCGCCTTGGGGTGGGGGCACGGGTCCTGACTGTTTTTTGTGCCTATGCACTAAACAGCAGTTCAGAGTACCCACCCTTTTTGGAGTCCTGAGAGGGGGTGCTGGAGAGCGCTCCCGCTGGGGAATCCATCGTTCTGCTGGGGGACTTCAAAGCTCACGTGGGCAATGACAGTGAGACATGGAAGGGCGTGATTGGGAGGAACGGCCAACAGGTGTTTGATGAGCATTCCTCAACATTTTTGCCACCTGTCCAAGCTTTTTTGGAACGTGTTGCAGCCATAAAATTCTAAATTAATGATTATTTGCTAAAAGCAATTTGCAAATCATTGTATTCTGTTTTTGTTTATGTTTAACACAACGTCCCAATTTCATTGGAATTGGGCTTGTACTATGACTGTAATTTGAATGTATTTCTTAGGGTTTGGCTCTGTTGTAGGTGTTCATCACTTAACCATTAGGTGGCAGCAATGCACTTAAACACGCCCAGTCTGCCGGAAATCAAAAAGAAAAAGAAGATACGACGAAAAAACGTGATGTCATGTGGAACAAATACAATGCACTGATCTGTAAATAAAGCAAATAAAAAAAGAAATACAAGACCAATTCTTGAAAATGCCAAACTGTGCAAACCCAACTGTCCGGGACAGTTTGCTCAGACAGCGACAGCCAACCCACTGTCAAACTAATTGCGTGATCGGCGAACTAGCTAGTAGCTGCTAATGCTAATGTAAACAAACCCCGTGAACACTTTCTATCTCGTCCATGAAAGGCAAATTACTATCTTGTCATCTTTGTTCACAGAGCAAATACAAAAACACAAGCGCTTCAACTGCCGCCACGATCGCTCCGCGATTTTGTTTTGTTTACATTACAGGAGCAGCATGGAGCATCTCTTTAACGTGATACAGTCGTTGCACTCGATAACACGCTTCATCTTCAGCTGATTTTACACGAATATGCCTGTCTACAAGTTTTGCAGACGACGGTTTTTCCAAATGATAATGCCCTTCTTTTGGGACTATTTATGGCTCGCTAGTTACTAGCATCTTCTCCTCCATGTTGGCTGAAGTCTCACAGAGTAGCGAAAAGTATATAAAATACAATCGTTGAATCCCTTTTTCCTTATCAATAATTAATCAAATATTACTCGAATCAAGCTTCTCAATATATGGCCCAGCACTACGAGGAATGCAAAGTTATCAATGTCCTTTCACCATCGTTCCTGTCACGTCATGTGTTGTGTGTTTTTGTTGGCACATTAAAGTGACACTAAGCAGGCCCAAAAAATGGCATATAAATTCAACACACTACAAAGGAGTAATGTTAAGAAGCCTACCAAATTTGAATGAATAAAAAAAAATATATATATATATATATATATATATATATATATATATCAATGCTAAATATATAACATCAGGTTTCAAAACTTCTCAGACGTTGTGGGCGTGTCGAATGGATTGGACCAAAAGGAATCAAACATACTGAGGGGGTGATAGCTTATACGATGTAAAATCACGTTTGGAGGCTCAACTTCAAAATTAAATGGCTATTGTGGACTATAATCATAAAAATAAGCACACAAGTCAACTTAACCTAGCACAGATAGTTAGACAGTCGGCACTGTCCCATTCGCTAGTATCAAGTTACCCACAAAGCCATGTTGTCTCTGGTGAAAGTTTACAAAACTATCCGTCGTAAAATGCGCACTGCTGAGTCAGTTGGTGGTGTTGATGTTCAGCTCGCCATCTACAAGTTTTTTATTATCTCATTTTTTGGGTGCTTATAAAAACATCACCGAGCTGTTCTGTAAATTGAGGCATCCAGCGAAGACGCATTTTCGGGGTGTAGCCATCGTTAGCTTGCTAACTGCACGCTGGAGTGATAAATGGGCCTTCTTATGGAAGCTAAGCACATCTAGCTCACAACTGAGCAGCAGCCAAACGAAATGACGTCACTTTGGACTTTTATAGAGAGGGAGCGAACTCGCGCGAGATAGTATACGCCCCAGCACCGTGATGTCACTGTGTTTTAGCCCCGTCCACAAAATCAGGAAAATTCAAACGGTGAAAAAGACTTAAGCTACAGCTAACACAACTCAGGACAGAGAACCTTTTGTTTGAAGCCACCCACTTTTCAAGTGAGCAAAAGTATAGGACCAGACATGATTAAATTAACTTAAAGTGAATAACATTTAATATTTGGTGGCATAACCCTTACTTGCAATAACTGCATCAAGCCTGCACCCCATTGACTTCACCAAACTGTTGCGTTCTTAATTTGAAATGCTTTTCCAGGCCTTTACTGCAGCCTCTTTCAGTTGTGTTTCTGTTTCTCCCTTCAGTCTCCTCTTCAGGAGGTAAAATGCATGCTGTATTTGGTTAAGGTCCGGTGATTGACTTGGCCAGTCTTAAGACCTTCCACTTTCCCCCCCTGATGAAGCCCTTTGTTGTGTTGGCAGTGTGTTTTGGGTCATTGCATGAGGAAGCTTCTCCCAATTAGTTTGGATGCATTTTTCTGTAAACTGCAATCCCCGCCATTTAGAATGCTGTGGAATTTATAGGTTCTGTTTAACATTGTTTTGTGATTTCGAAGCTGGCTTCCTCCTTCTGCTTCTCTTTTCACGAAGTTCAGAGGGATTTTGAAATAAAAGGAGCGTATTCTCTGAGACAGTGGACAAAATGATTTTTGAAAGTCCTCTGGCATAATGAAGAGACAACCCCAAATGTCTAGTTGACATCATTTGACTGTACTTGCTTTTTACCACAGACATGCTCCTTTCCTGCCTCTTGGACTCACATTTTAGTTTTTTTGTTAACACCTGAACTAAGAAGAGATTTGTCTTTGTTTCCTTTAGAGCGCTCATCCTCCTTTTTTTCCCCTCCCTGACCCCCCCAGAAGATGTTCAAGATGAAGGCTATTTGCTTCCACAACTAATGCCAAAGTGCGCCAACTAAAACCAGCAGTCCTGACCTGGCACCATACGAATGGCCCAGGGAAGCCACCATATTGATATTCAGGTTTTGCATTACCTGCACCAGAGGTTCCCTGAAGTCCCAGAGGGTGTTGTGTCCCAGTGTGTTCTGCAGGTAAGCAGATTTTCAATCATTTTCATACAAGCGTTCACACCTAAACACAAAATGATGGAACATTTTGCATCGCGCATTTGGTGCCTTTTGTAAAAACGTATGCAAACGCAATCCTTACCATATGTCAATTGTCGAAGAGCAATGTCACCTCAAGTATGAAGGACTCAGAGCCAGATCATTTTTTATTATTTTATTTATTTATTTTTTAAAACCCACAGGCACCGTTTGTGACCCCTTGTGTGGGAGGTGCGCATGATTTACGAAGATTGTAGCACGATTGGCAGCAGATGTAAAAAGGCCGACAAAACGAGAAAAGGGGGATTTCAGAGACGTCAGAAAAGTTAATAGTTTGCTATCTATGGATCTATCCATCCATCCATCCATTTATTTTCTGTACCACTTATCCTCACTACGATCGAAGGCGTGCTGGAGCCTATCCCCAGAACTGTGAGGCAGTTCTAACCTTAAACATGTAAATGTGTGTATATATATATATATGTGTATGTGTGTGTGTATATATCTGTGTGTGTGTGATATATATATATATATATATATATATATATATATATATATATATATATATATATATATATATATATATATATATATATATATAATATTTAACACATCACCATTTTGGTGCTATTGAGATGCTATTGAGATGAAAATTTCACCAGATGTTGGAAACAACCCAAGTAATCTATACATACAAAGTAGAACAAATCAGCCATAGAAATTAAGTTATGTGTAATAATGGTAAATGGACTGCACTTACCGTAATTTCTTGTGTATAATGCCCCCCGCCCAAAAGTAAATAATGCTCATTATACAGAGGTACAGGGGAAATTGGAAAAAACTTTCACATTTTGTAAATGTATGCCGCCATCTAGTGGTGATGAAAAAGCTGTACTTTCAATCCAAAATGCCACCACCACCTAGAGGTTATGAGAAAAGTGAACACTTTCATTCTAATATGGCACCGCGACCTATTCCATTCCATTCCATTTTCCTACACTTATCTGAGGTCAGGTCGCAGGGGAAGCAGCCTCAGCAGGGAAGCCCAGACTTCCCTCTCCCCAGCCACTTCCTCCAGCTTTTCCGAGGGGATCCCGAGGCGTTCCCAGGCCAGCCGAGAGACAGTCTTTTCAGCGTGTCCTGGGTCATCCCAGGGGTCTCCTGGGACGTGCCCGTAACAACTCACCAGGGAGGCGTCAGACAGGCGTCCTAATCAGACGCCCGAGCCACCTCTTCTGGCTCCTCTTAATGTGGAGGAGCAGCGGCTCTACTCTGAGCCCCTCCCGGATGACTGAGATTCTCACCCTATCTCTAAGGGAGAAGCCCGGACACCCTGCGGAGGAAACTCATTTTGGCCGCTTCTATCCGGGATCTTGTTCTTTCGATCACGACCCACAGCTCGTGACCATAGGTGAGGGTAGGACCGTAGATCGACCAGTATATCGAGAGCTTTGCTTTTCGGCTTAGCTCCTTCTTCACCACAAAGGACCAATACAAAGTCTGCATCACTACAGACGCTGCAACGATCCGCCTGCCGTTCCTTCCAATGAAGCACCTCCAGGTCTCACTGTCATTACCCACGTGAGCATTGAAGTCCCCCAGCCGAACGATGGAGTCTCCAGCAGGAGCCCTGTCCAGCACCCCATCCAAGGACTCCAAAAAGGGTGGGTACTCTGAACTGCTGTTTGGTGCAAAGGCACAAACAACAGTCAGGACCCGTCCCCCCACTGGGGTGAACGCCAATGTACAGGCGCCGAGCCGGGGGCAATAAGTATACCCACACCTGCTCAGTGCACACGGTGTGGGTATACTTATTGCCCCAGGCTCGGCGCCTCTCACCGTGGGCAACTCCAGAGTGGAAGATAGTCCAACCCCTCTCAAGAGGACTGGTACCAGAGTCCATGCTGTGTGTGGAGGTGAGCCCGACTATATCTAGTCGGAACTTCTCGACCTCGCACACCAGCTCGGGCTCCTTCCCTCCCAGAGAGTTGACGTTCCACGTCCTTAGTGCCAGTTTCTGTAGCCGGGGATCTGATTGCCAAGGTCCCTGCCTTCGGTCACCGCCCAGCTCACACTGCACCCGACCTTCCCACAGGTGGTGGGCCCATTGGAAGGGGACCGACGTTACCCTTTCGGGCTGTGCCCGGCCGGGCCCCATGGTTGCTGGCCCGGCCACCGGGCAAGGGAAAACGGAATCCAATATTTGTTTTCGTCATAGGGGTCTTTGGAGCCGTGCTTTGTCTGGTCCCTCACCTCGGCTCTGTGTGTCATGATCCTCGGATCATTGGGACACACAAACCCCTCCACCGCAATAAGGTGATGGCTCAAGAATGGGCCCGCCACCTAGTGGTTATAAAAAAGAATAATAATACAAAAAAAGGTGTAGCCTACACTTTCATTCCAATACAACATGGGTACAACTGCAGATATGTACAGTTGTGCTCAAACGTTTACATACCCCGGCAGAATTTGTGAAATGCTTTTTAAAAATATGACTGATGACTGAACAACAACCATCATTAATGTCTTTATGCTTATGTTTTGTTTAATGATAATACTTTTCTGAAATGCTTGACAGTTTAATTTGAATCCCAATAAAATGAAATTAAATGTGTTTCGCCTGGTCCTTCGTTTTCTTTAAAGAATTGTACCCATTTTTAAAATTCTGCCTGGTTTATCAAACATATGAGCACAACTGCGTGTTTTCTAATTGAATAAATAAAAATAGTGCTGTGAATTTCAAAATAAGAGCAAATAAGTGAATTGAAAAAAGTGTGTTAAAAAAAATGTTTTGATCATATGGGTACAAGCAAAATCATGCATTGTAAAAATGCATTATACATAGGTAGAAGGATTTTCCAGAATTTTGATTTCAACTTTGGGGGTGCGTATTTCCATAGGTGTGCATTATACATGAGAAATTACGGTATTTAGCGCATCTCTACACTAACACAGTGCCCAAAGTGCTTTACAAAGACTCACATTAACCCAATCACACACACATTCATTCACCAATGGGCGACTGTTGCCATGCAAGGCGCTCCCAGGCCCACTGCGAGCAAATTAGGGTTCAGTGTCTTGCCCAAGGACACTGGCAGTCTGAGCAGACAGTCTGAGCCGGGATTCGAACTAGCTACCCTTCGGTCACTGGACGACCCGCTCTACCCACTGATCCACAGCCGCCTTTAATTTCATAATGTGAAATAATGAAGGAAAAAAGTGTTGACCACGTCAACTGGTATTTATTTAATACTTCGTCCAAAAGCCTTTGTTTGCAATGACAGGTTCAATTTGCATGTATTGCTCTAGTGTGATTTTAGCCCATTCCTCCAGACAAGCAGTCTTCCAATCTTGAAGGTTCTGTGGGCTTCTTTTATGGACCTTGAGTTTCAGTTCTTTCCATAGATTTTCGATTGGATTCAAGTCAGGTGATTGGCTAGGCCATTCTAGCAGCTTTATTTTTTTTTTCTTTGAAATATCTACCCTCGTTTAATTTTCATCATCCTCATAGATGGCACCAGATTTTTGTCAAGAATGTCAATGTACATTTGCCCATTCATCCTTCCTTCAATAATGTGAAGTTTACCAGTATCTGAAAAGCAGCCCCACACCATCAAGCGCCATCATCGCCGAACTTCACTGTTGGTATGGTGTTGGTAGGGTAATGTACAGTGCCATTTCTCCTCCAAACGTGTTGTGCATTATGATATCCAAACAGTTCAATTTTGCGCTCATCCGACCAGACTATATTGTCTCAGTATTTAACTGTCTTGTCCAAATGTTCAGCAAACTTCAAACGAGCTTTGACATGCTTTTTATTTCAGCAATGGTGATGCGTTGCGATTGTGTGGAGAGCAAGCACACAGGCCATGGTGGCAGAGTACATTCCTCACTGTTTTCCTTGTGACAACAGTACCTGCTGTTTCCAGGTCATTTTGAAGCTCTCCACAGGTGGTTCTTGGCTCTTGGACAACTCCTCTGATTATTCTTTGCACTCCTCTGTCAGAAATCTCGCAAAGAGCACCTGATCAAGGCAAAATCATGATATCGAGATAATCGACCACCAGTGACAACCATTTGCCTCACGCAGTGCAACACCTCTCCTTCGCATAGAGTTGATCAGGTTGTTGATTGTGGCCTTTGGAATGTTGGTCCACTTCTCTTCAATGGCTGTGTGAAGTTGCTGGATATTGGCAGGAACTGGAACATGCTGTCGTATACGCCGATCCAGAGCATCCCAAACATGCTCAATGACCTATCCGGGGAGAATGCTGGCCATGCAAGAACTGGGATATTTTCAGCTTCCAGGAATTGTGTACAGATCCTTGAGACATGGGGCCGTGCATTATCATGCTGCAACATGATGTGATGGTCGTGGATGAATGGCAGAACAATGGGCCTCAGGATCTCGTCACGGTATCTCTGTGCATTCAAAATGCCATCAATAAAATGCACCTGTGTTCGTTGCCCATAACCATACGCCTGCCCATACCATAACTCCACCGCTATCATGGGCCACTCGATCCACAATGTTGACATCAGCAAACCGCTCACCCTCACGATGCCACACACGCTGTCTGCCATCTGCCCTGAACCGTGAAAAACGGGATTCATCAGTGAAGAGAACACCTCTCCAAATGTGCCAGACGCCATCGAATGTGAACATTCGCCCACTCAAGTCTGTTACGACGACGAACTGCAGTCAGGTCGAGACCCCGATGAGGACAACGAGCATGCAGAGGAGCTGCCCTGAGAAGGTTTCTGACAGTTTGTGCGGAAATTCTTTGGTTATGTATACCGAATGCTGCAGCAGCTGTCCGGGTGGCTGGTCTCAGACGATCTTGGGGGTGAACATGCTGGATGTGGCGGTCTTGAGCTGGTGTGGTGACACGTGGTCTGCGGTTGTGAGGCTGGTTGGATGTACTGCCAAATTGTCTGAAACGCCTTTGGAGACTGCTTATGGGAGAGAATTGAACATTCAATTCACGGGCAACAGCTCTGGTGGACATTCCTGCAGTCAGCATGCCAAATGCACGCTCCCTCAGAACTTACGCCATCTGTGGCATTGTGCTGTGTGATAAAACTGCACATTTCAGAGTGGCCTTTTATTGTGGCCAGCCTATGGCACACCTGTGCAATAATCATGCAGTCTCATCAGCATCTTGATATGCCAGACCTGTGAGGTGGGATGGATTATCTTGACAAAGAAGAAATGCTCACGAACACAGATTTAGACAGATCTGTTGGCAATATTTGAGGGAAATGGCCTTTTGTGTATTTAGAAAAAGGTTTAGATATTGGAGTCCAGCTCACGAAAAATGGTAGCAAAAAAAAAAAGACTTACGTTTATATTTTTGTTCAGTGTTCTATATATATATGTCTTTGGAGATTTACTGCACGATTGCCTTCCACCAACTACTATAAGAGAGACACTGCGAAAATTATTCTGCTCATCTTTTCTGTTTATTACTGAGACGCGGCCCCCACACCCTCCAACCCCCCAAAAAAAATAAATGAAAGAAAAAAAAAAACATTTTCAACCCAAATGTCACAGCTAGATATTAAGTGTGCTGCTCTTCACAATCGTCCTGTGAGTGAATGGTTACCACTCCAGGGTGGAAGTGCCCCTCTTACCTTACCTTAAGTCATCTGTGATAGACTCAAGCCCCTGACAGGAATCTGAACAGGATGAGTAATGTAGAAAATGGGTGGATGGATGGGTATAATGTTTAATTAGTTTAACAATGGATAAACTAATCTTTGTATTTCCCTCTCTTTCTCTCTCTCTCTCTCTCTCTTGCTCTCCCTTTGTCCCTCTCAGAATAACAACAACTTAGATGCGTGCTGTGAATACTTGTCCCAGGTCAGTCCAGCCTACTTGTACAGCGAAGAAGGAAACCTCAACTTTTCTGACGACCCCAGTTTGACCAGGCTCCGTAATCACATGACCCAGCTGAACCTGGGCCTGCAGTCTCAGAATGTGCACGTGGCCCCAGCGCGAGACGGCCTGAGAATGAACGGCAGCCGGACTCTGGCCCATAGCCTGAGCGAAGGGCCCCTGCAGACAGGCCAGGCTCCAAACAGTAACTTTTTTCAGCAGGAGCCGCAGTCTGCTCCAGTTGAAGGGCCCCCCAGTCTCAATGTGTTTCGTGCAATGGAGCCCTCGCGCAAACCGCAACCTCCACAGCACCTTGGACTCTACCCTCTAGGTGTCAAAGGAGCGACTATGGGTCTCCAGCAAACACCACGTTTCAACCCTATTACCGTGACGCTAGCTCCTCATATTCAGACAGGCCGCAGCACTCCTACTTCTTTACACATACATGGTGGGCCACAATCAGGTCTAAGCAGTCCACAGGGTAACGCTATCTACATTAGGCCCTATGTCAGTCAATGCGGTACAGCTCGACAGAATCAGCAGCAGGGAGGCAGGGCCCAGTATAGCCCCACTTCTCAGCCTCAACAGCAGATCTATCAGATCTCTCATCCTTCATCCTTGTCTGGGTCATGGTCTGGCCCTCATCAATCCTCTTCCTCACATACCTCACAACATCAGACCCAGGGCCACCAGACGTCTCATGTCTACATGCCAATTAGCTCCCCAACCAATTCCCAGGCACCCTCCATCCTTCCCTCTGGAAGCCAGGCGTCTTCATCTGGTGTCTCCTCTTCTAGCTCGTCTTCGTCCTCGTCCTCCTCTTCCTCTGTCATGCCCACCTCGCTCTCTGCTATCAGCCAGTACAATATACAGAACATCTCCACTGGCCCGCGGAAGAATCAGATCGAGATCAAACTTGAATCTCCTCAGAGGAGTAACTCCACCACAACGACAGCTGTGCTGCGAACAGGTGGTGGGTCCCGTTCCTCCTCCACCTCATCCTCCTGCCCGTCCTCCTCCTCTTCAACTGGTGTTTCTACAGTCCCGACCACCCCTCTCTCCATCGGAGGCTCGGGTCTGAGCCGTAGCCAGCCCACTGTTTACATATCTGCTAGCCCACCCACTGCTGCTACCACGCCTTCTGAGGAGGCAGTCATGGCCTCAACCGGATCCCGTTCACAACCCAAGTTTTACATTTCAACAAATGCCTCCAGCGATGACAGTGGGGGTAGGAACCCTCCCACAGTCTACATCTCAGCTAACCCTCCATTGCAGGCTCCATCAGGTGCAAGGAACATTGGGAGCCAGGTGAGCATGGGCCCCGCCTATATCCACCACCATCCACCTAAATCTCGGGCTTCGGTGGGAGTGGGAAACACGGCTTCCTCGCCACGTGTGGTGGTGACTCAACCCAACACAAAATATACTTTCAAAATCACTGTGTCCCCCAACAAGCCCCCAGCAGTGTCTCCTGGGGTGGTGTCTCCTACATTTGAGCCCAACAACCTCCTCAGCCTACCACCAGACCATCACTTTGTGGAGCCAGACCCCCTCCATCTCTCAGACCCACTTTCAGCGCACAAGGAGAGACCCAGCGAGCCTCGCAGACTCAGCATGGGCTCTGATGATGCTGCATACACACAAGGTAAGCCACTGTGAGTCTTTACTCACACATTAGAAGAAATAGGACAGGAAGCAGCCTCATGAATGAACATATTGCTGCAAACTGATGAATAAGCACTTTTAGCCTCAGCTGTCTTGTCCTAAACAACAACAACAATAAAATAGAAAAAACAAAAGAGTGACCCATTAACTGTAACATTTAATTGCAATGAACTCTGCTTGAGTGGTTTGTGTGCAAGGGCAACTCGAGACTTTGAATTGCTATAGGTGGTTATATAAATGTAAGTTGTCCTGCTTATGTCTGAGAGGCGAAAAGACTGATGATTTGTCCAGGGTGACCCCGTATTTGCCTTATTTTAGGGGTAGATTCACTGTTCCTGGGATTGGCACAAGCGGTGTACATTATGAATGAATTCATTGATTTTACAACTTGGTGTAACACAAAACAAAACATAACAACAGTGCAACATTGCTTTTCTATCAGGATTGCTTTTGATCGTTTTGAAAAAGTCAAAATAGGCCCAAAGCTTGGACCAGCAAAATTGTTGGTAATAAGTTCTACTGTAGTAGCTGTTTAATATATATGGGCATAATAATCAGTTGATATGTTTTTGATTAATCAACTCTTGGGAAATGTAGGCAAAACTGAGCTGCAACCATCGAAGGCGCCCTTGAATCAGTCTCAACTAGTTTATTATTTAACAAACAACATGATGCCACTTATAAAGGCCTTTGCTTTTCCACAGCTGTTCTGGGGAGCATTATTTTTGCTCAGTATTAAAAATGGAGTTAAGGACATCCACAGAGAGAGAGTGTTCCTTCACATTATAAATATAAGGCAAAAGGAATTTATTTAATTTTAGTTTTCATCATGGTCAATTGACATAAAAACAATCCAAGCAGTGTAGTTTCGGCTGTTCATGTTAGTCCATAAAATGTTTACCACCAGTATGATCCTGCCTAACAAACCAAACTCAGCAACTGCAGCTCATCAGTGACCCTAATGAGGAATGGAAATGGATGCTTGGTTGTCACATTTGGTTCACTTGAGTTAGTGCTGAGTCTGCTAACTCGATTCAGCGAACCAACTCAAGCCAACGTTTTTGCCTGAGTCTACCAAGTGTACTAGTGGACTAGTGGTACTTTTGCAGCCAGCCTGTGGACTCAAAGGAGCCAGGGTAATCGAGGCCTCGGACTGATTCATGATTACAGTAAGTATAAGATGAAACAAATCATTAAACCTGGGTGTTCAGGAACTGACCAACTCTAGATGACTTACATCACAATTCTGTTTTGGAGCCGAGGATTTTTGAAAACGACGCTGTTATTATTTCCGTCTAATCGTTAAAAACAGAGGACATGCATGTTGATTGTTCAGGTCAGGACAGGGCAAGCGCTTGTAAGTAACAGCCGTAACAACAATGGCAGACGACAGTGATATTGTGGCATTTGTTTCCTGCACACAAATAACAAACAAACAAATAATACATTTACTACACTCAGATTATGTGCAGTACATACTTCAAATTCTGAATTTACACGTACTCAAATGATTCTTAACCTGCAGTACAAGCAGTTGGTACAATAGCATTTTCAGACATTTTTATAGGTCATTGAAAAGTGGAAGCTTTTTGACAATGTTATCATCTGCACATGGAACTTTAAAAAAAAAAAAAAAAAAAAAAACTTGCAGTGTTTACTTGTACTTTGTCATATAAACATAACCTTGTTAAAGATTTGACTTCTTATTAGAGTTTCTTTTATTGCTTATTAAGTAAATGGCATTTGACTTAATAGTGAACTCTTCTTTATACAACGTGGACATTAGTTATTTGGATAAAAGGCTTGTTTTTAGAACCATAATAGTTTTTTATACTCCTGACAAACCTAAATTCTTTTTCCATTTGTTCCTGCCAAGAAGCTTATTTTACCATAGATTATAAACCCTTAGTAACATTTGGTGTTGTGAATGCACAGTCACTTTAGAAAGTAGTCTGATAAAAACAAAGGTGACTTATTTACTGAGCCCCGTATGACTCTAGTGTGAGTTGTCTCCACTAAATGTTGTGTTTGATGCATCTGCCAGAGTGCAGCAGATCCTATAGTGAGTCAAATGTGTTGGAGCACAGAAGTGTTTCCTTATTTGGGCTTTTGACGAAATTGCATGTGAGTCACTGGCTGTGATTCTTAAATTGCAGTCACTCCCAACGGGAGGGTCTTCACAATGGGCCTCTTCTGCAGACCCTCATCAGCCCCATGCTCTCGGCTTTTCCTTTAGAATTATTGCAGCTGATCACTGTCTTGTTGTTATTACCTGATTTGAATGTTACTCATTCAAATTCAAATCATCACCACATATCTGTTAGGTCTATGCGTAATTTCTGGCTACATTTGGCAGGAGAACAGGAGGAGTTACTGAAATGACAAATGTATTTTTATGGTCATGTTGAAAGACCTTTTCAAATGTGGTCACACCATGAAAGTAATTTGTGTTAAATTGGATGCTTTCCCGAACAAAGAATACCTGCTGCAAAATCCCCTTTGATTCAGTGAGTCATTTGGCTCAGCTGTGTCACGCACTCTGTCAAAGGTAATACTTGTCACTTTATCACATCATAGGTTGCAGACATTCCAGGCTCTGTTACAACCCGTCATTTTTCATGCACTGCATATTATGCTCTTGAGTATAATACACACCCCCAAAATCGACCCCAAAAATCAGGCAAACCCTTCTACCTATGTATAACATGCATCATCGATTTGCTGTATTAGTAAGTTTTTCAAAGAAATATTCTCTCTGTGCGGCACGGTGGACAAACTGGTTCGCACATCTGCCTCACAGTTCTGAGCACCAGGGTTCAAATCCCAGCCTCGCCTGTGTGGAGTTTGCATATTCTCCCCGTGCCTGCGTGGGTTTTCTCCGGGTGCTCCGGTTTCACCCCACATTGCAAAAACATGCGTGGTAGGTTGATTGAAGACTCTAAATTGCCTGTAGGTTGTTTGTTTCTATGTGCTCAGCAAGCGACACAGCAAGCAACACATGCTCCCACAACCACTCAAACAAACACACAATAATGCCGCCACCTAGAGGTTATATATAAAGGTGTGTACCTTCATTCTAATATACTACCGCCACCTAAAGGTTATGAAAAAGCTGTCGCCGACAGTTTCATTCCAATATGACGTATGACTGCATAATATGTACAGTTGTGCTCATACCCTGGCAGAATTTGTGAAATATTTATATATTTATTTAAATACGACTGATGACTGAACTATCATTAATTTCTGTATGGTTATGTTTTGTTTGATGATAATGCTCTTCTGAAATGCTTCACAGTTTAATTTGAATCCCATTAAAATACAATTAAATGTGTTTCACCTGGCCCTTCATGTTTTCTTTAAAGAATTGTACCCATCTTACAAATTCTGCCTGGGTAATCAAACATATGAGCACCACTGTGTGTTTTCTCATTTACTAAATAAAAGTAGGGCTGTGAATTTCTAAATAAGAGCAAGTAAATAAAAATAAAGTATTACGTGTTCAAATAAAGTGCTTAACTTCAAAATAATTCTTTGAAGAAAAAAAAAACTAACAAAATGCAGATAATACTTCCATGTTTTGATCATATGGGTAGAAGCAAAATAATGCATTTTAAATACAGTGGTTACGGAAAGTATTCAGACCTCCTTACATTTTCCACTCTTTGTTATATTGAAGCCATTTGCTGAAATCATTTAAGTTAATTGATTTTCCTCATTAATATACACACAGCACCCCATATTGACAGAAAAAAAACGTTGTTTTTTTTTTTCTGCAGATTTATTAAAAACGAAAAACTGAAATATCACACAGCCATATGTATTCAGACCCTTTGCTCTGTATTTAGTAGCAGCACCCTTTTGAGCTAATACAGCCATGAGTCTTTTTGGGAATGATGCAACAAGTTTTTCACACCTGGATTTGGGGATCCTCTGCCATTCCTCCTTGCAGATCCTCTCCAGTGCTGTCAGGTTGGATGGTGAACGTTGGTGGACAGCCATTTTCAGGTCTCTCCAGAGATGCTCAATTGGGTTTAAGTCAGGGCTCTGGCTGGGCCATTCAAGAACAGTCACGGAGTTGTTCTGAAGCCACTATTTTAGCTGTGTGCTTTGGGTCATTGTCTTGTTGGAAGGTGAACCTTTGCCCAGTCTGAGGTCCTGAGCACTCTGGAGAAGGTTTTCGTCCAGGATATCCCTGTACTTGGCCGCATTCATCTTTCATTCGATTGCAACCAGTCGTCCTGTTCCTGCAGCTGAACAACACCCCCACAGCATGATGCTTCCACCACCATGCTTCAACTGTTGGGACTGTATTGGACAGGTGATGAACAGTGCCTGGTTTTCTTCACACATACTGCTTAGAATTAAGGCCAAAAAGTTCTTTATTGGTCTCATCAGACCAGAGAATCTTATTTCTCACCATCTTCCTCCTTTGGCTCTGTCCTTCAGGTGTTTTTTAGCAAACTCCATGCGGAGTGTCTTGCACTGAGGGTTCTGGTCGTCCCAAACGTTTTCCATTTAAGGATTATGGAGGCCGCTGTTCTCTTAGGAACCTTAAGTCCATCCATCCATTTTCTTTACCGCTTATCCTCACTAGGGTCGCGGGGGTGTTGGAGCTTATGCCAGCTATCTTCGGGCGAAAGGCGGGGTACACCCTGAACTGGTTGCCGGCCAATCGGAGGGCACATATAAACAAACAACAATCCTCACTCACATTCACACCCAAGCGCAATTTAGAGTCTTCAATTAACGTGCCACACATGTTTTTCGGATGTGGGGTGAAACCGGTGTACCCGGAGAAAACCCACGCAGGCATCGGGGAGAACATGCAAACTCCACACAGACGGGGCCGGGATTTGAACCCCAGTCCTCAGAACTGAGAGGCAGATGTGCCAACCAGTCGTCTACCGCGCCGAAAGGAACCTTAAGTGCAGCAGAAATATTTTTGTAACCTTGACCAGATCCATGCCTTGTTACAATTTTGAAAAGGTTGTTACGATTTTGAAAGTTGTTAAACCACAGAATCAGTAAAATGTGTTTTTTTCCAACATGATTTCATGATGATGTTCTTATTAGCCTAATGTTTGACACTGTGGAAACCAACTATGCTTCTTTTTCTCAGCGTTGTTGGTCCATCAGAAGGCCCGCATGGAGAGGCTGTGGCATGAACTGGAGCTAAAAAAGAAGAAGCTGGAGAAGCTAAAAGAGGAGGTCAACGAGATGGAGAACGACCTGACAAGGAGACGACTGGAGAGATCAAACTCTGCCTCCCAAATTCCTTCAGTAAGTTTTCTTTCTGTGATTTTACATAGAGGACAATGGGCAAAGATGAAGTGACAGGCTGAGAGTGCGGAAGAAGAACGTCAGATGTTCAATGACGATACCAGCCGTTGGTGAATAAGGCCCACTGTGCACTGACAATCTTTGCCACTCCCTTTCTTCTATTCCAGGAATAAATGTGTGTGGCTTAAGGCAAAAGGCTTTTATTTCATAGAAACCGAGAGGATATAAAGAAGCAATTGCAATGTAGATCTACAAGGACATGTGCCTTTGTGCTCCACCTGTAATATCATCTCGATTGTAAATATCAAGGCGAAATTAACAGTGCAACATGGGCAAATCATCCCCCTTTCTTTTTTGTGTGTCTTTGTTGTTAGAACTGGTGTACAGTAAGGCCGATGACGCTCAATGTGGGTCCCTTCACCATTCCAGGTTCCGATTCAAGCCAATAGTGGCTCCTTCTGTCTCAAGCTATGATAACCGCAAGCAGCCATGTTTTAACGATGACGTCACCACGCAGCGTCAGAGTATTTCCCAGCATGCCTAGCGTTATCGTACAGCGGGTACGGAAAGTATTCAGACCCCCCTACATTTTTTTAAAGTTTTAAGTTGAAGTTATATTGCCGCCATTTACTAAAATAAATGTTCATTTTTTTCTCCTCATTAAAGTACACACAGCACCCCATATTGACAGAAGAAAAAACAGAACTGTTGAATTTTTTGCAGATTTATTAAAAACTGAAATATCACACAGCCATAAGTATTCCGACCCTTTGCTGTGACCCTCATGTATTTAAATTGGGTGCTGTCCATTTCTTCTGCTCATCCTTGAGATGGTTCTACACCTTCATTGGAGTCCAGCTGTGTGTGATTGGACTTGATAAGGAAAGCCACACCCCTGTCTATACAAGACTTTACAGTTCCCACTGCATGTCAGAGCAAATAAGAATCATGAGGTCAAAGGAACTGAACTGAAGAGCTCAGAGACAGAATTGTGGCAAGGCACAGATGCGGCCAAGGTTGCACAAAAAAATTCAGCTGCACCTAAGGTTCCTAAGAGCACAGTGGCCTCCATAATCCTTAAATGGAAGACGTTCGGGACGACCAGAACCCTTCCGAGAGCTGGCCGTCCGGCCAAACTGAGCAATTGGGAGGAGAAGAGCCTTGGTGAGAAATAAGATTCTCTGGTCTGATGAGACCGAGATGGAACATTTTGGCCTTAATTCTAAGCGGTATGTGTGGAGAAAAGCAGGCACTGCTCATCCATCACCTGTCCAATACAGTCCCAACAGTGAAGCGTGGTGGTGGCGGCAGCGTCATGCTGTGGGCGTGTTTTTCAGCTGCAGGGACGAATGGTACTTTCCGTCCCCAGTGTGAATCGTTGTTAAAATGCTCTTTTATATCGGTTCGTCCCCTAATTCTCTAAAGAGTTACAAATCTCAATGTTAACAGACTAATAGACCTTATATGTGTTTATCCCGTTTATCTCTGCATCGTGTTGTGTCTTAATTATTATTATTTCTAGTTATTAGGTTTACTCACGAGGCCACACCCCTTGAAGGTACGACAGTACGTAGAGTAATTAAACTTCCTAAAACCAGTTCATTTATTTACATTTTCTTTCAATATGTTTTATACAAGACAGTGCTATTTTTAATGAAAAACCCGGTGGGTTGGATCAAATTATTGGGATGTAAATGGGGAAAATTGATTTGATGTGCAAGTAAATTAAGTACAAGCTTGGTCATGGAACAAATAAAACCCGCAAGTTAAGGTACCGCTCTACATACATTACTCACGAAACTTTAAGGCTATATATACTCTTTCGGTATATATAGCCTTTCACTATAACCTTTCCAGCTAAACGTAATTTGACCTTCCAAGAACTTGCTGTTCTGTAACAAGGAGCTAAATGATAACATTCACAACAGCTATAAAAGTCTTGGTGCATTTTAGGTTCATCCTGAAATGAAGACAGCTTTTTCTCGAATCAGCCTTTTTACTCATCTCTTGCACAGGATAGTTGAGTCGGTTAATCAGCTTGCGTTGGAACCCCAGTTGTGACGTAGTGAGTTTCGAGTTCAGGAAATGGTCATAAAAGACGCTGAAAAACCATCCCCGCGGCCCTGTGCGACGCAGAGTTGTCACATGGCTAACGACCTGATCCTTTCTCGTTCTCTCAGATCGAGGAGATGAAGCAGTTGCGGTGCAAGAACAGATTACTACAAATCGACATTGACTGCCTCACCAAAGAAATTGATCTCTTTCAAAAAAGAGGTAAGCGTTTCCCTTCTAATGATTATGTGTAAGGCTTTGTTTGTGTGCCTCTTTTGGTTGATGCGCTGAAAATAAGTCTCGAGTGTTGGAGGTCGAGTCGGGCACAAGCCCAGGGCTTGTCGCATCCTCCCTGCACATGCTGACGAGGTACTTCTATTGTAATGTTAACTACTGGTTCTTCCTGGATTGCATCCTGTAGCTGTTTGGTAACATGTGATTTATTGGCCCTCTGAGCAACCCGCTGCTGAGAGAAATAAAGTCAGCAACCAGCCACTTCGATAAACCCCCGGCTTTTAAAAGTATAGAGTAAGATAGCTGGCAAAAAGGTGGATGCGTGATTCAACCAGTTTGGATTTGTATAATGTTGTTGTACACATGAATCAAACTTATTTGAATTAGAACTTTTTATGTGCGTAATAATACTAGAAATTGGGGCTAGAAATTTTGTGATGTGACTATATACTTTTTTTTTTTTTTTTTTTTTTTTTTTTAAACTTAAATGCGTATGAATCAAAAACCTTTGGGTTAAGACTTGTTTTTGTGAGTATGAATTTAAACGATGTGAGCGCAGTCTTGTGAAGGTAACTCTGATTTCTACGACTAACAAATCTCTGCCGTGGACACGAAGCCACTTCTATGAGTACGAATCCCAAAAATGTTGAAATGACATAACGTAGGTCACAGGCAGGTCACAGGGGAAGTAATCGAACCACGATTCCTCACGCGCATGCACAAAAGACCAAGATGACTGCGATCAACAGCGGCTTAGTTGGAGCTCCCAGTTCATGTGAAGAATCACAGGTCAAGTAAGTAACGTGTATATCCAATATTTATTTCTCAAAATTGTTCCATTTTAAATAATATGTCGCTTTGGGGTTACACGTTAGCTTGCAAGCTAAAAACATGTGCCTCAGTGATCATCGGTACCCTCCTCTCAGCTATGTAGTATGTGCATTTGTTTACAACTAAGCTAGTGGGAATCCGTGGAGCGATGTGTTATCATATACACACGTTATGTTTGTGTCGTCTTGTCTGTCACAAACAAGACGTTACGGCCGTTTCTGTCGTGATGCAGCTGAGATGAGAGCTGGAAGAGTGGGTTGGCTCTGATCTTTTTTTAGGTAGCTTCCCTGCCAAGAGAGTCAAGAGATGCTAAGTGGAAGACTGGGCCTCCATTCTCCCTGTAACAAGTCATTTATTTAACCAGCACTGTTACTCTCCAGCTGTTTAATTGAGGGAGAAAAAAAAGAATAATAACAAGCCAAATACCCCGCATAGTTCCCCTTTCCATCGGAGCTTCGTCCCGAGCAACGATGTTGACGGCACTCGTTAGAGCCCTATAATAATTAAACAATGTTTTAACTCGCAAGCTAATGATTGGCATATTAATTTGCTAAAGACACTCGAGTTTTACAAATAAGTACTGTATTTTAAATGTCTGTCCAGTCTAACATAGAATTGTTTAGAATTCTGTAGTTTTTGTCAACAGTGGCATTGAATGCATCCAAGTTGTATTTTTGAAATTGTTTTGTTTACAGTGACCAGTTATTGGAATTAATGAAATCATTTTTATTTTATGCTTGTGGTTCATGACCTCTATCTGTTCCTGCTTTTACCCCTGTTGCTAAAATTTCCCCTAAGGATCAATGAAGATTATTTATGTGTTTTAATTGCTGTTAATATTTTGCCTCTGCAGATTCAAACACTGTCTTTCTATACAGATTTTTTTTAATCTGGAACCAACAACAAATAACTACTCAAACACTTTTTTCTTTTTTTTTTCCCAAAGGCAGTGGGAAACTATGGATGGCCGCCAAGCTTTGGGTTTTGGGTCAGATGAAGAACCAGATGAAGATTTGCAGGTTTGTAGGAGCTCACACTCAAACTGTTGTGTACAAAGGCAACGTGCAGTTGACGAGTTTTTAATCTGAACATGTGGAGGCTAAGGTTTTTGGAAAATTTGATTGGAGCCAATACCTTAAACAGTTTGGACGGAGAAGGTGGTAAAGTTTTTGAATGAAATCCAAGTATGCATGTGTGACACTTTATTGAAGCGATCACACAACAGAGTATGTCAGCAAAAGCGATTTGATAATATATGAACACCATGTTCTGAGTACTATATCCATATTGTATTTTCTGGTTAAATGTTTTCTGTTGTCACTGCACTGAGCCTGTGTAGGTAAATGTGTTTTGGTATGTTTTTAAAATATTTCTAAATCATTAGCCTCATAGCTTAATTGATTCAGTCATATTTGGGCTTTTTTTTTTCTATTGACCTAGTTATGCTCTAATACTGCTTATTCACTGTGCATTACTATTGTTCTAAAAACCTTAAAATATGACTCAGCCAGTTATTCTATGAGGCTAGCAAATGCTGTTTCATACAAAATATTATAAATAATTATTCTCCCCCCTTAGAATGTGGAGCTATTTGGAACTGACTGGGAGTCGTTTGATGCTGTGCACGGGAATCCATATGGAGTTTAAGTTCAAGAAATTGAGTACCCTCTGACTCCATCTATTATTGAAACTGCACAATCCCTAATTGATCCCTTTGGCAGTTGGCATCATCAGAATCATTTGGCAGAGACATTTACATAATGTTTCCGCTTATTGAAGCTCCAAGGGCAACACGAGAAATGCCTGCGAAAAGACCTTGCAAAACATTAAACGGTACAAGGGTAAACATTAACAGACAGTCAACTTGTTTCAAAAAAAAAAAAAAAAAAAAAGGCTTGCTTTGACTGACATCTGTTAACTTTAACGTGAGACAGGAGTCCCAAACATTTTTTATTGAAAAACAAAACAAACGGCATAGAGATTTTAACAAAAGCTGCATTTGTTGTGACGAGTCAGACACCTGTTAATGTCAACACAACTATGCAAGTCCATCAATTACATTAATTTGAAATAGTGACAAAGGTTCAAAAAAAAAAAAACTTAGATTTTATTAGTTGTATAGTTTGACTTTGAATCAATTAACCATTTACACTGCACTGTATAAAATGTACTGCAGGATAGCAGAAAAGGTTAACCTATTTATTACCCTCTCTTGACTAAAACATACCAGAATCTTTTAATTTCCTGAATATAGTACTGGAGAAAGTTCATGAGTTCCTTTTGGTTCTTTGCAGAACCAATCTCACAGAAGGAGGGGTGCATCCACTTTTAAGAAGGAAGTGCATTTCAGTCTACATAAACATGTACATAAGTTTAAAAACACAGCTTTGCATTAAAACTTAAGTTACAATTAACATGTTACTGAGTGAAATGAAGTTGCATTGTATAATTGTTCTCTTCAGCAAACACCAACAAGTAACTGTTAAAACCATATAGTATTATGAGGTTAACGCCATTGCTCACTTTGATGAAATTGTATTTACCCGAGCAATAAAATAAAGAGAGCAGACTTGTACAGTGGCGAGATCTATGTATGCTAAATGATGCAATTCATAAATTGATAGTCGACTGTTGATCGACATTACAGTCTCAAATCGTCATATATTTCAGTGCTAACTAACTGCCCGAATTATAATGCAAATCATGCTAGCATTGAGGCATGTTGTTAGCCTGCAAGCTAATTAAGTGTGTAAGTCCAAAGCTAGATCTTTTTTCAAATGGTACAATTTTAATAAATAAATATTGGATATACACGTTACTTACTTTACCTGAGATTCTTCACGAGTTGGGCGCTCCAACCAAGTTTTGCACATGCGCGTGTGAAGAATCGTGGTTTGTTCTCCTGTAACCTGCCTGTGTGACCTACGCGACGTCATTTGGACATTTTCGGATTCGTACCACCCAAGTAGATTTGTGTCCACAGCGGAGATTCGTAGTCATAGAAATTAGAGTTATATTCACAAGACCGCGCTCACATCTTTGAAATTCATACTCCCAAAAAAGCTCCCAACCAAAACCTTTTGATTCGTACGCACGTAAATAAAATTCCAACCTAAATCATTTTGATTCATGTGTGCAACAACATTATACGAATACAAATTAGAGTCACGCGTACACCTTTTTGATTGCCATCTTAGTCCATATATACACTTACTCCCCCACCTGATGCATGCAATAGATGTTAAATGCATTTGGCCCTAAGTTTTGACTGTTCAACATTGTTGTTTTTTTTACTCCACGTAATGCATAAGCAACAAATCAATTCTGTACAAATATTTAGTAGTCACTACAAATATGTGCTGCAGTGTGGGGTGTGAGGGGCTGGGGTAGAAGCGCACTCATGATCGAAGTCGAAAAAATGAAGAAGTGTTGACCATATTTGAATTGAATTTAATTCCACTGGAAACAAAGCATTACATGAATCTGTCGTGACAGTCATAAACAGAGGTGGGTGTAGTAGCCAAATATTGTACTCCCGTAAGACTATTGTTACTTAAAAATAATATGACTCAAGTAAAAGTAAAAAGTAGCCCTCCAAATATTTACTTGACTAAGAAAGTACTCAGTGAAAAAAAACTACTCAAGAGTAAATGGTAACCTGTGATTCTTTTAAACAAAAAAATCAGAGCATGAACGTCAACTCAAATAAAAATTACAAATATATGGTAGTCAAAACACACCTGCCACCATTTCAATTTTCAAGTGCTCAGAAACCAACAACACATGCATTGGACCCAACAGAAACATTGCTTGAAATCACTAAAGAAGAAGCTGTTTTTAGCTGAACCGACTTATTGATTGTGTGTCTGTGTCTGTGTGTGTGTGTGTGTCTGCGCGCGAGCGAGAGAGAGAGCGGTGATAATAAATAGAAACATCTGCAAAAATGAGTCAATTTGATTGGCCCACGAGGGCTTTGTGTGCGGTCATGTGACTGCCTTATGTCGTCTGATTGGTGAATTGAAGTCAAATGACACTCGTGTTCACATTGGATTGGCGCAACTGCGCCTTATGCGGAAGTTGACAAAAATGTAAAAATAGAATGCGCACGCGATAATGGATAAATAAAAGTAGTGAGCGGCATGTCGATCTTTGTAACGGGGGGAAAGTATTGATTATTCTTAACATAAATACTCAAGTAAAAGTAAAAAGTACGATGCATTCCAACTACTCTGACAAGTACAATTTATCCAAAATGTTACTTGAGTAAACGTAACACGTTATTACCCACCTCTGGTAATAACTCATTCGTGGAGATCATTGATTTGTGACACAAGTCAACGATGTGGCATCTTTGTCGTCTCCATGACATCAATGACATCAAGGAGCAAATGTCTCGGAATTTGTCCAAACATTTTCCCCTCCTTGCTCCTCTGTTGTTCTCCTCATCTCCTTGATGGTAGGTGCTGTCTTGTAAGAACATCGAGGACTGAGGAGGTTGCAAAAAAAAAAACAGATTTGGCCTCAGTCTTGCGCCATGATGTGACGTCACTGACGTGTGAAGCCGTCGTCACCTTTCTCAAAGCCGCAGACAAACCAAACTCGAGAAAGGTTGTCATATTTTCTAGTTTAGCTAGTTTGGGTTTTGCATCACATGATACTGTTAACACATAAATATGTATGCATTGTGCTAGCGAGAGGAGCTGTGCAACCTCTGAGTGCATGCCAAGACGTACACATGGTTTAGGTCCCATTCATGAGTTTTTAAAGTTTCTATGCAGTAAGTGGGTTCACTCCAATAGTTTGTTTGTGCTGTGGTTCCCATACTGACATGCATGTCATGGCTTGACTTGTGTGCGTGTGTGTGCTTGAAAACACATACATGCTCGACGCTGACGCCCAAGCTGCCATTTGCAGGTCTGTTTCCTTGTGGCGGGTAGCACAGCAACTCACACGAGCCGCTTTGGGAGGTTGAATTGTATTCACTTTGTTCGACGTGCATATTCTGTTGCAATGCTGCTGTCTGTCTCTCTTTCCCTCTGCCTGGGCACCTGCCGCCTGGCTCCTCCCCCTCCTCGTTGAGTCTACACACACTGGCCTACACACCCCTCACATGCACTCGTTGCATGATCGGCTGCATGTTTTTTTTTTGTTTTTTGTTTTTTTCAGGCAAATTTTAGCGAGCGTCTTTCAGTGTTTTTCATTGTTTACTTTGCATCTTTGCGAACTAAACAAAGCTTATTGTAACTGTCAACACCCATGTCCGCCATTATACACTATAATGCAGCATTTTAAAGTGGTGTAAGTTGCGCCTTTGTGACATTGAAGCTGGGACGTTGTGTTAAACATAAATAAAAACAGAATACAATGATTTGCAAATCATGTTCAACCTATATTTCATTGAATACACTACAAAGACAAGATATTTCATGTTCAAACTGACAAACGTGATTGTTTTTAGCAAATAATCATTAACTCAGAATTTTATGGCTGCAACACGTTCCAAAAAAGCTGGCACAGGTGGCAAAAATTTGAGGAATGCTCCTCAAACACCTGTTTGGAACATCCCACAGGCTCATTGGGAACAGGTGGGTGCCATGATTGCTTCCCTGAATGGCTCAGTCATTCACGAGCAAAGATGGGGCGAGGTTCACCTCTTTGTGAACAAGCGCGTGGGAAAATAGTCGAACAGTTTAAGGACAATGTTCCTCAACGTACAATTGCGAGGAATTTAGGGATTTCATCATCTACAGTCCATAATATCATCAAAAGGTTCACAGAATCTGGTGAAAATCACTGCATGTGAGCGGCAAGGCCGAAAACCAACATTGAATGCCCGTGACCTTCTATTCCTCAGGCGGCACTGCATCAAAAACCGACATCAATGTGTAAAGGATATCACCACATGGGCTCAGGAACACTCCCGAAAACCAATGTCAGTAAATACAGTTCAGCGCTACATCCGTAAATGCAACTTGAAACTCTACTATGCAAAGCAAAAGCCATTTATCAACAACACCCAGAAACGCTGCCGGCTTCTCTGGGACCCGAGCTCATCTAAGATGGACCGACGCAAAGTGGAAAAGTGGTCTGTGGTCCGTCGAGTTCACATTTCAAATTGTTTTTGGAAATCGTGGACGTCCTGTCCTCCTGGCAAAAGAGGAAAAGAACCATCCGGACTGTTATGAACCCAAAGTTCAAAAGCCAGCATCTGTGATGGTATGGGGCTGTGTTCGTGCCAATGGCATGGGTAACTTACACTTCTGTGAAGGCACCATTAAAGCTGAAAGGTACATACAGGTTTTGCAGAAACATATGCTGCCATCCAAGCTACGTCTTTTTCATGGACCCCCCCTGCTTATTTCAGCAAGACAATGCCAAACCACATCCTACACGTGTTACAACAGCGTGGCATCGTAGTAAAAGAGGCCTGCAGTCCAGACCTGTCTCCCATTGAAAATGTGTGGTGCTTTATGAAGTGTAAAATAGGACGACAAGGGAGACCCCGGACTGTTGAACAGCTGAAGCTGTACATCGAGCAAGAATGGGAAAGAATTCCGCCTACAAAGCTTCAACAATTCGTGTCCTCAGTTCCCAAACGTTTATTGAATGTTGTCAAAAGAAAAGGGGATGTAACACAGTGGTCAACATGACCCTGTCCCAGCTTTTTTTGGAACGTGTTGCAGCTATAAAATTCTAAGTTAATGATTATTTGCTAAAAACAAGCAAGTTGATCAATTTGCACATTAAATAGCTTGTCTTTGTTGTGTATTCAATTCAATATAGGTTGAACATGAGTGGAAATCATTGTATTAATACAACATCCCAACTTCATTGGAATTGGGGTTGGAGATACTGTAAATTCAACTTCACTGTTGCACGTTCAAGAAACACACAAGAAAGCCAGTCCATGGATAGTGCCTTCACTTACAAGTCCTACACATCAATATTAGACAGTACAACATGAAACCTAGTAAGTATGTGAGGTTCCTTCGAACAAATAGTCATTGAGTCACAACTCATTTTGTGAACAGTACAAACACAATATTTTCCTGAAGAATGATGTCTCTCACGTAACTCCCATATCCACTCCACAACTTTTAATCCATGTGCTGGCCAGCACGCCGCTATGGAGGTGGGAACGTATCATCGTCGGAGGGGATCAAGATCAATGAGGTCGGCGGACACATTTAAGTCGCCAGCGATTTCTGTATTTATTGTATTGTTTTTTTTTAAACCGGCTCATTCTGTATTTAATAAGGATATACTACTAACAGCTCCAGTCACCCACCGGTCACTGAGTACTCTTCCGCAGATATGACGTCAAGACTATTTGCGCCGCTTTTAAAGGGTATGCAACAACCCGCTTCGATTGGACAGGATGGATTGTGGTGACACCCACATGCGACGCGCTAAATTTGTGCTAGTCAGGAAAATAGAGCCCAATATAAGGTACTCCACTTCATTCAACCATTTTCTATATCGCTTGTCCTCTTTAGTGTCACGGGTGAGTTGGAGGCCTATACCAGCTGACTTTGGGCAAGACACACCCTGAACAGGGCTCATATAGACAACCATTGACCCTTACATCCACGCCTACAGTATGGACAATTTAAAGCCTTAAACTGACCTAATTTAGTCTTAAATTTACCCAAGGATGGATTTGGAATGCAGGAGGGAGTACCCGGAGAGAGACAAAATGAGAAGGAAAAAAAATCCAGAAAATCACATTGTCTGACTTAAATAATTGATTAGCAAATGATGGTGGAAAATAAGTATTCAAAAGTTCCTGTCAATAATTATATATACTTTGTTGGCAACGGCAGAGATCCAACGTTTTCTGTAAGTCTTCACAAGGTTTTCACACACTGTTGCTGGTATTTCGGCCCATTCCTCCATGCAGATCTCCCCTAGAGCAGTCATCCCCAACCAGCGGTCCACGGATCGGTACCGTTCCATGAGGCATTTGTTACCGGGCCGCAGAGAAAGAATGACCAATTTTCCTCATTTCTGTTGTATTGCAATTCGCGTGTCAACGTGTTTTATTTTGAAAATGGACCGGTTCTTCTCCGCCGCACCAGCTGCACGTCTCATTTGACACGTCGAGACTCGAACGCTTCCGAGCGGGCCGGCTAACGGCGGGAGAGCGCAAGGAACGAAATCATTTCATAAACTAATTCAGTTCATTACGTTTACTGAAAGGATTTGTTCTTTTGAACGAAATGTTGCGAACAAAGCAACACTACATCAGGAGTCCGACTTGAAATACGGGTTTATCGCAACATTTAACTCTCACGCACCGAGTCCGCTCTGATGCAGATACAGTCGTAGGTTGCTGCTCGACACAGGCAGAACTACTTTTACGGAGTTAAAAGTCTACTCATTGAGGAGCTACGGAACTGCAGTCTAGTCTGGCTGCCGACAATAACTCCGACCCCCACTCCTGCATCGCTCCCACAGCGGACGCACCATGAACGGCGAAGGAGGAAGCAGAAGTGAGGCAAGCGTGTGTGTGTATATGTTATTTATATATATATATATATATATATATATATATATATATATATATATATATATATATACACATACATACATGCATATATTTTATATACATATAAATATGTATATGTATATATGCGACCCATTGACTTCAACAGACTGTTGCATTCTTTTGAAATGCTTTTCCAAGCCTATACTGCAGCCACGTTCAGTTCTTGTTTGTTTGAATGGGTTTCTCCCTTCAGTCGCCTCTTCAGGAGGTAAAATGCATGCTGCTTTGGGTTAAAGTCGAGTGATTGACTCGGCCAGTCTAAGACCTTCCACATTTCCCCCGTGATGAAATCCTTTGTCGTGTTGGCAGTGTGTTTTGGGTCATTGTCTTGTTCTTCCCCCGATTAGTTTGGATGCATTTTTTTCTGTAAATTTCCAGACAAAATGGTTTTGTCGACTTCAGAAGTCATTCTGCTGCTACCATCATGAGTTACATCATCAATAAAGACGAGTGAGTCCATTCCGGAAGCAGTCATGCAAGCCCAAGCCATGACATTACCTCCACCGTGCTTCACAGGAGAGCTTGTGTGTTTTGGATCAATAGCAGATCCTTTCTTTCTCCATACTTTGGCCTTTCCATCACTTTGGTAGAGGTCTCATCAGTTCATAAAACTTTGTTCCAAACTTTTTGTGGCTCATATCTGTACTTCTTTGCAAAATCCAATCTGGCCTTCCAGTTCTTTTTGCTGATGAGTGGTTTGCAACTCATGGTGGTATGGCCTGTATATTTCTTCTCTCGAAGTCTTCTTCAAACAGTGGATTAGGATACCTTCACCCCTCCCCTGTGGAGGTTGGCAGTGATGTCACCCACTGTTGTCTTTGGGTGATTCTTCAAAGCTCTCACAACGTTTCTGTCATTAACTTCTGTTGATACCCTTGGCTGACCTGTTCGATGCCTGTTGCTCAGTACACCGGGACATTCTTTTTTCAGGACATTCCAAACTGTTGTATTGGCTATGCCCAAATTTTGTGCAATAGCTCTGATCAATTTTCCCTCTTCTTGCCGCTTCAAAATGGTTTGCTTTTCTCACATAGACAGCTCTCTGGCTTTCAAGTTTGCTGAACAGCAAATGCAGTTTTCACAGGTGAAACCCAAAGCCAAAAACAATCAATCTAAAACGCAACAACTGAGCAACTAGAAACACCCACGAGTCACGTGTTCCAATACTTGTGCTCACTTGAAAAGTGGGTGGGTTCGACCAAAAGGTGCTCTGTCCTGAGTTGTTTAACACATCTACATGTAAAAACCTTGAAATAATAGCTGGAATTGTGAACTTTTGTCTCATATTCATCTTTCGATCCGAAACCCACATAAATGTCTTCAGTATACAACAAAAACAAAGGAACTGACCTTGCCGTTCCAATACTTTTGGAGGGGATTCTATTTCATAAACCTCTGACTGGGGCTTGTGTTTTAAGCATTCGCTTTCTGGTCGTCATACGCAAGCAATTTGGTGACTTAGCAAATGTATGTATGTATGAGTTGGATCAGACCACAAGACAAATTTGGTCTTTCCCGATTGTCAGACTACTGCCATCAAATCTTGCTGAATCTAACGCTACACGACATGTATTCCGATACCACCGCATCCTGTCTTTTACGATCACGGAGCATTAGTTTGTCAAATCAAACACTGTCGGCGAGGCGGAACCAGAAGACGTGTGACCATTCAAGGCGACCCAACTATACTATGAACAAGCGATGCCCTATAGAGCATTGTTGAATTTACTGGGATGTCACTTGAGGCAGATGTGCTCACCAGTCGTAACCGTGTCGCCCATTTATAAAATGTGAACGGTTTTTTCCATTTCCCCTTTTACCTATGTATAATGCGCACGGCTGACTTTTGACATTTTTTAAGGGGGGGAATGTGCATTTTACACGAGACATTATGGTAAATGTTGCGCGTTCCTACCCACCTCTGTGTATATAATTGTTTTATATCAAACTGGATCTATAATAGAATGCCTGTTTATCCATCCATCCATCCATTTTCTGAGCCGCTTCTCCTCACCAGGGTCGCGGGCGCGCCGGAGCCTATCCCAGCTGCCATCGGGCAGGAGGCGGGGTACGCCCCGAACCGGTTGCCAGCCAATCGCAGGGCACAAACAAACAAACAAACAACCATTCGCACTCACATTCACACCCACGGGCAATTTAGAGTCTTCAATTAACCTACCATGCATGGTTTTTTTGGGGGATATGGGAGGGAAGCCACGCAGGCACGGGGAGAACATGCAAATACCACACAGGCGGGGCCGAGGATTGAACCCCGGTCCTCAGAACTGTGAGGCAGACGCTCTAACCAGTCTCCACCATGCCGCCTAGAATGCCTGTTTATTCATATAAAATATAATTACAATTAAACTAGTATTATACTAATATTATTATTATTGTGATTATTACTATTGTTGTCGTAATTATTAATTTGATTATTAGTATTTCAGTCTGTTTTTAATTTTATTATTTAGTATTCAATGCGTATTATAGTATAATAATACGGATAAAAGTGCCTTTTTTGTACAATACGATTGCGATGCGATGAAAATGAATTTTGTTACTGTGCAATCAATACTGTTGTCATCTCTTTAGGTTAAATGGCATGCATATTTCATACGGTTAATAACTTTGCTGTTAAAAAGGAGATGCGCAGGATGTGAGCGAAAGTCGTGCGCGAGCACAAACGGCTAACAAAGACTCAGACATTGCTTTTTAACATTTTTGGCTAGATTTGAAAGTGGGTAAAAGTTCAAAGTGTAATACAGTACAATACAAGACGGGAGACAAACACAGGGAGGATGTTTACAGCCTTAACGACAAAAAAAGACCCGCTCCTACAGTGTCTGCAAAAGTATACGCAAAAAAAGGTCACTGTGCAGAATTTCTCACAGTCAGCTGAGCTTTCATCATTTTCTATTGTCAAACAAGCTACTTGGTGGGTGGTCTTTGTCGCAATTGTAGGCACAAATCGTTGATTTATCGTCTCAATGTCACGCTCAGCGGTGACGGGGACAGATCAAAAGGTGATGGAAGACCGCCGACCAAATCGACAAAGCGCTGTCGGAGAGATTGGAATTCTGGCACTTCCATCCACGCCTTCAGAAATGCATCGATGAAAACGGACACCGCGTGATGAATGTTGTTTTCCAAACTTGATTGTGTCAAATGCTATTTCAATACGAGCACATTGATGTCAATAAAATGTGTTTGCAGCTACCGCTTACTATTTTGTGAGTTTTTCAGAAACATCTGTCCTTTCTGCCACACCCTATATTTATCTCTTGACTCTAACACTTTCTAATCATTACTCTCCTAAGTACACTTTCAAGTTCAAGAAGTCTTATACGATGCACCTTGAATGAAATGTCTCATATTTCAAATCTATATCGACTTTTATGTGATTCCTGGACTGCATCCTCAAATGGCTTTATTCTGTGAAATCCTGGAGGCTCACATTTCCAGTAGCTGTCACGAGATATTGGGGGGGGGGGGGGGGGGGAATGACTGTGATTTTTTTTTGATTTTATAAAAACCTACCTTATATATTGCAATGTGAAATAATACAGGATCAGTTTTGGAAAAGTTCATTCTCTACACAAACTAGTTCAAAGTTCAATTCGTTGGTCCAAAAATTAACTCGTTCAGTTCATAATTAAACATTTTGAACTACAACCCCAATTCCGATGAAGTTGGGACGTTGTGTTAAACATAAATAAAAACAGAATGCAATGATTTGCAAATCATGCTCAACCTATATTTAATTGAAAAGTCGACAAAGACAAGCTATTTAATGTTCAAACTGATCAACTTGATTGTTTTTAGCAAATAATCATTCGCTTAGAATTTGATGGCTGCAACACGTTCCAAAAAAAGCTGGGACGGGCTCATGTTGACCACCGTGTTTACATCCCCTTTTCTTTGAACAACATTCAATAAACGTTTGGGAACTGAGGACACGAATTGTTGAAGCTTTGGAGGTGGAATTCTTTCCCCATTCTTGCTCGATGTACAACTTCGGCCGTTCAACAGTCCGGGGTCTCCGTTGTCGTATTTTACGCTTCATAATGCGCCACATATTTTCAATGGGAGACAGGTCTGGACTGCAGGCGGGCTAGTCGAGTACCCGCACTCTTTTACTACGAAGCCACGCTGTTGTAACACGTGCCGAATGTGGTTTGCCATTGTCTTGCTGAAATAAGCAGGGGTGTCCATGAAAAAGACGTTGCTTGGATGGCAGCATATGTTTCTCCAAAACCTGTACGTACCTTTCAGCATTAATGGTGCCTTCACAGATGTGTAAGTTACCCATGTCGTTGGCACGAACACAGCCCCATACCATCACAGATGCTGGCTTTTGAACTTTGCGTCCATAACAATCCGGATGGTTCTTTTCCTCTTTGGCCCGAGGACACAACGTCCACAATTTCCAAAAACAATTTGAAATGTGGACTCGTCGGACCACAGAACACTTTTCCACTTTTCGTCGGTCCATCTTAGATGAGCTTTGGCCCAGAGAAGCCGGCAGCATTTCTGGGTGTTGTTGATAAATGGCTTCTGCTTTGCATAGTAGAGTTTCAAGTTGCACTTGCGGATGTAGCGCCGAACTGTATTTACTGAGATTGGTTTTCTGAAGTGTTCCTGAGCCCATGCGGTGATATCCTTTACACATTGATGTGGGTTTTTGATGCAGTGCCGCCCGAGGGATCGAAGGTCACGGGCATTCAATGTTGGTTTTCGGCCTTGCCGCTGACATGCAGTGATTTCTCCAGATTCTCGGAACCTTTTGATGACCGTAGATGATGAAATCCCTCAATTCCTTGCAATTGTACGTTGAGGAACATTGTCCTTAAACTGTTGGACTATTTTCTCACGCGCTTGTTCACAAAGAGGTGAACCTCTTGAGCAATTCAGGGAAGCTCCTTTTCTACCCAGTCGTGGCACCCACCTGTACCCAATGAGCCTGTTCACCTGTGGGATGTTCCAAACGTGTTTGATGAGCATTCCTCAACTTTCTCCGTCTTTTTGGCCACCTGTCCCAGTTTTTTGGGAATGTGTTACAGCCATAAAATTCAAAGTTAATGATTATTTGCTAAAAACAATCACGTTTATCAGTTTGAACATTAAATATCTTGTCTTTGTCGACTTTTCAATTAAATATAGGTTGAACATGATTTGCCAATCATTGTATTCTGTTTTTATTTATGTTTAACACAACGTCCCAACTTCATTGGAATTGGGGTTGTAAGTTCACCAGTCCATTAATGAACTAGTTCCTAGTTTTTGGGGTTTTTTTTCACCAATGTTGCGACCCTCAAAAAAAGCCATTTCATTTCCCCATTGTTGCCACCCAATTAAGTCGACACTAGTAGCCAGCTACAGCTTTCACCCTACAATCTCAAAAACATGAGGAAACACTTGTTGCTTGAATTGTGTTTTTTAAAATGAATCTTCATTTAACCTACCTTGCATGTTTTTGGGATGTGTGAGGAAACCGGAGTACCTGGAGAAAACCCACACATGCACATGCAAACTCCACACAGGCGAGGCCGGATTTGAACCTGGGTTTTCAGAACTATGAGGCAGATGTCTTAACCAGTCGTCCAATTATGTACTGTATTACAAAAGAACACATTCACTCCCATGTACGCAGTGTCCCTGAACACACCTCGCGCACTCACGCAACTGCCGTGTGCCTGTCAAGTTTTATTCTGAAAAGCGAAATAGGAACTGTAGCAGATCGACAATCTTTTAACCTTTTGAGCATGTCTGACGCAGGTCCCGCTGCGATGTGACTATTGCGCGATGATAATGCTCAAACAAAATGTCTTCGTCCCGCGCTGTTATTCCCTTGTTACTCTGTACTTAACCCTGTACTTAGTCCGACAGTACAATATGGTTGGAGGAGTGAAAATAATCATAATAATTATCCATCCATCCATTTTCTGTACCGCTTCTCCTCACTAGGGTTGCGGGCTACTACTACTACTACTACTACTACTACTAATAATAATAATTATTATTATTAGACGCAGAGTGAACGACTGGTTAGCACATCTGCCTCACAGTTCTGAGGACCATTGTTCAAATCCAGCCTCGCCAGTGTGGAGTTTCCATGTTCTCCCTGTGCCTGCGTGGGTTTTCACTGGGTACTCCGGTTTCCTCGCACATCCCAGAAGCATGAGAAGCATATTAGGTTCATTGAAGACTCTAAATTGGCCGTAGAAAAGCAAGAAAAGAACACCTTGTGTACGGAGCTTGTTTTGGTTCGCTAGTAACCGATGACTAACGGCACTACACTGACCTATAGAAAACAAATCTGTGATGTACTAAATCCGCAATTAGTGAACTGCGATAAAGCAAACCGTTTATGTACTTTGAGAAAGTAATTGAAATAGTAATACTCCTATTACATTTTCAACAGGGTAATATGTACTGCAATTTCTCGTGTATAATACGCACCCCCAAAGTTGACCTCAAAATTCTGGAAAAACCCTTCTACCTCTGTATAATGCATTTTTACAACCCATATGATGATCAAAACATTAAGTATTATCTGTATCTTATTGGGGGTTTTTTTTCAAATAATTTTACTGAAGTTAAGCACTTTATTTGAACACGTAATCCTTTTTTTTTATTTACTTGATCTTATTTTGAAATTCACAGCCCTACTTTTATTGAGTAAATGAGAAAACACACAGTTGTGCTCATATGTTTGATTACCCAGGCAGAATTTGTAAGATGGGTACAATTCTTGAAAGAAAACATGAAGGACCTGGCAAAACACATTTCATTTTATTTTAATAGGATTCGAATTAAACGGTCAAGCATTTCAAAATAGCATTGTCAATAAACAAAACATAACCATAAAGAAATGAATAACGGTTGTTGTTTAGTCATCAGTCGTATTTCAAAATAAAACAGTATTTCACACATTCTGCCAGGGTATGCAAACGTATGAGCACAACTATACACATATATTTTTATAACCACTAGGTGGCGGTGGCATTTTGGAATGAAAGTGTACAGCTTTTTCATAACCACTAGATGGCGGCATACATTTATAAAATGTGAAAGTTTTTTTCCCCCCATTTGCCCCTATACCTATGTATAATGCGCACTATTGACTTTTGGCAATTGTTTGGGTGGGGTTGGGGGAATGCGCATTATACACAAGAATTTACGGTAATTGTAACCGACTCGATTTCCAAAATAATTTGACCAACACTGATGACCGGTTGGATGGCGTGTCACATAACGTCACGTATGAGGGCAGTGTTCTGTTCGCCTTTGCGGGTATAATACCAAATTGTTGGGTTTGTGAAATTTGGAGAGTCCGCTGTACAGATGAAGTGCACTCACGCTGTATTCCTCTCCATGGCAGACAGTAAGAGTGCGGCAGAGCAGGAGGAAGACGAGGGGACGCAGTGGAGCTGCACCGGCTGCACCTTCCTCAACCACCCGGCCCTCAACCGCTGTGAAGAGTGTGACCTCCTACGGGACTTCTGAGCCAGAGAGGCTGTGACGCGCCCCTCTACCTGCTTTCTACCACGCTTGAATTGGGGGGGGGGGGGGGGGGGGAAATCAGGCTATGTGATTCTTCCCCTATGAAATCTCTGATGGGGTGTAATCATCGTGCAGCCTCTTTCCTCCTTGTTTTTACCCCTCTAAAATTTGCAGAATGCTGTCCTCCTGAAGGTTTGACTGGATACTGTTTACAGCTTGTTTCTTCCATACTTAAGGCAGGCACAGTTGGATAATACCTCACGTTAGACACTCAAGATTGTGTGGGGTCCTTTTTTTCCGCTCAACTTCCCCCCTCCCTCGGGGGGCGGGGGGGATACCTCGCTGCTCCCACTTCCAGTATTACGATTGCAGCCCCTTGCAGTGTCACATGTACACAACACAGGTTCCAATGTGCCTTTTGCGGAATGGAGTTTTTCCTCGTGTGGTGGCACGTCAAGGGGATTTGGGAATGTCGGGCCGCTGCTCTCTATCTGAAGGGAAAACTAAGACTACTCGTGGACTTGGTTTGCTGTTTCTAGAGGATGTTAAAGGGGAAGCTTGCAGCATCACTGCCTTTGAAATGTGCCTCATAGCCCTGCCCCCTTTTTTTCCAATATTCCTTCCTTTTGACTTAAAAAAATGAAAAATTGCATGCTTTGTGTACAGAAAGTCCCTTTTTACTGTACATAAGTTCAGAATGTGCCTTCTTCCTCACACTATGAATCAAATGTATTTCCGGTAAGTATAGCTTTATAGACATTTTTAGTTTCCCTCTTATTAAACCAATAAGTGAAACAACCCCCCCCTCCTTTGTAAGCTTCTTAGTTGAGTTCTGCAGGAGCAGGAAAGAAAGTCAATAAAATCTCGCAGTCATCACAAAGCTCCACCTGCTATCGCTCTGTGTCACTCCTCGCTGTTCTGTGGACCATCTGCAGAGGAAGCAAAGCAGCATTTCTTTTATGGTTTTTTTCCAGGACACCAAAAATGCCAGAAATCACAATTCCAATCTGCCCTTTTTTTTTTTTTTATCTGACAACTGGAATGTGGGTTGAATATTTTGGGGACAGCAACACCTGAGTGCAAAAAGACATCATTTCCAGTCCAATCTTCAACATCTGAATGCTCCTCCGACTGCTAAGGAAAATGTCCTATTTGTTATTGTACGTCCTTTGTGCTTAAAAAAAAAGAAAAAAAAATCCTTTTTTCTTTGCGGTACCGAGGTTCATAGTGAATATGTCTAAAGTGTCCTTAATAAAGTTAGGAATTTTTACTTTGAGTGGAACTACAAATAAGCACAATTTGACTATTCACTTTTGTCTACTTTTTTTTTATTATCATTTGGCTCAGTTGATCCTCAGCTTTTATTGGTGAGGGTGCTTCTACCTAATAACCTTAATGTGGAGTTTTTATTTTCTGTTTTCGCCCTTCGTGTTTAAAAATGAAATATATTTGCATTTGCTCCTTTAGAACTATTAAATTTGTATCTTTTAATCTGTGTTTTATAACCAAATTTCAAATCCATCAAAAGCAGAAGATGAAAAATGTCTCCGAAGCACTTAATGCGAAACTTTTGTCCTTTTTTGCAGCCCAAAGAAAAACATTTCAGCTTGATCTGGAACTTGGTTTGAAGAGGAAGTTTATTCGGATTTTATCAAATGGAGAGGAGAAAAAAATAATTTCGATATCTTTTTGGTTTTATCTGGGAAAACTCTGTAACAGATAAGTTATTTGTTTAAAAAAAAAAAAAAAAAAAAAAAGGAAATAAAACCTGAAAAGATTTTTGGGAAAGAGCGTGAGTATGACTGTGTTGTGTTTTGTCCACTAGGTGGCAGATAATGGCTTGGTTTCAAGGTGTCATCAGAATCAGAATCTTCTTTATTTGCCAAGTATGTCAAAAAAAAAAAAAACAATGTGTCTCCGGTAATCGGAGCCGCTCGCTCTAGTACGACAAAAGACATTGACAAAAAAAAAAAAAACAGTCACTGAGCAGTAAAGGGTTTGCTGGTTATCTGGTACACTTTTAAAATGTGTTTTTGACAATTGCGCAACAAGATGCAGAGTCCTCCAGCATGCATGAATGATCCTTATTGCTGCCAATTTTCAATTGCTTTCAAAAGCTTGTCAAGCACCCATCCTCAAACTGATCATCAACGTGTCAACTTGTGAGCATTTAAGAATGGAATCAATTGTTTTTCGAGGGATGGAAGAATATCGATGCCAATTGATTTAGGGTCCACTCGATATACGCTTAGCGGCTGTCTCCCGGCAGGGCGGCTTGGAAGAATGCAGCTTATCAAGTTGTGGGGGAGGTTTTGGCACCGGGTCAGAGTCACTCCGGCAATTGTGGCAGAACTAGTCAAAAGTCCCAGTCATTATGACACGTTAACACAGTTTGTAAGTAGCCTTACTGAAGATCTCGTTCCGAGTTGTGCAGAATCTGTCAAAGATGCTAACCTTGGAAGTCCTCAATCGCAACATCCCACAATTCATGAGTGACGGTGAGCCCAAAACCTTTAAAAGATAAAAAAGCTCGCTCGAACGCTCGCTTGCATCGTTGTAAACTTGGTCTCCGAGTTGGAGTACAACCCAACGAAACTCAGACTTAATGGCACAGCTGACGGAGTCTGAACACTCGTTAAAACATTGCACAAGCCCGCCGAGTTGATGTCGATGCTCAGTCTGAGGATGCAAAGTGCGATGTGCACCTCATCCCCGGTGCCGGCGCTTGCTCCCTAGTGCCGCGATGGCCCGTGAAAACTGGGAGCTCAAACAAGCGGTTCCTGCGTCGCGCCGCGGAGGATATCAGCCAGCTCAAGCAGACCGTTGAGATGCTCAAAGTGGAACATTCTCAAAGCGTTGTTACAAGTGACAGCGCTGGAATCGGACGTGCGCCTTATTCAGAGGCTAAAATCGCACGACGAGAATTACAGGCGGCCCGTGAATTCATTGTCTTCCTACAACAAAGACTGTCCGATGAAATCAGCGAGCGCACACCTGTCAGCCTGTCTCCGAGATTCGACGCACCTGTCCCAGAGCTCGGTCCAGACCTCCCAGGGGTGCCGTGCCAAGTGTGGTCTGCCTCAACGACTCGCATGGGTTGCTCTCTTTTCCAGGTGTCTCTGCAGGTATGACCTTAAAAGACTTGCGCGCAACATTCCGAGGTTCGAACCCTAACAACCCGGGTCACACGACACAGCCGCGTACCTTAAAGACATTGACTTTTACCTTAAGCGATTTCCTTCTGCTACTACTGACGACGGATTGTACCTTATTAAACTTACATCTAGCCGAGGAGTAAGTAGCTTAATTGAACAACTGGCTGATTACCCGGCTCTCCGCCAGGCATTGTCTCAAGAATTCGGTGATCCAGAGACCGCGACCGACCGGCTTATCTGCAGATCTCACAGTTAAACCGGGGAGACTTGAGACACCACAAGCTTATTACTGTCGTTTGTGCAAAGCATATGTCGTGTTTCTAAATGAACTGAAGATGGAAGAAGACATACATTTGAAAAGTATTTTCGTTGGAAACTTGCACCCAAATATTAAACACCATTTGGGAGTGGCAGCGTACCCTCGCACGCTGTCCAGCTCACAACGTCTGAGCATTCCAGACAGAGAGAGAGTCGTGATTGGTGCAGATCCTAATGGACATGTTGGTGAAGGAAACAGGGGTGATGAAGAAGTGACGGGTAAGTACGGGATCCAGGAAAGGAACTTGGAGGGGCAGATAGATGGTGGTAGACTTTGCAAAAAGGATACAAATGGCTGTAGTGAACACTTTTTTCCAGAAGAGACAGGAACATAGGGTGACCCACAAGAAGGGAGGTAGAAGCACGCAGGTGGATTACATCTTGTGCAGACGATGTCATCTGAAGGAGGTTACCGACTGTAAGGTAGCGGTAGGGGAGAGTGTGGCGAGACGGCATAGGATGGTGGTGTGTAAAATGACTCTGGTGGTGGGGAGGAAGATGAGGAAGACAAAGGCAGAGCAGAGAACCGTGTGGTGGAAGCTGAGACGGGACGAGTGTTGTGCAGCTTTTCGGGAAGAGCTGAGACAGGCTCTCGGTGGACGGGAGGAGCTTCCAGAAGACTGGACCGCTGCGGCCAAGGTGATCAGAGAGGCAGGCAGGAGAGTACTTGGTGTATCTTCTGGCAGGAAAGGAGAGGAGGAGACTTGGTGGTGGAACCTCACGGTACAGGAAATCATACAAGGAAAAAGGTTACCTAAGAAGAAGTGGGAGAAAAGGATCTATCCAGTTTGGCCAGACAGAGGGATAGAGATGGGAAGGATGTGCAGCAGGTTAGAGTGATTAAGGATAGAGATCAGAATCATCTTTATTTGCCAAGTATGTCCAAAACACACAAGGAATTTGTCTCCGGTAGTTGGAGCCGCTCGAGTACGACAAGAGACAGTCAATTTACAGAACACTTTGGGGACATAAAGACATTGACAAAAACCTGACCTCGAGCACTTAGAGCAGTTCGAACGACTCATATTGCAATAGTCCGGTGCAATGACCATTGTGCAAAGGGCGCTGAGACTTCAAGGAGTGTATGCGGTTTAAAGTGACAAGTAGTGCGATCATCTGGGACAATGTCGGTTGTGCAAATGTGACAGATACTCCTCAATCAGTGTGCAAATGGAGCAGATGCTACTTTGGCATGAGTGGCCAGTATATGCAAATAGTGCAGCATGGCGAGACAACTACAGTGAGTGCACAAGTAATAAATAATTGGCCCCACAGAAATGTGACAACGAACTCAAGTCAAAAAATTGCCGGCTTGTTGTAATGGAATTATAGGTTAGGTGTTTAAGAAGTTGATCGCAAGAGGGAAGAAGCTGTTGGAATGTCTACTAGTTCTAGTTTGCGTTGATCGGTAGCGCCTACCTGAGGGAAGGAGCCGGAAGAGCCGGTGACCGGGGTGCGGACGGTCCGAGAGGATTTTGCACGCCCTTGTCTTAGTTCTGGCAGCGTGCAAGTCCTCAATGGTGGGTAGGGGGGTACCGACAATCCTTTCAGCAGTTTTGATTGTCCGTTGCAGTCGGAGTTTGTCCTTTTTTGTAGCAGCACCGAACCAGACTGTGATGGAAGAACACAGGACCGATTCGATGACCGCTGCGTAGAACTGTCTCAGCGGCTCCGGTGGCAGGCCGTGCTTTCTCAGAAGCCGCAGGAAGTACATCCTCTGCTGGGCCTTTTTGAGGACGGAGTTGATGTTGTTCGCCCACTTCAGGTCCTGAGAGATTGTAATTCCCAGGAACTTGAAGGTCTCGACGGTTGACACAAGGCAGCTGGACAACGTGAGGGGCAGCTGTGGCGAAGGATGCCTCCTGAAGTCCACGATCATCTCTACCGTCTTGAGCGTGTTCAGCTCCAGGTTGCGTCGGCCGCACCGCAGCTCCGGCCGCTCCGCTTCCTGTCGATATGCAGACTCGTCACCGTCCTTGATGAGGCCGATGACAGTGGTGTCATCTGCAAACTTCAGGAGCTTGACAGTCGGGTTCGCTGAGGTGCAGTCGTTCGTGTAGAGAGAGAAGAGCAGCGGAGAGAGGACACAACCTTGGGGCGTCCCAGTGCTGATGCTGCGTGTGGATGAGGTGGCCTCCCCCAGCCTCACCTGCTGTGTCCTGCCCGTCAGAAAGCTGTAAATCCACTGGCAGATGGCAGGTGAGACGCTGAGCTGGAGAAGCTTGGTTGAAAGGAGTTCAGGGATGATGGTGTTGAACGCTGAGCTGAAGTCCACGAACAGGATCCTCGCGTAGGTCCCTGCACTGTCGAGGTGTTCTAGGATGAAGTGCGGTCCCGTGTTGACTGCATCATCCGCAGACCTGTTCGCTCGGTAGGCAAACTGCAGGGGGTCCAGCAGGGGACCTGTGACACTCTCGAGGTGGTCCAGCACGAGACGTTCAAAGGACTTCGTGACCACAGATGTCAAAGCGACAGGCCTGTAGTCATTCAGACCCGAGATTGCAGGTTTCTTGGGGACTGGAATGATGGTGGAGCGTTTGAAACAGGATGGAACTTCGCATATTTCCAAAGATTTGTTAAAGATCTGAGTGAAGACTGGAGCGAGCTGCTCCGCGCAGACTTTGAGGCAGGATGGGGACACATGGTCCGGTCCTGCCGCTTTGTTAATCTTCTGTTGTTTGAAGATGCGTCTCAGATGGAAATATGTTGACTAGTGCCAGCAGTGTGCTTGCTAGATGGAAAGAATACTTCAAGGAGTTGATGAATAAGGAAAATGAGAGCAAAGGGCGAGTAGAAGAGGCACGTGTGGTGGACCAGGAAGTGGCAATGATTAGTAAGGGGGAAGTTAGAAAGGCATTAAAGAGGATGAAAAATGGAAAGGCAGTCGGTCCTGATAACATTCCTGTGGAGGTATGGAAGCATCTAGGAGAGGTGGCTGTGGAGTTTTTGACCAGCTTGTTCAATAGAATTATTTTAAGAACAAGGGTGATGTGCAGAGCTGTGGGAACTATAGAGGAATAAAGTTGATGAGCCACACAATGAAGTTATGGGAAAGAGTCGTGGAGGCTAGACTCAGGACAGAAGTGAGTATTTGCGAGTATGGTTTCATGGCTGGAAAGAGTACCACAGATGCATTATTTGCCTTGAGGATGTCGATGGAAAAGTACAGAGAAGGTCAGAAGGAGCTACATTGTGTCTTTGTAGATCTAGAGAAAGTCTATGACAGAGTACCCAGAGAGGAACTGTGGTACTGTATGCGGAAGTCTGGCGTGGCAGAGAAGTATGTTAGAATAATACAGGACATGTACGATGGCAGCAGAACAGCGGTGAGGTGTTCTGTAGGTGTGACAGAAGAATTTAAGGTGGACGTGGGACTGCATCAGGGATCGGCCCTGAGCCCCTTCCTGTTTGCAGTGGGCATAGGCTGACAGATGAGGTTAGACTGGAATCCCCGTGGACCGTGATGTTTGCAGATGACATTGTGATCTGCAGGGAGCAGGTGGAGGAACAGTTAGAAAGATGGAGGCATGCGGAGGAATGAAGATTATCCGAAGTAAGACAGAATATATGTGCATGACTGAGAGGGGTGGAGGGAGAAGAGTGAGGCTACAGGGAGAAGAGATAGCAAGGGTGGAGGACTTTAAATACTTGGGGTCAACCGTCCAGAGCAACGGGGAGTGTGGTCAGGAAGTGAAGAAACGGGTCCAAGCAGGTCGGAACGGGTGGAGGAAGGTCTCGGGTGTGTTGTGTGACAGAAGAGTCTCTGCTGGGATGAAGGGCAAAGTTTATAATTTACTGAAAATGTATGGGCAGACCTGATGAGGGATGTGCGAGCAAGGTGGCATCCACAAACTTGGCTCAGTTACACCAGTTCTGTCAGGAGGAATGGGGCAAAATTCCTGCTAACTATTGTGTGAGAAGCTTGTGGAAGGATATCCAAAACATTTGCCCAGTTATACAGTTTAAAGGCAATAGTACCAAATACTCACGAAATGTATGTAAAATTCTGACTTTGAAGAAAGTCATGAACAATTGTTTAAAAAAAAAAAAAAAAAATCATTCTCCCATTACTCTGGCATTTAGCAAATATAAATAATTTTGGTCATCCTAATTGACATAAAACAGAAAGCTTAGTCTGATTTAATGTCAGAGAGTGAGGGGGAAAAAAGCATGTGGGTCTCTTTATATTGTGGATGTAAATGTCTGGTTTCAACTGGAACTCTTGCCACAAGTGCTTTCTAATGTATAAGAATGACGCCGAAGTTAAATCCAATTACATCTTGGCGCCAAGACTGCGAAAAGCAGTTGTGATTTGTAGTGGACAAGAACGGAACAAGAATGACTGCTTCAATTGCTTGTGTATTTCATTTAAAAAACAACATACCAATCGAGTCATGTACAGAATAGCCTTCCTCACTTTGAGGCAACATGAGAAAACAACACGTGCTGCTTCAATTTAAAAAGTCAGTGCTCCAGTCAGTAGCTTGTCGGGAGCATAGTGCATTGCACTTTTACACTTTGTAAAGAGCAAAGAAATACGATTTATTTTATGATGCCAAAAAGAAGAGGTATGTTTACATCACGTTTATGGGCACCCTTGGTCTCTTTCAGCCATACAATACACACTCAGTGATTGGTCAGCATTTTTCTGCATATGTGAACAATCCGAGTGAACCAGAAATTAAGGATGAGATAGGGAAAGCCATTTGAGCATTTATTCAGTGTCCTTGTTATCCATCTTGAGATCCATTTACAAGCCCAATTCCAATGAAGTTGGGACGTTGTGTTAAACATAAATAAAAACAGAATACAATGATTTGCAAATCATGTTCAACCTAGATTTAATTGAATACACTACAAAGACAAGATATTTCACGTTCAAACTGATCAACTTTCTTGTTTTTAGCAAAAAAATCATGAACTTAGAATTTGATGGCTGCAACTAGAAAAGCTGGGACAGGTAGCAAAAAAAGACGGAGAAATGCTCATCCAACAGCTGTTTGGAACATCCCACAGGTGAGCAGGCTCATTGGGAACAGGTGGGGGCCATGATTGCTTCCCTGAATGGCTCAGTCATTCACGAGCAAAGATGGGGCGAGGTTCACCTCTTTGGGAACAAGTGTGTGAGAAAATAGTCGAACGGTTTACGGACAATGTTCCTCAAAGTACAATTCCAAGGAATTCAGGGATTTCATCATCTACGGTCCGTAATATCATCAAAAGGTTCAGAGAATCTGGAGAAGTCACTGCATGGAAGCGGCAAGGCCGAAAACCAACCTTGAATGACCGTGACCTTCGATCCCTCGGGCGGCACTGCATCAAAAACCGACATCAATGTGTAAAGGATATCACCGCATGGGCTCAGGAACGCTTCACAAAATCAATGTCAGTAAATACAGTTCGGTGCTACGTCCGTAAGTGCAACTTGAAACTCTACTATGCAAAGCAAACGCCAATCAACAACACCCAGAAACCCGCCGGCTTCTCTGGGCCCGAGCTCATCTCAGATGGACTGACGCCAAGTAGAAAAGTGTTCTGCGGTCCGACAAGTTCACGTTTCAACTTGTCTTTGGAAATTGTGGACGTCGTGTCCTCCGGGCAAAAGAGGAAAAGAACCATCCGGACTGTTATGGACGCAAAGGTCAAAAGCCAGCATCTGTGATGCTATGGGGCTGTGTTAGTGCCAATGGCTTGGGTAACTTACACATCTGTGAAGGCACCATTAATGTTGAAAGGGGCATACAGGTTTTGGAGAAACATATGCTGCCATCCAAGGGACGTCTTTTCAAATGGACGCCCCTGCTTTTTTCAGCAAGACAATGCCAAACCACATGTGTTACAACAGCGTGGCTTCGTAGTAAAAGAGTGCGGGTACTAGACTGGCCTGCCTGCAGTCCAGACCCGTCTCCCATTGAAAACGCGTGGCGCATTATGAAGCGTAAAATACGACAACGGAGACCCCGGACTGTTGAACAGCTGAAGCTGTACGTCAAGCAAGAATGGGAAAGAATTCCACCTCCAAAGCTTCAACAATTTAATTGGTGTCCTCAGTTCCCAAACGTTTATTGAATGTTGTTCAAAGAAAAGGTGATGTAACACAGCGGTCAACATGAGCCTGTCCCAGCTTTTTTTTGGGAACGTGTCGCAGCCATCAAATTCGAAGTTAATGATTATTTGCTAAAAACAATAAAGTTGATCAGTTCGAACGTGAAATATCTTGTCTTTGTAGTGTATTCAATTAAATATAGGCTGAACATGATTTGCAAATCATTGTATTCTATTTTTATTTATGTTTAACACAACGTCGCAGCTTCATTGGAATTGGGGTTGTACTAGTATATTGCTGTATGACAAAGCAAGATGTCTTTGTTTGAGGGGGAGGGGCGCCAGTTGCATGAGTCAGATGATAACTAACTGCCTGTTCATGTATCTATGACCTCACTGAAGTTGAAATAGGCAGACGCTTCTTAGCAGCAGTCTGGAACTGTCTCCTTCAATGCATATCTCTTATTATTCTCAAATTGCTTGCCTTAAGCTAACACATTTCCCCTGAGGTCATTCGAGTCGGGCCCTACTAGTGCAGTGCTGAATTGTCTCGCTAGAGAGGACAAAGAGTGTACTCATACACGGACCTAATGCTGGATATGAAGGATAACAAATAAATGCTCAAACAGCTTTTCATAATGATTTAAAAAAATATTTTTTTTTTAGCATCCTTCTTTTTCGATGATAATTAAGAATGTAAACCCACGAATAAAAACATTACCTGTATATTCATAAAGGTTTTATGACGGCGACAGTATGACCCTGGAATGGGTTGATAACATTTCCATTGTTTCCTATGGGAAAACCGATTTGAAATCCGAACAAATCGGACGCCTTGTTATGATTTTGTTTTTCCGGTACAGTAATTTGCTTCTCGAATCAGAAGCCATTGTGATTACTCCTGTAGCTCTGAATCAGAGACATCAGTTCCGACATGTCCGACACATGCGGGTAGGCGTTCATGACGCCGTCAACTGTGTCCTTGGGGAAGAGTGTGCTCAGCTGGGTCCTCATCTCCTTGCGCAGCTCGCCTGACGGGCTCCCAGCGCGGTTGCCGTGCGCCCACGCGTCTTTGGGCAGGCTTTGGCTCTGCTTGTGTGCGGGCTGCCTGAAGTAGTGCGTCTCAGAAAAGTGTGAGGGATGCTCCTGCTGATGGAAAGGCACAGCCGGGTAGGAGGCCCAGGCAGGGTGGCGGGCGTGAGGTCGCGCCCCAGCCCGATGGTAACCACACGTACAGCGAGGGCACGCGGACCGCTCGCAGCTATGTCGAGGGAGGTAGTAAGTTCCTCCGCTGAACTTTTGGTTGTTGCCGCTGTGCGACCCCGAGAGGGAGTAGTCGTCGTGGCTCGGGCTGTAGCTGGCCACCCCGCTGCTGAAGCTGTAGGGGGGCCTGCTTACGCCGTAGGGCCCATCCTGGAATTGGAGTTTGGACATGCAGCTGTCCAGTGAGCTGAACGCTTCATCCGCTTCCATGTTTGGCCAAGGCGGGGGGCCTGCCGGACCCTTGGGGCTGCTGCTGTCTCGCCGGTAGACGAAGTGGTCACCGTGCGGAGGCTCGTCTGTGTTGGCGGAGGGGGTATATTCGCGTGGATGCGTGTCTTGAATGGTCGGTTTGTAGCTTGAGGTCTTGGCTCTGTCCCTGAGCTCGTCGGCCACAGACAGTTGTGATTGGTTGGTCCTTTCCGGGTGATAGAACTTGCACTTCACGCCATACGTACACTTTTTTCCTAAAAGAAAAAAAGTGATGTCAGCCCTTAGTATGCCATTCAAAAAGCCTCGCGAGCATGGCTGATGTATGGCTATATTGTTATTGGTTATTGATCTAAGGGGCAATTATGATTCATCCATCCGTCCATCCGTTTTCTGAGCCCGCTTCTCCTCACAAGGGTCGCGGGCGTGCTGGAGCCTATCCCAACTATAAGTTACGACACCATAATAAACATTGTTTTTGCGTCTGAACAATGTAAAGGCAGACTTTTTGACCCCAGCTTTTGTATCGGATCGAATCGGATTGACCGATAATGTTGTGGTCGGTGCGTTCATAATAAAATTGGATGTGTAACAGAGACATGAACCAACCGTAAGGACAGTGGAGCAGTTTGTTGTCTGCATTCTTTGGCTTCTTTCGTAGAAAATCATCAATGGTGGGACCGTTTCTACCCAAAGGATCATCTGGAGGCATGAACCTGTAGCGGCGGGAAAAAAAGTCGGTAATATCAAATAGATTCACTTGACAACATGAATATTGTACGCAAAAAAGTGTTTGACAGCATATGTCTCACTTGTCATTGGCAAAGGTGTACATCAGCAGTCGCTCCTCGATGAACTTCTTCCACTGGGGATTCTCCGTTTGAAGGTCACGGTAGTTGTCGTTGGATACGATGATCCCGTCTACGTCGTAAGCCAGCCTCACGATGTAGCGGTCGTCGTAGCACACCACCCTCTTGCCGTTCACGCAACGGGATGGTGTGTACACTAAAATCTTCCTCCTCTCGAGATCATGGAGTATGTGTTGATCTGTCAGGCACAAGACAAGATTAGCCGAAAATCACATTTCTATACAATGGAAGATTTCTTGGGAAATGGATATATTTATAAAAAAAAAAAAAAAAAAAAAAAAAAAAAATTCTCTCTTGCTTGTCTATTGTGCTTTTTTTTTTTTTTTTTTTTTTTTTTTTTTTTACATGTATCTATAAATTTCAATTGGGTTTTCAACATCAGTGATATAATAGAACAAACAACACAATAATCTAGCAGACAACGGAATTTTTCTATTCACATGGTTTGCGGTGCAGGGCAAAATTCATATTGCTCAATCATCACAGCCCTTATAGCTGAAAGGGGGGAAAAAATGCTATTTGCCAGTCACACCCACAGGGATGAATATGAATGGAATGGAAGACTGAATAAGTGCTGTGTATTTAATATAAAATAGAACATTACGAGGTAAGCACAACTCGTTTATTTCAACAGTAATTTTACTCTGTTTTTTGTTAACTCACATTTGTAAGAAGAACAAACAGCAATGTCTGGTGGTGCACTGGTCCAATGCAGTCGCCACCGGTTTGGACGAAGCTTTTTTTTTTTTTTTTTTCAATACAGTATAATTTAATTTGTAATTTATTACACTCAGTAAAATTCAAAGTCACCCTCTGCTGTATGTTTTTGAGTTGCCATGCCACACAGAGAACCAGACCACACACATGGCAGGCATGCGAAGAGAGATCTCGGAGTCAAGGGTGCGCATTTCGTGTTCGAGGACAACGCAACAGTTTTTTGTGTGTGTGTGTGAACGGAGGCCTTCTACACATCTGGCATTTGAAACTGATGAGAGAACCTCTCCTTCCCTTGGAAGGGAGTCGGCCGAGCATAAATCTCGCTCCTATGCTCTGCAAACTATCAACATAGGTGCTTCGTAAATGCCTTGCTTGTAATGTCTCCATGTTTTGTAGTCTTTAGCTATAATATAAGCTATAATAAATAATGTCACTGCCATGATATTGAGCCAGAAAACCGGGGACACATGAGGATATGCTTTACTGTACACGCACTCTTCTCTGAGTTGTTTTTCCTCGCTTACTAGCACCTAGATAGATACATTTCGGAACCGAGTGTCTGAATCAGATCACAGAAATTTCTGAGAGAAAAGGGTTTGAGCCCCTATGAATGCGGCAGTTCAGCCAAGACCTCATACAATTTTGTCAAAGCTCTCTGGTTCACTGTGCTTTACCTGCCTACTGCTTTTTCCAATGTCGCAGTCCTGGATAGTCACTTTTGGTTTTGATTTGACTTCAAGGGAAGAAGCTACCCATTGACGAGGGTGTTCCAGGGCTATTGTGAGCCAACAACAATCTACAATGCTGCAAATTGCGACAGTTTAGAAGCCCCACAACTGTCTTATGATTCTATTTTGACACAGTGTGTTGGCGACTTGTTGGTTTGTGCTGCCACAGAGCAGCAATGCAGACATGGCTCCCTTCTCAACCTTCCAGAAGGGGAGGGTCACAAGGAGAGTCTGTAACGGCAGGACAACGTATCTCTCCAAAGAGGTCTGATGCCATTCAGAACCAAAACCACAAATGATGTCCTTTTTGGGAATGTCTCGCTTGGACTCGTGTAGCGGAGGAAGGGTTTCTTGCAATGATGTGAGCATAGCAATCGGACCCACTTTGGGATCCCTGATCTCACCAAACCAGCCAACACAGACTGCGGATGAATATGCAGGCTGCACAACATCAGTACTTCTACAAAAAACACGGGGACTGCCTTTGGCCTATAGCATGTCTTGCTGCGGCCACCCAGCCGGCGAGCTACCAGCACGGAAGGAAAAAGCAGCCTCACATCAACTCTACTCCAGTTCTCCTCCACTCAACTGAGAAAGGGGTGAGTTTAGCGTTTGGAATATTTCTACAGTTTGCAAGGTATAAAAACGGACATTTTATCTTCTGTTAACAAACATCAACGGCACGTCCACAAGCTCCGCTTGCAGTTCCTCTCAATGCCAGTGTGTGGCGCCTCACGTGCATGGGTGAATATTAAACCACATAGTCTGCTTGAAAGGAGTGTCCCTCCAATCTTTCGGTCAGGGACGGAGTCTTTTGAAGACAGGAATCAAGATTTGACGGGAAGCTGCTAATTAGGTTACGGTCCACTCGACGTCCACCAGGCACTGTCCTAGGCACTGCTGTCTCACAGCAGGGCAGCGTGGAGGAGTAGGGGGTTCTCAGGTCGTCGCGACTCTCTGTGACGCCTCAAAGCTGCGGCGTGCATGTCCGCTATATATTTGTTGTTCGAAACGGATAAGAGAACCTGTCTTCCAGGTCTCTACGTTTTGTGCTCCCTCACCCAGTCAAGCTATAATAATGTTTCTGCCATGATAAGTAGTCAGCGATGCAGGGAGACAGGAGGATGATTCACTGAACACGTTCATCTCTAACTTGTCTGTCTCTCTTCATGCTCAGCCCCAAGATAATCCATTTCTTAAAGACAGGTGTCTGGATCAGATACGTTTTTGCTTCATCTCATGCCGACAAACTCAAATTCCTGCGACAGAAGTCGGCTGGCAAAGGCTCCAGATCCCTGCGGCTTTCAAAAGGTCAAGCAATATAGAAAATGGATGGCAATGTTGGTACGAGCACGCCAAACATTGTTAACTATGACAAGAGGTGCCGTGGTCGGTCCACCAATATAATCGACCACGGAAGAAGGTGTTAGAGGGTCATTAGGGCAATTAGAAAGTCCATATTCTCATAATTGAACATGATTTTAAAAAACAGTTAAGATGTCAGCTTTGTGGTAGAATTCATGCACTTTGTTTGTTGTAAAACTAGCACAGTTGCACAATGCACTGTATGTTAAAGTCATAAATTGTCACTGTTGGAAGAAACCTCCTATGTCCAAGTTTTTCAAAAATCGATAGTATTGGTCAGTCCCCAGGTGGATCTGTTCTTTTTACTAATTACTGACCAATCTAAAGCGTTGAAAATGGCTTGACGATGCAATATTAATCACGGAACTTTTTTTTTTTTTTGGTTTCTTGAAAAGTGATGTTTATGAGACCCAGGGATTCCGCGAAGGGATGGCGGCGAAATGAAAAATGCCGTGCCTCCTGAGTCCGCGGTTAATGCGGGGAATCATGGCATCATCGTGACTTCACAGGTGGGTGCGGTAAGGTTGAGAATTCTTCCATTTAAAACCCGCTGATTCATGTTGCAATGATGGGTCATGTGACCTTACCTGTAATAGGGGCCTCGGGTCGCGGCTGCTCCTTCCTCCACAGGGGAATGAACACGGTGATGTCTCGCAGTCCCTTTTCCCAGAACCAGTTCACTGCCATCTGGAGGCCCTGACACGAGAACACTTTCTTGTCTCCATAGCTACACACACACACACACACACACACACACACACACACACACACTTTGGAGTCAACAACAGCACCGCACTATCGTTTTTTTCAGGAAGGAGACAGCTCAACAGTGACACTTCTGCGAGTACTGTACTGCCGATAACACAGTACCATATAAATGTTGTGGTTTAATGTGCACCCAAGGTTAACGTTATATAATCCGTCCGATTTAGTTTCCTCCTGATGTCACCTCTTAACTAGAAAGCTTGTCACATGAGGAAAATTCGCTTTCAATGAACTAAGTAACTTGTAACCTGTCTGGCATCATTTGTGGCGTTGTCGCCTTGTACACGCTCCAAAACTATTCCTACACTGCAAAGTGCGTAAGCCGAATAATTTGGGGATTTTGAATGACATGAATGAGTTATTGCACTTCATATTGGTTTGCTATTCGGCGGTCTTGCGCCATCTTGGAATGGTAACGTGTTAATAGTTGAATTTCACTGAAACATTTGCCATGGTGCATTAAAAAAAAAAAAAAAAAAAAAAAAAAGGTTTACACCACTTTGCTAACGGCGCTGGCTCTCTTTCCAAATCATTTCAATTGTATTTGGAGCTTCCTTATCATGAATGTGTCAGGTGAGCAAAAAAAAGGTGTGACCGAGAACAATCTATCCCTCCTTTTCTTTATTGACAACTTCCTTGTGAGCTCGTGTTGATTACTCAGACGCAACTGTTACAAGCGTTGTGTTACATGTTTGAGAGGCAGTCGTTGGAATGCGACGGCTAGTTAAAAGTGGCGCTCTGGCCTGTGGGAATTTTGTGAGTCGCTGAAGAAAAAGAGAAGCGAATGTCACATTTTCACTTCCTGGTACTTCAAAGAGGAAGTGAGGTTGGGTGCGAACTGAATTAACAGGCGCTGATATCGGGCGAAATGTCAGTTATTAATTAGTTGGTTAACGTTTTGTGAAGAATAAATTGATTACTATGGTGATCCCACCTTGAGTTCAGTGTTCCTCATGAATGATATTTACACTTCTCCCACTTACAAACAGCAATATCAGAGATTGACTGGGATAAATAACAACCAAGTGTGACAGCAGCTTCAACTTGCTACATGGCAATTTATCTGTCTTTTAGCTGGAAATTAAAAAAAATGGATACCGTGGTTCCTCGAGCTACAAGTGACCCGACTTCCGGGTTTTTCGAGATAAGAGCTTTGACTGTAAGTTGGTAGTGAACTGAACTCAGTTCACAGTGAGCAAATAGTGAACTATTCTTAAAAAAAAAAAGAGGCTTCAAGCTGTTTATTGCCACTCGCAGTTGAAGTTTACTGTTAAGGGAATTGCACGTGTATTTAAAACCACTAAACAGCTAAATGCTAACATAAAATGGAAAATGCCATTGATATGCTAACAGTTCGCATCACTTTTAACTTTAATGTCGCTGGAATTTGACATCCTCCCTCAGCAATATCTTCCATATTATACAGGACCACACAGCACGTCGCAATTTCACGAGAGCTAAGAGCAAACGTCTCAGCGCCCTAAACCGGAAGTGATGTCATCAAATGAGACAACAGCGATAAACGAATCCATTTCAATCATCATTAACTGTATACTATTTATCCTACTCCTCTAAAAAAATGATAAACATATTGTATAATTTATAATATTTTCAAAATATCCTTTTTTCATTTTCTTTCTTTCACCTGTGTCATTTTCAAGGTCACCCAGCAAGCGGTGGGGCGGTAACATAGCATCTCTCTTGATAAGCAACCACGCAACATAAAATGTTTGCTTTATTATTTTTACTATTATTATTTGGGGGTGACTGGAACGGATTAATCGCATTTCCATTCATTTCAATGGGGAAAGATGATTTCATCGTAAGCATGGTCACAGAACGAATTCAACTTGACTTTCAAGGCACCACTATATATAGATTTGATGGCGGTTTCGGGGAATTTGTGTCGCTTGAGTGTGATTAAGAAACCCAATGCAAGCCTTTTGGGAAATTTTAAGAACTTTATTTCATTTAATAAATAGATTTATCTATTTTTTTTATTTTTTATTTTTTTTTTATTCAATTATAAGGTTTTCTTTTTTCGGGAACATTATAGTGGGGTTTGACACCGAAATAATTCATCACTACGTGTACCACGCATGCTGTATACCGCTTTTCAGATTACCGAGAGGATTACCAATGGATGTCGCCAGCCACATTTACAGGGCACAAATAGACATGACTATTCACATTCGCACATATGGCCAATTTAGTCATGAATTAACCCAACATACTGTTCTTGACCAAAGCAACACAGCTGACTCACCTCATGGCAACATTGCTTCCATCTATGACGACCGGTCTGAACGCAAAAGCAGTGTCTTTGTCTGGTACTGGTCTGGTGGGCCCGGGGCTGCAGCCTCTTGACACCAGTTTGGGGCTGCTCGGGACGCTTTTGTCACTGCGAATGTGGCAGGTCTTGATGAGCTCTTCGAGAATGTCGTTGGTCTGGGCATCGCGGTCGAGGGTCTTCAGTACGCTATCAATGTCCTCGTGGGAGTAACCCAGCTTGAGAAAACGCTCCACTTTGGTGGGCTGCTTTCGGTGGTCCATGACACAGTCGAGGGAGATTTTGGAATCTGTGCACCTTCTTAAGCTTGGTTCATCTGCATCTCGCTTGTGATTGGCCTGCGTTTTGAAACAGTTGAACGTTTCCTGTCAAACTAAAAAAAAAAAAAAAAAAAAAAAAAAAAAAAAAAAAAGAATTACACGTCGTGTATTCAGAACAGGGATTTCCGACCTTTATGGATATTTTACAATTGAAGAATCTCACGGCACACCCACAAACAAACATGTCACAAAAAGTGGATACGTTAATTACTGTCTGTACTTCCTGCCATCGAATAGAAGAGCATTCATTTGTTCTGTCCGTCACTATGACTCACTGGCATAAATAGATGAATAAAGATACATTATTTCTTGCAAATAAACAATTTCTTGAGCAACGTGTAATCGCTGATTTAGAACAATCACACAAGTTTGGCTTACAGTCGGCTAGCTTCATGCTAACACATACAGTCGGCTAGCTTCATGCTAACACATAATAGGATGATTTGCAAAAGATATTTGAACACAGAAAGGTGGAGCAACCGATAATATAACAATACTCAGGCATACATTACCCTCTGGGAAGAGTGACTAATGTTACTACAGCTTACTTTTTTTAGATTTTAATTTAGACTGGCTCCATGTACAGTATATCTGTATGAGTGTGTATCACACTGCCCCCTGGTGGCCGAGGCGCACACCAGAAGGAGCAGCACAATGTCCATTGAATTGAATCAAAGTGTGGCCAAAGAAATGATACATTTCTTGACATTCTATTTGATTATGTGATTACTTTATATTTTATATAAATATACAGTGTGTTGTTTTTCGTATTTAACAAAAACACATTTCAAACATTTATGTTGTTTTTTGGAGGGAGGCTGCAATTGGTTAATAGCTTTTTAATAGATTTGGAATACGAGTGTTTTGATTTATTAACGTGGCCATGGAACGGATTAAAGTTGTATTTCAAGGCACCGCTGTACTGTACTTTGTGGGAATACTTTAGGTCGGGAGTGTCACGTGTACACGTGCACAGTTTGCCGTTACAGTCAGCTTGCATTGGGGCCAAGTGGGGCAGTAGCCAAAGTAGTTCACTGGGCAATGTCACATGTTAGGACCGTCTTAAACTAAGGTCCCCCATTTGGTATAAGTTTTTTTTTTTTTTTTTTTTTTCCTCCCCGGCACAACATGAATTTCCCAGTGAAAATGTGTAATATTGTTGCAATACTTCCTAGAAACATCGAAGTATTATGTCAAATTTGTGAAGCAGCAACCATTAAAAATTCCAGACGCTGTCAAAACAGGCCACAACTCTATGGTTCATGGTCCGTGAAGGCATGAGTGAATGAGTTTGTTCTGGAAGAATTTGACTGAAGCGTGACTTCAGCCTAACGGATGAATTCGGACAGAGATTGCGAAGCAGCAGAGCCTCTCTCTGGTCCAACATCTTGCAGAAAGTCTTCCAAGAAGTGTAGAAGCTGCTGGAGCAAATCTTTTTTTTTTTTAATAAAAACTTTCTCTAGATGCAATAATAGTTCGTCCCAATACGTTTGTCCATTCACGCTGCTTCTTCCACTTACGATTGAAGGATTCAAGGTGTTTCTTTGTCATTTTGATAAAAAGCACACGCTTGGAACAAAATTGGTTACTGTGGGCTTGGTAGCAGCCAGCAATAAATATAAAACAATTAGCAAAATTCCGGACAAAAATGGTGCAGCATCGGTAAAGTAAAACAAAACAAAAGTAGTCCCATTTGGGAGGATGTTGAACATCCAGTGATGTGATGTCTTATGTGCAATTGTGTGCAGCAGTATGATGTGGTTGAGTGGTATGGTATGAGCTTAAAATACAACGCATGCTATATGTGGTTAGTTAACACCTATAGCTGCCAACACTAAAAGACAAGTATGTTATGATGTTTTTTTTTTTTTTTTTTGTTATGATCAAATGATTTGTGGTTTTATTCTCTCTTAATAGTAAGTCTTTATGTAACCTGTTTTATATTATATTGTCTCGTAGATGTATTTTACTGCTTTTTTACATCATGGCCAGGGGACTACAGATGAAAACTAGCCTTCTGGCTAATTCTGGCTTTTTTAACCATGTGCATTTCATGTGTTTTATGAAATTGCATTGTCCCCTTTCAAATAAACTGATTAATTAATTAATTAAATTATGACGAAACTAAACGACAACCCAAACACAAAACATCCTGTTCTTATCTTACAAACGAAACATTGCTATCAGCCTGCCAGTACTGCATTCCCAGTGTTATTTCAAGTATGAGGAACAAAGTGACACATTCTGACTTTTCTACCGACAAAAAAAAAATAATAAGACATTTTATGAAAACATTTATTTTGCTGACAGACAGTTACTCATCCGGATGCAATCAGAATTAGACTAAATTTGTTCATATTGGGCCGCTTTTGGGTCCTCCTTCGAGTGCAATAGTTCCTTTTGTTAAGTTCATAACTCATCTGCTGTATGTAAACAACACATAACGTAACTCTTAATGACAAGCCTCAAAAGTAATCAGCTTCATATTGAAAAGAATTCACATTGAACATTTGTTTTTGGGGTGAAATCGTAAGAAGTACTTACACATCAGAACTTAAGGGAAGCCGGATCGCAGAGCTGATTTGGAGCGTTTCTATGGCTTGCTGTGCCTCGCCACTCTGAGCAATGCAGCCGTCATTGTCAGCAACTCTTATTACTCATAGGAGGAAGTAGCTTCTGAGAGAAGTAGAAGAGAGAGAAGAAGGAAAAAAAAAAAAAAAAAAACTCAGTAAATTTGCACTCACTTCCTCATCAAGACTCTCAGCCTGAGGGCTTTATTTTCCTTTTGAGCTCTTCCTGGTAGGTTCCTACCAAACCTTTACTGAAAGGTTGAGACTTGTTCACGTGGTAAAAGTGCGGAATCACCCATGACTGATTTTCTTTCTAACTGGAAACACAACAAAGGCATTTAAGTATCACAGAATGGCTTACTGGAGGTTTCTCTGGGAAATGTGCACATTTTACAACACTTCGAATCTCTCCCTTGATTTTTTTATTCCAATTTTTCTTGAAGCACAAATCGCATGAATCACGCAAAAGTGATAACAACAATGATCGTTTGGGTTAGCTCGTAAACATGGCAATGTTGATGAAAGAGCTGCTTAGATTTATTTTCTGGTCACGTGATGTGTGCAAAGGCCACTTGTTGCGAGTCATTTGTTCCCCATCGCCCACTGGAAAAAATACAAACACTAGCCACACCCACTAGGATAGGGGCAGAAAGAGATGTGCCCCAGTTGAATCATGACATGAAATCGACACATTGGAAAGAAAGAGCTCCATTTTTGCCATGTTAAAGGCCATTAAATGGCCATCCATTCATTTTTTTACACTGCTCATCCCGTTAATGGTCGAGCAGAGCTGTGACTTCGGGCGAAAAGGCAAACTACACCGCGGATCGGTCGCTGGTCGATCACGGGGGCACATGGAGACAGACGACCATATACGTTCCCATTCACGCTGCCACTGGGTGGGACTTGAATGCACGCTGTCTACACGTGTGTCGACCATCAGTGACTTGATCACGTTGAAATAGAACTCACTCCATCCATCCGTTCATTTTGTGTACCCCTTCTCCTCCCTAGTGTCGGGGCGGGGTACACCCCGAACTGAATAGAACTAGAACTCACTGGTTGCAAATGGTAACATATAACATTTCGAAGCAACTTTCCCATGACCGTTTAACAAGCTCTTCTGGTGGGGAGGTTTCGTGAATTCAGAAGTGCTCAGACTGGAGTTGTAGGTTCTTCCCTTCACTTGTATTATGTATGCAAGTGTGGTGAGAATGTTTCAAATAGAAAAAAGACGCCCGGGCAGACATGACGAGGTTGACGAAACTGAAAAGACAGGGAAGTAGTTTACTCGCAATGAAAGTCCGCTGTAACTCTGCTATCTAACCAGGATGTCAAAGTTCTCCAACGAGTGTTGAAATGATTTGTAGCGACGGGCTCGCAAAGGCTTTTGTGGACTTGAGTGGAAGTCTGAATTGTAAAAATAATACGCACGTCATGGTGACAATATTGTACTGACACGGGAAGCTTCAAAACCACACACACACACACACACACACACACAAATAAAACAAAATAAATACATCACAGATCCAAAATGGTGGCTGGAGGACGTTTAGCTTCGAGGCCATAATAAGATAGTCAGTGGACACAAAATTAGGTACACCAGCACAAGACAATGAGATTCAACGCAAGAGCCGAAATGATGATAACGCTCAGTTTTGATTATTATTATGTTTAATCTTTTGTAATGTTTCATAACATAACGTTTAATAATATATATATATTTATGAATCAATAACCTTTTCACTGATTGGCTGGGAGCAATCACATGGTTCGAGTACATCATTCCAGTGGGGCATCCATTTCCACTTTTCAGTTCCTTCCTCAAACAAACGGCTTCTATATGTGTTTGATAAAGGGGGCACCTACATTGTTCTCATGGCTTATTTATATTGGTAAAGGAAAGAATGAGCATTGTGACAAAGCTACGTTTCCCAGACAGCGCTCGTGAAGAGGTGGAGGGGGACGACGGGGCTCAGTGTTTCCAACATGAGACATCACATGGCGCTTTTTACAGCGTCACTTCAGGGCCGCTACACCTTGGAATGGGGAACAGGTTGTGAAACTTACTGTCAACCATTTTCCCACATAGGAACTTTCGGTGGGAGTTTGTGAACACTTTCCACTGTGGCCATAACTATAAACACAGCAAAATCACACAACAACAAAGGTCAACCTAAAGTTTAACTTTGGTTCATTAGCAAATACAAGTTCAGATGTATTTGTTAAGAATAACAAACGCTATGCACATGCATTTTATTCTTTTGCTTCAAAACTGCTTCCTTATTGAAGCAGTTTTGCGGATGTTTGCTTCCTCTTTCTTGATGTACCACACTGGAGATTCATTCACGCCATAATGGCGTGCCACACATGCATACCTTCTGCCCTCTTTGATCCTATCTGAAAGTTCAATTTTTTCGCTGTTGGTCATCATCTTCTTCTTCTTCTTCTTGGGCGCCCCGGAGGAAGCTTTTGCAGGGGCAGAGCGGTTAGGCGGCATTGTAATGGCTTAACTAATCCAAAAAACGTTATCGCTTAAACAAAGAAGGTTATCACGAACACAACACGAAGATACAGCATGCGAGACGGTCAACAGCGTGGACGAGACTGGCGAGACACAACAAGGGGAGATACTGGGTGAGGGTGCGATGATGCGCAGCCAATCAGCTCACGGGATAAAATCCACTCGTGCTCTCATTGGTCGATGTCGCGCCGGGAACCAATCACGCGCCTTGTATGAGTGCCCGTGGCATGTGCAGTAAGTACAAATCCTCTGAGTCAACTCATCTTTGTTTGGCATGCAGGGAAACCTTCTCGCTCGTGCATCAACATGAAACAACGCGTCTTTCCGCAATATGGCTGCTGATATGGCTGTATTTTTGTCATTTTTATTTTTTGATTCATTTTATTTTATTTTTTTTGGATGAATAATTTGGAAAATCCCGCGAAGCACTGAAGCCGCAAAACGTGAAGCGCGAAGTGGCGAGGGAAAACTGTATTCACAGGCAAAAGATTTGCAAAAATCAATAATCTATCGATTTTAATCTTTTGTACTATAATCCCTATTCCAATGAAGTTGGGACATTGTGTTAAACATAAATAAAAACAGAATACAATAATTTGCAAATCATGTTCAACCTATATTTAATTGAATACACTACAAAGAAAAGATATTTAATATGCAAACTGATAAACTTGATTGTTTTTAGCAAATAATCATTATGGCTGCAACACTTTCCAAAAAAAGATGGGACAGGGCCATGTTTACCACTGTGTTTACATCCCCTTTTCTTTTAACAACATTCAATAAACGTTTGGGAACTGAGGACACGAATTGTTGAAGCTTTGTAAGTGGAATTCTTTCCCATTCTTGCTCGATGTACAGCTTCGGCCGTTCAACAGTCCGGGGTCTCCGTTGTCCTATTTTACACTTCATAATGCGCCACATATTTTCAATGGGAGACAGGTATGGACTGCAGGCAGCCCAGTCTAGAACCCGCACTCTTTTACTACAAAGCCACGCTGTTGTAACACGTGAAGAATGTGGTTTGGCATTGTCTTGCTGAAATAAGCAGGGGCGTCCATGAAAAAGACGTTGCTTGGATGGCAGCATCTGTTTCAGCATTAATGGTGCCTTCACAGATGTGTAAGTTACCCATGCCGTTGGCACGAACACAGCCCCATACCATCACAGATGCTGGCTTTTGAACTTTGCGTCCATAAAAGTCCGGATGGTTCTTTTCCTCTTTGGCTCGGAAGACACGACGTTCACAATTTCCAAAAACAATTCTAAATGTGGACTCGTGAACACAGACCACTTTTCCACTTTGTATCAGTCCATCTTAGATGAGCTCGGGCCCAAAGAAGCCGGCAGCGTTTCTCGGTGTTGTTGATAAATGGCTTCTGCTTTGCATAGTAGTTTTAAGTTGCACTTACGGATGTAGTGCCGAACTGTATTGGTTTTCTGAAGTGTTGATTGTTTATTATTTACACATTGATGTCGGTTTTTGATGCAGTGCCGCCTGAGGGATCAAAGGTCACGGGCATTCAATGTTGGCTTTCGGCCTTGCCGCTTCCATGCAGTGATTTCTCCAGATTCTCTGAACCTTTTGATGATATTACGGACCGTAGATGATGAAATCCCTCAATTCCTTGCAATTGTACATTGAGGAACATTGTCCTGAAACTGTTCGACTATTTTCTCACGCACTTGTTCACAAAGAGGTGAACCTCGCCCCATCTTTGCTTGTGAATGACTGAGCCATTCAGGGAAGCAATCATGGCACCCACCTGTTCCCAATGAGCCTGTTCACCTGTGGGATGTTCCAAACAGGTGTTTGAGGAGCATTCCTCCACTTTCTCCGTCTTTTTTGCCACCTGTCTCAGCTTTTTTGGAAAGTTTTGCAGCCATAAAATTCCAAGTTCATGATTATTTGCTAAAAACAATTAAGTTGATCAGTTTGAACATTAAATATCTTGTCTTTGTAGTGTATTCAATAGGTTGAACATGATTTGCAAATCATTGTATTCAGTTTTTATTTATGTTTAACACAATGTCCCAACTTCATTGGAATTGGGGTTGTATTTACACCAGTTACATGAATTTCTTTGTGTTTATCAAATGATGTCCAATACAAGAGCTGTATCAAACAATGGCATGGAGAGGTACGCTATTAATACTGAGGTTGTATTTGTACTGGTGCAGAACTTGACTGCAACATACTCTGAAGAGATTTGTATTTTGCCCCCTTAATGTAGTTAATACTGGCCAAAATATTAGAAACAACTGTAATCATGGTGCTGTGCAGTTCTACATCACTGCAAACCACAAGCACAACAAAAACATGTTAAACAAACACCTACAGTAAGTGATTATAATTCAAAATTGACCATTATCTTAGTACATCGAGAACTGGGTATAGCTCTTCTATCAGACCTTACTTTCTTGTGTACCAACTGAAGTGGCCAGTGAGTGAAGTATTTATTTATTACATTTTTATTTTGAGAATCTTGTCACATATTTTAGTGACAGTGTTATTTTCCGACACAATAGCATCATAAACATGACATGAAGTGGCAATGCAATTTCCTATACCGCTTTGCTGCCACAATGCAATTCAATTAGATCACATATCCCAAACCCAACTCTAATTACTGTGGTGAGGTGCTTACTCACTCCATGGCGAGCTCATTTGACAGGAAGAAAAGGCTCACCCACACTGTCACGCCCATTAACAACTACGTTGTACAGATCCCATAGAGAGGATTTACTAAAGAGTGAAACAGCGAGGTGACAGATGGAAAAACGTTTACTTTCACCTCTAACTGACAACGTCAGATATGTGGCCGAGATTTCAGCAATTTTACAACCTATTCTTGGAATTATACTCCCTATTCAATTTGCTTCACGTGATCTCCAGCAAGAAGGCAACCTTTCCCCAAATGAATGAGCAAGGAAATCCTGAAATATGAAAATAGGAACAGCTTTACGGACTGTGTTTAAGTTAAGATGCGACACACCGGGGGCGATTCTAGGATCAGGGGTTTAGGCGTGCTGAGCTCCCGGCAAGGCAAGATAAAGTTTACAAAAAAAAACAATAATAAAAAAAAAAAGGTTGGAAAGACTTCCAGCTCCAGTAAGTCAGTCGGATAACACTTTCAAATGTCACGGTTTTGTACATTCTCATGCAATTTCAATCTCATTTTTATGAAAAAGCCTAACACTTTTTGGGAATGTCTGTGACTAAACCATCAAATCTGAGAAAGGTTATTTAAATTTTGAGCCACAGCATAAGAGGAATGGAGTGGATTCATAAAACAAACATATGTAACCCTACTAATTCAGCGGGAAGATAACATACAACAGCACCTCTACATACACGTTGAGTATCCTTTTTTTTTTATGCCGTAAACCATCCCCGTGTAGTATTAAAAATACAATGGACCTTAGACTTAGTTTTGTGACTTCTATATAAAGTCCAATGCAAAACACATTAAACAGAAATTTACGTCTGTGAATACTTTAAATGTAAATTTTTCCAATCCTCTTTTTGCTCCTCCATCTCTCTGTGCCCTAATAGGAGTTACGGGCATCTTGTCAGTTAATTTAGCACATTGGAATTATTCTTGGAATAATGCTAATTACACAATTCCAATTCAAACACTTCCAACTTGGAAAAAACTTCAACTTGGTCCTACCCAACAACATAAACGGTGAGCTACAATTAAATGCAGCAAACATGAGTCATTGGAATGACGATGGTGTGTTGGTATTGAGTGGTTGAAGTTAAGAAGTGTCCCACATATATACTGTACATCATTGGAAGGCAGCATATTGTACTGTGCGGCTCTTTCCCATTCTTGCTCGATGTACAGCTTCAGCTGTTCAACAGTCCGGGGTCTCCGTTGTCGTATTTTACGCTTCATAATGCGCCACACATTTTCAATGGGAGGCAGGTCTGGACTGCTGGCAGGCCACTCTAGCACCCGCACTTTTTTACTACTGTCATGGGTGTGTGTTCCGGTTTTTGTCTTCCCCGTTTCACACGCACCTGCTCCTGAGAGAATCTTCACCACCTGTGCCTCGTTCACCCTAATTACCCCTTGAATTTAACCTCGTGTCTCATTCTTTCCAGTCGCCAGTTCGTTGTACCTTGTCGTCGCGTTCCAGCGTTCCTTGTTTCCACATCACAGACTCACAGTAAGACTAGACACTGTTCCGATTATCGACCTCGCCTTTTTGGATACTGTTGCCTTTTTTGGATTGCCTGCCTGTGTTACCGACCTCTGCCTGTATATTAAACCTCTCTTTTTGAAACGGTCCATTTGTTTTAGAGTTGTGCATTTTTGGGTCCTATCCTCTGTTCCGTTCATGAAAGAACGAACTGGCCATAACATGGACCCAGCAGACTCAGACCCGGTGCGCAAAGCCCTTCAAGTGCAAGGTCAACGCATCTCGAAGCAGGATGAGCAGCTTGCTGCCCTCCACCTTCATCTAAAGGGACTGTCAGAGCATCAGGACACTATGATGAGACAGGTGGCCTCACAGTTTGAAGTGCTAATGAATGTGCTTCAGAAGAAGGAACCAGCTGACACAACACCCGATGCCGCCACTGTTCCACCGTTTCCAGGTGAAGCAGTCACCATGCAGCCACCTGCCACCTCCGTTGCTGTCTGCCCACAGCTCTCTCGACCGGAGAGGTTCTCTGGAGATTCTGGGAACATTAAGCCATTCATCACTCAGTGCGAACTCCACTTTGAGCTGCAGGCAGCTGCCTTCCCCACCGAGCGGGCAAAGATCGCTTTTGTCATTTCCCACCTGACTGGTCGTGCGGAGGCGTGGGCTACCGCTGAATGGAGCCGCAATTCCGCCGCTTGTAACTCTTGGGCTTCTTTCGTAAAGACGATGGAGCAAGTTTTTCAGTTTTCCACACCAGATCGTGAGGCAGCTCGCTCCCTTGTCACCTTACAACAAGGCAAGCGCAGGGTGTCAGATTACGCGATTGAGTTTCGCTTTCATCAGGGCACTACTCGATGCATTTTTCAAGGACTATCCCCCACCGTCAAGAATCATTTGGTCCCACTAGACCGGCCGACCGACTTGGACACTCTCATCGCTCTCGCCCTAAAGATCGACAAAAGGCTTTTGGATCGCAAACTGGATGGAGATCGGTGGAGGGATGCACTTGGAGGACGAGCCTCAGTGACCAGCCAAACCAAGGCAGATCCCCTTCTGCCAGTTTTAAATTCACTGGCTAGCGTCACCACGGATGAACCCATGCAACTGGGCAGGTTCCGTCTCTCCCCTGAGGAACGTCAATGGGGCGGTGCTTCTACTGCGGACAGTTGGGTCATCCCGTGAGCAACTGTCACGTCAAAGTTGCTGGTGCCGGTAACAAGAGTATGGGAGCGGTGAGTCTAAATTTCATTAAGGAAGACCCTACCCGGCTTCTTCCGAAAGTGACACTATGCTCTCCAGTTCAAGAGATTCATACATCTGTATTTATTGACTCTGATCCTGACTTGTCTCAAGTGCCCACCTGTTACCATGACATTAAAGAAGTTTTTGCTAAATCCCTTCCACCCCACAGACCTTATGACTGTGCAGTTGACTTGCTGCCTGGAACCACACCTCCACGGGGGAGATTGTTCTCTCTTTCAGGGCCGGAACACAAGGCCATGAAGGAGTATGTGGAAGAATCACTGGCAGCCGGGATCATTCGCCCATCTTCATCCCTTGCGGGAGCAGGATTTTTCTTTGTGGACAAAAAGGACAAGACCCTGCGACCCCGTATCGATTACCGGGGTCTCAACGAGATAACTGTAAAAAACAGGTACCCTCTTCCTCTCATCTCCACCGCCTTTGAGTTCCTGGAGGGAGCCAAGGTTTTCACCAAACTAGACTTAAGAAATGCATATCATCTAGTCAGGATAAGGGAGGGGGTTGAATGGAAAACAGCATTCAACACACATTATGAGTATTTTGCTAATGCCTTTTGGACTCACCCCAGCTGTTTTCCAAAACCTTGTCAATGATGTCCAGCGTGACATGTTGAATTGTGTATGTTTTTGTCTATTTGGACGACATTTTGATACTCTCCCCGGATGAGGAGACTCACATTATTCATGTGCGCTCTATTGTATTGCAGCGGTTACTGCAGAATCAACTATTTGTCAAGGCTGAGAAATGTGAGTTCCACAAGGCGTCCGTTTCTTTTCTGGGTTTCGTGCTGGCTCAAGGTGAAGTCAAAATGTACCCTTGCAAAGTCGATGCAGTGATTAATTGGCCTACTCCCACGTCACGCAAAGATGTACAAAGGTTCTTAGGGTTTGCAAACCTCTACAGAAAATTCATCAGAAATTTCAGTTCTATAGCCTCGCCTTTGCATGATTTTACCTCGCCACACAGACCCTTTGTGTGGAACCCGGTTTGTCAATCAGCTTTACAGAAATTAATATCGAGCTTTACCTCCACTCCCATCCTCACTTTGGCAGATCTCAAACACCAGTTTGTGGTAGAAGTTGATGCGTCTGATGCCGCTTTTGGAGCAGTGCTCTCCCAGAAATGTTTCAAGGATAAGTTACATCCTTGTGCTTCTCTCTCTAAAAAACTGACTCCAGCCGAGAGAAATTATGACCTAGGTGACCGTGAACTGCTGGCTAGACGGGGGCACAGACTCCGTTTTTAGTATGGACAGATCACAAGAACCTTGAGTATATTAAATCTGCTAAAAGATTAAATGCGAGGCAGGCTAGATGAGCTCTATTCGTCACTAGATTTAATTTCATGTTATCCTACCGACCTGGTTCTAAAAATGGTAAGCCAGATGCTTTATCACATATTTTCTGCGAAGGGAATTCTTTATCCGACCCTAAGACTATTTTGCCCAAGTCATGTTTCAAGTTTCATGGTTTTCCCAAGAATGTGGTATCTGATAGGGGCGCCCAATTCATTTCACGATTTTGGAAGGAGATTTGCAGTCTAATAGGTGCAACCGTCAGTCTGTCATCTGGGTTTCATCCTGAAACCAACGGACAAACAGAGAGGCTGAACCAGGACCTGGAGACTGGGCTCCGATGTCTCGCTTCACAGGAGCCACAATCCTGGTCTCAGAAGCTGGTTTGGGTCGAGTTCTCTCACAATTCCCTCCCCTCTGCATCTACTGGTCTATCGCCTTTTCACGTTGTGCATGTTTACCAACCATGTCTATTTACTGCCATAGCCCCAGAGTCCACAGTTCCAGCGGCATTGACCTTGGTGAGACGCTGTAGGAGGACCTGGGAGCGAGCCCGCCAGATGCTGCTGCGCCTGGACGGTCCTACAAGAACGCAGCTGACCGTAGGAAGACACCGGCCCCGAACTACAAAATGGCTCAGCGAGTTCGGCTCTCCACCAAGCATATTCCACTCCGGGTGGAGTCCCGGAAGCTCGCTCCCAGGTTCGTTGGGCCCTTCTCCATCACAAAGATCATCAACCCTGTCACCGTGAAGCTTAGGCTCCCTAAGTCGATGCGGGTCCACCCTGCTTTTCACGTCAGCCTGCTCCAAGCCCGCCCGGGAGTCCCCTCTGGTCCCGCCTTCTAAGCCCCCTCCTACCCCCCGGTTCGTGGATGGGGGTCCTGTCTTCACTGTGAGGCGGCTGTTGTCGTCTTGTCGGAGGGGGAACGCGTTTTAATATCTGGTGGACTGGGAGGGCTACGGGCCTGAGAAAGGTTCATGGGTGCCGTCTGTGTTTATCGTGGATGACTCGCTCATTCGGGAGTTCCACGTTGCGCATCCAGGGGCTCCGGGGCCGTATTTTAGTTTCTGAAGTGTTAACATTTCCCGGGTTACTGTCATGGGTGTGTGTTCCGGTTTTTGTCTTCACCCCGTTTCACACAGACCTGCTCCTGAGAGCATCTTCACAACCTGTGCCTCATTCACTCTAATTACCCGTTGCATTTAACCTCGTGTCTCATTGTTTCTCGTCGCCAGTTCGTTGTACCTAGTCGTCGCGTTCCAGCATTCCATGTTTCCACGTCACAGACTCACAGTAAGACTAGACCCTGTTCCGATTATCGACCTCGCCTTTTTGCCTCACGTTTTTGTATACTGTTGCCTTTTTTGGATTGCCTGCCTGTGGACCGACCTCTGCCTGTATATTAAACCTCTCTTTTTGAAATTGTCCATTTGTTTTGGAGTCATGCATTTTTGGGCCCTATCTTCTGTTCCGTTCATCACAACTACGAACCCACACTGTTGTAACACGTGCAGAATGTGGTTTGGCATTGTCTTGCTGAAATAAGCAGGGGCGTCCATAAAAAAGACTTTGCTTGGATGGGAGTATATGTTTCTCCAAAACCTGAATGTACCTTTCAGCAATACCTTCACAGATGTGTAAGTTACCCATGCCATTGGCAATAGCACAGCCCCATACCATCACAGATGCTGGCTTTTGAACTTTGCGTCCATAGCAGTCCGGATGGTTCTTTTCCTCTTTGGCCCGGAGGACACGACGTCCACAATTTCCAAAAACAATTTGAAATGTGCACTCGTCGGACCACAGAACACGTTTCCACTTTGCATCAGTCCATCTTAGATGAGCGGCGTTTCTGGGTGTTGTTGATAAATGGCTTTTGCAGTGCCGCCTGAGGGATCGAATGTCACAGGCATTCAATGTTGGTTTTCGGCCTTGCCGCTGACATGCAGCGTTTGCTCTAGATGCTCTGAACCTTTTGATGATATTATGGACCGTAGGTGATGAAATCCCTAAACTCCTTGCAATTGTACGTTGAGGAAATTGTCCTTAAACTGTTCGACTATTTTCTCACGCACTTGTTCACAAAGAGGTGAACCTCGCCCCATCTTTGCATTCAGGGAAGCTCCTTTTCTACCCAATCATGGCACCCACCTGTTCCCAATGAGCCTGTTCACCTGTGGGATGTTCCAAACAGGTGTTTGAGGAGCATTCCTCCACTTTCTCCATCTTTTTTGCCACCTGTCCAGGCTTTTTTGGAACATGTTGCAGCCATAAAGTTCTAAGTTAATGATTATTTGGTAAAAACAAACGTTTATCAGTTTGACCATTAAATATTTTGTCTTTGTAGTGTATTCAATTGAACTGGTTGAACATGATTTGCAAATCATTGTATTCTGCTTCAATATACAATCCCGATTCCAATGAATGTCCCAACTTCATTGGAATCAGGATTGTATATTGAAGATGGACCAATGGGCCGCCCACTGTCACCAGTCCAGCCCTGTAATCACATACTGTATACCAAATTATTTCCTCTCTCGCTGTCCCTCATTCAATACCTGCAGGCCGAATTCCAGTGAAACTTGACCTGCTGAACGAATGATCTTTGATCCCCACACTCTGCACTTAAGGTGTGTGTTTGCACAAGTGAATGGATCTTGCATGACTACAATGCAAGTGTACTTGCACTGGAATCTCATTAGTAGATTGAAGCTTTAAGTGACAGCTAAGCAAGGGGGGGGAGGGAGAGAGACAGACAGAGAGAGAGAGAGAGAGAGAGAGAGAGAAAAAGAATAGCTGTAGAAGCAGGAAAATGTTACATACCTCATGTGAAGGGGGAAGATTTGTTGTGTTGTGTGCATTTTAACTCAATACATTATATCAAGGGTAAAAACGAAAGATTTTTGTTTCACAATTTAACCTGAATTACTGTATTCACTGATATTGATGCCAAAGTCAGACAATTGCACGATCAGATTTTATACTTCAGTAGACTCTCCTCCCATGATGTAGCTATTACAGTTGAAATGGGCAAACACATTGGCCAAGTGTCCCACGACTTTTGTTCATATAGTGTACTGTAGGTTAAGGGACACACTACCTACTTGAAAGTAGTCTATGGAGCGGTCTCATGAAAAGCATGCTCCTTATTTAAGACAATATGACATACAGAAGAGGCAGTAGAATAGTTTTCACTGCTCTATTATGAGGACAGATGAAACATGCTCTTCATCTGTATCTGCTTCTGTCTTTGTCCTTCGACTTCCTGGGCGAACGACTGCGACTCCTTTGACTCCTGACCTGGCCCTCTTTCCTATGTTTTTCCCGGGACTTGGCATGCTTGTGGTCCCTGTCTCTGGAGCGGGAACGTGAGTGGGACGGCTGCCGGTCTGACTTCCTGTCCCGTCGGCTGACTTCGTCGTCCTGGACAGGTGAGAGAGGACAGAGAATGGACTAACGCTTCATAATTCTAAGTGACACAATTCTGATGTTTTGCTCGTTTTGCTCTCAAGGGAGAGTTGGGATATGTGTCATGGCAGTGGAAAGAGGGTGGGGGAGGATGGGGGGGGGGGGGGGGGGGGGGGAGTGTGTGTAATAGAATCTCTTGGAATCAGGCCTGTTCCAAAAGTGGATGAAAATCCCATACGTATTCGATATCTGCACATAAGAGTGCAGTGGAAAACGGATTGATTGGAAGCCTGAAGTCATCCATCCATCCATCCATTTTCTGAGCCGCTTCTCCTCAGTAGGGTCGCGGGCGTGCTGGAGCCTATCCCAGCTGTCATCGGGCAGGAGGCGGGGTACGCCCTGAACTGGTTGCAGGCCAATGGCAGCTTGAAGTCAGTAAAATATATTGATTGCTGATGTATACACATCTGAATCTCCCCAGTTAACAACTAGTACATTAAAATACAGTGGTTGTAAAACTACACTGCAGTGAAATCAGACAGTGCCGCGAAAAAATATTTTCAACCTTTCTCAAATTTGTTTTGCATTGCTCCCGCACTTTAAGATCATCCATCCATTCATCCATTTTCTGAGCCGCTTCTCCTCACTAGGGTCGCGGCCGTGCTGGAGCCTATCCCAGCTGTCATCGGGCAGGAGGCGGGGTACGCCCTTGAACTGGTCGCCAGCCAATCGCAGGGCACATACATACGAACAAACAACCAGTCGCACTCACATTCACACCTACGGGCGATTTAGAGTCGTCAATTAATCTACCGTGCATGTTTTTGGGATGTGGTAGGAAACCGGAGTGCCCGGAGAAAACCCACGCAGGCACGGGGAGAACATGCAAACTCCACACAGGCGGGGCCGGGAATTGAAACCCGGTCCTCAGAACTGTGAGGCAGACTCTCTAACCAGTCTCCACCGTGCCGCAGCCTTACTTTAAGATCCAACAAATGTAAATATCAGACAAAGATAACCCAACTAAAATACATTTTTAAAATGGTGATTTTATTTATTAAGGGGAAGAAAAAAAAACTTTTTCACACAGGTCTACCTGGCCCTGTGTGAAAAAGCAATTGCCCCCTAATTTAACCACACCTTGAGCAGCAACAACTGAAATCAAGCATTTTCTATGAGTCTTTCACATACGTATCTGTGGACATATTTTGACCCACTCTTCCTTGCAGAATTGTTTTAATTAGAGCATTAACGGCCTTTTTAAGGTCATGCCATAGCATTTCAATCGGATTCAAGTCCGGACTTTGACGAGGCCACCCCAAACTTCATTCTTTCTTTCTTTATTTTTAAAGCCATTCAGAAGCTGACTTGCTAGAGTGTTTTGGATCGTTGTCAATTTTCTGAAAGAGCAGAATTCATGGTTCCATCAATAACAGCAAGTCATCCAGGTCCTGAAGGAGCATAGCAGCCCAAGACCATCTGTCTACCACCATGTTTCACTGTTGGTATCATGTTCTTCTTCTGAAATGCTGCGTTGCATTTACGCCAGATGAGACATATGCAACGGCTGAAATAAGTATTTAACACGTCACCATTTCCCCCACTAAATATATTTCTAAAGGTGCTATTGACATGAAAATGAACATTTACTTTGGATATTGACTATTTTTGGTGCCGTAGGCAAATCATTTTAAATCAAATTATCCATGACTGTCACAACAGCAGCTGCTGGCGACCAGCGTGTCACTGAGTGGGATGGATCTTATCCGTCCAGTTTTATATTTCACAGTTTTCATTTTTATTGATTTAATCATTTTTAACTCGGACCGAGGGGTGTGAAGCCATCCCCACCCCCCAATATCGGTCGATAATAATTGGTCCCGATAGTCATCGTGCATCCGTTACTATTTATGTATTGCCTACTTCCTGTTTGTCACTGCCCGGTGTTGAAGCTTTTGGTATTCTGTGAGTGTAAACGCAGTGATGTCACATGTACTTGAAATGCACATAATGGGGGGGGGGAAGTTGGAAACTTGGACACACAATGTAAATAGAGCCAGGGACAAAAGAGTAACAAAGTGAAGAGTTTTACCTCATCATTTAAATATAGAGGGTGCCTCAAAATGAAAACTAATACAATCGTACAATTTGGAAAGGTATCAAAAAACTGCCTCAAAAGTCACACAGAGAAACTTTGAGCATACAATGTTTGTGTGTGTGACTGAGTAACTGTTAACCTCTTTGCTGGCTAGTTTTTAATTTATTATACTGAAAGATGCCCATCAAGAGGAAATTTTGTTCACCGTGTTTGACTGTTTAAATGTTGATATAGCTGCTAATAATGTCTTACTTAAAACAGTGCCTGTACAGTAAATCAAGGTTTTATGACGGTGACAGTTGGACTCTGGAATGGATTATTTTCATTATTTGTTATGAGAAAAGTTTATGATATACATTTCATACATTTTAATGCTGCACAAAGTTGCGGACCAGTCTCTCCTCACCACTTTCGACAAATTCCAGTGACAAAGGATTTTAAAGACAACATTCAGACATATGCAGAAGGCAGTTGATGGTGTACACTTTGGTGGTGTTCACATGTGTTTAAAAATTTTATTTATTTATGAGCGTTAGCAAGCAAAAGGGAAGCAGTTACGGCCTAGTTTACTCAACCTAAAGGCTGAAGATCACGTAGTATTAAAAGAAAGTACAAGGAAGTGTACACAAGATAATGTAGCGATACTAAACAAGACTAGCTATTGTGTTTGCATGGCTGGACAGGAGTCAGACTTCTGCTTGCGGCTATAATAAAGCCCATATAGTCATGAATACAGCCTTGGTCTAAATCACAGGTGTCAAACTCATGGCTCAGTGGCAAGATCTGGCCCACCACATCATTTTATGTGGCTTGTGAAAGCGAATACAGGAAGTCCTCGATTTACGAACGAGTTACGTTCCTACGCTGGCGACGTAACACGAATTTCCGCGTAAGTCGGATTTCACCTTTAAAGTCGAAATTTACGGCAAAATACTTCTGTTACGGTTATTGTCCCACGTGATTGTGACAGCAAGCTCAGTGTGTGTGTGCGTCGATGTGTGAATGAGACGGGACTGCGAAGGAGGAAGGAGTGCGCGCCGGTGCGAGTGTGTACAGTGGCAAGTGTAGTGACGGCGACCGGGGAAGAGTAGCGATTAGCGGAGGACCCAGAGGAGCTAATAAAGGCATTAAAGCAGCAAATCGGTGCTTCGTGCCTTTATTGTTGCCGCCACCCAGCTCAGCTGTGCGACGAGAGAAGGGACTTAACCCCTGCGTCTCCCGACCACGGTCAGGTGACCGTAGCAGGAAAGGTTAACACTTCAGAAACTAAAATACATTAAAATAAAAAAATAAGATGCTGTACTTACTGCTGCGTGTGACAAAAGGAGGGCGAAAAAGGCAATGATACTCCCGGCGCACAAACACAGACAAGCACGATGCACTACCTAAGCAGAAACACTATAATGCTGGGACAAAATGGCGGACGAGGCACGGGCGTCGTAAAGTCCAGTGCGTCGTAACTCGAGGACTTCCTGTACAGTGGAACCTCGATAAAACAGACCTCGATCTAATGGATATTGGATAAAACGGGACTGAACAATGTGTCCAAAAATAGTTTCCATTTGTCACTTAAACTGCAATTGACAAAGTCTGTTAGTTCCAGAATTGGCCACTGTTGTTTACTGGCGCTGTGGCGCAATGCAAGCAGAGAATGGGACTGATGTATTTCCGGGTCACAGATGGGGGGAGGGAGGGAGAGAGAGAGAGAGAGGGGGGGGGAAGAGAGAGAGAGAGAGAGAGAGAGAGAGAGAGAGAGAGAGAGAGAGAGCGCTGCATGGCAGTGTATTAACTCAGGAAAACAAAAGTCTCTGGAGTCTGGAACACGCTTTTTTGCTACAGTAACATATCAAGCCTTTGGCAACGGATTTGACAGCACACTCATTCCTCGCGGCGCATGAAATCAAGTCGTCTATGATGAAATACTGTACGTCAACAATGCCACCATGACCAAGGACAACGGCGTGGTAAGTTCGGATAAAATGTTTTAGGCTATGAAAAAAAACCTACAAAACAATTTTGTACTGTACAGTAATATGGGTGCATATGGCCTCAAAAAAAAGTTATTCAATGTAACTGACAATCGGCTATATCAGACGACCCCCTGCCCCTATTAGTCCGTTCTCTTACGGTTCCACTGTATGTACGTTCACTTCATGTCTCTTGCTAAAATACCAAAAGTACAGATTGTCTTTCTTACACACAATGATTCACCAATGTGTCAAACCGCCACAGTGTAGCACCAACTACTGGCGAGGGGGACTACCTCAATATCAGATTTTTTTTGCATTAAGTATCAGCGGCTGGTATCGACAGTCTTCACAAGTACCCAAAACCTTTAAATAAGGCCAGTATCGACTAGATAACTGGTATCGGTACTCATCCACCCCTAGTGCACCGTCATAATGGCCCTCTGAGGGAACCATAACTACGATGTGGCCCGTGACAAAAATGAATTTGACATCCCTGGTCTAAATAATAGTTGTAACCATTAGGGTTGGGGTAAATTAAATACATAATAATAAAAAAAAATACATCGACATTTATTTTGCTCGTGGTGCAGTATTGATACACCAGCATCAAATACTGACATGACTGCCGTCCACTCAAATGCCAACTTTTCAATGCACTGTTCGGCTATACAACCAATGAAAGCGATTTATTGTTTCATGCTAGCTAGTCTTTCCACTGACCACCAAATGTCCGAACTTGTACTTCATAATGCACCGGGCAGAGTTTCTGTTTCATTTGAATTTTCATACCACTTTTTCTGTGCTGATGACGACGGATGAGGTACACGATATTGCCAAAAGTATTTGCACACCCTTCCAAATAATCAAAATCGGTGTTCCAACCACTTCCATGGCCACAGGTGTGTAAAATCAAGCACCTATGCATTGTGAAATAATGGGTCGCTCCCAGCAGCTCAGTGAATTCCACTCAGGAACTGTTGATACAGTGGGTATGAAAGTATTCAGGCCCCCTTCAATTTTTCACTCTGTTATATTGTAGCAATTTGCTAAAATCCTTAAAGTTCATTTCCCCCCCCTCATTAATGTACATACAGCACCCAAGAAAAAAACTTAATTGTTGAAATTTTTGCAGCTTTATTAAAAAAAATAAAATAAAAAAAAAAAAAAAAAAGAAAATCACACAGCCATAAGTATTCAGACCCTCTGCTGTGACACATTTACCTCGGGTGCTGTCCATTTCTTGGGATCATTCTTGAGATGGTTCCACACCTTCATTGGAGTCCAGCTGTGTTTGATTATACTGATTAGACTTGATTAGGAAAACCACACACCTGTCTATACAAGACCTTACAGCTCACAGTGCATGTCAGAGCAAATGAGAATCATGGTGTCAAAGGAACTGCCTGAAGAGGTCAGACAGAATTGTGGCAAGGCACAGATCTGGCCAAGGTTACAAAAAATTCTTAAATGGAAGACGTTTGGGACGACCAGAACCCTTCCTATAGCTGGCCGCCCAGCCAAACTGAGCAATCGGGGTAGAACACCCTTGGTGAGAGAGGTAAAGAAGAACCCAAAGATCACTGTGTCTGAGTGGCCCGACAGAACCCTCTCCTCAGTGCAAGACGCATGAAAACCCACATGGAGTTTCTTAAAAAAAAAAAAAAAAAACACCTGAAGGACTCCAAGATGGTGAGAAATAAGATTCTCTGGTCTGATGAGACCAAGCTAGAACTTTTTGGCCTTAATTCTAAGCAGTATGTGTGGAAAAACCAGGAACTGCTCAGCACCTATCCAATACATTCCCAACAGTGAAGCATACTGTGGTTGTGTTTTTCAGCTGGACGATTGGTTGCAATCGAAGGAAATATGAATGTGGCCAAGTAGAGGGATATCCTGGACGAAAACCTTCTCCACAGTGGTCAGGACCTCAGACTGGGCCAAAGGTTCACCTTCCAACAAGACAATGACCCTAAGCACACAGCTAAAATAACGAAGGAGTGGCTTCAGAACAACTCCGTAACTGTTCTTGAATGGCCCAGCCAGAACCCTGACTTAAACCCAATTAAGCATCTCTGGAGAGACCTGAAAATGGTTGTCCAACCAATGTTCACCATCCAACCTGACAGAAGTGGAGCGGATTTGCAAGGAGGAATGGCAGAGAATCCCCAAATCCAGGTGTGAAAAACTTGTTGCATCATAACAAAAGACTCATGGCTGTATTAGCTCAAAAGGGTTCTTCTACTAAACATAGAGCAAAGGGTCGGAATATTATGGGTGTGTGATATTTAAGTTTTTCTTTTTTAATAAAGCTGCAAAAATTTGAACAATTCCCTTTTTTTCTGTCAATATGGGGTGCTGCGTGTACATTAACGAGGGAAAAAAATGAACTTAAATGATTTTAATAAATGGCTGCAAAATAAGAGAGTGGAAAAATTGAACAGGGTCTGTATACATTCCGTACCCACTGCAGGACGCCACCTGTCCAGTTGTGAAATTTCCCCAAATATTCCACAGTTGACTGTTCAGTTGTATTATAAGAACATGCAATAAGAACATGCAAGCATTAGGGAACGACAGCCAACTCAGCTGTTAAATAGTAGAGATAGCTAGATCGAGATAGCGAGAGAGATAGATAGAGAGAGAGAGAGAGAGAGAGAGAGAGAGAGAGTGAGAGAGAGAGAGTGTCTTGATTGGTGCAGATTGTAATGGACATGTTGGTAAAGGAAAGTGACCTACAAGAGCAGAGGTAGAAGCACGCAGGTGGATACAATCTTGTACAGACGATGGAATCTGAAGGCGGTTACACTGACTGTAAGGTACTGGTAGGGAAGAGTGTGGCTAGACACCATAGGATGGTGGTGTGTAAAATGACTCGGGTGGTGGGGAGGAAGATTAAGAAGGGTTAAGGAAGAGCAGAGAACCATGTGGTAGAAGCTGAGAAAGGAAGTGTGTTGTGTTTTTTCAGGAAGAGGTGAGACAGGAAGAGCTTCCAGAAGACTAGACCACTACAGCCAAGGTGATCAGAGACAGGCAGGAGAGTATCTTCTGGCAGGAAGGGGGAAAAGGTAACTTGGTGGTGGAACCTCAAAGTACAGGAAATCATACAAGGAAAGAGGTTAACTAAGAAAAAGTGGGACACTGCCCTACGTCCCATCTAAATGTATTCCTTTCAAAGGCCAAATAAGAGGCACATGATGACATGTATACTAGGTTGGACACTAACAAAGGAGAAAAGGATCTGTACAGACAGAGTGATAGCGAAGGGAAGGATGTGCAGCAGGTTAAGGTAATCAAGGGAAAGAATGGAAATGTGTTGACTGGTGCCAGTACTGTGCTGGATAGATGGAAAGAATACTTTGGGGAGTTGATGAAAATGATAGAGAAGGAAGAGTAGAAGAGGCAAGCGTGGTGGACCAGGAAATGGCAATGATTAGTATGGGGGAAGTTAGAAAGGCAGCAAAAAGAGGATGAAAAATGGAAAGGCAGTTGGTCCCGATGGAGGTATGGAAGCATCGAGGAGAGGTGGCTGTGGAGTTTTTGACCAGCTTGTTCAGAATTCTAGCAGGTGAGAAGATGCCTGAGGAATGGAGGAAAAGTGTGCTGGTCCCCATTTTTAAGAATAAGGGTGATGTGCAGAGCTGTGGGAACTATAGAGGAATAAAGTTGATGAGTCACACAATTAGGTTATGGGAAAGAGCTCCACTACTCTTTCCCATAACTTAGACTCAGGACAGAAGTGAGTATTTGCGAGCAACAGTATGGTTTCATGCCTAGAAAGAGTACCACAGATGCATTATTTGCCTTGAGGATGTCGATGGAAAAGTACAGAGAAGGTCAGAAGGAGCTACATTGTATCTTTGTGGATCTAGAGAAAGCCTATGACAGAGTACCCAGAGAGGAACTGTGGTACTGTATGCGGAAGTCTGGAGTGGCAGAGAAGTATGTTAGAATAATACAGGACGTGTATGAGGGCAGCAGAACGGCGGTGAGGTGCGCTGTAGGTGTGACAGGAGTTTAAGGTGAAGGTGGGACTGCATCAGGGATCAGCCCTTTCCTGTTTGCAGTGGTATTTGATAGGCTGACAGATGACGTTAGACTAGAATCCCCGTGGACTATGATGTTTGCGGATGACATTGTGATCTGCAGTGAAAGCAGGGCGCAGACAATTAGAAAGATGGAGGCATGCACTGGAGTAAGACAGAATATATGTGCACGAATGAGAGGGGTGGAGGGGGAAGAGTGAGGCTACAGGGAGAAGAGATAGCAAGGGTGGAGAACTTTAAATAGTTGGGGCCAACCGTCCAGAGCAAATGGTGAGTGTGGTCAGGAAGTGAAGAAACGGGTCCAAGCAGGTTGGAACGGGTGGCGGAAGGTGTCAGGTGTGTTGTTTGACAGAAGAGTCTCTGCTAGGATGAAGGGCAAAGTTTATAAAACAGTGGTGAGGCCAGTCATGATGTACGGATTAGAGACAGTGGCACTGAAGAGACAACAGGAAGCAGAGCTGGAGGTGGCGGAAATGAAGATGTTGAGGTTTACTCTAGGAGTGACCAGGTTGGCTAAAATTAGAAACGAGCTCATCAGAGGGACAGCCAAGGTTAGATGTTTTGGAGACAGTTAGAGAGAGCAGACTTCGATGGCTTGGACACATCCAGAGGAGAGAGAGAGTGAGCATATATTGGAAGAAGGGTGATGAGGATGGAGCTGCCAGGCAAGAGAGCTAGAGGAAGACCAAAGAGAAGGTTGAGGGATTTAGTGAGGGAAAACATGAGGGCAGTTGGTGTTAGAGACGAAGATGCAGTAGATAGGCTTACATTGAAAAGGATGACATGCTGTAGCGAACTTTTTTTATGGACTGATGAGACCAAGATAAACCTATACCAAAGTGTTAGAAATCCCAAAGTATGGACAAAGAAATGATCTGCTTTTGATCCAAAACACACAAGCTCATTTGTGAAGCATGGTGGAGGTAATGTCATGGCTTGGAAAAAAAGAACACTTTCACAACCCACACCCACCCAGCCGCACCACCGACCACAATCACACCTGTGACTTCTGCGTTAACCATCCACGAACTGGATGTGAGACGCATCTTCAAACAACAAAAGATTAACAAAGCGGCAGGCCCAGACCCCCCCCCCCCCCCCATCCTGCGCCGAACAGCTCGCTCCAATCTTCAAGGACCCAAAACACACTGCCAACGCAACAAAGGACTTCATCAGGGGAAAAAAGTGGAAGGTCTTACACTGGCCAAGTAAATCACCGGCCTTAACCCAATCGAGCATTACCTCCTGAAGAGGAGACTGAAGAGAGAAACCTCCAGAAATAGACAAGAACTGAAAGAGGCTGCGGTAAAGGAAAAGCATTTCAAATGAAGAATGCAAGTCTGGTGAAGACAGTGGGTCGTAGACTTGATGCAGTTATTGCATAAGAGTTATGCCACCAAATATTAAATGTTAATCACTCAGTTCATTTAATGTCTGTTTCAATACTTTTGCTCACTTGAAAAGTGTGTGGCTTCAAACAAAAGGCGCTCTGGCCTGAGTTGTTTAACACATCTCGATGTAAATACCATGAAATAAAAGCTGGAATTATGAACTTTTTTTCTCATATTCATTTTTTGATCTGAAACCCAAATGTCTTTAGTATGCAACAAAAACAAAGGAATTGACCTTGCGGTTCCAATACTTTGGGAGGGGACTGCATGTGTGACATCATAATGGGTCAAAATTTAGAACAGCTCATCAAAAACAAATTTTGAAAAAGGCAGGTAACAAAAGAAAATTTAAACTTCACTCTTGATGGGTGGGGAGGCACTCCAGAGACCGAACTGTTTGTATACAAACTAAAACTTAAAATTTACATAATATCGTCACTTACAAACAATTTTGTTCACGTGTATGGCCTCCTTTATACCAGGTTTTGTTTTACACAGTACCTTGTGCTTTTTGGACTTCTTGCTTCCCTCTGCATCGGAATGATGATAATGTTGATGATCTCTCTTATCTTTGTGTTTTTTCTCAGAGTGATGTCGTCCCGGCACCTCCTCTTCCTCCAGCAGTAGGTCATATCGGGAACTTTTGGAGGGGTTAAAGAAAGCTTAAAGATGCTATGAGTACATCACAGGTACAAATTGGTTCTGGCCAAAGGTCCCAGATCAACGTGTGAGGATACTCTTGTTTGGGCTTCACTTGATCTTTCAGAGTCAGTTTGGATCGCTTCTCCAAGTCGTTCTCATAAGCCTTAAAGTCTTCTTTGGTGTACTTTCCGCCTACAACACATCATGAGGAGAATAGTTACTTAGTACTAAACGTTTAAAATCATACAAGCCGCAGATGGCAGCGAGTACCTTTCCCTTTCCATTTGATCTTTGACACAGACTGGCTGAAGTCGACATGAATGCGTCGATCGTCTATTAGCACATTATCCATTTTGAAGTAGGCCTTTTCGCAGTCTTCTTGCTATCAAGACAGAACGGGTGCAACCAGGGGGTAAACAAATAAGAAAATGAAGAGGATACACAGGTATAACATAGCACAGTTTTTCCCTACATTCCATCCACCTCTGGCTCTAAAAGCTCTGATATAATAAAATGAACTGTTATCGGACCAGCGTTGCTCTATCGAGTGTTGACTTGAATTGCAATTGCTGTATTACATTGTATTGACAGGGTGATGCTGGGGCTGCACGATTATGGCCAAAATAATAATCACAATTATTTGAAGCAATATTGTAATCACAATCATTTATCATGAATATTCCTCCTCAGGGGAAAATATTTTTATTGCACTACTTTTCAACACACAATTTGTAAGTTTTGGGTGCAAAATCAATCTTTAAATAAGTATAAACAATAGATTAAAAAAAAAATTATCCAAAAATATTCTACCTTACCAAGGGCTAACTCAATGGTGGGCTACCTAACGGCCCGCCAACGATTGGTACAGAATCACCCAAATCATATCAAAATCACGACTACATTCATTTGACCTTGTCCTGTAATGCCGAGTGGTTCCACCAGGTAGCACAGTAGGTACAGCGATACATTGACTTGACTTTGGCTGTTCTGTTTTTACTCTGCTACTGCTCTGAACACTTCTTCAACCATTAGTGGGCCAATGAAAAGACAAGTCGAGTGTTTAATATAGAATGTACGACTAAATACTTTTTCCACAGACGTCTGGTCACAGGCTATATGCCTAATTTGTTAAGAAAGCTTTGCGGTTTTAGAGGAATATCACGTAAGCCTTCACTTTTCTACCAAGCATGCTGATTATGCCAACAGCCAATCAATGCAGGAACTGATGGCTAGGGCTCAGCGGTTAAAATCAAGCTTGCAGGCTCAGCAAAACACCTTCATCTGACAAACTTCCATCTAAGATTCAGTCACACAAGACCCTGAAACAGCGCCACGGGAGCTGCAGATGGAACTGATCTCCAATGTGAAAAGAGAAGTTCAATTCTCAAACTGGATGAGTTTTATGCTTCATTAAACGCAGACAAATTTCCAAAAATCCAGAAGATGGCACAGAGGATGCTGGTGGTGCTGGTGGCTCTACGTGTGCGAACAGACTTTTAGTGTGATGAACACCATTTATTTTTTATATGCAAGCATCTGGTTCTGGCTTGGCCCGCCTGTCAAATTTTAAGTCAATGTGGCCCCTGAGCCAAAAGGTTTGCCCACCCCTGGGCTAACTGATGCAATCACGAATTGGATCTTAATGCAAGCAAATACAGTTAATGCATAGAAGGCAATAACATTTGTTGGCAAGCCCCGACTTTTCATTTGAAAATCTCCGTCAATATAGTGAATTGTGAAGGACTCGTATGTCTCTGTTGGGCAACAATACACAACATTGATTACGATACCACTGTATCCAGTCCATCCATCCATCCATCTTCTACCGCTTATCCGAGGTCGGGTCGCGGGGGCAGTAGCTTTAGCAGGGACGCCCAGACTTCCCTTTCCCCAGCCACTTCATTCATCTCTTCCGGGGGGATCCCGAGGCGTTCCCAGGCCAGCCGAAGGATGTAGTCTCTCCAGCGTGTCCTGGGTCATCCTGGCGTCTCCTCCCGGTGGGACACCTCACCAGGGAGGCGTCCGGGAGGCATCCGAATCAGATGCCCCAGCCACCTCATCTGGCTCCTCTCGACGTGAAGGAGCAACGGCTCTACTCTGAGATCCTCCCGGATGACCGAGCTTCTCACCCTATCGCTAAGGGAGAGACACCCCGCGGAGGAAACTCATTTCGGCCGCTTGGATCTCGTTCTTTCGGTCACGACCCACATCTCGTGACCATAGGTGAGGGTAGGAACGTAGATCGACCGGTAAATCGAGAGCTTCGCCTTTCAGCTTAGCTCCTTCTTTACCACAACGGATCGATACAAAGTCCGCATCACTGCAGACGCCGCACCGATCCGCCTGTCGATCTCCCGTTCCATTCTTCCCTCACTTGTGAACAAGACCCCAAGATACTTTAACTCCTCCACTTGGGGCAGGATCTCATCCCCGACCTGAAGAGGGCACGCCACCCTTTTCCGACTGAGGACCATGGTCTCAGATTTCAGGTGCCGATTCTCATCCCAGCCGCTTCACACTCGGCTGCGAACTGCTCCAATGAGAGTTGGAGGTCACGGCTTGATGAAGCCAACAGAACTATATCATCTGCAAAAAGCAGAGATGCAATACTGAGGCCACCAAACCGGACCCCCTCTACGCCTCGGCTGCGCCTAGAAATTCTGTCCATAAAAGTTATGAACAGAATCAGTGACGAAGGGCAGCCTTGGCCGAGTCCAATCCTCACCGGAAACGAGTCCAACTTACTGCCGGATATGCGGACCAAACTTTGACTCCGGTCGTACAGGGACCGAACAGCCCGTATCAGGTGGTTCGGTTACTCCATACACCCGAAGCACCCCACACAGGACCCCCCGAGGGACAAGGTCGAACGCCTTCTCCAAGTCCACAAAACACATGTAGACTGGTTGGGCGAACTCCCATGCACCCTCGAGGACCCTGCCAAGGGTGTAGAGCTGGTCCACTCTTCCACGGCCAGGACGAAAACCACACTGCTCCTCCTGAATCTGGGATTTAACTTCCCGACGGACCGCCCTCTCCAGCACCCCTGAATAGAACTTACCAGGGAGGCTGAGGAGTGTGATCCCCCTGTAGTTGGAACACACCCTCCGGTCCCCCTTCTTAAAAAGGGGGACCACCACCCCAGTCTGCCAATCCAGAGGCACTGTCCCCGATGTCCACGCGATGTTGCAGAGGCGTGTCAACCAGGACAGCCCTACAACATCCAGAGCCTTGAGGAACTCCGGGCAAATCTCATCCACCCCTGGGGCCTTGCCACCGAGGAGCTTTTTAACCAACTCGGTGACCTCAACCCCAGAGATAGGAGAGCCCGCCTCAGAGAACACAGACTCTGCTCCCCAATGGGAAGGCCTGTCGGTGGAATTGAGGAGGTTCTCACCGGCTCACAACGTTCCGAGTCGAGGTCAGCAGCGCCCCTGCCCAATTATACACAGTGTTGATGGTGCACTGCTTTCCTCTCCTGAGACGTCGGATGGTGGACCAGAACTTCGAATTTCCCCGAAGCCGTCTGGAAGTCTCTCTCGATGGCCTCACCGAACTCCTCCCAGTTTTTGCTTCAGCGACCACAAAAGCATTCCGCTTGGCCAGCCGGTACAAAACAGCTGCCTCTGGAGTCCCACAGGCCAAAAAGGCCCGATAGGACTCCTTCTTCAGCTTGACGGCATCCCTCACCATTGGTGTCCACCAACAGGTTCTGGGATTGCCGCCACGACAGGCACCGACCACCTTACGGCCACTGCTCCGGTCGGCTGCCTCAGCAATGGAGGCGCGGAACATGGTTCACTCGGACTCGATGTCCCCCGCCTCCCCCGGAACATGAGCAAAGTTCTGTCGGAGGTGGGAGTTGAAACTCCTTCTGACAGGGGATTCCGCCAGACGTTCCCAGCAGACCCTCACAATACGTTTGGGCCTGCCACGTCGGACCGGCATCTTCCCCCACCATCAGAGCCAACTCACCGCCAGGTGGTGATCAGTTGACAGCTCCGCCCCTCTCTTCACCCGAGTGTCCAAGACATGTGGCCGCAAGTCCGATGACATGACCACAAAGTCGATCATCGAACAAGGGTGTCCTGGGGCCAAGTGCACGTGTGGACACCCTTATGCTTGAACATGGTGTTTGTTATGGACAATCCGTGATGAGCACAGAAGTCCAATAACAGAACACCGCATGGGTTCTGATCGGGGGGGCCGTTCCTCCCAATCACGCCCTTCCAGGTCTCACTGTCATTGCCCACGTGAGCATTGAAGTCCCCCAGCAGAACGATGGAGTCCCCAGTGGGAGCGCTCTCCAGTACCCCCTCGAAGGACTCCAAAAAGGGTGGGTACTCTGAACTGCTGTTTGGTGCATAGGCACAAACAACAGTTAGGACCCGTCCCCCCCACCCGAAGGCGGAGGGAGGCTACCCTCTCGTCCACCGGGGGTGAACCCCAGCGTACAGGCGCCGAGCAATAAGTATACCCACACCTGCTCGGCGCCTCTCACCGTGGGCAACTCCAGAGTGGAAGAGATTCCAACCCCAAGCTCTGTATCCAGTCTTTTCGGATTACTGGGAATGTGAGTACGAATGGTTGTTTGTTTATATGTGCCCTCCGATTGGCTGACGACCAGTTCAGCGTGTACCTCGCCTCTTGCCCAGAGTCAGCTGGGATAGCCTCCATGGAGCACACCCGCAACCCTAGTGAGGATATGTGGTACTGAAAATGGATGGATGGAAGAATGGACTTTATCTTGTCAAATCAAACACTGTTGGGGAGGCGGCACCAGAAAACATGTCACTGGTCAACACGACTGGATACAACCATTACCATTGCAACGATAACAATGGATCACACAATTGTATTGTGTAGGGGTAAAAAAAGAACAAAAGGAGGAAAAGCGTGGTGTCGTCACCAATGCTCAGGAATGGGCTATCCATTCAAGCAGCGCTAGGGGGTATGTTCAGGTACTTGTAACACAATACGGTTAGCAAGCAGGCAACATAATATGTAGCATAGCAAGCTAGTCCTAGCACTAGCGTTTGTACGTAAACATGCCAGCATTGTCCAATCATGCTCTAAAGCTTCGGTAAACATTGGTTTGTGTACGTGAATAAATGCTGACAAAAGCGCCCTAGTGTGTTGACGACTTCAAGTAGGGGGGCGAAGTGCCGGCGACAATACGCAATCCTATTGGTCGACTTCAGGGTGCGCTGTCGGAGAGTTGTCGTTGATATATGTCGCACTGCCGCCCGTTGATATGTCACGCCACCCCCCTCCCCCAAACAAATCCAGGAAATCGGCCGCAAAAGCTAAATCGCGCCAATATCGGGGCTAAAATCCTGTAGTCTGATCTAGGCATTACCGTGACACGCTGCCCCTCCACCAATGTACCGAGAGGGCCAATTTCAAAATAAAAGCTTCATATATTACTACACTGGACATAAATGCATTTTAAGCATTTATTTTGAAGGTGAATGTTCAGGACAGGAAATAAAGGCGAAGTGAGTGTATTCAGGTGAGAAGGAGTAAAGTTATATTCATGCAAAGCCGACGGTACGGATAATTTTGTTACTTTTCCCTCATGTCTACAGATTTTCAAAAAAAAAACAAAAACAAACGCAAGCAGTTTTGATTGCAGTTGCTGGACAAATTCCTTTAGTTCAGACATACTAATGCATGCTTTGTAATATTTGCCAGATGCATTGCATTCTAGCTATCCAAAAAGTCAGCAATTTAAAAAAAAATATATGTAGGTAGCTAGCTCATAAAGATATTACACAAGTTACAAAAAAAACTACCATAATGATTGTTTTAAAGGTTGATCATTGCTTAATGTTTTTACTTTTGAGGGAAAACACCACTTAAAACTGTAGTTTATGATCAATCACTATCACTGTTCATGTTTGTATCTAAATCATAAAAATGTATTAATTCGTTAATGGTTTGATAATTCTAAAGGTGAAGCAGCAGGCTTAAAGCAAGGCACTTGGATATTTAAAGATGGTGCCATGAGAGTGGCAGCAGGTTACAGCAACTATGTCCCATTTTCCTTATTCGAGTGAGTTTTACTACTGCCGGCACCAATGCGGTGCCCACAGGCACCAGGTCACCCCCATTGACCCCAGAGGTAGCCCTCTGACCCGTTCTACGACAAATACTGTAACTAACCAGTGATGAGACATTGCAATTTCCAAGGAATGTTGTAGAATGTGAGTCGATCAAGAAAAACAAGATTTTTTTTTGTTTTGTTTTTTGTAAAGGCAGACTCTTTGACAGCGTTGTTAAACTAATTGGATTGTGCCAGTGAGTATAGCTAGAGCTCACCTTTTCAAATTCAATGAAAGCATAGCAGAGGGAATCTCCCGTCTTCCAGTCACGAATGATTTCACAGCTGAACAAAACAGAACCAAAGACAGCACATTAGAGCGGCATAGACGCAGGACGTCCACAAGAAAAGAAACTCTGGTTCACGTTTTAATGTGTCCAAAGCGAGAAAAGATGATTTCCAGATCCTCATCTGTGGTCACTGGGTTTAGTTTGCACACAAATAGCACATCCTCTGGAGGCTTTACATCTGCATCAGGGAGGTCGCCCACCTGGAGGAATGGAAAACAGACACGTCAACACAAGCATGGAGATGCATCTTGGGTAACTTCACTTGAGGGTTGAAGCTTTTCTTACCATCTCCAACAGGATGGCACGGGTTTTGGCTTCTTTCTCCTTAAGCCTCTCCTCCACTTCTTCAGCTGCTTTCCCATCTGCATTGTCTATGACTTCATCTGCTCCAATCCGCCCACTCTACACCCAGAGAAAATAACCCGTTGAGCATATTTAGTTGATAGTTTGGTGCATTTCTGCGACGTAGCGTTAAACAGAGGACTCAATATAGCAATTGAACCGCGGATTATCCAGCGTGTAACAAACTTGGAGGGAATGTATCTCTGAACATGTGAGTTTGAATACGTTTGACAGTGTTTACAGCGTGTGGGAGGGTGATTTCAAGGCTTAAACGATATAAAAATGGGTATTTATATCGCGGGTGGGTATGTAATGGAACTCTCGCAACGAACGTGGGAATCACTATAGTAGTATCTCCAATATGTATGTAAAACGTAAAAACCCTGCACTCACATCTAGCTGCTCTTTGGTGGGATCGGGAGACCGATCAGGCACGGAGAGATCTGGAGGATCATCAAATGGGTCATCAAGGATCACAGTGTGGTTTATTCTAAAGTAACATGACATGAACAAAGCTTTGTCAGATATTATCAGAACACATGTCCACTAGTACAACCTTAAGGAGACCTTCATTTTAGTCACAACCCAACTCACCTGATGTCCTGAAATGGGACAAAGTCTGTGTCGACAAATGTCTCATTGATTTTAGCCACAACATCCAATCCCTCTGACACTTCCCCAAAAACAGTGTGCACACCATCAAGGTAATCCAGGTTTTCGCCGGTGGTAATGAGGAACTAGAAAAAATGGTGGTTACACAATGCTAGTAGAAAAACAGCTCAGATCTTTCCATCTGCTACCTAACAATATTTGTAGCAGTTTCCCTTTTCGCCCTTTTATAGCAAATGTTTCATGCGCCAAATTCATAAGCAACGCGCCTGCCTGAATTTGTGATTGGCCGAATGTGCATCGGCGGAACGGAAATAACGGTAGAAAGAGAAACAGCACGATAGACATTTTTCTATTGCCCCCGTGATATATAATCGCCATATCACCGAGCGCTGATGATCACGCTGCAGAAAGTTTTGGAACACTTGTACTCACCTGTGAACCATGCTGGTCACTCCCATTGTTAACCATAGACACTGCCCCCTTTTTTCTGTGTTTGATACGTGGTGCTTTCTCTGAATCAAAAAAGCGGGCCTGGTCCCCGTACAGTTTGCTAATGACGCACAAAAGAGGACACTGCTTTCAATATGCTGCGTTGACGAAAGGTAGCAATAGAGATGACGATGACTCACCAGTAGACTGACTCTCCACCTCGACCCGTCCCAGTGGGGTCCCCAGTTTGGATGATGAAATCTCTCTGTAAAAATAAATGAATAAATAATTAAAAAGGGGGGGGGGGGGGGGGGGGAACAAATACATAGATTAGTAGTTCTATACTTATATCACCGACTGTTTTCAGGTCAATGTGGAAACTTTGGGCATCTTTTCTCCACGAAGCTGCGCACTGCATATAGATAGGCGCAATTTGTTTTAACGTCACTGTAAGCTTTACCCATGCCGTGACTGCGCTGCAGGCAATGTGGTAAAGTGGTACATGTTTCTTGAGAGAAAACATTTATTTTGCGCTTTATTAAACTGACAAAACTGAGAACGCGCTCGCTGGTGACAGTGTGAGCGAGGCAATTTAAAAGAAAAAAGAAAAAGAAAGAAATAAAAGAAATGTGCAGCCAATTGGCCAAACAGAGCAATTCGTCTTTTAAATGACAATGTGCCGTCCCACTTTCTGATTTGTTTTCTGAACAAAATAAGAAAAGTTCCATTTGATCGGTTTGTTGTGCCAAAATCAACCATTGAATTAGAAAACAAACCTGAATCAGAATTCCCCCGTGCTATTATGGAAGAAGGCTTTTCCTCAATGAGGAGTTGTATTCCTCCTGCCCTTTCCCCTTCTTCGTTTAGGTTAATGAGCAATAAACATCATATTTATTTATTCAAGATTTTCAAGTTTAGTTTTCACTTCTTTCTATATTACACTATATTTATCTTTAACCACACACTGATAACAAAAAAAATATATATATATGATTAAATTACATTTTAGGGCTGGAATGGATTAATTGCATTTCCAATCATTTCAATGGGAAACATTACCTCAGGTTAAGAACGTTTTGGGTTACGGAACCAATTCAGTTCGTAAACCGAGGTTACACTGTATAGGACTTTCTTCTAATGGCTAATATGACTTTTCCATGAAAACTAACACATACTGTATGCTTCTTAGGCCCAGTACGCACAAAGACAATCGGGCTGTTTTTGTGCCCCTTTTGCCCCCGACCGAGCACATCAAATGCCAGATCAAATGCTGAAGTCTTATAAGAGTGTCCTATGAGACTCTCCTTCGGTCTCGTGTGTTAAGAGTCGATTCGTCCCAATTTTAGGCTCCGAAATTAGTTCTTTAATTTTTATAGTTATTATTATTAGTTACAATTAGTTGACTCATTCACTGATCCTGGCGAGTTTAAATCACTATTAGATTGTTACAATTGTCACTGCTAACTTATTTCTCTTTTTCTTTAATATATTCAGTGTCTGCTATTAGAATTTGTTTATTGTTCCCAGGTCTGTCGTAAGAGACCACTTGGTAAACTAAAGATGAATTAAAAACAACAACAACAAAAATATTACAATCAGTTTCTGTAAGAGGATTTCGACAAGAGATCGTACGTTACCTGTACATTGTGGATAAGGCAGTAGTTGTAGTATTTTATCTTGCATAATTTCAGAAAGTTGAGGCAAGCTGCAAAGGGAGGGGGGGGGGGGGGGGGGGGGGGGGGGGGGGGGGGGAAACCAATGTGGTTAACGTTGTTGTTCGTCACATTTGTAAAACCTTTTCGCGTTCCATTTTCTTTTTTGAGCCTGAGGGAACCCAAGAAAGGCAAAGTCTTCAACGGCGTGTCGCTTTCATAGCTGAGTAACTTAGCAAGCTAACGCTACTGCTCGCAGATGCTACAGCTTGAATCCATTAAACCTTCCCGGTAGCTTTATTGAACGATAATTAACATATGACCATCGTTGCATTGAAAGACTGACAGGAGTTTCTTACCTTTCGGCCTTTCTTCTGTGAATAAATCAATCACAACATCGCCGAGCGTCGTTTCAAGGAGGACCGCCATGTCGACGTGCGTGATCTCGCGAGAAGAAAACGGGTTGCCAGTTTCAACACGCATGCGCAGTTTCGACTTCCCTGTAAACGATTTGCGAACCATTGCGGCTCACCAGAATTAAAATGGCAGGGCGAACCGTTTCTGTTATATTTCTATTTTTTGTCAGTATAAAGCGTGCCGAGTCATCGCCGAATACGGTAGGAACTCCACTGGTCAACACGTTTTTAATGCTATTATATTAATGACGCATGTTACAGCCAGTAGTAAACCTCCGGATATTTCCATTTCTATTTCTGTTTTTGTTTTCACGTGTGACTGTTGATGTTCGCTTATTCCTCCTTTCGAAGTGCGGTGAATTGTGCGAATGGGCGTTTATTAGACATGTGTGACAATTGGGACAGTCTGCGAACCAACAATGTGAAACAACAAAACAAAGACTCAAGCGTTGGTTGAGTGCTGTATGCTAATTGGTTGAGTGCTGTATGCTAATTTAGGACGACTGTTTTTGGCACTACTCCTGCACGCACACAAAAACAAACAAACAAACAAACAAAAGAAACTTAGAATTGCACAAAAATGACGTCGTAATATGACGAGAGAGAGAGAGAAAAAACATATTTGATGACAATGTTACATAGTATACATTATATTGTTAAGGTAAATAAAAATTGTACCTAAATAAACATTGAACAATTCTTCATGCAAATGTGCAGAACCAAAATGTTAAGTACAACTGAGAGTGCAGTTGAGCAGTCAATCATTCGTTTACCGTTGGTGGGATCCCGCCAGCCACTAGTGATACCAATGCCAAACTTTGAGAATCACTCAGAGATTCATATTGTCTGAATGATGATAGGAAAATATCCTGATCAACGTGACAGCGGGGGCGTTGGCAGATACACAAGAGTCTAACAACTTGCAGGTACAATCCATGCACTTTTTTGGGGGGGGGGGGGGGGGGGGGGGGGGGGGGTTTCCCTAACATACAGCATGACAAATCTGACAAAGCTGTTGTCGTTTCAGCTTCGTTTGGACATCTCGGTGGGCAAGGAGGAGGTATTGGTAAACGATGTTCCTGTTCACTTGTCCGGGGTGACCAGATTCAACTGTCCAGCGCTTCTCTGTGAGCCAAAATGATGTTCTTCTTCTGTTCTTTCGCCGCTGTTAACCCTAACGCCTGTCACCCGTTTGTTTTTGTTTTTGTCAGTGGATAGCACGAATGCAAGCAGTGAGTATGAAGGTGGGGACTTGGTATCTACTGTCACCCGGGTTATGGTGACGCAGAACCGACTGTATAGTGACTTGGAAGAGGTGGTGGCTCTGCAGGTGTTTAGCGAAGTCATTGAGTTGGAGGGCAAACAGGTACACGTCATCTCACGTGGCGATTACTTTTTTTTTTTTTTTGCGCTTTGTTTACTTTTTTGATCTCACGCCGACAGTCGATGGAAAACCCGGTTGACGGGCTAGCTAACGTTAGCATTAGATCCCAGGGCGGATTTACCTTCGAATAACGAACATTCACACACATATGCCGGAGTAACACATACAGGATTACCATCATTTCTAGTTCCTAAATGCCAGAATATCGATCGGATTTTTAATTCTTTCATTTTTTGGGGACAAATATATATTAGGGATGTCTCGAATGCATTTTTAAATACACACACACACACATATCATCATTTAAGTTCATTTCCCCCCCCTCATTAATGTACACACAGCACCCCATATTGACAGAAAAAAAAAGGGAATTGTTGAAATGTTTGCAGATTTATGAAAAAAAGAAAAACTGCTAGCTATCACACAGCTATAAATATTTAGAGCCTTTGGTCAGTATTTAGTAGAAGCACCCTTTTCGGCCATGACTGTTTTTTGTTTTTATTTATATTTTTGAAGATATTATTTTACTTTGTACAAAGCGATTTCCCGGTTCTTTTAAATTAGATTTAAAGTTGAGTTTCGGTACTCAAATCATCCCAAGTTTTGAAATCGATGAATAATCGTGTTAATTCATCGTGATTATGATTATTATTATTATTTTTTTTTTGTTTGTTTCCCATAAATCAGAACTCCTCTTTTGGACAAACGGTTGTGATGAATCATGAGTATGATGAAACCCCAAAATGTTAGCAAAAGGCTTATCAAGGAATGTTTTAACATTTAAAGTTGTATTTGTGCTCCGTAGGTTCAACAGCCTGACATGTGTGAGGTGAAAATACTGATGAGCCCTGATTTCCAGAAGGTGGCTCAGATGACCAACATTTACCCCATCGAACTCAGTGAGATCTTCAGGGTTTCCAGAGACAACGACGTGGTCGTCACAGATCCAACCAAGCGTAGAAAAGGTGCGGCCAACACGTTGTCTTTGTAACATACAGTCAGTCCACCGAAATCCTTCTCCCTTTTTTTTTTTCCCCCCCCCTAAATCATCAGAGGAGCAAATGTTGCCGCAGACGACAAGTCAGTCCCCACTGAAACACTCCGAGACGACGCAAGAGGAGATCGCAGCTCCTGGCAAACTCCCGGAGACTCCACTTCGCATGGACCCCGATCTCATGAAGGATCTCCAATATGAAGAAGCCGAAGATCGAGACCTGGGCCAACAAGACCAGATTCCAATTGAGAGTTCGCCAAAAGAATTCCTCTCATACTCGGTGCGAAAATACCTTTTAATAAACAGTCCTATTTATTTGGGAGGGTGTAAATTACAGTCATTACAGTGGGGCATCTCAAATAAACGAATGTCATTAGTTGTGGGGGGGGGGAACAAAACATGACAAATTGTGACGCTCGGTGCTGTAAAACGCTCACGCGATTACGCAATTTATAAATTCAACCCGTCGTTCCATTTTTCTCGTCCGCTTATGCTCACTCGGGTCGCGGGCGTGCTGGGGCCCATCGCGGCGAGAGGCGGGGTGCGCCCTGAAGCGGTCGCCAGCCAATCGCAGGGCACATAGAAATCTGGTGACGAAATGCGTCTCTTCGTAGCGCGTCGAATGAAATCTCTGTTTTGCCGTGTGTCTTGTCAGGCCGTGTGTCGCTGGGTGGAAGATTTCAGGGAGCGTTTGAGGCACTTCTGCGCCGAGTCACTGCCCCTCTTCTTCTTGGTTATGTGGGTGGTTGTCATTGGTGTCGTTGGCTCAGCGGTCATTGTCAAGATATTGGACTTGTTCTTCCCAACTTGTGAACACAAGTGAGTTTGATTTAAGCTCTAATTTATCTTATGATGAATTGTTTTTTTGTTGAGTTTTTTTCCCCCACTGATGTAGGACAATTTTGCATTGCTGAATCCAAAAATGACCTCTGTTTCTCTTGTTCAGATCAGGTTTATTCATCAAATGTTACAAACTTTGCTTACTGTAAATTGAATGGTGGACATGGATAAAAGTATCTGTAAATTGAACGTTTATGCCATCGTTGTTAATAATTCAGGGCATGAACCGGAACCTCGAAAGCAAAAAAATACCTGCCCATGTTTAAACAAAAGCATTTGGTAGTTCAAAACTTTGACCTGATTATTTCGATTCAGCACATTAAAAATTGTCCTACATCAGCAAAAAAAAAAAAAAAAAAAAAAATGTAGACAATAAATGTGTTGTTGACCAGTGTTATCAGCTAAAGTCAACTTTTTGGGGGGTTCCAACAGGCGTATTTGTCATCTGAACTCAGTCACTCTGTTGCCGGACGATGAGAAGCACACGCTCCTGGAGAATACAGAATTAGAAGAGGAGGATGAGATGAAGCCTTAAAGGAAGACGAAAATGGCTGGCTACCTTAGTGTCAGTTTTTTCTTTTTTTTTTTCTTCTTCTTCTCTTTTGCATCTCGTGGTCTTACGAGAAGTCATGGCCTGGTCCCCGTTTGCTGTAAATTAAAAGGGTTTGTCTTGATGGCATTTAGCACAGATGCAGTCGGTATCCATCAAATTGCCTTCAGGCCAATTGGTTGGGTTCTTTCAGACATCACAGTTTATCGAGGATCTTTATTTGCCGTCTGCGCGTTGTCTCCAAACACGAACCACTCGAGAAGCGCGGAGACGATGTGAAGAAAGGTGGCGTCAAGGAACCGTCACGCACACGATGGCCATATCCTTGGGTACATTTTGATTGGTCTTATTTCGATGTGTGGCAAACTATGAGAACACTTTGGCGTCGTGCTTCCCTATAGCACTGAAAACAAACAACAACCACAGCAGATTGTAAATGCAAGACGGGTATTTATCCATTGCACATTTTAGTCGAGAGTTCGTAATAGAAGTTCAGATGTCAAAAATGGACCAAAAAGTCCTATTTCAATTTGGTCAAATTTAGGATTTTCTGAGTTAAGACTTATTTACTTACCCACAATGATGAGCATGCACACGCGTTATTGCGTATTGGAGTGGGTGGGGAAATCCTAAAGATTTCTGGTGAAATGCACTGTGGTGTTCACAATTTGTAGTTATATTTGTAAAGGCATAATTCATGTGTCGGATTAGACCTCATCCTGGTATGCAGGTGTACCTAATTGTCTGGCCGGGAAGTGGATATATTTAAAATATTGTTGCATTTATTGTAGTTTTTTTTTTGTTTTTTTTTTTTAAATCTAAATTGACACATTTATATCCATAAACATGTCAAATCTGTCTCATGCACTTCAAGTAGAATTGTTATTTTCTTACCCCCACACGTGAATGGCACCTTCCAGATACGCTCAGTTTTGGGATGTTATTTGATGTCCTTTTCACAATCCCACACTGGCGATTTCGTGTTGGATGAGTCGGGGGCAGTTGAATGTGTGTTTTTTGAACTATTAGTACAAAAAAAGCATGTACACGATACAAACACGACCCCCCCCCCCCCCCCCCCCCCCCCCCCCAACCCCAACTTGTCTTTTACAATCATCCTGGACTCAAATCAATACGAATGCTTCAGTTAGGAGTCAAGGAGGCGGTGAAGGCAGACAAGGGAAATTTAAGAAGCCTTTATCCCTTGTCATGCTTTCTTCAAAGAAACACACTATTATACACTATATAATTTTGCACACGGACCCGTGAGCATCTGAGGCCGCGCGGCTCCGTGGTCCATTTTAGCGGCACATTGCATGACGTACTGCATTACGGAGATGCATGTGTAATCAATGCAGTGAATACATTTTGCTGTTCTATCTCCAGCATGGGAATTCAATGGTGACAGGTTAATTGGAACGCATGGCTTCGATTCTAAATCGATTCGCTAAGTTTTTTTTACAGATTGCTCCTGGTGGTAAGATACTGTATAGGCATGCACGGACGGATTAAAATGTTCTTTGAATCGTATTCGGCCACGTTTGTTCGCATATATTTCATCAATTACTACTGGACTGCGTATGTGCGCGCGCACGCGCGCGCGTGTGTGCGTGTATATAACCCTGTGAATTAAAGGCTTTATCGCCATCTTTTATGTTTTGTCTGTCTTTTGTTGCCCAATACAGACAAGCGGAACACACTGAACACGTTGGGAGGAGTGAGTAGGGTTGGATAATATAAATTACAAGGTGGGGCAGAAAGGACAGACAATTAAAAAAATAATAATAATAACTATAATAAATGGTAGCTACAGACATTTTATTGACTTCCACCAAACAATCCCAAATCTGGCGCAATCAAGATTTCGAAATTAACAACATATCCCTTTATTGCAGCACATGGGAACAATGTGGAATTGACCACCGACAACAATTATTTAACAATATTTTTATGACACGTGATGAATTGTTCCAAGAATTTAAAATAAGCAGAAATGTCCTGCAATACAATCTATTAAAAACAGCAACAATTAAAACAAATAAAAATAATAATCCCAACACTTCAGAGCACTCGAACTGCCGGGGATTGTTAAACAAACAACAATTAAACTAACCCTAACCTTTCCCACAAAGGGAAGAAAAAAAACAACTTAAAAGTTTATAAATTAATCTCATATATATATATATATATATTTTATTTTTTTTCCACTGGTCACATCCAGGCACACACACATATGCTTTCTTGGGGTGGGGCTGGTGCGGGGTCGAGGGGATACGATCGTTGGGACTGGGATTCAGGATGTCAGTGCTGGTTGCCGGTCCAGATGCTCCTCTGCCCTGCCTGCCTACCCCCCCCCCCCCCCCCCCCCCCCCCCCCCCCCCCCCCCCCCAGGTCTTTTAATGCATTACACACACTCATCTTGTTTTTTTTAATGCACTACATGCACTGATCTCCAGGGGGGCAGTGGGATTGGGGACACCGTTTTGCCCTCTGACTGGGCAGGGACTGGCTACAGTGGCACATCCTGTGAGTTGGTGAGGGACGTCTCGCTCTCCTGCGGCCTCCTCCGGGTGGCTGGTTTTGGGGCACCCCGATGGGGCTTCTGGGCCTGGCCCAGACTCTAGGGTGGTTGGGGTGGGGTCCTCAGCCCCCATCCATCCATCCATTTTCTACCGCTTATCCGAGGTCGGGTCGCGGGGGCAGTAGCTTTCGCAGGGACGCCCAGACTTCCCTCTCCCCAGCCACTTTATCCAGCTCTTCCGGGGGGATCTTGAGGGGTTCCCAGGCCAGCCGAAAGATGTAGTCTCTCCAGCGTGTCCCGGGTCGTCCCCGGGGTCTCCTCCCAGTGGGACGTGCCCGGAACACCTCAGCAGGGAGGCATCCGGGAGGAATCTGAATCAGATGCCCCAGCCACCTCATCTGGCTCCTCTCAATGCGGAGGAGCAGCGGCTCTACTCTGAGATCCTCCCGGATGACCGAGCTTCTCACCCTCTCTCTAAGGGGGAGCCCAGACACCCTACGGAGGAAACTCATTTCGGCCGCTCGTATCCGGGATCTCGTTCTTTCGGTCACGACCCGCAGCTCGTGACCGTAGGTGCGGGTAGGAACGTAGATCGACCGGTAAATCGAGAGCTTCGCCTTTCGGCTTCGCTCCTTCTTTACCACAACGGACCGATACAAAGTCCGCATCGCTGCAGACGCCGCACCGATCCGCCTGTCGATCTCCCGTTCCGTTCTTCCCTCACTCGTGAACAAGACCCCAAGATACTTGAACTCCTCCACTTCGGGCAGGATCTCATCCCCGACCCGGAGAGGGTACGGCACCCTTTTCCGACTGAGGACCACGGTCTCAGATTTGGAGGTGCCGATTCTCATCCCAGCCGCTTCACACTCGGCTGCGAACTGCTCCAGTGAGAGTTGGAGGCCACGGCTTGATGAAGCCAACAGAACCGCATCATCTGCAAAAAGCAGAGATGCAATACTGAGGCCACCAAACCGGACCCCCTCTACGCCTAGAAATTCTGTCCATAAAAGTTATGACCAGAATCGGTGACAAAGGGCAGCCTTGGCGGAGTCCAACCCTCACTGGAAACGAGTCCGACTTACTGCCGGATATGCGGGCCAAACTCTGACTCCGGTCGTACAGGGACCGAACAGCCCGATGTTGCAGAGGCGTGTTAACAAGAACAGCCCCACAACATCCAGAGCCTTTAAGAACTCCGGGCAAATCTCATCCACCCCCGGGGCCCTGCCACCGAGGAGCTTTTTAACTACCTCGGTGACCTCAAACCCAGAGATAGGAGAGCCCGCCTCGGAGAACCCAGACTCTCCTCCCTCATGGGAAGGCGTGTCGGTGGAATTGAGGAGGTCTTCGAAGTATTCTCCCCACCGGCTCACAACGTCCCGAGTCGAGGTCAGCAGCGCCCCATCCTCACTATACACAGTGTTGGTGGTGCACAGCTTCCCCCTCCCGAGACGCCGGATGGTGGACCAGAATTTCCTCGAAACCGTCCGGAAGTCTCTCTCCATGGCCTCACGGAACTCCTCCCATGCCCGAGTTTTTGCTTCAGCGACCACCAAAGCTGCATTCCGCTTGGCCAGCTGGTACCCATCATCTGCCTCAGGAGTCCCACAGTCCAAAAAGGCCCGATAGGACTCGTTCTTCAGCTTGACGGCATTCCTCACCGTTGGTGTCCACCAACGGGTTCAGCGATTGCCGCCACGACAGGCACCGACCACCTTACGGCCACAGCTCCGGTCGGCCGCCTCAGCAATGGAGGCGCGGAACACGGTCCACTCGGACTCCATGTCCCCTGCCTCCCCCGGAACATGAGCAAAGTTCTGTCGGAGGTGGGAGAGAACCCCCTAGAAACAAACAAGAACTGAAAAGAGGCTGCAGTAAAGGCCTGGAAATACATTTCAAATGAAGAATGCAAGAGTCTGGTGAAGTCAATGGGTTGCAAGCTTAATGGAGTTATTGCAAGTAAGGGTTATGGAACCAAATATGAAATGTTACTCACTTTAAGTTAGTAATGTAATCACGTCTGTTCCAATACTTGTTCTCACTTGAAAAGTAGGTGGCTTCAAACAAAAGGTGCTCCGTCCTGAGTTATTTAACACGTCTAGATGTAAATATCATGAAATAAAAGCTGGAATTATGAACCTTTGACTTATATTCAACTTTTGATCTGAAAACCAAATGTCACAAACAAAGGAAATGACCTTGCAGTTCCGATACCTTTGGAGGGGACCGTACATGCGACGTTTCTGGAAAGAGGACCGAAAGGCAGACAAGCAACACAGCAAACGTGTGCATGCATTTCAACCAAAATCCGCACAAAGTATGATGACTTACTGGATTGCACAAGTAGAAACCCCAATTCCAATGAAGCTAAGTAAATAGAAACAGAATACAATGATTCCCAAATCCTTTTCAAACTACATTCAATTGAACACACTAAAAGACAAGATATTTAATGTTCAAACTGATAAGCCTTTTCGTTTTTTTGTTGTTGCAAATATTCACTCATTTTGAATTTGATGCCTGCAACACATTCCAAAAGATGCTGGGACAGGGGCATGTTTCCACTGTTACATCACCTTTCCTTTGGACAAATCTCAATAAGCGTTTGAGAACTGAGGTCATTAATTGTTGAAGCTTTGTCAATGGAATTCTTTCCCAATCTTGGTTTCTCAAGAGTCCGGGCTCTCCGTTGTCGTATTTTGTGCTTCATAATGTGTCACACGTTTTCAAAGGCAGACATGTCTGGACTGCAGGCAGGCCAGTCTAGTACTCGCAACTCTTTTACCCTGAAGTCACAGTTGTAACACGTGAAGAATGTGTCTCGGCATTGTCTTCCTGAAATAAGCATGGAGGGCCATGAAAAAGACATTGCTTGGATGGCAGCATATGCTGCTCCAAAATCCGTATGTACCTTTTCAGTCTTCACAGATGTGGACGTTACTCACGCCATGGGCACTAACACACCCTCATATCATCATAGATGCTGGCCTTTGAACGATGCACTGATAACAGTCCGGGGTGGTCTTTTCGTTCTTTGGTCCAGAGGACACGACACCCATGACTTCCAAAAACAATTTGAAATTTGAACTCGTCAGACCACAGTACACTTTTCCACTTTGCGTCACTCCATCTCAGATAAGCTTGGGTCCAGAGAAGCTGGCAGCGTTTCAGTGTTGTTGATCTTCGGCTTTCGCTTTGCATGGTCGAGTATTAATTTGCATTTGTAAATGTGGCGACAAACGGTTTTTTACTGACAATGGTTACCTGAAGTGTTCCTGAGCCCACGTGGCAATATCCTTTACACCATGATGCCAGTTTTGAATGCGGTGCCACCTAATGGATTGAAGGTCACGGGCATTCAATGTTCGCTCTCGGCCTTGCCGCTTATGTGCAGAGATTTCTTCCGATTTTCTGAATCTTTTGATGACATTGTGGACCGTAGATAAAATCCCTACTCTCCTTGAAATTGTACGTTGAGAAATGAGAAGAGAGCATATTGGCTCACGCAGTTCTTGACAAAGTGGCAAGGCTTGGCCCATCCTCGCTTGTGAACAACTGAGCCTTTTAGGGATGCTCTTTTGATAGCGAATCATGACACTCACGTGTTACCAATTAACCTGTTGACCTGCGAAATGTTCCAAACGTGGTTTATTTTTTTTTAAGCATTCCTTAACTTTCCCAGTCATTTGTTGCCCCTGTTCCACATTTTGGAATGTGGTGCTGGCATCAAAGTCAAATTGAGACAATATTTGCATAAAACAAACGAGCAAGCAAAACAAAGCAACAACAAAAAAATAACATTCATCAGTTTGAACATTAAATACAGTCTTTGTAGTGTATTCAATTGAATATCGGTTGAGAAATATTTTAAAATCATTGTATTCCATTTTCATTTTACACATTTAGATTACGTTTTTTTTTTTAAATGTAGTTGCAGTTATGATTTCCCTCAGAGGGCCGTTAGAACAGTGAAACCATATAAATATTTAATAACCAAAACAGATTACCATTACACAACAAATTGAGGGACAACTAGTTTTGAAATCAGAAGACAACGATAACAGTATGTGTTACTGTAGAAGAATGGTTTGGTAACAAAAAAAATGCAATATCAATATATATTGTTTATTATTATGACAATTTGGGTAATGAAATGACGTGGCCCCCAGGCCTCGAGTTCGACACCTATGTTCTAATGTATCGAGCTAACCCTCCATTAGGGTGTCTCAAAACATTTGCCGATAGTGTTTCGCAACTGTCGTCACCCTGGGACCTGCATTTTCCTATTGTTGCAAAGTCGTGACCCACTTTCCGAGAAGTTAAGAACAATAAAGATTTGGGTTTAAAAATAGCCTCCGAAAACATGCACAGTATATTTTAATTTCAAATGCATTTGCTGTACCGCCAAAGGCATATTGCTCGGCATGAAGTCTGCCAGTCAAGGGCTGAGCTGAACAGTATTTGTTTACAGAGTAAACTAGTGGCCTCTTGAGCCCAAGGAAGTAACCTTTGTGTCACTTTACTACGAATTTCCGTGTGGGAACCTAGTACGCCTCTGTACTGTACCGAAAAAACAAGGAGAAATACATTTCATTTTTCTTTCCGTAACTGTTCGCGACCCACTTTTTGAGAATCGCTGGTCTATACAGTACATACAGTAGGGCAGTGCTTCTCAAATAGTGGGGTCGCCGGGGGGGGGGGGCATGTGAGACCCTGAAGAACATGATTTGCTGTATGAGAATGAAGTGTAATTGCACATCCACTGCAGTAGATGGCAGTCTATATCTTTCTTTTGTACTTTCTCCAATGTTTATAAGGATTAGATTAGATTATCCTTTACATAGAATGTCATACAGAGGCGTACTCGCGGGGGCTGCCGCAAATTTTTTTCCTCCTCTTCCTGAGGGGGTCGTAACAGAAAACAATTGAGAAGCACTGCAGTAGGGTAACGTAAGGTGCATTTCAGCGAGATCATTCCTCAAATTTGCTGGAGAAGCCCCATCCATTTTCCACCGCTAATCGGAGGTCAGGTCGTGGTGGCAGCGGTTTAACCAGGGAAGCTCAGACTTCCCTCTCCCCAGCCAATTCGTCCAGAAGGCGTTCCCAGGCCAGCCAAGAGATGTAGTCTCTCCAGCGTGTCCTGGGCCATCCCGAGCTCGTCACCCCATCTCGAAGGGAGAGGCCAGACACCCCGTGGAGGTAACTCATTTCGGCCCCTTGTATCTGTGATCTCGTGACCATAGATGAGGGAAGGAATATAAATCGACAGGTAGATCGAGAGCTTCACCTCCGCTCCCGCTTCACCATGACAGACCAATACACAGTCCGCATCACTGCAGACGTTGCACCGATTTGCCTGTTAGTCTTCCGGTCCATTCTTCCCTCACTCGCGAACAAGACCCCGAGATACTTCAACTCCTCCACTTGGGGCAGGATTTCCTCCCTGACCCGGAGAGGGCAATCCACCCTTTTCAACCTGAGGACAATGGCCTCAGATTTGGGGCGGCTCTCATTCCCCCCTGGGGCACTGCCATCGAGGAGCTTTTAAACCAACCCCTCTCAAGAGGACCGGGACCGAAGCCCAAAGTGTGTGGGGAGGTGAGTCGTAACTTGTCAACATCGCACACCAGCTTGGGCTCCTTCGCTGCCAGAGAGCTGACATTCCACGTCTCTAGAGCCAGTTTCTGTAGCCGGGGGTCCCCGGCTCTCGACCCACTTGGGCCCTCCCACGGATAGTAGGCCCATGGGAAGTGGAGAAGCCCTGTGAAATTGTATTTTGAACACAATGTAAAGCTTTTGCACACATTTCAAAAGGGAATTAGATATTTCAACATCGCGTGACAGTTTTCTTTCAAAAATACCATTTTATTTATAGAATTCTACTTCTTCTAGAATGTGCAAGAAACACACAATTCCATACAAAAGAAGTGTCGAGAGATGACCTTTTGGTGTTGCGCTTATATAATATTGTCACACAATGATCCAAGGCATATGTAAAGGCACAAAAACAAATGTGTGTGTGTGTGTGTGTGTTGCAAAAAAACAAAAAAACCCTCTCATATTTAAAAACTACAGATGATTATGTGAAATCTTATTAACACATTTACAAAACAAACAACCACCTCTCTCTGTTATCCCCAGGAAGATATGAACAACAACTCATATCACCCGGCCGAGTCTCAACCCTTCAACAGGACCCAAACTCCTCAATCCACTTTTCATACTTCTCGAGGTCTGCTGCCGACACAGATTTGGAAACTTTCCTCAGCGCTGCCTCAAAGTCCTCCATGGTGGTGGGCATGTGCATCTCATCCCGGGAGATGTTGCGTATCTCCTCTGGTGTGAGCCCTTCGATTCTTCGCCTCATGGCCATCAGGGAGGCGTCCCTGCAGCCATAAAAAAAATAAACAATGCTTTTATTCCCCAACACTTTGCAGCAACCCATTGGTTTCAATTATAACCAGGGGCGCGCATACAAATTCTGGCCCGGTTCTCAAATTGGCACCAGAGGTTGGCGCTTGGCCCTCATTTATTTCATGACACACCGACCTCAATGGATGAACTTATGTCTGCTTGTAGACACATGTCAGATTGGCTACTTATTTTCTGGACAAAAGAAGGAATACAACTTTCTTTATTGACCTAATAACTGCTTCTTTTCCTTTTAGGTCTTTTTGCACGTGCTTTACATTTTCCTGTATTAGTCTGAGGCAGTTCACAGCTGGTAAACAGCCTGTACACATACGAGTAGAAATAGACATTAATTGAGACAAATTGCAAATTATTTCATACCTTGCATCCACATATGTAATTATAGATGGACGTAGTTAATTATAGATACTTATTTCATAAACCCATGAGGAAATTGTCATGTTATTTATTTGCAATTTATAGCAGAAGGGGAAGACCGTGGTTGTGCCAGCCTACACAATGTCATTAGCAATGATGAGTAGGACGATGATAGGGTGGGGGGGGGGGGGGGCATCGAGGGGTCTTGCACAGGGTGCCATTGAAGAGAGGACCGCCCCTGACTTGTAGTGGGGGATTTTGAGGGACCATCTTATCTGCTGTATAGCAAAAGGGAGTCGGCTGCATGCCCCATGAAGGTTAGAACCACACAATGGGTGTGAAAAAGTGTTTGCCCACCTCCTTGATTTCTTTTTTTTTTTTTGCATGTTTGTCACACTTAAAAGTTTCCATCACCAAACAAATTTAAATATTCGGCAAAGACAACAAACACAAAATGCAGTTTTTAAATTAAGGTTTTTATTACAGGAGAAAGAAAATGCAAACCTTCATGGCCCTGTGTGAAAACATGATTGCACCACCTTTAAAATGTAACTTAATTATGTTTTCTCATACCAGAGTTCAATATCTCTAGCCACACCCAGGCCTGATACTGCCACACCTCTTCTCAATCAAGAAATCACTTAAATTGAACCTGCGTGACAAAGTGAAAAGATCAGAGATCTAAAGAAATCCAGGAACTGTAATTGCCGTAATTTACCGCCGTGTATAATGCGCATTTTTTCAATTGTCAAAAGTCAATAGTGCGCATTATACATGGGTATAAGGGAACACGGAAAAGACTTGCAGATTTTAGAACTGTATGCCACCATTTAGAGGTTACGAAAAAGCTGTACACTTTGATTCCAATATGCCATCGCCACCTAGCAGTTATGAGAAAAGTGTACACTTGCATTCCAATATGCCACCGCCAACTTGTGGTTATGAAAAAGGTGTAGCCTACACTTCCAGTTCAATGTGACAGGGGTAAGTATGACTGCACCTATGTACAGTTGTGCTCATAAGTTCACATACCCTGGCAGAATGTGTGTCATGCTTTTGTAAATGGCTGATGTTCCCCAACTTGTAGACAACAGCTGTCAGCAAACTGTATTTTCGCACGTCCGTTATATTTCCTCCTCGATCGTTTTTGATAACTGCAAAACCCAAATGCGTCCACACTTCCGATTTAAGCTTCGCAAGACGTTTGTATTTGTTTTGCCCTTTGCTGTGCTCCTTTCCTGCATTGCGCAGCTCCCAAAGGCCCCGCGCAGCTCATGGGAAATGTGGTTTTCTTCTCAGACTGGCCAACTCAATAGCGTCAGAAAAGTAACTATTTGATACTCGTATGATCCCCCGCGATGTCACAGACAGGAAAACGTCATCGAGTAATGCTTGACGTCTTTATCATTAAAAGTGCTAAAAAAAAAAAAAACACACACACACATCCATCCATCCATATAAAGTCTGCTGTGTGAAGAACCAATGGGGTTTTTTCTAGTATCGATACAATTGACTGATGATCTTTTAAAACGATTAAAATCAATATACTTTCGCCTGAAAGGCTAACTTGCCGAGCAGACATCGATGCAGTTGGATCATAGGACTATAAATCAATACATTGATATAATGGATGAATCGTTACACCAATAATGAATCGTTACACCATGTGGTAAAATATTGAGAAATAGCTGTCCTGTATTAATCAACAGAGAATTTGTGAAGAAAATAAACAACATCTCAGAACCTCTACATAATGTAGAATGTGACCAATTTTAGTCTGACCTGCACACGTTTGTGATGTCAGCTCCTGAATAACCTTCCATCTGCTCAGCGATCTTGTCTAAATCCACATCATTGGCCAGCTCCAACTCCTTCAGGCTAATCCGGAGCAGCTCCACCCGTCCTTTTGCTGAAGACACAATGTTAGGGCACACAGTATCACCACAAAGTGTTGTTACGAATAGGTTTTGTAAAGCTCCATGTGGTTTTGACAGTACATGTGAAGTGGAAATGACAACAACACAAATGACAGAACATTTCTGTTGTTGTTATTCAAAACAGCAGGACAAGTCATTGCAGATTAAATAATGATAATATTAGTTTGCAATGCTGGGGTGTTGCTACAGGATTTGGCAACCCTCCATATTGGCCTATTTTCTCTTTACGCCACTGGCAAAGTGTGGGAGGATAAGTCAATTTACACAGGCATGAGGAACCACCTGAAGCTAACAGATAAGATAATGCACAAAAACAAATACTACACAACCCAGAACAGAAACAGAGAGCGCCAGAGAATCCACGAGTTGTGTAACGTTCTATTTCGTGCAAATATCTTATTGAGACCACAGAGACTCACAGGTCACTTTATTAGGTACACTAGAACCATCGACAATGCCCTGCCTCTTTCTGTTTTTAATTTAGCGATACGTTTATTTTCACGCTTGCAGTGGTATATCATGATATTGCATCATGAAAAGTGTCTATTTGGTGACTTACTGAAGGGCATCCTTAAATAAATGCCTGACTGTGCCCCTAAGGACTAGTAATTCCATCAGGATTACAGGTTGTTTACTGGGTCTCAGAGGGAAATACAAAAGAACTGTACAGAAGGTTGACTAGAGTGAGAGGCAGAATGACAGGAATGTGGAGCTGAGGAAGCTAGTTTCGTGTTGGGGGGGGGGGGGGCTGGAATGATAATCCAGCTCTGGTCCCACATTAAGCAGTTAAGTGTTTGGCGCACTGTAATATTGTTTGACATTGCTCTCTATTATCAACCTGTCAGGCACGGGTGTCAAAATTAAAGCCTCGGGGCCAAATCCGGCAGCTACATCAGTTCTTGCGTCCCCATTTAAGTGCATAAAGTGTGTCTCCTTCATGTTGCTTGCTAAATGGATTTGTTCTTTTGAGGGATGCACACCAACAGTTTGTTTCCACCGATACAGACAACCGATGACTTGCTGCTTCAGCAAGCTGATACCGATAACAGATATACATTTTTTTTATGGTTTATATCAAGGGCCTTCAACAATTTCCAGGCCGAGGCCCCCCCCAAACTGATGGAAGGCTGGACCGGGGACCCCCGACTTATTTACATTGTCTATGATTTTATTTTATATCAAACTGGTCATATAATACGATGCTTTTATAGTCATATAAAATGAAAATAGTATTATATGAATATCATATTTATGATATACTGTATCATATGCATATGACATAATATAAGAATAAAACAATCCCTTTTTATCATCACTATACAATGAATTGAGATGAAATACGATGTATAAATTAGGGTTGGGATTCTCTGGCACGAGGCCGATTTGATACAGAGCTAGATACACAGGTAGCAATTTGATTTAAAAAACGATATCTTTACGGGCTGAACAATTACAATCTCGCTCTCCATTCAAGCTAGGAACGCCACTGCTTTTTTTTTTTGGCTGCTTGTTGCCGAGTGCTGACTGACTTTGAACTTTTCAGTCGCGATGACTAGCTTAGTTCAACTGGCGATTGTTGCGTCAGTTTCGGGACATACCTGGCCCCGTGTATCCTCTCGGAGGTTTCTTTTTGGGGTCGCACAGTACCAACTCGAACGTATAAGTGGACTGCGAGGACTCGAGAAGACGCATGAGTTTGCTTAGTTACAGCCCAAGGAAATTGCCGAAATGCGACTCTCGTTGCCACATTGTTTGCATGATTACAATCTGGGGCGCACATTTCGCCGCCGGCCCTGGTGTCGACGGTGGACTTGAGATAAGGTAGGTCAGGTGATGTCACATTCAATATTTACAACTCCTGGGGAACGCTACTTTGCTATCTCTGTAACCACGAAAGTAGCTTAACTACTTCAAAGCCATTTGATGTTGAAATAATGACGCTACGGAGAACTGTAGTTAAACTAGTAGGGTTGCTAGTATCCAGCACTGCTGTGTTTGATTATAAACGAGACCTAAACATAAACGACGCGCTTGTTTTACGAGATGATAACCACAAAGCCCCAGGCAACCAATTCCTAGCCTCGCGATATGCAGTCCGCAGCCCTACAACCGCCGTATCTCAGGATTCCTGGCAGATTTTGTATCGATAGTCTAGTCTGCTACCCAAGCCCGGATAAATGCAGAGGGTTGCGTCAGGAAGGGCATCCGGCTTAAAACTTTGCCAAACAAATATGAGCGTTCATCCAAAGAATTCCATACCGGATCGGTTGTTGCCCGGGTTAACAACGTACGCCACCGGAGCTAATGTGGGTCGAACTCGAAGAAGAAGAAGGTGGAAAAGTGGGTTCTTTGGCAGAAAGAGAAGAGGAAAGCACAGAGCCTAGAACTGAATGTGGGGACTATGACAGGAAAATCTCGGGAGTCGGTTGACATGATGATGAGGAGAAAGGTTGATATATTGTGTGTCCAGGAGACCAGGTGGAAAGGCAGTAAGGTGAGAAGTTTAGGGGCAGGGTTTAAATAATTTTACCATGGTGGAGATGGGAAGAGAAATGGAGTCGGGGTGATTTTCAAAGAAGAGTTGGCTAAGAATGTCTTGGAGGTGAAACGAGTATCAGATCGAGTGATGAGGCTGAAATTTGAAATTGAGGGTGTTATGTGTCATGTGATTAGTGGCTATGCCCCACAGGTAGGATGTGACCTAGAGGTGAAAGAGAAATTCTGGAAGGAGATAGAGGAAGTAGTTCTGAGCATTCCAGACAGACAGACAGAGAGAGACAGAGAGAGAGAGAGTCATGATTGGTGCAGATTGTAATGGACATTTTGGTGAAGGAAATAGGGGTGATGAAGAAGTGATGGGTAAGTACGGCATCCAGGAGAGGAACTTGGAGGGGCAGATAGATGGTGGTAGACTTTGCAACAAGGATGCAAATGGCTGTAGTGAACACTTTTTTCCAGAAGAGACAGGAACATAGGGTGACCCAGAAGAAGGGAGGTAGAAGCACGCAGGTGGATTACATCTTGTGCAGACGATGTCATGTGAAGGAGGTTACCGACTGTAAGGTGGCGGTAGGGGAGAGTGTGGCGAGACGGCATAGGATGGTGGTGTGTAAGAGGACTCTGGTGGTGGGGAGGAAGATGAGGAAGACAAAGGCAGAGCAGAGAACCGTGTGGTGGAAGCTGAGACGGGACGAGTGTTGTGCAGCTTTTCGGGAAGAGCTGAGACAGGCTCTCGGTAGACAAAAGGAGCTTCCAGAAGACTGGACCACTGCAGCCAAGGTGATCAGAGAGGCAGGCAGCAGAGTACTTGGTGTATCTTCTGGCAGAGAAGGAGAGAAGGAGACTTGGTGGTGGAACCTCACAGTACAGGAAATCATACAGGGAAAAAGGTTAGCGAAGAAGAAGTGGGACACGGAGAGGACCGAGGAGAGGCGAACGGAATACATTGTGATGCGACACAGGGCAGAGGTAGAGGTGGCAAAGGACAAACAAGAGGCACGTATGGCAGGTTGGACACTAAAGAAGGAGAAAAGGATTTATGCAGGCTGGCCAGACAGAGGGATAGAGATGGGAAGGATGTGCAGCAGGTTAGGGTGATTAAGGATAGAGATGGAAATGTGTTGACTGGTGCCAGCAGTGTGCTGGATAGATGGAAAGAATACTTTGAGGAGTTGATGAATGAGGAAAATGAGAGAGAAGCGAGAGTGTGGTGGACCAGGAAGTGGCAATGATTCGTAAGGGGGAAGTTAGAAAGGCATTAAAGAGGATGCAAAATGGAAAGGCAGTTGGTCCTGATGACATTCCTGTGGAGGATTGGAAGCATCTAGGAGAGGCGGCTGTGGAGTTTTTGACCAGGTTGTTTAACAGGAACAGGAGAGCCTGAGTGGAGCGTTGCCTCGCCCTTTCACATTCTGCGAGTGTGCAAGAACTGTGATGCAAACCCAAACATGTCAGATCATACACCCAATAAACTCACCATAAATACATTTAAATATTTACAGCTAATCTATAGGATCGTGTCGGCATTGATTCGGGAGACTTCACTCACGGTTTATCGGTACCAGAATCGGAAGCATAAAATCAATGACTAATCGTGTTTATTAATTGTGATTTCAATATCACTCAAACTAATATATATATATATATATATATATATATATATATATATATTTTTTTTTTTTTCCCATAATCACACAGCCCTAGTGATAGGGTAGGTGTGACAATTTCCCCACGATGGTTGCGTACATCACATACAACTATCATGTCAGCAACCCGCAGCATCCAGAGTCTGCGAGCCTGTTTTCTGGCTTTGGTCACGCGACATACAGAAGCATTGCGGGGGTAGGTGTGATGTTAATTTCAGTCGCCGGCAGGGGGGGGGGTAATATTGCCTAAAAATGGTCACAACCTGAGTTTGTCGGAGATTGATGGATTATTAGGTTTAATTCTTGTTCCACAAACCCAATCTTAACCAGAAAACCGTGTTCTGATTCGTGGTGGCACATGCAACGTATTCTTGCAAAAACAAATATGTGGGTTTACTTCTACTTTAACATAAACTGAGCAATAGCTGTATACTTAAACATTTGCTTTCCACCATTTTCCATGATTTTGTAACTTCAATTCAATTTGTTTTTAAAATGTACAGAACAAACAAATGCAGGGCGAATTGTGTATATAATATATTGAAGTGATGATACATTTATGCATTGTAACAGTTATAATGGACCTCTGAGGAAAAGTACCACTACAATGTTGCCTGCAATGGAAATTAGTTTGACACTCCTGAACGTAGGCAAATTTAAGGACCATTAGGCCAATGAGATCGACGAACAGGAGCTGTACCTGAGGGCAGGGGAATGTAAATCCTTTTCTCTAAACGTCTTCTCAGAGCCTCATCAATGTCCCACGGGAAGTTGGTGGCAGCCAGCACCATCACCATCTTTGAGGGGTCATCATTTTCCAATGCTCCACCAACACCTACCCATTAGAAACAACAGAAATGGGTTTTTGCCGACAGTGTCTGGGCTCACAATAGAAATATTCTACGCCCATGAAAAAAATAAAAACCTGTTAAATCATTTCTAGCTGTAATTGAGAGAATCTTGTTGATCTACCGTCCATCTGCACCAGCAGTTCTGCCTTGACTCTTCGACTGGCCTCATGTTCCTCAGAGGTACCTCTGCGACTGCACATGGAGTCGATTTCATCGATGAAGATCGTAGTGGGAGCATAAAATCGGGCCTGAACAAGGACAATGCGAGACAACCACGATGTGTCCAATTGTTCACACTGGATTTCACATATATTACAGCTAGGGTTGGGCATCATTTGAATTTGAGCGAATCTGGTCGGGATTCCGGTTCCTCATTTCGATTCCGGTTCCAAACGATTGTTGACTCAGATTCTTTTAGGGGGCTGGGTCAAAAAGGCTTGCATGGTTTAAATAAAGGGTGCCCAAATTATGAACATGATTCAATTTGAACTGAATTATGAAATGATTCAATTTGAACGATTCCGGGAGAACTGGAATGTTAGTCCCGGTTCCAATCGGTTCTCGATGCCCAACCCCCATTTACACCTCCTGAATTGAAAAACATTGACGGTGACACCAAAGTCTTACCATCTCAAAGAGCAGGCGCACTAACTTTTCAGACTCTCCTCTGTATTTAGAGGTCAGTGTTGATGAGGAGACGTTGAAGAAAGTAGTCCTGCATTCAGTTGCAACCGCCTTTGCTAAAAGTGTTTTCCCTGTGCCGGGAGGTCCCACCATGAGCACTCCCTGAGGTGAGAGTTTCATGGGCTGCTGTCAGTGGCATGCCATACACACATATTTTAATCCAGATAAGCACCTTCCATGGCCTCCGTATGCCTTTGAAAAAGGCTGGCATCCACATTGGCAACACAACCGCTTCTTTCAGGAGTTTTTTTGCATCACCGAGGTCTGCAATGTCGTCCCTTCGAAACAAGATTACGATGGATCAAATTTCGCCAGATAGTCTGGAGTGCAACATTTTATCATTAAAAGGTCCCATGCCATCATTCCCCCCCCCCCCCCCCCCCCAGAATCTTTGAAGTCCTTTTATTGGGTTTGCCAAGATAATTTGGGTTGAAAATGCTCAGAATGCGCTTTTTCAAACTATTGTAGTTATTTTTTCACGCCTAGCAATTGAGCGGCTCTGCTTTCTCATTGTTATTCAATATGTACATTTTTGCTCTGATTTGATCGGCTCTTGCTCTAAATTTAAAATATGGAAATCAGCTTCGCTCTGATCGGCACCTGGTGATATCACGGCATCTTGTGGCCGCCCAGCGTTCTTAGCGACGTCACGTGTGGATCCTTCTATGTGGGGTCTTACTATCATTGTGAAGCAGAACTCACCAAGTGGTGGAATGTCGGCCCACTAATAGGGAACGCGGGCTGACAGGGGACGTGGGTGAAAATAAAAGACGAGGATATTTTGAGAGGCTGGTCGGAGAGAAGGAGTATACTTATACTTATACTTATACCCCCTGTATACTTACTTTATAGACTATTTGTATGGGTGCATCTCATTTCTATATTTGGAACTTCCTAGGTTCTAGCTCCCAGCTCCTGTGGTTACATGCTAGCTCCTCCCACCAGATATTCCATGAGGAGTGACAATATTGACAGAGGAGCGATGCAGGAGGAGGGAGGAATCTTTGGGGGAAATAAGACAAGCGTTCTTCGATGACATCATTTCATGGGGACATCGACTAAAGATGACGTCACGTCACTGACGTGTCACAAATAAACCGTCTCTGTGGCTAAATTACCACTACCACCACAAATGTCCACTTAATGCTTTATATCCTGAGTGGGATTACATTACAGTCAAATATAATCATCTGTTACACGTTACAGATGCAAAAATGATTGGGATTGGTCAATCCCCATTACCCCCTCCGCGCACAGCGCATTTTCAGAGTGACTCGTAAATGTGTGTGTTAATTGTATTATGCTTTATGTTGAATGCAAAAACAGTGCTGAACCAACAGAACGTTTGTATTTTCTTTATCAGCCCAAATGCCTTTCACAAAATGACAAGCTAATTAATACACAAATCCTAGAAATCCGTGGTAAGTTAGGCGTATAGTAACGATGAGCCAGTGTAATTAAGTCATTAAATACAACACACACTCTACAAGATATGTATATTCAAGCTAAAATAATCAATGAATGACGAAAACAGAAGATGAACTATTTCACTAAAAGTTCTGCTGTGTTCACGATCCAGCTGGTGCACATCCATTTTCAAGCCTCACCATCGAGGAGCTCTTTTATATTTAAATCGACAAATCGCATAGATGTCAAACTTGAACCATGTCTCAGACTCATAAAACAGAAACATTTGTATTTTAATGGCATGGACCTTTAACCATAGTACGTATATGCTGTAACGACACTTCCGTTATTCCTGCACTATCTAGTCACAGTGTCTGCGATTCTGCCTTTACAATTTGTATTCCTTTTATTACTTTTTAGGGGTCACGTCTTTTGTGTGGCTGTCGGTCGTACACATTGGCACGCACCCTCTTACATTTAGGTCAGCAACTCTGGAGCGCATTATTTACAACACATGAATCTCCAGAAACAAAGACAAAAACGGACGGACACATACCATTTAACGTTTGGATTCTGAGATATGATATCTCTCTCCAGGGCTTCCACAAGGTCTTTGTCATATCCTGTCCCATCAAACTTTTTCAATTCTTTTTCCTGGCCATCTCCTTTGCTCTGGGAAACAAACCAACACAAAACTGTATTTATGGCGCCTTAACCGAGAGTGCGAACGATTGTTTGGTCTGAACTTTTAGGGGTGCTCAGCGCTCTGCGAAGCAGAATGGAAGAATTACAGTCTAGTAACCGTGCAATTAACACAATCAAGAGACAGTCACTTTAAATGGAAAAAAAGGTTAAATTAATGCTTTAAGAATTATAATCATGACAATTGCTCATTCCAAATACTAAGAAAATATCACCTTAAATGAGAAAGTGATTGCAGATGTTTGATAGCTAATTTGGAGCCGGGGTAGAAGAATAAAAGCTTCACCTTATCTTCCTTTGCTTTGCCAGCAGATGCGTCGTTCGTTTCTTTTGTTTTGCCCTTAGCGGGTTTGTGTCTGCCCCCGTTGGCCCCACGAGATGAATGCCTTTGCTGGGCATTCACGGCCACGCTGAGGCGGTTGTTGATTGGCTTGGTGTCTTTATACGGGTTTGTAGGCCTCCTGACAGGACATGGGGAATGCCTGCGGATGACCGGGGAGGGGGGGGGGAGAGAAAAAAAAAAAAAAAGGAGGAAATGTTACTCTCGAGATATATTTCAATTCAGTCAGCTCATTATTACTGTAATGAAAGGCTTCAGCAAGCTGGGAGATTTGAAGCAAGATGTATTGATCTTATTTCATTAACATTGATAGCCGTTTCCATTTTTACCTTAAAAAGCGAGTCAAAGCACTTTTACAAATTTGCTTCAACCAGATGATGATGGTGTGTGCTGTCACAAAAGCCAAGACTCATACGCATATTGACGCCTTCTTTTAAAATTTTTTTATAAAAGACCTCTTTCCCACCTCGTTTTATCATATCGTCTGCTGAATAGCATATTTGCCCAAGTAAATTTGAACTGTCACAATGTCAATAAAAAATGAGCAATGTGTTTGCTAATAATTATCCATCCATATCCATCCATTTTCTTCTGCTTATCCAAGGGCGGGTCGCGGGGGCAGTAGCTTTTTAGCAGGGATGCCCGGACTTCCCTCTCCCCAGCCACTTCATCCAGCTCTTCCGAGGTCATGCCGAGGCGTTCTGAGGCCACATAGTCTCTCCAGCGTGTCCTGGGTGATCCCCAGGGTCGTACCCGGAACACCTCACCAGGGAGGCATCCTAACCAGATGCCACAGCCACCTCATCTGGCTCCTGTCAATGTGGAGGAGCAGCAGCTCTACTCTGAGCCCCTCCCGGCTGACTGAGCTTCTTACCCAAAAGGGAGAGACCAGGCAGCCGGTTTTGTTCGCCGCCGCCGCCGCCGTTGCGCATAAGCACATCTTCGTGTGCTTTCTTCGTTGGTTTTCGCCGCTTCTTCTTCGGGGTGGGCGGACAGTAGGCATCGAAACTGAGAACCAAAATATTTTTAGTTGAACGATTCCGGGAGAAGCGGAACGTTTGTGCCAGTTCCAATCGGTTCTCGATTCTCGATGCCCAACCCTACCTGGTCCCGCTAAATGGATTTCGCCTGAAGAATACAGAAGCTTAATTGTATTGTTAAATTTTATTTTGGTTATTATCAAGAAAACCACTGCAAACTGCTGGAGCTTCATATCAACTCTTATTAATCTCTATTCTCTCAGCCATTTTCGTTGTCCGTCCATCCATCCATGCATCTTCTTCACCGCTTATCCTCACTAGGGTCGAGGGCGTGATGGACCCTATCGCAGCGATCTTCAGGGTGTACCCCGCCGCTCGCCCGAACTGGTCACCAGCCAATCGCAGGGCACATAAACAAACAACCGTTCGCACCCACATTCACACCTACGGGCAATTTAGAGTCTTCAATCAACCTACCGTGCATGTTTTTGGGATGTGGGAGGAAACCGGAGTACCCGGAGAAAACCAGGAAAACCAACATGCAAACTTCACACAGGCGTGGCCGGGATTGGAACCCCGGTCCTCAGAACCGTGAGGCAGACGTGCTAACCACTCACCATCGTGCCGCCCTGTTTCCGTTGTCATCGTCATATTTGTCCAAACAAATGTACTTTTAGTTGCACCCATCCAACCATAGATTTCCCAGACCGCTTATCCTTACTAGGGTCACACGCATGTCAGCTAACTCTGGACTGGTCGCCAGCCACTCACATACCAAGTGGCCTGACCACTATGGGGTTTTGCGTATTTAGCCGCGGCAGAGAATTTGCCTCGAAGGCCCCCCCCCCCCCCCCCCCCCCCCCACCAGTCGACTTTTAAAACAAAGAAGGATCCTGGAGCTTCCTTACCTTGGTTCAATGGGCACAGGCCTCATCTCAAAATCGTCTGGTTCAATTGGTTTAACAGCTCCGGCGTGCAGCTGAACGCTCTCCAGTGTCGACAGGAGGTCTTGAACCTGGCTGCTCTCCTCGCTAACTTCTTGCCACAACTGGAGAAAGAAACCAGATATATAATAGCGTCCGAGCTGATTGTTCTTGTTTTTAATCATCCTATTATTTACGCTCTGCCATCTCTGTTGAAGACTAGGGTCTCGTGTTGTGTACACATGTTTCTTGATTTGTTCTAGCAGGCCTTGGTAGAGAACACTGGCGGAGTTGTAGTTTCCCAGCAAAGCATATTCACGGGCCAGCTTCATGTTCTCAAAGATCTCTTGTAAACTCATAGTGCTGTGGAAACAGACAGGTTGTCAAAATAGGATGAACTGATGGAACTGGATTAGTTTCATTCATATTGACTTGTAACAATCATTTTCAAGCGAACAAAAAGCGTCCACGTGTATTTTACGAGGGATGTTCGATACCACTCTATCAGACCGATACCAGTATGAGTATTCACTCGAGTACTCACCGATAACAATACCACTAGTACTTTTGCTACATAAAATTTCACTGAACACAATGACAGATACAGTGGTGTGAAAAAGTGTTTGCCTCCTTCCTGGTTTCTTATTTTTTTTGCATATCACACTTAAATGTTCCCCATCGTCAAAGAAATTTAAATATTACTCAAAGACAACAGGTAAACACAAATTGCAGTTTTTAAATGAAGGTTTTGATTATTAAGGGGGGAAAAAAAAAATACCCAAACCTACATGGCCCTGCATGAAGAAGTAATTGCCCCCTAAACCTAATAAGCAGCGACAACTGCATTCAAGCATTTGTGATAACTTGCAATGAGTCTCTTACAGTGAGGAATTTTGCTCCGCTCATCTTTGCACGATTGTTGTAATTCAGCCACACTGGAGGGATTTTGAGCATGAACCACCTTTTTAAAGTCATGCCAATAGGATTAAGGTCAGGACTTTGACTCGGCCATTCCAAAGTCTTCATTTAGTTTTTCTTCAGGCATTCAAGAGTTGGACTTGCTGGTGTGTTTTGGATCATTGTCCTTCCTTCCCCCTTGTAGCGGACACGCCATGAAAAGATGACACCCAGCACCCCGGTCTCCGGCGAGATTCGCTCTTCCCACCGAGATAAGACGACCACGGAGTGGCGAGACGTAACTTCCCATTCGGACGTTAAATGACTCAGCAGCCATAATCGACAGAAGCAAGTCACAGACATTTGCTAAGTGAATTACGAGCACCCGGAGCTTCAAAGCGGAGACCGAAGATACCGAGTTTGCCCCAGGATGCCAAGTTAATTAACTTACGGCCAGCCCGGAGGATTTGACCAACAAAAGGCGCCTCCGCTCTGCTGGGTACCGCGCCGCTTGGGAGTTTGAACAGGCAACAGCGACACCCACAGGTGACGGAATGGCGCTACAGACGCCGATTCATGAAACGCGGTCTGTACCGTGTTTGAAGAACTTTACATGAACGCCACGAGTGACTTGTATTGCTGCAAACTTGAATGTCTGATGTCGAATCCGTTGTCAACTGAACCAGACGAAATGTTTCACTCCACGCCACACAAATGCCACATTGAAAATCGTAGCGTTGCGCAACAATCACAACATTTGAAACATTCGTTACAGGTATTCAAGAGGATGAGCGTGGGACAATGCAAAGTGGTAAAATGGTCTCGTTATCTTAAATCCAAGCATTAATATTTTATTCCATTGGTTTTTAACCACGAAACAACACCAAAATGGGAAATTAACACTCAGAAGCGGTCCAGCTCACCTTTTGGTCCCGAAGGTGGTAAAGGAAGGAAGTCGTCCTCACCGCCAAATACCGGTGAGGAGGACTTACTTGATGTCCGATGTTTTGGCGTTAAGTATCGGTGGCTCGTATCGGCAGCCTGCATGAGTACCCCGAGACTAAGGTTGCAGAATTCATCGAATTTAAATCGTGATCGCAATTTTGGCTGCCATGATTAAATGAGCCTGATCGTCGGCGATTTTCTTTACATTTAAAACGCGGCACTGGTGCATATGAAAAGTGCTTTATTTGTACCAGTGCCCGCAACCCAGTCAGCCAGCCACCGGGGGCAAACGTATGGTTCAGGCTTTATTTTGTTGTTTTCGCCGCTGCATTGACTTTATCTTTTTGGCTGGCCTGACCCCAGTAAAAAAAAACAAAAAACAAAAAAACGGCAGAAGCAAATAGAGCGGGAAATCACAACTGTCGAGTTCTTCGCAGTCGACCGTGCACGACTGACCAATGGCCAAGCAGAACAATGGAATTTGCGATTCCATATTTATTCAGTTGGTAAAGTAGTATTTTTTGGGGTAGATTTGTTTTTTACTATCATTTATTCTCATTTAAAGTATAATTTTGCACTGTAAGATGTTACATGTTGTTTGTTGAAAAGCAGTGCAATAAAAATAAAGCGTTTTCCCTAACCTTGAGGAATAACCGTGATTAATAATTGCGATTACAAAACTCATTTAAAATCAATCAATCAATCAATCAATCAAAATAAATCTATTTTTTTTTTTTTTTTTTAAATTATTATTCTGGCCATCATCGTGCAGCCCGACCAGAGACCTTGAAATAAGGCCGGTATCGGCACAATACTGATAACAGTACTTTGATTACCGTTAACAAGCACACGAGCCCATTAAAATGATATGCAAAGTCACAATGACATGTTCTCCCCACTGCTCAAAGGAAACGGGCTCAGTCCCATAAACGCTTGTTTCATCCTCTGTGTATCCCAAATTGTGTCATCGAGTTTATGCTGAACACACAAAAGGCAGGGATCACTGCCTTTTGTGTGTGGCTAACAATCCACTGCCTCTTTCTGGTCAGAGTCCGCACTGCTGATTGCAGAAACTGCTACTCGCCATCTTATGGTCGGATGCAGAAAGTTTTCAAATGAGAATTTCATTCGGGTGGCGGGTGAGCTGCAGTATGTCCCATCCGACTTGAGAAGAAAGGCAGGGGACGCCCTGGACTGGTCAAGGGCCAATTGAGTCTTCAATTCTAGTCTTCCATTAACCGAATAGGTGGGAGGAATGTGGGAGTAGGCCAGAGGATGGGGGGGGACCCAAACAAGCACAGGGAAAACATCCAAACTCCCCATAGAAGAGAGTCTAGTCCATGACATTACTTTGAAAAAGCACAACTGCCACGTCTAACACTTTACGAAGTGTATCGGTGTTTCAGAGAAACTGGAATGATCCTAACTTTAATTATATAGCACTTAGTTACAAGGTTCTGTACATGTGCTGATGACGACAAGCTTTTTTTTTTTTTTGGAGATCATTGCTTATTCAGACTATTAATTGATGGAATATATGCACACAGCTATCATTTGCATCGCGTCTTCGTGTTCTAAACGTACGCAGGGTATGTAACATTTGACAACTTAACTTTGGCAGACAAGATTCGGTCGCTCACTAACTCAACAGTAAACAGTTGTTAGCAAAATGTACCACAAATGTATCGTTCTACATTAGCCGCACTTCAAATTGCTGACAATTTGCGGCGTCTTTCGCGTTCGGTCGCATTGTTGTTAGCTTAACTTTCTACGAAGTTTTTTTTTTTTTTTTAAATGCTTGAAATCGAACGAAACAGGTACGAAACTCAACTTTTTCGAACGAGCCCACGCAGAGTTTCTGGCAGCGACTGACGTGACGAGTTCCGCCGTCGGCGTTCAAAGAGGAGACGACACAGATAAACACTTTTCACCCGGTGGGGGGGGGGGGGGGGGGGGGGGGGGGGGCGTGGCGGCGATTGGTACACGGAAGTGGAGAACAGCGCCCTTTCCTGGAGCTACAAGGGAAGGGGAGGCAACTGTCAAGTTAGCGGTTCACCTAGCTAGCGTTTGTCGGGCTAACTGCTGTTATTGCCATTCATTTTCCACACAACGAACAAGTTGGACTTCTTAACTAGAAGTAAAAGGGGAGAAAAACTCGTTTTGCAGCCGGATGTGCGACTTGACTGGAGCACGTGACGACCAAAAATGATGGATTTCCGCCCTTGATTTTCAAAATAAACTGCGACTGATATTCAAACGTCATAAAACCATCCGTTCTGTACTGCTTATCCTCACAATTAACTTACCGCGAAGCCGGGATTTGAACCCGGTCCTCAGAACTGTGAGGTAGATGTGCTAACCAGTTGTTCACTGCGCCGCCTTGTCATAAGACCCCACCAAAATATTATAAATAATAATAATAGTCATAATGCTGTCATAATTAGTCATAATTCCCGATTAATCACAAATAAAGCCCGGGTGTTCGAGTATGCGTTTCCTGCCAATTGTTTATGCCTTCTATTAGAAGCCTGATGGTTTTTGTGCTAAAACTGACTGCTATTTCGAACTGTTCATAATTCCCTCCACCTTGCCGTGGAAGCTCCCTGAGCTTGTGCTCTGGAATGTAACTACAAAAATGCCAGTAAATGCCGACTAGAACGTTTGAATTTTATTTTGTGTGCTGACTCTTGAGAGGTGTGTTCTGACTCCTATATAATATGAGTTTGAATGTGATTGGTGAATTGTAAACACAGCCACATCCTCAGCTATAGTGTTTAGTTTTACTTCCCCTCTTGAGAACATATGTCATTTTTCAATTCAGTTCTACAGGTTATAGATGACATTTACGGGGGGAAATGATTTGTCTTGGTCTCATTTTTTTGATATCACAAAAAGGTGGCATTGAACAAGGGTGTGTAGACTTTTTACAGTTCATCCACTGTAGTGTCCCTTCACCTCCTTTGCAATAGTCTGATTATTGACTGTGTTGTGATGTTTTTTTTTACCAGTTCCCTTGTTGTGATTGTACGACGTGCGTGCAACGTGTCAGAGGTGGGTAGAGTAGCCAAATATTGTACTCAAGTAAGAGTACTGTTACTTTAGAATCATACGACTCGAGTAAAAGTAAAAGGTAGTCATCCAAATATTTACTTGAGTAAGAGTAAGAAAGTACTCAATGAAAAAACTACTCAAGTAGACAAACTTGTGAGTCACCTTTTTTTAAATCAGAGCATGAACATCAAATTTAAAAAAAAAAAAAAAAAAATATATATATATATATATATATATATATATATTGGAGTCGACACACACCTGCCACCATTTCAATTTTTAACTGCTAAAAAAACCAACAACACATGCATTAGGCCCTACAGAAAGATGATTTGCTTAATTCACCTAAATGACTTCATGAAGAAGCTGTTTCTTGAACAGACGTAGTGATTGTGTGTGCTAATTTTGCCACATCCACTGCCAAAACAACAGCAAAAACATCTGCAACTTACTGCAAGGTGTTTTCTCAAGTTAGAAGTGGGCTGAAATTCCCAAGTTTGGGCAGTCACAATGGAAGAGCTGCATGACAAAGCTGTTGTTTGTTTGGTGTGTAAACACACTTGTGAGGCTGCACCCCCCCCCCCCCCCCCCCCCTCCAATGAGTCTTTTTGTTTTGATTGACTCGCAAAGGAACTGTGTCATGTGACTGCATTGTGTCGTCTGATTGGTGAATTGGAGTCAAATGATTAGTGATCCTGTTTGATCGGTGCAACGGGCACCCTATGCCAAAGTCGAAGATGGAGTCTCGAAATAGATGCGCACACGCAAAAATGAATAAATAAAAGTAGCGAATGGCATGCCAATCATTGTAATGGAGTAAAAGTATCGATCCTTCTTCGCATAAATTCTCAAGTAAAAGTCAAAAGTACAGCTCATTTCAAGTACTCTGACAACTAAATGAGTAAATGTAATGGAGTAAACGTAGCCCGTCACTACCCACCTCTACGGTACAAAGGTTCATCTACAAGGGGACAAGATCAAGTGGATTTTAATTCAACGACTGAAGTCCACTCGCATCCAATTTTAAAATGGACAGAGTTTAAATGAATGTTACTGTCCCAACATTATCTTGAACACTTACTCTATTCCATCCATCCATCCATTGACCCTTTTCTCAAAACACTTCTTTTCTAAGAAAAAAAAAAAAAGTCTTTTTTTATTTTGAAAATACATGTACCTTTTCCTTGAAGACTTTCCGATAAAGACAATTCTTGAAAAAAAACAACAACATGACTTTCCCCCCTGAAAAATATCTGATTTTCTTCTCTGGGAAAAAGAGACTCTTTTCTGATTAATGTTTTGAAATACTTTTTTTCCAATGTGTTTTTCCCCCCATAGTTAGAACCTTCAGAACCAATTCTTAAAAAAAAAAGAAAAAAAAAAGGCTTTTTTTTCTCAAAACTATACGACTTCTTGAAAATGTGCAATTCTTTTGGGAAAACGTGGAAAATACCAATATTGTTCTTGAACAGATAAAACTATAAAATAATAATCCGGTACTGTAGCTATTGTCTATACTATATAATTGTTGTAGCAATTATTATAATGATTATTATCGTGCGTTAAGAATGGCATTTTCATCATAGAACCGATGACATGAGCAGTGGTTTTGCAAGCCTGGGTCTGATCCTTGGCGTCCGACTAGATTAACATGGTTTACTTTTGGCTTTTGAATTTTTTTGTTATCATGCATTTCGTCATTCAAATCTTACGTTCAGCCCCAAATCCGTGTAGAAAGAAAGTTACGGCGACATAGGGGAGGTCAACTCTAACTTGTTACTTTGTCGAACAGAAAAAAAAGGTTTCGAGAGGGGAGTGAGAAAAGAGGACGACAAAAGACAAAGCGCGACCTGTAAACAAATGAGAAAAGTAGGAATCCGTTCCAGCTTTGCCAATGGACACAACAAAAACATGTACCGTGATGTATATTTCAACGAGGAAAAAGAACTCTTTCAAATTGTACACAAATGATGCAGTTCAAGTAGAATATAAAACTCAAGTGTTTGTGTCGCACTTTTCGCTTCGGTTCAATGGCCGTGATGCTGCTCCGTCTGTTATGCGTGCCTTGGCTACACATAATACAGCCATACGGCGACACGTGGCGATATAGGAGACGTCACGACTCCTCAGCAGTCATATTAGTTGTTCTTCGCAGTTGACAAAGAACCTGTGCATGTGAGTATTGTGATACGATCTGTCCACATGTTTTGCTCCACCGCTTGTGTTCCAGTACCTGTCGCTGAAAGAGTTCTATCTTCTGATTCTGATTCTGTTTTCGCATTGGCGTTAAGATAGCCAACGCAAAGGCTAAGCTGGGATAGGCTGCATCTCACCTGTGAGCCCAATGAGGACAAGTGGGATTTTCCGTCAACTTTTGTGGCAATGTATTCAGTTCTTTTGTTGCTGTTGGCGTGACAATAGTTTGTGTCATGGGTGTGTGCTCCGGTTTTTGTCTTCCCCGCCTGTTTCACGCACACCTGCGCCTCGTTCACCCTAATGACCCCCTTTCACACCTAAGCCTCAAAATGTCTGCCTGGACTTTTTTTTGCTTATTTTGATGACAGCAAATGTCATTTTTTTTTAATAAGTGCTTTTGCCCCTTTTCCCAGAAAACTTGGACTTTTCAATATCTAGCAGGTTAGGTTATCCCTGACGTGTCGCCGATGCGTCAGGGATAAAAGGGTTAACATGGGGAAAAGTAATTGTACGCTAATCCTAACTGTTTGGGGAAACCTCAGCAGCAACATCAAGCGTTTTCTATAACTGGTAATAAGTCTTTCACATCTCTGTGGAGATATTTTGGCGCGCTCTTCCTTGCAGAATTGTTTTAATTCAGCAACACTGGAGAGTTTTAAAATTACGACGACCTTTTCAAGGTCATGCCACTGCATTTCAATGGGATTCAAACCCGAAATTTGACAAGGCCTCTCCAAAACCTCCTCCTTCTTTTTATTTATTTTATTGGTATGATGTTCTTTTTCTGAAATATTGTTACATTTACACCCGATGTAGTGAGACAAACTTTTTTTTTTTTTTTTTTGTAAAGGTAAGCTGTTCTTTTTGGACAGCAGTGGTTTTTACCTTGGAACTCTGCCATGGATGCTATTTTTGCCCAGTCTCTTCCTTATTGTTGAGTCATAAACACTGACCTTAGCTGAGGCAACGAAAGTCTGCAGTTCTTTAGCTGTTGTCCTGGGTTCCTTTGTGACCGCCAGGATGAGTCACCGCTGTGCTCTTGGGGTAATTTTTGGAAGCTGGCCATTCCTGGGAAGGTTTGACACTGTTCATGTTTTCTCCATTTGTGGATAATGACTCTCCCCGTGGTTTGCTGGAGTCCTAAAGCTTTCGAAATGGCTTTGTAACCCTTTCCAGACTGCTAGATGTCAATTAGATTAGTTCTGATCTGTTCTTCAATTTCTTTGGATCGGTATTTTGTTTTGGGTAACTTCATTTTTCCAGACAGGTTTTATTTGCCGTGTTTTCACGACCATAAGGCGCACTTAGGTCTTTTAAATTTCTCCTAAATGGCCTTATAATGCGACACACCTTAAGAGTGCACCGAGTTCCAAAATCTATAAATGTTGTTGTGTGACTTTGATGAGCGGTCCGCTTGACTGAGTGGGAGCATTTCCTGCCGGCACGCTGCTTATATAGAGGAAAAGCGGGCGTGGCTGAGGACAGCATGCGGCCGTGAAAGGGGGAAGGGTGTGCGTGAAGGAGGACGCTAAAGGCACCCCAGTAGGTGTATAGTTCCAGTATGTGCATTGTGCAAAACATCGGTTTGGCTAAGGACGCCTGAAAATGGCACCTACCAAGAGACACTCTTACGAAGCGCAGTTTGAACTGCAAGCTATCAGTTACATGGAGGAACATGGGAATCGAGCAGCCGCGAGAGAGTTAACGATCAACGAATCCATGGTTCGCAAGTGGAGGAAGCAGGAAAACGAGCCTCGCCGAGTCAAGAAGACGAAGCTGAGCTTCCGCTGCAACGAGGCGAGGTGGCCCGAGTTGCAAGACCAACTCGAGCAATGGATTAATGAGCAAAGAACAGCCGGGAGAAGCGTCTCTACGGTCACCATTTGACTGAGGGCAATAACTCTGAGCTCGCCACCGTTCCGGGAGGCTTGACGAAGGAACTCCGACCGCTGAACATAAACGGGGCGTTCAAAGTGAAGTTGCGAGCGGCGTGGGAGCGATGGATGACAGATGGCGAACACAGCTTTACTAAGACCGGGAGGCAGCGCCGGGCGAGTTGCGCCACAATTTGGGAATGGATTGTGGATGCTCGGGCGAAGGTGTCTGCTTGCCCTGTTGTTCGAGCTTTGATAAAAGCCGGCATCATTTCTGAGGAGCCGCACGGCAACGAGACGGACTCTGACAATGACGAGAGGGAACCTGGCATGTTTGATGGAGAATTTGCCCAGCTGTTCATTTCGGATACAGAAGATGAGGACTTTGATGGATTTGTGGATGAGGATTGATCAAAACAATAACGTGAGTACGTTGTTCAATACTTCAATAAAGTACAACCGAACTCAGGTTTTTGCTCCCGCTGCCTTTTTAAAAACATTGTTTTTAGCGTGCATGCATGCTACCGTATGTCTTTACGCTAGCGTATATTATACCATGCCTGCACCCAATAATACTTCCTGCGCCTTATGTATGTGTTAAATACAGAAATAGACCCCTTAACTGAGACTGCGCCTTTTTAATACGGTGTGAAAATACGATAAGTTTTTCAGGTCTGGAGGCAATCAGGCTTGTGATCAGTGAAAATTTCCAAAACGTGATTAGCGACAGTTAATTCATGATTCAACAAGGGGGTGCAATTACTTTTTCACACAGGGCCAGGGAGCTTTGAATCGTTTTTCTTTTCTTAATACATAAAATCAACATTTAAAAACTTCATTCAACGTTTACTTGGGGTATATTTGTCTAATATTTTAAGTGTTTGAGGACCTTAGTGCAAAACAAATAAGAATTTGAGAAGGGGGGGGAAATACTCTAAGGTGCAAAGGTCAAGTCTTCGACTCACGCAACATATTTTTAAATCCAGTGCAGCCCCTGAAGTTGCACAATTTGCAATTTAACAAATTTTGGGTTAAAAAAAAAAAAAAGCCTTGCCTAAAATCTAACTTCAAAGCACAGTCATGCATGATTTCGTTATATCTAAAGAGACATCAGGTCAGCTTGCAGAGGAAGATTCAGTAGAAGTTAAAAGTTTTTAAAAATGATCGTACTGTATGTAAGTTAGTCCATCCCATTCTGGCCTCTCCTGCTCTGACTTGAAACCTTCCAGTCCGTCCTATCCCTCTGGTGAGCACATTCCGGATCCTGTCCAGCTTCTTTGTCACTCCCAGAGAATCTCAACATCTTCAGCTCTCTCACCTCCAATTCTGTCATCTGTCTTTTGGTCATCGCTACTGCCTGCCAAACAATACAGTACAGTACAACGTGGCTGGTCTCGCTACCGTACTGTGAACCTTTCCCTTCATTTTAGCTGGTGCTCTTCTGTCACAGATCACCCCCGACCGACTATTTTCTCCTCATGCTTCATCCTGCCTGCACTCGTCAACCCTGTTACACACTTCCTGTTGACGGTTGAAGTCTGACAATAAAAATGCTATCCTATCCAAAAAATAAAATTATACCAAAAAACCGACTAACCCCTCCAAAAAACACTGTTCTCATGAGATTGAAGCTTTAAAAATCCATCCATCCGTTGTCTTCCGCTTATCCGAGGTCGTGTTGCGGGGGAAGTATCTTCAGCAGGGAAGCCCAGACTTCCCTCTCCCCAGCCACTTCCTCCAGCTCTTCTGAGGGGATCCCGAGGTGTTCCCAGGCCAGCCGAGAGACGTACGCTCTCCAGCGTGTCCTGGGTCGTCCCCGGGGTCTCCTTCCGGTGGGATGTGCCCGGAACACCTCACGAGGCAGGCATCCTGAACAGATGCCCGAGCCAACTCATCTGTCTCCTCTCAATGCGGAAGAGCAGCGGCTCGACTCTGAGCCCCTCCCGGATGACAGAGCTTCTCACCCTATCTCTAAGGGAGAAGCCCGCACACCCTGCGGAGGAAACTCATTTCGGCCGCTTGGAGCCGGGGTCTTGTTCTTTTGGTCGCGATCCAGAGCTCATGACCATTGGTGAGGACAGGCACGTAGATCGACCGGTAAATTGAGGGCTTCGCCTTTCGGCTTAGCTCCTTCTTCACCACAACAGACCGATACAAAGTCCGCATCACTGCAGACGCTGCACCGATCCGCCTGTTAATTTCACGTTCCATTCTTCCCTCACTCGTGAACAAGACTCGAAGGCGGTTACTGACTGTAAGGTGGTGGCAGGGGAGAGTGTGGCTAGCCAGCATAGGATGATGGTGTGTAAAATTACCAGAAGATGAAGAAGACAAAGGCACAGTAGAGAACCATGTGGTGGAAGCTGAGAAAGGAAGAGTGTTTTGTGCGGATTTTCGAGTCGAGCTGACACAGGCTCTCGGTGGACAGGAGGAGCTTCCAGAAGACTGGACAAGAATCAGAATCATCCTTATTTGCCGAGTATGTCCAAAAAAACCAAGGAATTTGTCTCCGGTAGTTGGAGCCGCTCTATTACGACAACAGACAGTGAATTGACAGAGAACACTTTTGAGACATAAAGACATTGACAAAAAAAAAAGTCACTGAGCAATAAAGGGTTGCTAGTTGTCTGGTAATGCCGGTACCCTTTTGTTTTTTTTTTGAGTCCACTAGCTCAAACTTAAGGGCCTTCATGCCGTTCTTGTACCATGACGACCTCTATGACTTTAGGTCCCTTAATTTCAGGCTAGCGGGCTAGGAATTCACTCAGACAATCCTTGGGAATCCAGCTTTCAGATGAGGTCGTGCCGCCGAAAGGCGAGCATCAAAGCATTCAGTTTCGCTCCAATAGTAGGCCTTTATTGACTAAATTGTAACATGACGACCTACGTGATTTCGGCAGAACTTTTGGAACCTTAAGTTTGAGCTAGTGGGCTGACGTTCGACGCACTCGATCGTTGTGAATCCACCTTTCAGATGAGGTCTCTTCCAAGCCTCTTGGAGGTCGGGCGGCCAAAACAAGAGCGTCAAAGCACTCTGTTTTTCGCTCCAGTAGTAGGCCTTTATTGACTAAATGGTAACATGACGACCTATGTGATTTTGGCAGGATTTTTTAGCCGTTACTTTTGAGCTAGTGGGCTAAGATTCGAAACAAATGATCGGTGGGAATCCAGCTTTCAGAGGAGGCCCCTCGGAGGTCGTGGGGCCGAACGGCGAGCGCCAAAGCTCTCGGTTTCGCTCCAGTAGTAGGCCTTTATTGACTAAATTGTAACATGACGACCTATGTGATTTTGGCAGAACTTTTTAGCGCTTACTTTTGAGCTAGTGGGCTAAGATTTGAAACAAACGATCGGTGGGAATCCAGATTTCAGGGGAGGCCTCCCCAGAGTCTCTGGATGGCAGTGGGGCTGAGCGGTGAGCGTTAAAGCACTGTTTCGCACCAGTACCATGACGACCTGTATGACTTAGGCACGACTTTAGGTCGCTTAATTTCAGGATAGCGGGCTAGGAATTTACACACACAATCCTTGGGAACCCAGCTTTGAGATGAGATCTCTTCCAAGCCTCTCAGAGGTCGTGCGGCTGAAAGGCAAGCGTCATAGCATTCCGTTTAGCTCCAGTAGTATGCGTTGAATGATTAAATTGTACCATGACGACCTATGTAATTTTGGCGGGACTTTTGGGTGCCTAATCTCAAGCTAGTGGTCTGAAACGTGGCACACCCCATTATTGGGAATCCAGCTTTCAGGGGAGGTCTCCCCCAAGTCTCTGGACTTTTGTGGGGCCGAGCGCCGACCGTCAAAGCATTCCGTTTCGCTCCAATAGTAGGCCTTTATTGACTAAATTGTAACATGACGACCTGTGATTTCGGCAGAACTTTTGAACCTTTAGGTTTGAGCTAGTGGGCTGACGTTCGACACACTCTATCGTTGTGAATCCACCTTTCAGATGAGGTCTCTTCCAAGCCTCTTGGAGGTCGGGCGGCCAAAACAAGAGCGTCAAAGCACTCTGTTTTTCGCTCCAGTAGTAGGCCTTTATTGACTAAATGGTAACATGACGACCTATGTGATTTTGGCAGGATTTTTTAGCCCTTACTTTTGAGCTAGTGGGCTAAGATTCGAAACAAATGATCGGTGGGAATCCAGCTTTCAGAGGAGGCCTCTCTGAGGTCGTGGGGCCGAACGGCGAGCGCCAAAGCTCTCGGTTTCGCTCCAGTATTCGGCCTTTATTGACCTAAATTGTAACATGACGACCTATGTGATTTTGGCAGAACGTTTTAGCGCTTACTTTTGAGCTAGTGGGCTAAGATTCGAAACAAATGATCGGTGGGAATCCAGCTTTCAGAGGAGGCCTCTCGGAGGTCGTGGGGCCGAACGGCGAGCGCCAAAGCTCTCGGTTTCGCTCCAGTAGTAGGCCTTTATTGACTAAATTGTAACATGACGACCTATGTGATTTTGGCAGAACTTTTTAGCGCTTACTTTTGAGCTAGTGGGCTAAGATTTGAAACAAACGATCGGTGGGAATCCAGATTTCAGGGGAGGCCTCCCCAGAGTCTCTGGATGGCAGTGGGGCTGAGCGGTGAGCGTTAAAGCACTGTTTCGCTCCAGTACCATGACGACCTGTATGACTTAGGCACAACTTTAGGTCGCTTAATTTCAGGATAGCGGGCTAGGAATTTACACACACAATCCTTGGGAACCCAGCTTTGAGATGAGATCTCTTCCAAGCCTCTCAGAGGTCGTGCGGCTGAAAGGCAAGCGTCATAGCATTCCGTTTAGCTCCAGTAGTATGCGTTGAATGATTAAATTGTACCATGACGACCTATGTAATTTTGGCGGGACTTTTGGGTGCCTAATCTCAAGCTAGTGGTCTGAAACGTGGCACACCCCATTATTGGGAATCCAGCTTTCAGGGGAGGTCTCCCCCAAGTCTCTGGACTTTTGTGGGGCCGAGCGCCGACCGTCAAAGCATTCCGTTTCGCTCCAATAGTAGGCCTTTATTGACTAAATTGTAACATGACGACCTGTGATTTCGGCAGAACTTTTGAACCTTTAGGTTTGAGCTAGTGGGCTGACGTTCGACACACTCTATCGTTGTGAATCCACCTTTCAGATGAGGTCTCAAAAAAAGAAGACATTCCTGGAACCCAGCAACACAATAGCTATATAATAGATGCTTTTCTCTTTTGTGTAACAGCACAAAATGGGACTACCACGGCCGGCGTTTGACCACCAGCAGCGTTTTTCTTAGTTTGTTTTTGCATTTCTCTTCTTAAATGTTGCCTTTTTTCACGATGTTATCTTTGAATTTTTCACTGCAGCAGTATGCTATCAAAGTATTCCTTTGCTGTTTGGATAACCCTCTATCTTCTGCTAAGTTGCTGAAAAAAACAAGATGGCTCCCGGGGTGCAGCCACACAGTTTGGCAGGTCCTGTGCGTTTGCTTAAAACGTCATCCAAAGATCAAATAGGACCTTGGATTATGGTGTCAAAGTATTCGTTTGCTGTTTGGATAACCCTCTATCTTCTGCTAAGTTCAACATGTCCAAGAAAAAGGGACAGTCTAACCTTGTATCCAGCCAGATGGACTCAGCACATGCTATTCACAAGGGTACTGGACTATGGCCATGCCAGGCCACCCCCAGTTGAGCAGGAACAGGCTGTCACAGGCAAACCACTCCTGGGTGCTTTTAATATCTTGCCCAAGAGAAGACTTTGTGTGCGGACATGTGACTTTCTCGTGTCGTTTGATTGGTGAACCTGAGTTGCCACGTCACTGCGGTACTCACCGGTGGATTGGAGCAACGGCGCCTGATGCGGAAGATGGAGGGAAGACAACAGTGGTGAGTTAAAGGGGGGGAAGTGAATGACTGGATGTCATTGTGCGTTAATGACTGGAGGTCACTGCGTGTTGGAAAACCCTGTGAATACGAGTAAATGGCAGGTAAATGAGGGACGGCGGAGTCTGATAAATTCCGTAGAAAAAGGACGGCGGAGTCCTGTGTACACTTAAATTCCGTGAAAATCGCAGTAATAAGGCGCTTGTGTGACTGAGAACTGAATGAATGGAGATAAAATACACTCGGTATTTATCTCATATAAAACAGTGGGATTGTAAACAGCAGATTGGTGTGGATGCAAAGGCAAGAATTCTCCACCTGAAAAGGTGGAAGTGAGAATTACCACAACAGAAAATTTGAGTTGCTGTCCTACTGATAAGAAACTAGTTTTTAGAACATCCTACAAGTTGACAAACTGGACCAAATTCTCTAAAATGGGGAAAGGAAGTAGTCAAATAAAACCCAGGGATACACTGCAGTGTAAAGATTGGAAGTTCATTCAAAGAAAAAAACAAAAATGGATCCTGATCAAATTTCATATTTAGACACATGGATACCTGAACACGGCTATAATGGTTGGTTAAATACACTAAAAAATAGCCGCGTTGCAGGAATCAATTATAAAAAGAAAAACGGTTTTGAGGAAACCGAATACTGGATGAGAATTTGAGAGGGAGAGAGAGAACGGAAAGAGAACGTAGACAAAATAAGAGAGGGAATGTGTAGAGAAGGAAAAAGAACAATTAATGTTCCATAGAAAGGAGGATGATCAAACAGGGTCAGTGTCGAGGAGAAGAGAGAGTTGCAGGAGTAAGTGAAAACGGGGGAGGTGTAACTGCCCCCCTTTATCCTAAATTACCGCCGCCTCCACATTAGAAGGACTGACACATAAAGCAGTTTGTTGAGGAAACGGAACATTTAAGGCCATCATATAACTTGGATGATGCAGAAGTCCAACAAGTGTTGGATGGCAGCCATGGGTCCAGATTGGCATAATATTAGTGGACCATGGAATCCAAGAGATGCAAATGGGATTTTGGCCCATGATAGTCGCAGATTGGCACACCGGGTGCAAGGGTTAACTAACAGAGCAACCCAGCGTTTCATTATTATTTCACTGAAATAGCAAGAGTAAAACAGAAGGATGTCATCATCGCAGGGCACATGCAAACCAACCACCATTCACACCTACGGGCAATTTAGAGACTTCAATTAAACTACCTTGCATGTTTTTGGGATGTGGGAAGAAACCGGAGTGCCCGGAGAAAAGCCACGCAGGCACGGGGAGAACATGCAAACTCCCCGCAGGCTTGGAGGACCTTGGGGATTGAACCCGGGTCCTCGGAACTGCGAGGCCGACGCTCTAACCAGTCGGCCACCGTGCCGCCGCATGATATCGTCAACAGGCAAATTGGTTACACATGCCGAACTCTTATCAACTACAAAAGACATTATGTGTGACAAAAAAAATAATAAAACGAAACGAAAAGAGCATGTGAAAAAAGGCTGGATCATCTTTATTAGGAGCGTATACATTGACGATTGTGTAAAGCTTGTTAACTATTGCAGCCTGTATCATTATGTATCGGCCTTCTGGATTGGCTACTGTACTATTTATTGTAAAAAGTAGTCTGTGACATATAATGGGTGCGTGTATCATCATTTTAAATAGATTTGGTACTATGCATTCTTTGTTGTTGTTTGTTTGACAGTTTTTGAGAGATTTTTTTTTTGGTATTGTGTTGACAAATGTTATTTGGAGTGGGTGATAGAAGTGTTCTATTTAAGTACAGCAAAACCAGGGTACATAAAAGGGTCATGGACAAACATGGAATATAGAAAACAAAGTGACAAGGGGATAATATGGTGTGTGGTGGTTTGTTTGTAGTGCGCAAGAAGAGTTTTGAGCGACTTGTGTGTTCTGTGCGTGTGGAAACAAGCAGAGCGGAAAAGCAGACAGGAGTGAGAACTCAAGCTGGTGGCATGCATGATTCCGTTTTTTTGTTTGTCTAAGCAAAAGTGGAAAGAATGAAACAAAGGATAATACACTTTTGACAATGCATAACGCCAACAGATCAAAAGAAGTACTTATCGAGAGGAGCTAGGGCGTGACGTCGACATATAGCTTGTCGACAACTAGCCACGCTCGTTTGCCTTTCTCACGGTAATTCTTCATCAACGGGTACAAGATTTTACGCCTCTCGTTGATTTCCTTGGGGAACTGGTCGTTCATTCCAAACGAAGTCTCTTCAGAATCAGAATCAGAATCATCTTTATTTGCCAAGTATGTCCAAAAAAACACACACAAGGAATTTGTCTCCGGTAGTTGGAGCCGCTCTAGTACGACAACACACAGTCAATTGACAGAGCACTTTGGAGACATTGCAAGTTACCTGGTAATCCCGGTACAAATTATTGTTGTTTTAATTTTTTTTTTTGACAATTGTGCAAAAAGATGCAGAGTCCTCTAGCACTTAGAGCAGTTGGAATGACTGATCTCGCAATAGTCCGGTGCAATGACCATCGTGCAAAGGGCACCGAGGCTTCAAGGAGTGCATGCGGTTTCAAGTGACGAGTAGCGCGATCGTCTGGGACAATGTCGATTGTGCAAATGTTGCAGATACTCCTCAATCCGTGTGCAAATGACACAGATGCTACTCTGGCATGAGTGGCCAGTATTGGTCAACAACAGATATGCAAATAGTGCAGCGTGGCGAGACGACTACAGCGAGTGCACGAGTAGTATATAATTGGCCCGACAGAAATGTGACAACAAACTCAGACAAAAATAAAAAAAAAAAATCTCTTGAACATCTCTTCTAACCATGACTTCTGATAAAGATGAACCATAAATTGTCATTCCCAGTTGTGTGGACATCTGGGAGACCGGTAGCTTTAGCTTTAGCAGGGAAGCCGAGACTTCCCTCTCCACAGCCACTCGCTCCAGCTTTTCCGAGGGGATATTCCCAGACAAGTCAAGAGACTTAGTCTCTCCAGCGTATCCTGGGTCGTCCCCGGGGTCTCCTTCCGGTGGGACGTGCCCGGAACACCTCACCACGGAGGCGTCCTGGAGGCATCCTAAACAGAAGCCTGAGCCACCTCATCTGGCTCCTCTCCATGTGGAGGAACAGCGGCTCTACTCTGAGATCCTCCCGGTGGACCGAGCTTCTCACCCTATCTCCAAGGGAGACCCCGGACACCCTGCGGAGGAAACTCATTTCGGCCGCTCGTATCCGGAATCTTGTTCTTTCGGTCACGACCCACAGCTCGTGACCATAGGTGAGGGTAGGAACGTAGATCGGCCGGTAAATCGAGAGCTTCGCCTTTCGGCTTAGCTCCTTCTTAACCACAACGGACCGGTATAAAGTCCGCATCGCTGCAGACGCCGCACCGATCCGCCTGACGATCTCCCGTTCCGTTCTTCCCTCACTCGTGAACAAGACCCCAAGATACTTGAACTCCTCCACTTGGGGCAGGATCTCATCCCCGACTGAGAGAGGGCACTCCACCTTTTTCCTACTGAGGACCACGGCCTTAGATTTAGAGTTAAACTTGAATAGAGTTGATCAGTTTGAACATTAAATATCTTGTCTTTGTTGTGTATTCAATTAAATATAGGTTGAAGATGATTTGCAAATCATTGTCTTCTGCTTTTATTTATGTTTAACACAGCGTCACATATTTCATTGGAATTGGGGTCGTCATTTAAAAGGGATCCAGCTCTGGACAGAGAAGAGCATCCTCTTGAAAGCACCGTTATCTTTTTGGTGATATACAATAATGCTTTTTTTTGGTTTTTTTAGCCATATGCACTAACTCATGGACTAATACCAAATACTGACAGCTTTTTTATATTTTGTTCAAAGTGCAGTTTTAGTGCTTTGTAAACTTACTTGCTACTCATCATTTTTGTGGCCTGAAGATGATCCTGTTAAGGCCGGGACATTAGTGCCCTCAGTCAGTGGATTATTTGACGATGCCAAAGCCAGAGACATTAGATCTCTTTCTATGCCCCCCATCAGAAGGCAGACAAGTAGACTGCAGTGCTGTGTGATAGTTCAGTTTTTCTTTTTTAATAAATCTGCAAAAATGTCAACAATTCTAACCATCTAATTTAGCCTGTAGATGGTGCAATTGAACCACACACAGAAAAACATTTTGTTTTCAGAACGAGCCAAATTCAAGGCAGAAGCCAGCATTGACTTGATGACCAGTTCTGTGCCAGAGCCTGCAAAAAATAATATTTCTTTGTGACAATTACTGTACACTTGTCTTTGCGCTTCATTGACTAGTTAAAATGTATGACTTCAAATAATTGGACTCTCTCGTATATGATGTAGGCTCATGTATTTTGACCATGTGCGATTTAGTTCACTCTTATGTCATCCGGTCGTTAAGTTTAAGTGCAGTCGCACATTGTGCCAACGTGTCTGATTATATGAAAACGAATGGACCCAATTTGATGTCGCGTCTCTCGATGTTCCATTAAATTAAACCCCGCAGCTTCGCTGAATCATGCTCGACAGACGAACGCGCAAGCAATCAAAATCAGCTATTCCTCAACGACCGTAATTGTGACACGTTATGAAGTTGCTGATATTTAGGATTTAATGTCTGGTTTATTGAGACGCAATGTGTCAACTCGCACACACATTAGCCTACCCTTGTTTCTTCAATTTCTTGTTCATGGTAATACCTGGTACCACTAAAGGCATTCTACTTGAAGAGAACGAAAGCTTAATTGGATTATAAAATATCATTTTGGTTATAATCAAGAAGACGATGGAAAATGGCGAGCGTTAGATATCAGCTGTTATATCAAACTGGGCAGCCGTGGCCCAATGGTTAAGATCATCGCCTGCCACTGTGGGGGGGTGGATCTAGGTTCAAGACCCTGACTGGACCATCCGCCAACATCTCCCAGACTCACAGCCGTGGTGTCCTTGAGCGAGACACTGATACCCCGAAATGCAATGAATAATTAAAAATAAACAAGGAATTGAAGAAACGAGGCCTAATATTTTCTTCCATGACTATATTAATTCTATTTAAAAAAAAAAAAAAAAAAAGAAAATCTAGAATTATACGTACTTTACTCATATTTAAAAGTGTGTTTTTCAAGCTCTTGTATTTGACTGCATTTGATTTCTCCCATTGTAAGCAATACATGCGCAACCGCTCGGCGGCCGGCCAGTGCTGTTTTTCATTGCGTACGGTGGCACGACCTTTTTGCTCTCTTTGGATAAGAAGTGCTTTTCCTTTTGCATTCTAGTGGATTTGTATTCAAAAAATAAATATTATGTAGTTAATTTCCAGTCTAGGGCGCACGAATCTTCAGCAATTGACTCTCGTTAAAAGTTGACTATACGCAGTCAATCCTCTATTTTACAGGAGATGGGCGCACGGTGGGGTACAATATTCCAGCGCCCAGAGTTGGTAGACATCACACAGTTTTAAAGAGCCTTGGAAATGTGTTAGCAAGGGTAAACTCATAGGAAGGGCGCACATAACTGGTGTGCAAGTGCACATGTGCACTGAAAATATTAAATGCGCAACCGCTTTGATTGTATCAGTGTGCTTTTTTTTTTTTTGCGCAATTTTATGTTTTTGTTTTGGGGGGGAGCGCAGCGATTAGACCGGGCTCAAGTCGTGTTGTTGTTCACGAAAAACTCAAACGGACTAATCTTTTGAGTAAACGTGCCAAATGGACTCACGTCATGAACTGATTTGTTCCTTTCTCAGTTAAGATGAGCCCAGCTGCGAGCCTGTGGCACACAACAAAGTTCCTCGCAAACGGTGCCGCTCGCCTTATCACCTTTCTCTTCATCATCGCTAATGGCAGTGTGGCCTGCTCCAGAACCCAAGTTCGCTTCAGCTTGAGGTCACAAACCGATTGGGTGAACATTCTCCTTCAGGATTTCATGCTTCCATCAATCACAGCAAGTTGTCCAGGTCCTGAAGGACCTAAGCAGCCCACGACCATCACACTACCACCACCATGTTTGACTGTTGGAATCATGTCAGATGTAATGAGACGCGCACCTTCCAAAAAGCTCAAGTTTCGTCTCCTCAGTCCATATAATACTCTCCCCAAAGTCTTTTTTTGCAAAAATAAGACTAGTCTTTAAATATGTTCTGTTTGGTCAGCAGTGTATTTATCATATTTGGTAAATTTTGCCAGTGTGATTATTATTATTATTATTATTAATTTCCCCCCCCCCCCCCCCTCAGCCAGTCATCAAAGGAAGGAAATGATCATTATGAAAAAGTTATTTTGGCATATCTAAAATCTATATCATGATTCTTATTACAATAAAAAGCATAATGAAAAGCCTTGTAATGGACAACAATTATTTTCATGAATTTCCAAGTATTTCATGGATTCCCCAATAAATGGTTAAATACTAATATAATAAAATATTAGCAATCGTACCACATCAAACAATAGGGAGTTAGAACTACGAATAGAAACAGTAACCATAGCTGGGTTTTCAAAAATATATATAATAATAATAAGAAGATATTTAAACATGACACAGGCGATGGTGCATTCACTCAATCTGCAATTATGGAATCACTCAATATAATGAAACTGTCAGTGACACATGGAGTTTTACTTGAGCTATATCAGTTTGTCCTCCACCTTCCTTAAACCTTGAGGGTTTGTTGCCATTGTTGTTGTTATCTTATGCTAGGATTCTGATGTGACTCCGAAGTGTGTGTTCGTATGTCGGTGCGACTTTGGTAGATTTATTTCAGCGTGCGAAATCATATTCAATTAGAGAGGTAATTTTTCTTAGCACCATGTGCTTGATAAGGCTTTTTTTGAATAGGCAACGATATTCTCCCGTGTCCAGTGTTGCAGATTGCTTATCGCTCCCATGTTTCTGTGAGGCTGACTGCTACAGGGTGATTAATGTGTTCATTTCCCATTATTAAAGACTAGAGCAGTGCTGTGGGCTACAGATATAGGACCTCGTCATAAATCTTAGCCAAATGAACAGTCAAATAATCGCTCATCGGAAATGAAATCTGGGCTCATTAATACTGACACCCAGACTGGGGGAAGAGAGCGCACACACACACACACACACCAGTCTGGGTCACGAAGTCACACATTCGCATGAATACACACAAAAATAGATATACAGAATGTGGACTTGAGGGGGGTTTAGTCTGGTCTGCCACCTTGGCGCACCAATCAACAATGACAGGCTCATCATTAGAGGAGCACAGACACGCACAAACACGCACACGCACGCACACACGCAGGCTCATTGTGTGTGTCTTAGCTCCCACACAAGAAAGCAGTGACCCATTAGTATAAGACAAAGGGATGACAGGCCACGATTAGAGCCATAATTAATAATCTCAGCACATCATTTGACATCACTTCTTTTGTGAGACCCTTTACAGGACTTGGCATGGATTTTAATTGGTAGTTTTATTGTTTTATTCACAATTTACAAATATATACACACGATGGAACCTCGATATAACGGACCGCGATGTAATGGATATCTCCTAAAACAGACCGTCGAGACCGAACAATGTTTCCATAAATAGTTTCCATTTGTCACTTCTACTGCCGTTGACAAAGTCTGTTAGTTCCAGAATTGGCTGCTGTTGTTTACTGGTGCTGTGGCATAATGCAGACAGAGTAATGGGACTGACGTATTTCCGGGTCACAGAAATACAATATGACTAGATCCAATTGCATAAGACGTGCATCCCGTGCCTATGTGGCTGCGATGTTGAATGTGGCGGCCACGGTGATGATGGTTAGACAGTATCTATTGTCTACTGTGCATAGAGTGCTGCGCAGACAGAGAGCGTCATGGTGGCGGTGTTAACTATGAGGAATACAAAACACGTCTCGAGAGTCTGGAACATGCTATACGGTGACTTTTTTTTTTTTGTCAAGCCATTCGTCTATGGCAACAAATCTGGAACTAGGAACCACACTAATTCCTCGCAGCTCGTGAAAACTAGACGCCTATAATGAGTACTATATGTCAACAATTAGGGATGTCCCGATCCGATCGCATTCGAATATCGGGGTCGATCATGTGATTTTCAGCTGATCGAGATTGGGTTGAAAAAATCGGTTTTATTCATTTTTTGACATTTTAAATGTGACAAAGTGACAAAATGATCCAAAGGTACAAAGATCTTGCCAAATGCAACATTTCGTTTTATATTATATAATTCCATTACAACAAGCCGGCAATTTTTTGACTTGAGTTCGTTGTCACATTTCTGTGGGGCCAATTATGTATGACTCGTGCACTCACTGTAGTTGTCTCGCCACGCTGCACTATTTGCATATACTGGCCACTCGTGCCAAAGTAGCATCTGCTCCATTTGCACACCGATTGAGGAGTATCTGTAACATTTGCACAACCATCATTGTCCCAGACTATCGCACTACTCGTCACTTTAAACCGCATACACTCCTTGAAGTCTCGGCGCCCTTTGCACAATGGTCTTTGCACCGGACTATTCCAATATATTCCGAGAGGACTCTGCATCTTTTTGCACAATTGTCAAAAAAACAAAAACAAATTTTATTTGTTCAACACAACGTCCTAACTTCATTGGAATTGGGGTTGTATGAGCGTTCATCCAAAATTCAGCTACTGTGGGTTGAAGATGAAACAGAGGTGGAAAGCGGGTTCTTTGGCAGAAAGACAAGAGGAACGCACCAAGCCTAGACCTGAATGTGGGGACTTCGAATGTTGGGAATATGACAGGGAGTTGGCTGACAAGATATTTTTTTTCCCTTTCGGCTTGTCCCGTTAGAGGTCGCCACACCGTGTCATCCTATTCCATGTAAGCCTATCTTCTGCATCCTCCTCTCTAACACCAACTGCCGTCATGTCTTCCCTCACGACATCCATCAACTTGCTCTTTGGTCTTCCTCTAGCTCTATTGCCTGGCAGCTCCATCCTCATCATCCTTCTACCAATATACTCACTATCTCTCCTCTGGATGTGTCCGAACCATCGAAGTCTGCTCTCTCTAACTTTGTCTCCAAAACATCTAACCTTGGCTGTCCCTCTGATAAGCTCATTTCTAATTTTATCCAACCTGGTCACTCCGAGAGCGAACCTCAACATCTTAATTTCCGCCACCTCCAGCTCTGCATCCTCTTGTCTCTTCAGTGCCACTGTCTCTAATCCGTCCATCAGGGCTGGCCTCACCACTGTTTTATAAACTTTGCCCTTTATCCTAGCAGAGACTCTTCTGTCACATAACACACCTTCCTCCACCCGTCCCAACCTGCTTGGACCCGTTTCTTCACTTCCTTACCACACTAGCCATTGCTCTGGACTGTTGACCCCAAGTATTTAAAGTTCTCCACCCTCGCTATCTCTTCTCCCTGTAGCATCACTCTTCCCCCTCCAACCTCCTCATTCATGCACATATATACTTACTTACTTCGGCTAACCTTCATTCCTCTCCTTTCCAGTGCATGCCTCTACCTTTCTAACTGTGCCTCCACCTGCTCCCTGCTTTCACTGCAGATCACAATGTCATCTGCGAACATCATGGTCCACAGGGATTCCAGTCTAACCTCATCTGTCTGCCTATCCATCACCACTGCAAAAAGGAAAGGGCTCAGGGCTGATCCCTGATGCACCTCCACCTTAAACTCCTTCGTCACACCTACAGCACACCTCTCCACTGTTCTGCTGCCCTCATACATGTCCTGTATTATTCTAACATACTTCTCTCTCACTCCGGACGTCCGCATGCAGTACCACAGTTCCTCTGTGGGTACTCATACGCTTTCTCTAGATCCACAAAGACACAATGTAACTCCTTCTGACCTTCTCTGTACTTTGTCATCAACATCCTCAAGACTAATAAGGCATCGGTGATACTTTTTCTATGCATGAAACCGTACTGTTGCTCGCAAATACTCACTTCTGTCCTGAGTCTAGCCTCCACCACTCTTTCCCATAACTTCATTGTGTGGCTCATCAACTTTATTCTTCGATAGTTCCCACAGCTCTGCACATCACCGTTGTTCTTAAAAATGGGCACGAGCATACCAACCTGGCATACATGTCATCATATGCCTCTTGTTTGGCCTTTGCCACCTCTACCTTTGCCGTACGTCGCATTCCTTTCGCCTCTCCTCGGGCATCTCAGTGTCCCATTTCATCTTAGCTAACCTCTTTCCTTGTATGATTTCCTGTACTTTGGGGTTACACCACCAAGTCTCCTTCTCTCCTTTCTTGCCAGAAGATACACCAAGTACTCTCCTCCCTGTCTCTCTGATCACTTTGGCTGTAGTGGTCCAGTCCTTTGGAAGCCAAAGTAAGACAGAATATATGTGGATGAATGAGAGACCTGGGGGGGAAGAGTGAGGCTACAGGGGGAAAAGATAGCGAGGGTGAGGGACTTTAAATAGTTGGGGTCAACCGTCCAGAGCAATGGTGAGTGTGGTAAGGAAGTGAAGAAATGGGTTCAAGCGGGTTTGAACTGGTGAAGGAAGGTACGTGTATCAAGTGTGTTGTGTGACAGAAGTCTCTGCTAGGATGAAGGACAAAGTTTATTAGACAGTGGTGAGGCCAGCCATGATGTGCGGATTCGAGGCAGTGGCACTGAAGAGACGACAGGAAGCAGAGCTGGAGGTGGCGGAAATGAAGATGTTGAGGTTCTCTCTCAAAGTGAAGGTTGATGAATGTAGTGAGGGAAGACATGATGGCAGTTGATGTTAAAGAAGACGATGCAGGAGATATACGTATGCTTAAATGGAAAAGGATGACATGTCTATGGCAGGACAAGCCGAAAAGACAAGAAGATCGTGACATCCTTCTCTTCTTTTTTTACTGCAAACGTGTAGCTCCATGCATGCAATTGCACCACACTGCCCCTAAGAGGCCAAGTTGCACACAACAGGAACAGCAGATTCAGTCAATTGTCAGACTGAAATTTTCCTGTTTTAGGTCAAATAGGATTACAAAAATTAATTTTATTTGCGAAATATACAGTATATTGCTTTTTATATTTATTTTTAATATTATTATTTTAGGTGGAATGGTGGGCGACTGCCTCACAGTTCTGAGAACCGGGGTTCAACCCCCGGCCCCGCCTGTGTGGCGTTTGCATGTTCTCCCCGGGCCTGCGTGGCTTTTCTCCGGGCACTCCGGTTTCCTCCCACATCTCAAAAACATGCATGGTAGGTTCATCGAAGACTGTAAATTGCCTGTAGGTGTGAATGTGAGTGCGAATGGTTGTTTGTTTATATGTGCCCTGAGATTGGCTGGCAACCAGTTGAGGGTGTACCCCGCCTCCTGCCCAATGATAGCTGGCATAGGCTCCAGCCATCCGCCACCCTTGTGAGGATAAGCGGCTCAGACAATGGATGGATGGATTATTAGTTTTTATTTTTGGTTGTTCTTTTGTATATTAAAAGTGGAGTTTTGCTAGTTGTATGTATTGGATTGAGCGGGACAGTGGACGACTGGTTAGCACGTCTGCCTCACAGTTCTGAGGACCCGGATACAAATCTGGCCTCGCCTGTGTGGAGTTTGCATGTTCTCCCTGTGTCTGCGTGGGTTTTCTCCAGGTACTCCAGTTTCCTCCCACATCCCAAAGACATGCATGGTAGGTTAATTGAAGACTCTAAATTGCCTGTCGGTGTGAATGTGAGTGCGAATGGTTGTTTGCTTATATGTGCCCTGCGATTGGCTGACGACCAGTTCAGGGTGTACCCCACCTCTCGCTCGGAGTCAGCTGGCATCGGCTCCAGCATGCCGACGACCCTCGTGAGGATAAGCGGTGCCGCCCATTTTGTTCGTCTGTTTGATAAATATAAGTACTTCTGTTTTTTCTGTTTCTGTGAGTGTTTCTATCCTTGTGTAGTATAGATTCCGTTGTAAATGTCTGTTATTGGCATTTTCCTTCTGCCGTGGTTCTGTCTGATCTCTGTAAAGTTTTGTTTTGTACCGTTTCATCTGCTTAATCGCTTCAATATAATCATAATCAAAACAATAATATTTTTTGATTTGTAATTTGCTTTTCTAGACTCTCAAAGATGCTTAACAGTGCAGGATAAAAGCAGATTCAAAAAAACCCCCAGATGTATAAAGAAGAACAGATGCATGAAGTCAAACATTAAAAGCCATCTTTTGGTGAGGGTTTTGAACAGGGACAGAGCAGTGCAGTCACGTATGTGTTTTAGGAATGTGTTGCAGAGGGACGGGGCAGCTATGGAGAAGGCTCTGTTGCCCCAGGTTCAATGCTTGGTCCTTAGTGGTGGGGAAAGTAGGTTTGCATCGAACAAGGGGTGGGAAGCAGGTCTTTGAGGTAGGACAGTGCCGGGTTATGAAGGGCTTTGTATTTAATGCGTTGCGGGACAGGGAGCCAGTGGAGTTTTACAGAAGTAATATGTGAGTGAGGAGGTGTGCAGCAGAATTTTGAATGTACTGTACTTTGTTAAGGACTTTGGATGATAAACCATAAAGAATGCTGTTGCAGCAATCAAGGCTGGAGATGATCAAAGCATGGATGAGAGTTTTCAGCAGCAGGGAAAGAGAGTGATGGACAAAGGATATCAAGGATGGGATCACGCGCCGAAACCTGGGGGACACCGTGGATCAGAGGAGCAATGGAGGAGGTGCAGTTGTTCATGTTGATCCGATAGGATTTTAGCCAGGAAAGAACATTGCCAGTGATACTGAGTGAGGATTCCAAGCGGGAGAGGAGAGTGATGTGGTTAATGGTGCCGAAAGCTGCAGTAAGGTCGAGGGGTATAAGGATGCGGAGTTGGCCGGAGTTAGAAGAGAGGAGGAGGTCGTTGGTGACTCCAAGGTATGGTTCAAATAAGTCCCTGGATGTGCGGTAGGTTTTAAGTTGGGAGGCGACAACTCGTTCCGATGTCATAGTTTTCCATTCGTAAATTAACATTTGTGTCTCGCTTAATTGCGCTTTCTCGGTGAATCCACTTTGTAGAATTGCTCTATTTGATGAGTCATCTTTGGGGGCAGAGATTTGGCGTTGACAAACTTTGCGTAAAGCAATGACGTATAAAACAATCCACCACTGAAGCCTTTGGAGAGCAATGTGTATGGTATTCTCGAGATGCACCGATGCCACTTTTCTTTCAGACCCAGTACAAGTACTTTTAGTTTGAGTTAGAGCTGCACGACATATTGTTTGCGCATCGTCACCGCGATGTACTTTTGTGAACTAGTCACATCGCAGGGTCCGCTGCCATATTGGTGTACTTAATATGCAGTGAATCAACTCTAATATTAAAAAAAGACCAGCAGAGGGACCTGATTGGACGTACAAATAAAATTAGCGCCTACGTTAGGGTGAATTGCAACACTACAAATGACACGTGGAGCGGACCGGACTGTTATGTTCTTATCTCCTTGTATGACAGCTATGAATGAGGACACGGGAAAATTTGTGCACCAGCTGCGTTTCCTGTATTGCTTTTCAGAATGAAGCTAATGCGTGTCGCCACAGATAACATTTTGGGGGTGGGTTGGAGAGCTACGGGTACTCAGACTTCAGGTGTATACAACAATGTGTGTCATTAAAACTAATGCACTCAAATATAGAAATATGAAAACATATTATGTTAAAATAACAGATTGATTAAAAATTTGAGTGTTAGGAATGTGGTAATGGCAATACAGTATAACTGGGCAAGAAAATTAATAATTTCAACTCCATGTCTGGACTGTTACCTATTAATACTAATACTAGTGGTACTACTACAGCGCATTTAAATACTGGTAGACTTCACACAAATGACTCGGTATACTTTTTTGCATTATTTCTACTGAAACGACTGTAAACATGAACAACAACATAAACGGCAACATAAAGAGGGAAAAAGAAATGCGTGCTGGTTTTCACGTCACGAGTATGTTATCCTGTATTTTTTTCCACATCGCAATATATGTTGCAGATTAAAAGGGTCTTTTTTCTCTTCTTCTCCATTATAGTGCAGCCCTAGTTTGAGTACTTGCCGATTAGTAGCAATACCTGACAATGCCATTACGTCTTGCAATTGTGCAAAAGACGAAACGCAAACTTTTCTTGAACATGGCAAGTTTCACTCGGACAATTATACCTTCCACCCCTCCCTGAGCCATCACCTTGTCGTGGTGGAGGGGACTGTGTTGTCGTCGGCCCGTCTCGTACACACCTGCACCTGAGAGCATCTTCCCCACCTGTGCCTTGTTTACCCTAATTACCCCATGCATTTACCCTCCTGTCTCATTCCCTCTCGTCGCCAGTTCGTTGTACTTTGTCGTCGCGTTCCAGCATTCCTTGTTTCCACGTCACAGACTCGCAGTAAGACTCGACCCCGTTCCGATTAGCGACCTCGCCTTTTTGCCTCACGTTTTCGGATACTTGTCTCCGTTTTCGGATTGCCTGCCTGTGTGCCGACCTCTGCCCGTGTATTAAAACTCTCTTTTGAAACTGTCCATTTGTTTTGGAGTCGTATTGTCTATAGACCAACTCCATCCTCTTTTGCTAGCCGTGTTGGGTCCAAGCCATCTTAGCTGTTGAAGTGGCGAATAACTCCTTTACCGGATTGAAACATGCAAACCAGCTACTGTCCAAGCATTATCTGACTTACTGTCAACGATGTCCGGTTTGTCTTGAAAATTTTTAAACATAATTTCCATCATATTTCATCATCTTGCTCAGCCACCAGCGTCACGTAATATGTAGGGAAAATCCACTCGAGTAGCTCAAAAACCAAACAGAGGACGGAAAAATTCTAACATCACCGGGAGCCTGCTCTGTGGAGTTGTTTATAGAATCTGAAATCTGATTGGTTCAGATTGGTAAAAAAAAGAAACGGACATTTCCATTGTGTGTATTTGGTATTGGCCAGAAGTCTTGAGTCTGAAGACCCTGGGATTCATATGGCAACACACACAGAAACTGAAATCTGATTGGATCCACAAAAAATAATAATTACCCCTTGAACGACTGGAGTCTGCTCAGCCAAGACACGCTGTGAAATGAATACAAGAGACTGTTGGATATAGATTAATCCAATTTTATGTAAGTTGTAAATGCAGATCAGTGCTTTTGATGAGGGTTGTGTGCCTCCGTAATCAAGTGGGTAAAGGGTTTTGCTAACCACATCACTGGGTCACTGGCAAGCTCACTTACACACGGGCGTTAACAGAAATTAGGTAAGAATCAATAAAAGCAATAAAAACGGGTACATTGTTTCATCAATTTTTCATTTGTATGGGCTTTACCTCCCAGAGGCATCGTCTTCCTGTTTTTTTTTTGGGGTGGGGGGGGGGAGATGCACCTGCACGGTTTGCCCGGGACGAGTGGAACAGCCTAACTGCCACACAACGAACTATTTTGCCAACATAGCAAAAAATCCTTTTCAAAGGCCAAAAACTGACCAGGGCTAACATAAGGCAGTGCCGGGAATGGAAACAACACGGTGTCCATAATCCAAGTGATCTGGATTTTGAGCAATGCAAAAACAAGACAACTCACAAGCTGGGAAACCATTATTTTATCCATAACTTCATATTTTGTTGCGCAACCTTTTGAGGTAATCACTGCAACCAAACGTGAATCTCTGCTTCTCAACAGCTGGAGAAGTTTGATCATGGGGAGAAGGCCAAAATATCTATCTCAGGTTTGAAGGGGTGCCTTCACTGGACTGCATGTTTCATCTCCTTCCACAGATGTTTAATAGGATTTAGAACACCGCTTTTCAGAATAGTCCGATGTTTTCTCTTGATATTCTGCCTTCGATATTCTTGAAATGTGTTACCTCCAACACGAAACTGATTGGAAGTGGCACAGCCATGTCTTTTTAGTCATATACATTTTCTGAAAAGGCATTAAAAACGCTTTCCAATGATGTGTCGATTGTGGTAATGTCATGGTCTGTCTTTTGGTTTGGGTTGTGTTTAGTTTTGTTCCATGTTTGTCGTGTGCTCATTAGGTTGTCGTGTCCACCTGTTCTCGTCTACTTTGTGTCGACCAATCAGCTCTCTCCAGCCACTCGTTGTCTCGTCAATGTGTTTGTATTGAGTTGCCTGGTTTCTTTCAGTTCTTGTCGGTTCATTGTCGTCGTCACACGTCTTTGCCGTGTCATAGTCGCCAGTTGTCCTCATCATTGTGGTATGTCATTGTCAGGTGTCATTTTCCCTATCTATTCCTCGTCTTACTCGCAGGTCATAGTTTGTTTCCAGTTTTAGATATTCAAGTGTTTCTTTGTTACTTTGGTTCGATTATCTGTTGTGGGACTTCGTTCACTTTTGCTTTATCCAATATCCTTGTTTTCCCTTTTTGAAGATTCAATATTATTACTTTGAGACTCCCGCACTCCTGCCTTGCCTCCCTGCCATTGGGTCCACCATCTTCTTGCCTTGCGTTACTCTCCTTCGCCCGAACCGCGTACGTGACAGGTAATCGGGGAACATTTGGTTAAGGTGTGTCTGTTTAAAGACCAGGGACCTCATGTACAAAGACTTGCGTGGATTTCCTACTGAAACATGGCGTACGCTCAAATCCAGAAAACGTCGTACGCGCAAAAATATTCCGATGTATGAAACTCTGCGTACTCGTGAATCCAAGCACCTTTCCTTCGTACGTCCCGATCGACGTGGACATGAGCGCACGTGTTGGAGTCGCCGACCCCTCCCTGTCCACGCCCACGTTTGATTATGCAAATCATATTTCAATCAACCCTGCACCTGAGATGCCGATCGCTGCGTGATCCGAAAAAAAGGAAAATGAGTTTTTTGGGATGTGGGAGGAAACCGGAGTGCCCGGAGAAAACCCACGCAGGCACGGGGAGAACATGCAAACTCCACACAGGCGGGGCCGGTGATCGAACCCCGGTGCACAGAACTGTGAGGCAGACGCTCTAACCGGTCCTGCACCGTGACGCTTATGAGCAAGGTAACAAAGAAAAATTTTTTTTTTCTGACTGTGAAGTTACTCAATGAAGTGGCGGCACGCAAGATAATCCTTTTTGGCACGCTGTCCCACGGCGTTAACAACACGCGCAAGTGGAGTGAATGGGACAGCGCGTGTGTGGCTGTCAAATCTGTGGAGACAGAATAGCGCGCACACGCTGACCTGAAAAAGAAGTGGTCAGACATTAAGGTGGACGTGAAGCGGAGGACGGCGGAAGAACCGGCGCGGAGGGCCTCGCCCCGTTCGAGGAGAGAATCGCTGCGATGGTTTGTGACGCTGCTCTCTCAGGGCTGGTGGGAGCACGTGTGGCTGACTGATGACCCCACGAGGTGAACACCATGTATTTTTTAGAACTCCTAACAAATGTGTTCACACAGTCACCTCCGCTCAGCCTTGTGAGATAAAAGTTCACGCGTCAATGTTGTGGTATTTGTAATGGATCTTTGGAATTCAAGTAGAAGCACACCGGCATATCAAAGAGGATATCAAAAACTTGGACTCCTTTTTGATGACTCCATTTATTATTTGAATACACCGGAGAGAACACGCACACTGACAAAAAAAATAAAATAAATAAATCACGTTTTGTTTTTAGGAGAAGAGGGGTAAATGATGTCAATTGAAACACATTTGAATCATGTGCAACGTGTTCAAATGAAGTCAATTCAAAGGACTTTTTTTTTTTTTTTTCCAGAGCATGTGCTGCAGTCATGACGCGATTGTGAGGGCAGGAGGCGCCGTAAATGATCGCCTAGGTGTCCACACAAATATCAGTGATTCATTTAATAAATACACTGTTTAACAAGTGAATTCAGAGTCCTTGCTTCTTTTACATTGTTGAAATCAAATGTTGCCGCGCATGAATTGTTCATCAGTGCTAATTATTCATGTGTCCCCGGTGTGCAGATCTGTGAGAACCGTTTCCCAGCATCACCTCCAAGTGTCCCCATATCACCGCAAGCTGCAGAAACGTGCGTACCCCAGCCACGCAGTTGGCGCGAGGCACCGCACATTTCCACGCTCGCGTCACTCTTGATGCATCTGAACTTTTGCCGTGAAGTAGAACGGACGCCAACGTTTTTGTGCGTACGCACCTTTCGTACGTGAGGGCCCAGAAGCGGCGTTTCAGCGTTAGCCAAGCAACAAGGATGTTTCGTGTCAATCACGAGGGACTCTATTCCGGCCTCTCGTTGGTTCATACGTGCTTGCAAGCTATCGCATGCCCTGTCTCTAAGCTATCGCATGCCCTGTCTCTACCACCAACAACAACCGACCCCCCCCCCCCACCCCCACCATCCCAACCCCCCCCCCCCTCCACGCTCCTCTTCCACCCAGGTCTCTGCTGGCCTCCTTTCTCAGTCAGTTCTGACAATGCTAATGATTCTCACTGGGGTACAAGATGACGGGCGACAGAGGCAGCGAGACCGAGACTGTCTGACGATGGAGGAGAAGGGGGTGTGGAAGGAAACTTGAAGAACCAAGTGTGTGTGTGGCGGGGGGGGGTCTATAAGGGGTGGGGTAGAAGAAGAGGTCAAGGATGGTGATGCACTGGCCCCTCTCTGGTGATGTGGTGGGAAAGATGCATATTTCCCTGACTAAATGGTAATTTATTTCATGTAAAACAGGGCATGACACCCGGAATCAGCATTCATCGAGATCACGTTGGCTGGCCCGGTTTGTGGGAGGTTCTTCGGGGGGGGGGGGTAGAATTAGGTAAACATAAAGAACGAGAACATAGGGAGAAAGAAACAGCCAAACGGCATGGAAATAATATGCAATGAGGAGCGATGGAGCCCCTGGGCATGGGGCATGTTTTGCTTGTGTCCTTATAGTTAGTGCATTTCTAATTCAAATATATATGCCTTAAATAATTCACACACATGGCATATCAAATAGTCGTGGGGAATATGTTTCTACAGTATTGCTTGAAATCAAGTACATGTGAGAATTATTGGGGGGCTGTTTAGGATTTAACATATATATATATATATATATATAAATGCACACTATACATTATAAACAGCACTATTGCAATTTTGATGTTACAGAAATGCAACTGCAGTGGACCGTTTCCGGAAGGTTATATGTGTCGATAATTATTATTAATTAACATCAGGAGCAAAATAATACAATACGAAAATCATTATACGTGTTATAATTATATCACACATATATATGATTCTATGACATATAATAATACAGGATTATGACTGGAATGCTGTATTTAAATGGCATGTTAATTCGGTTTAAATAATGAGTGATTGCAGAGTGCGCACGCAAGTCGATCTGGCTTCGGAGGCCTCAGCAAAGTTGAAAACCCCTCCGGCAGTTTTTTCCCCGTCTGGAGCCCGGCTGCAGCGTTGTCGCCCGGTGAACACGCTCGCTGACCGGAACCGATGTGGGATTTTCAAATCAAAGCAATCCGTTGGGCGTCGCGCCGTTGCCTTATTGTGGAGGCGAGAACCGGAAAGCCTAATCGCTTCTCGCAGTAAATGTGGGCCGGCCGTCTCCAGCCCCCACCGGGTTCCTCCTCGGCCCATCTGCGACCGGAGAGCGTGCGGGCACGCACGGGGGGCACCCAGAACCTTCTCCCCGACACGAGAGTCGGAGAGTCCACGCTTCCAACTGATGCTCCGACCCAACATCGAACCCATCGCGCGCGCGCCCCCACTCGCCGGACGAGCGCAGGGATCGAGTTGACCATTGAATAGCGACCGCGGATGATGTTTCCTCCTCCCCTCTGATCACTTTCTCTTGATTGTCACACAGGAGTATATCATTATAGTTGGGAATATACTTTTCGGGTCATCGCTGCCGTTCGCCGTCGCCTCTCCTGACACGCTCGGAAATTGCGCGCGCGCGGGGATGGCGCAAAGGGTAAGTCGCGCGACCTTTCACGCTTAATGTACTTTGAGGCATTATTGGACGCGCGGTAAATATGTACACCGAAAAAGGAAGATTTGCCCTCGAAAACAATCATGTCGGTTTCACACATTTTAACTAACGCGACGCGTTCCAATGAAGTCAACGAACACGACTTTTTTTTTTTTGGGGTGTTTTCTTCTCCCCCCCAAAATGTAGACGGTTGTTTGAAATTGTTTATGTTGAATAGTTGAACATCGATTGAATCATGTCGTCATATGGGCAAAAAAAAAACAAAACACCACTACTTTTTTGTTTGTTTTTTTTGCTTCTCTTCAATTCAATTCGTGAAGAAAATAAGAATTCCTATTCATCTAACCTTCTATCATTATCCATGCAAGTACGAGGAATTGGTTCATTACGGAGGCGGGATGGACGGAGTTGGAGTCCCGGCGTCCCTGTACGGAGACCCTCACGCCCCGCGGCCCCTACCCCAGGTCCACCACCTGAGCCACGGGCCGCCCCCGCATCCCACGCAGCACTACGGGGCCCACGCACCGCATGGCATCATGCCAGCCGGCATGGGCGGCGCCGTCAACGACGCGCTGAAAAGGGACAAGGACCAGATTTATGGGTATTGGAAAAACATCCTAGATTATCGCAGCGCGAGACGCCGTGGAAAACCACTTGGGCAATTTCGAAGTCCAAACGAGATTGTTGAGCGTTCAATGAGCATTGGTGCCGAGACAAATTCCCGAGGATCGAAACCAATCATCTCTTTCAATAAGCGCGTCGCGCGGGTCATGAACTCCCTCGTTAAAGGGGTCCGCGACTTGCTTTCGGGGGGCGCAGGGCCGCCGCGGACGCCGGTCTTAACGGGGCTTGCGCGCGGTTGTCTTGCAGCCACCCTCTATTCCCGCTGCTGGCCCTCGTGTTCGAGAAGTGCGAGCTGGCGACGTGCACGCCCCGAGAGCCCGGAGCGGCCGGCGGAGACGTGTGCTCCTCGGACTCCTTCAACGAAGACATTGCAGTGTTTGCGAAACAGGTCAGCGAAGTGGACGCCGACGACAATTCCGATAAATAAAATACACCATTCAAAAAAAAGGAATACAACCCCCCCCCCCCAAAAAAAATGAAAACGACTTCCAAATATTCTTGCTGCATGACCTTCTTTCCCTCGTTGTGCACCTTCAGATCCGCGCAGAGAAGCCGCTCTTTTCTTCGAACCCCGAACTGGACAACTTGGTGAGAAAAGTCGCCTTTTCGTCTCGATCGCACCCTTATTCGAATCGTTGTTGTTTTTTTTTTTTGTTGTTGTTTTTTTTTGTTTTTAGCCACAAGCGCGCATTTATGAAGTTTCACAAAGAGCCGGCCGTTTCCTTTCATTTGATTTATTATTATTTTTGCGTGTCTATTTAGATGATTCAAGCCATCCAAGTGCTGCGCTTTCATCTCCTGGAATTAGAGAAGGTCAGTATTATTTTGGGCGTCTCGAAATGACACATGAATGAAATAAGGAGGCGAACCAATACCAATATTCTGTGCAAACTAAATATTGACACTCACATATGGAGCAATTCGTGAATAAATTGGCCGTATGCATCCACGAGCGTTTACGCATTTTTCATTTTGAAGCCTCCCGTAGTCACTTTTTTTTCAAATGTATGATTATTGGTTTATGTTTGTCAATATTAAACCTTGTCCTGTGTGCTTCATAATGTATGGACGTGATGAAACGACGCGTACAATGTGGGCTTAAGCCAATTTGCACGAAATTATTTTCCAAAAGTTATTTCGACCCGAACGGTCGCGTTGTTCATTGAAACGACGCCGAGCCCAGTTTGTCAGGTCGAATGGACCCAAGCGGTTGGTCAGTCCACCTTTGAGCCAGCAATTTGTGTTCGAATGACCGCCGATTGCTTTGTTTTTAACCCAACAATTTCTAATAATAATCATAAAAATGTCATGACCCTCGCCCTGACAAGTGCTTTTATGGATGAATGGTCAGTATTCCTCCGGATAACTTCCAAATTGTTACTTTTCAGCTCAGGGGTGACTAAATCCTTTCGGGTTCCATCCACCCTTCCATCTTCTTCACCGCTTCTCGCCGGAGCCCATCCCGGCCTGTCTTCGGGCGGGAGGCGGGGGCGCACCCCGAACCGGTCGCCAGCCAATGAATGGCAAGGGCACGTAGAAACGAACGACCATTCACACCTGCGGTCAATTTAGAGTCTTCAATCGACCGAGCGTGCGTGTTTTTGGGATGCGGGAGGAAAGCGGAGGAAAGCCCTTTTCAGTTCCATGTTCAATCTTTTTTGTGTGTGCGTGTCCTGTGAAAAATGTGGAAGAAATCAACTTTTCCCCAAAAAACCATATGGGGTCTTATCGCAGGTCCACGAGCTTTGCGATAACTTCTGCCATCGGTACATCAGCTGCTTGAAAGGCAAAATGCCCATCGACTTGGTCATCGAGGAGCGGGATGTCTGCAAGTCGGACTTTGACGATCTGTCGGGATCTTCCGCCAAGCTTGCAGATCATGTGAGTTCCCTGCATCGTAAAAGTCGTCTTATAGAGAGCAGCTTCCCGCCGTTGACCCCCCCCCGTCGTCGGTTCATTGCCGCGTCACGACACGATCAGTGGACGCAATCATTCGGAAGGCCCGCGCGTGGGATCGAAACAATAACCCTTTTTTAAAGCGGTTACAAAACGCTTGGTTGCTCAACTTAACATGCCGTACGTTTCTTGGAATAACTCCAGCTCCGTATCGTTTTCTGCAATCATTTTAACGTGAGATCGGCGGTACGTTGATCGGAATCCTTCGTGGCACACTTTGCGGCCGCCAGCGTTGTGCTCGATTTCGGGTCGCGATGGAGATACACCTCCGCCCCGACATTTGGCGCATCGTCCTCAAACCCCAGCGCACTCGACTCCCGCTTTTTTTCCCCCCCAAGCGAATGACGACGTTTGTAATTATGTCGCTGTCGTCACATTTCTGAACTTTGACCGCTCAATAGCAACACGCTGTTATCATTAGCGGTCCTGGTTTTTTTGCGGCATTTAATCGTAGGTCCCTGCGATTGTTGGGGGGGGGGGGGGGGGGGTTAGGTGTTAGCGGATGTTTTTTTGTTTTTTTTCAGGTCGTCAGACAGTACCGCTGTCCTCTGAATTGCGCAGTTAGTTGTCGTGTCATGGAGCCTAAATGAAAGGCAAGGTGCTACTGAATAGCTTACTGACTGGCTTAAGTATTTCTAGCCCATTTTTTTGCCCAGCGCCACCGAGACTCGTTTCCAAAAACGTTCCCATTGTGGCGGTTAGTACTTTCCCTCAAGAGCACGGTTTTATGCGTTCGTCCTTCGCGGCCGGACGTTTGTTGCCCCGCTTCCGCCTCGGAGTACCGTCGGACTTAATTGCCCGTGATTTGGCACGTTTTCAGTGTAAATGGAATCTACTGTTGTGCCATTCTGTCCGTGCTACAGAATGAGGCCGGAGCTCCTCTAGACGTTGTCCCCCGTGCTCTTTTTGATCGCTTTTGAATCGATTGTACGCGAGGAAATAAGGCCTTCATTTGCTGGATAAATGTGGAAACACATGGCGATTGTTTGAGTAGCCGCGTTTACAGAGGAGTCGTAATTATTTTCTGGCCGGGCAACAAAAGAGGGGCCATCGTCGAGAGGCCTCCTTCGCACTGCGCTTTTGTCCTCATGCTTCTTCTTGTCATCTGCCGAGCCCTTCATCTGATCACCATCAGGCAAACAGCTGACGCAAAGAGGCCGAAGTGGGAGATCTGCTGTTCGGCTCGGGCTTATAGCGGTCTGAGTGGCACTGACCGAGGCTCCCGATAAATACAGGGCTCCTCCCTTAAACCGCTGATAGAAACCATCAGGACGTCGCGAGGTTCACATGCTGCAGACTTAGCCGCTTATCCTCTAGAACGATACTTTTTCTGCGGCGTTTCATTTAAAGTCCACCGCAGGCAGAATGGTAATCCCCCCCCCCCCCTCATGTGCTGTTTAACTTGCAATGCTAATCGCACTTTGCAGCTGTCTTTGTAAAACTGCATAATGGACCTCTTACTGGACCTACTGGACCTTCCTCATCTATTTTCCCACCTCCCTCCTCTCTTCTTTACTTTTATTTTCTTATCTCCTGTCCCCCGGTGTGTGGACCTTACCCTGACCTCTCAGAACCCAGCATCCTGGAGAGACTTGGACGACGCCCACTCCACACCCTCGGTCGGAACCCCAGGACCATCTAGTGGGGGACACGTCTCTCAGAGCGGCGACAACACCAGTGAACTCGGTAAGAGAGCCCACAGGTCTCCTCCATATCAAAGCTTTGCATTTTCGGTGACCCCTCCGAAGCTCGGGTCCTGCTGTAAGGCCACTCAATAGAATTCTTTCACGAGAGTTCATGTACTCACCTCATCTAACCATGATCTTCAATTGCACATGGGTCATTTTCATATCATTTTTTTGGATCAAGAACGGTAGAGATCTAATTTAGCAGTTTTTTTTTCATGCCGTCTTGCTTTCAAATAGGTCAACGTATCCTGTGCTGAAAGAGCCACGCTTAAAGACCTATTTCCAAAACGTTATCGATGATTTGAAATTTCCGTTATTCAGGGTAAAGGCAGTCCCGATTGACGAAGCAACAGGGGGCGGCCCGTTGAAACGCACTTGTTTTTAGAGCGGTAAAGACAAAAGTGCGTCATGGTAAAGACGGAAACAGCTTCGTAAAAATTGCGCGAGTTGGACAATTTACACGACTTATTCAATCCATGACACTCTTGTCTTCCTGCAACCGTAATAACGGCAAAGACATGCAACAGTTCCGACACGTCCACAAATTCATACATATCCATTCCTATCTCGGGAAGAACCTCATTTTTTTTGTTTTGTTATTGTGGACATGCAAAATGGCTGCCTTGTCACAGATCTCTCTGGTGTATTGCGACAACATAATGAGGCTCTCTCCAGTGGCATGAACGTTAAAGAACAGCGCGAGTGACAAAAACAGGCGTTTTTTTTTTATTTTTTTTTTAAAAGAGAAGCATCGGTGTTAGTTTTCATGGAAAGGGGATATTAAGCAAATCGGAGAAAAATGCTATACATCCAAAAATGGAATTCGCATCTTTAGAAAACATGTTGCAAATCAGGAAACGTAATTTCAAACACCTAACAGTAAAGACATTTTGAAATCCAAAGTTTGAAAAAAAAATAATAATAATAATAATTACTGAACAAATGTTTTTCTTTTCTTTTCTTGGAAACAACGATGACCTTTTGATGGATAACGACTGGCAATAATTCAAATACTCATATCGGTAATACTAATGGATTTTCAAAAGGAAATTAATTCAGTGGGCCATGTCTGTACCATTATTGATCAAATGACTGTATATGAAAATGACCCATATATTTAAAATCAGATTTGGGAGGACGACACTCGCAAAGGTGTTTCCTTGGAATACATTTGTAATATGTATGATTTCAAAAATGCTCTGATGACTCAGAGAAAGTCGGGTGAGAAAGTGACAGAACGAGTTATTGTCGGCAGTGGCAAATAGTTTGAAACATTGTTTTTTTTGTGTGTTTTTTTTACTATAAATTGTACCATCCAAAGAGACTGGTCAAAGTGTTTTTGTTTGTTGGTCTTTTGAGAGGAGATGCTCTTTGAGGAACTTCAGAATGAACTTCTTGTTTTATGGGTTTGTCAATGACGTACTGTACTGTTCCGCTTGTCTTTTAACATTCAACATTGCTCTTCAAATCGAAGCCGAATGTTCTTTTTCGTCCCTCCTGGTTGGCCTGGGCAGCTCGTCACAAATCAGAGCCCTGGGACAGTATTCGAACCAAAAGTGGCTTAATTAATGAAGACCTCTGACAATGGTGTCCTGGCTATGACTCATTTAGCGGCGATAAAGAGATCTCCTAACTGTGCATTTTCTTTCAGTCCGTGGGCCTCGTGTTGCCCGAATATCCCAGCAGTTTGTGTGATTTCCGATGTGCTAATTGGAGGCTATAAGAGTTTTATGGCTTGTTTTTTTTGTTTTGTTTTTTTCTCCCCTTTGACCGCAGTAAAAAAAAAAAAAAATAGAATGGACTTTAAAGCAACTTTCCACCCTCTGCCCATCAGGCATCAATTGGCAGAGCATTGACAAGGACAATGGGAGGATGCTTTGCAAGACAAGAGAAACTGAGAGGATTAAGTAGACAATCAGAAACAGATCACGATCTTTGCTTTGATATGACACCAAACACTTTTAAAAATCACATTGTTAGCTTCATCGAGTTTAGAGGAGCATGTTCTTACTGGATAGTTTTCAGTTGTTTTTTTCCCCCGTCGCTTATCTTAAAGTCAAGCCAGCCCGAGTGTGAATAGCTTCTTTCCTTTAGGCTTTTTTGAGACGACAGTGGGGGAAACCTCAAGGTCCATGGCCTTTTGACCTGGAAAAGAATACATTGAGGATGGGGGTGCAGAATACCCCCCGTGGGGATGTAAGGACAGAGCATTTTATGTATATGAAACAAAGGGAAGAGAGGAGAACAGAATGATCAGAGCTGCGACTGCTGCAGCAGGGCTGGCCATATGCTACACGCCGAGGCTCCCTGGGCCTCGGCTTTATTTTCCGGCCACGATACAGAAGAATCAAACGCAGCACGAGAGACAGAAAGTGCCGTTTAAAAGGCATTCGTAGACCACAGAATTCTGATCCGAAACTTTAACGGCCGGCACGCTCAAATGGATGGTCACTCTTGTCAGACAACATGCATACATTTGCCAATGTCGCCCTGCCCTAACCTGGTGGACAAGCGCAAAACCATTTCACGAAGCTGAGTGAAGTTTTCTTTGGAAACGTGCTCTCAAGCCATACAGGTAACTTAGCAAACCGATGTAGCGGCATTACAACCCCGCAAAAGAAATGTGGACACGTAATGTGATGCCAAACTGAAATTGAAGGATGGATGTGTGTTGCGTCCAAAATACGATATGTCACGTTAGCGTAGCGTAGTGACATGTGGAAGCGACACTGAACATCACAGCGGCCACAAACCTAACCACGATAGTCGGGACATCTCAAGTCATTCGATATACCTGTGTCAGTGACTCACATTTTCTTTATTTGCCCAATATTTACCTAAACTGAACCAGATGCATTGACCTTGCTAAATGTGTCACATTTTGACCTGAAGAAACGTAACGTTTTGTGAGTTTATTGCTGTGATTGTCTGTTACTGCCTTTTTGAATTTATCATGTCAAGCAATATGGGTGACTCAATCTCATATGTATATTTTATCCGTCCATCCTTCCATCCATTTTCAGTATGGGTGGGCTGCAGCCTATCCCAGCTGACCTTGGGTGATAGTGGTAAAAAATAAGAACAATTATTTTGAAATTTGTTTTGCCATGTCAAAGAAAAACACAAGTTGAAGGGTTTTCTGCAGCTGTGGGGAGATTTCCTGAATGGGTGAAGTCACAATTGCCGAATAGGAGGGAGTCAGAGGAGGGACTAAGTCACAAGTAAGGCTCAAGTCCCGAGTCAATTCCCAAGTCAAGACGGGCAAGTCCCAAGTCAAAGTCGCAAGTTGTACACCTTGAGTTTCGAGTCCTTTCGAGTCATTCTGACAACAAAGACATAATATGTTAATATATGTAATATTTCTTCATGTATATTTCTATATTTAATATATATCATATTTTTATTATCCATCCATCCATTTTCTTCCACTTATCCGAGGTCGGGCCATGGGGGCAGCGGCTTAAGCAGGGAAGCCCATACTTCCTTCTCCCCGGGCCACTTCGTCCAGCTCTTCCGGGGGAATCCCAAAGTGTTCCCAGGCCAGCTGACAGACATAGTCTCTCCAGCGTGTCCTGGATCGTCCCTGGGGCCTCCTCCCAGTGGGATGTGCCCGGAACACCTCACCAGAGAGGTGAGGGTGTGACCTCCAGGGTGAAAGTGAAATTCTGGAAGGAGCTAGACGAAGTCGTTCTGAGCATCCCAGACACAGAGAGAGAGAGTCTTGATGGGTGCAGATTTTAATGGACATGTTGGTGAAGGAAACAGGGGTGATGAAGAAGTGATATGTAAGTACGGCATCCAGGAAAGGAACTTGGAGGGACAGATGGTGGTCGACTTTGCAACAAGGATGCAAATGGCTGTAGCGAACACATTTTTCCAGAAGAGGCACGAACATAGGGTGACCACCAAGAGCGGAGGTCGAAGCACGCAGGTGGATTACATCTTGTGCAGACGATGTCATCTGAAGGAGGTTACCGACTGTAAGGTAGCGGTAGGGGAGAGTGTGGCGACACAGCATAGGATGGTGGTGTGTAAGAGGACTCTGGTGGTGGGGAGGAAGATGAGGAAGACAAAGGCAGAGCAGAGAACCGTGTGGTGGAAGCTGAGACGGGACGAGTGTTGTGCAGCTTTTCGGGAAGAGCTGAGACAGACTCTCGGTGGACGGGAGGAGCTTCCAGAAGACTGGACCGCTCCGGCCAAGGTGATCAGAGAGGCAGGCAGGAGAGTACTTGGTGGTGGAACCTCACAGTACAGGAAATCATACAAGGAAAAAGGTTAGCTAAGAAGAAGTTGGACACTGAGAGGACTGAGGAGAGGTGAAAGAAATACACTGAGATGCGACACAGGGCAAAGGTAGAGGTGGCATAGGCCAAACAAGAGGCATATGATGACATGTATGGCAGGTTGGCCACTAAAGAAGGAGAAAAGGATCTATACAGGCTGGCCAGACAGAGGGATAGAGATGGGATGTGCAGCAGGTTAAGGTAATTAAGCAGAGAGATGGAAATGTGTTGACTGGTGCCAGCAGTGTGCTGGATAGATGGGAAGAATACTTTGAGGAGTTGATGAATGAGGAAAATGTAGTAAAATGTAGTAGAAGAGGCAAGTGTGTTGGAAGGGGGAAGTTATAATGGCATTAAAGAGGATGAAAAATGGAAAGGCAGTCGGTCCTGATGACATTCCTGTGGAGGTATGGAAGCATCTAGGAGAGGTGGCTGTGGAGTTTTTGACCAGCTTGTTCAATAGAATTCTAGCGTGTAAGAAAATGCCTGAGGAATGGAGGAAAAGTGTGCTGGTGCCCAATTTTAAGCACAAGGGTGATGTGCAGAGCTGTGGGAAATATAGAGGAATAAAGTGGATGAGCCACACAATGAAGTTATGGGAAAGAGTAATGGAGGCTCGACTCATGACAGAAGTGAGTATTTGCGAGCAACAGTATGGTGTCATGCATAGAAAGAGTACCACTGATGCATGATTAGTATTGAGGATGTTGATGGAAAAGTACAGAGAAGGTCAGAAGGAGCTACATTGTGTCTTTGTGGATCTAGAGAAAGCCTATGACAGAGTACCCAGAGAGGAACTGGGGTACTGCGTGCGGAAGTCTGGAGTGGCAGAGAAGTATGCTAGAATAATACAGGACATGTACGAGGGCAGCAGAAGTGGTGAGGTGTGCTGTAGGTGTGACAGGCGAATTTAAGGTGGAGGTGGGACTGCATCAGGGATCAGCCCTGGGCCCCTTCCTGTTTGCAGTGGTGATGGATAGGCTGACAGATGAGGTTAGACTGGAATCCCCGTGGACCGTGATGTTTGCAGATGACATTGTGATCTGCAGTGAAAGCAGGGAGCAGGTGAAGGAACAGTTAGAAAGATGGAGGCATCCACTGGAAAGCAGAGGAATGAAGATTAGACAGAATATATGTGCATGAATGAGAGGGGTGGGGGTGGGGAGAGAGTGAGACTCCAGGGACAAGAGATAGCAAGGGTGGAGGACTTCAAATCATTGGGGTCAACTGTCCAGAGTAATGGTGAGTGTGGTCAGGAAGTGAGGAAATGGGTCCAAGCAGGTTGGAACGGGTGGAGGAAAGTGTCGTTTTTTGTTGTTGTTGTTGACAGAAGAGTCTCTGCTAGGATGAAGGGCAAAGTTTATAAAACAGTGGTGAGGCCAGCCATGATGGACGTATTAGAGACAGTGGCACTGAAGAGACGACAGGAAGCAGAGCTGGAGGTGGCGGACATGAAGATGTTGAGGTTTGCTCTCGGAGTGACCTGGTTGGATAAAATTAGAAATGAGCTCATCAGAGGGACAGCCGAGGTTCGATGTTTTGGAGACAAAGTTAGAGAGAGCAGACTTCGATGGTTTGGACACGTCCAGAGGAGAGATAGTGAGTATATTGGTAGAAGGGTGATGAGGATGGAGCTGCCAGGCAGTAGTGCTAGAGGAAGACCAAAGAGAAGGTTGAGGGATGTCGTGAGGGAAGACATGAGGGCAGTTGGTGTTCGAGAGGAGGATGCAGGAGGTAGGCCGACATGAAAAAGGATGACACACTGTCGGAACCCCTATCGGGACAAGCCGAAAGGAACAAAATAAGATCCGCAATGTTGTTCTTTGGGTCATGACCCACAGCTTGTGACCATAGATGAGGGTAGGAATGTAGATCAATTGGTAAATTGAGAGTTTCGCCTTTTGGCTTAGTTCCTTATTTACCACGACAGACCGATACAGAGTCCACATCACTGCAGACGCCTCATCGATCCGCTTGTTAATCTCCCACTCCATTCTTCCCTCATTCGTGAACAATACCGCGAGATACTTGAACTCCTCTACTCGGGGCAGGATCTCCTTGAACTGCGGTCTAGATTGTCCTGGTGCCAATAGAAATCCTCCAGAAGAATGAGGGAGTACCCAGCAGGGGTGCATCTCCAGCACCCCCTCTATGCACGAGGCACCGAGACATGGGACAATATATATGTCCACACTTGCTTGGCGCCTCTCACCATGGGGCACTCCAGAGTGGAAGATAGTCCAACAGTTCTCAAGAAGAATGGGACCGCAGCCCAAGCTGTGGGTCGAGGCGAGCCCGACTATATCCAGTCGAAATTTCTCGACCTCCCACACGGGCTCAGGCTCTTTCCCTGGCAGAGAGGTGACGTTCCATGTCCCTAGAGCTAGCTTCTGTAGCCGAGGATCGGACCACCTTCGTCCACCGCCCAGCTCATGTTGCACCCGACCCCCTTTGGCCCCTCCCACATGTGGTGGTGAGCAAATAAGAATGGGGACCCACCTTGCCTTTTCGAGCTATGCCTGGTCAGGCCCCATGGGTGCAGGCCCAGCAACCAGGCACTCACCATCGAACCCCACCTCCAGGCCTGGCTCCAGAAGGGTGGTGATCCGTGGAAAATGAAGTCCAAGTGTTTTTCTCATCATAAGGGGTCCTTTGAGCCATACTAGAGCCAATATATATATTTTTTCATATACAGTGGGTATGGAAAGTATTCAGACCCCCTTAATTTTTTCACTCTTTGTTATATTGCAGCCATTTGCTAAAATCATTTGTTAAATTTTTATCCTCGGTAATGTACACACAGCACCCCGTATTGACAGAAAAAATTTGAATTGTTGACATTTTTTCAGCTTTATTAAAAAAGAAAAACTGAAATATCACAGAGCCATAAGTATTCAGACCCTTTGCTCAGTATTTAGTAGAAGCACCCTTTTGAGCTAATACACCCATGAGTCTTTTTGGGAATGATGCAACAAGTTTTTCACGCCTGGATTTGGGGATCCTCTGCCATTCCTCCTTGCAGATCCTCTCCAGTTCTGTCAGGTTGGATGGCGAACGTTGGTGGACAGACATTTTCAGGTCTCTCCAGAGATGCTCAATTGGGTTTAAGTCAGGGCTCTGGCTGGGCCATTCAAGAACAGTCACGGAGTTGTTCTATAGCCACTCCTTTGTTATTTTAGCTGTGTACTTAGGGTCACTGTCTTGTTGGAAAGTGAACCAGCGGCCCAGTCTGAGATCGTGAGCACTCTGGAGAGAAGGCTTTCGTCCAGGATATCCCTGTGCTTGGCCGAATTAAACTTTTCCTTCGATTGCAACCAGTCGTCCTGTCCCTGCCTGCAGCTGCAAAACACCCCCACAGCGTGATGCTGCCACCACCACGCTTCACTGTTGGGACTGTATTTATATTGGACAGGTGATGAGCAGTGCCTGGTTTTCTCCTCATGTACCGCTTGGAATTAAGGCCGAAAAGTTTCGTCTTGGTCTCATCAGACCAGAGAATCTTATTTCTCACCATCTTGGAGACCTTCAGGTGTTTTTTATGAGCAAACTCCATGCGGGCTTCCATGTGTCTTGCACTGAGGAAAGGCTTCCATCGTGCCACTCTGCCATAAAGCCCCGACTGGGGGAGGGCTGCAGTGACGGTTGACTTTCTAGAACTTTCTCCCATCTCCCGACTGCATCTCTGGAGCTCAGCCACAGTGATCTTTGGGTTCTTCTTTACCTCTCTCACCAAGGCTGTTCTCCCCCCCATTGCTCATTTTGGCCAGACGGCCAGCTCTAGGAAGGGTTCTGGTCGTCCCAAACATCTTCCATTTAAGGATTATGGAGGCCACTGTGCTCTTAGGGCCCTTAAGTGCAGCAGAAACGTTTTTGTAACCTTGGCCAGATCTGTGCCTTGCCACAATTCTGTCTCTGAACTCTTCAGGCAGTTCCTTTGCCCTCATGATTCTCATTTGCTCTGACATGCACTGTGAGCTGTAAGGTCTTATGTAGACAGGGGTGTGGCTTTCCTAGTCAACTCTAATCAGTGTCATCAAACACAGCTGGACTCCAATGAAGGTGTAGAACCATCTCAAGGATGATTAGAAGAAATGGACAGCACCCGAGTTAAATGTATGAGTGTCACAGCAAAGGGTCTGAATACTTATTTATGGCTGTGTGATATTTCAGTTTTTCTTTTTGTAATAAATCTGCAAAAACCTCAACAATTCTGTTTTTTTTTCTATCAATATGGGGTGCTGTGTGCACATTAATGAGGAAAATGAACGGAAATGATTTCAGCAAATGGCTGCAATATAACAAAGAGTCAACAATTTCAAGGGGGCTGAATACCTTCCGCACCCACTGTATTTAAAAATTGATATTTATTTGTCAAAATTAATTGGACAAAAATCCATTAAACCTTTATAAGAAATCTAAGGGGCTGATAACAAATTCTGCACCTTCAAAGTCAATCGTCTGGGGGGTTGGGGTGCTTAGTTTTTACCGCTTCAAAACCGATCGATAGTATTCTATGAAAAATGCTATGCTAGGACTTTTTCTCATTTTATTGCTGAAGTGACATTAAAAACACCTGTCACAAATGAGATGTTGCATCTCATTGATGTTGTGCTTCATGTCGGATAGATGCTAGCTGTGTGCTGATCCGTAAATGAAGTGAACCAAAAACGGAGCATACGACTGATTTTTGACAACACTGCACCGGACTAAATCAGACTGTAATGAATTGGAAGCCCAGACAGCGCACGGCCATCCCACTATTTGTGCGATCGCTCACAAATCTAGCTGCTAATGCTAACGAATGCAAGCCTATGATGTCAAGCTGCACGATTTCCACAATGCAATGTGTTTTTTGTGTGTAATAATTCATGTTAACGTCCTGATGAAGATTAGCCGAAGTAAAACAAAATATGTGTGCACGAATGAGCGGGATGGAGGGGGAAGAGTGAGGCTACAGGGAGAAGAGATGGCAAGGGTGGAGGACTTGAAATACTTGGGGTCAACCGTCCAGCGCAATGGTGAGTGTGGTCAGGAAGTGAAGGAACGGGTCCAAGCAGGTTGGAAAGGGTGGAGGAAGGTGTCAGGTGTGTTATGAGACAGAAGAGTCTCTGCGAGGATGAAGGGCAAAAGTTTATAAAACAGTGGTGAGGCCAGCCATGATGGACGGATGAGAGACAGTGGCACTGAAGAGACGACAGCGAGCAGAGCCGGAGGTGGCGGACATGAAGATGTTGCGGTTCTCTCTCGGAGTGACCGGGTTGGATAAAATTAGAAATGAGCTCATCAGAGGGACGGCCGAGGTTGGATGTTTTGGAGACAAAGTTGGAGAGAGCAGACTTGGATGGTTTGGACCCGTCCAGAGGAGAAATAGTGAGTATATTGGTAGAAGGGTGATGAGGATGGAGCTGCCAGGCAAGAGAGCGAGAGGAAGACCAAAGAGAAGGTCGATGGATGTCGTGAGGGAAGACATGAGGGCAGTTGGCGTTAGCGAGGAGGATGCAGGAGATAGGCCGACATGGAAAAGGTTGACGCGCTGTGGCGACAAGCCGGAAGGGAAAGAAGAGGAAGAAGGACGTTAACGTCCTTATTGTTACGTTAATTGCCTTTGTCTGTTCTGTGTATTTTACTAGCACTTCGTGGAATCTGTTCCTGATTTAACCGTCCTATTTAATTTGTGATTTATGTTACACTGTTTTTGTTGTTGTTGTGTTTTTAAAAAAATGAAACCATTACTTTCGGTAGTGTGGGAAAGAGTGACCTCCTAGGCATTTCCTCTACTTGAATGTGCCCATCGGGGGATTTACTGTTAATAGAAAATAACCTCAAATTCAGTTGTAGTATAAATATTGTGGGACATTGTCACCTGAGAAATGTCCGTTGTAATGATCAACATTATGTTCAAGTCCGAGTCGAGTTGCAAGTCTTTTAACATTATGTGGAGTCTAAAGTCATCAAATTCATGGCTCGAGTCCAAGTCATGTGACTCGAGTCCACTCGACTGTATATTCATTCGATACTATAAAAAAAACAAAACCTGTAGAATCTACCAAATAAATGTAGGGTAAGAATTTCCAGCCGCTTTGATTGGGTATATTTATTTAAAATAATATATTTTGGGTCAAGATCACCCTTAGGTATGAAATACTTAAGTCGATCGATTAAAGTTGACCTCGGATTTCTGATGACATTATTTTATGAGTACTACAAATAAATTTGGCGCGAGGGTCAAACCCACAATCTTCAGGTTAGAGGTCGACCACTCTACCACCTGAGCCATCTCGCATTGATGGCCTGATGTGTCGCCTGACGACGAACGCGCATACACTCGACTCGTGTGTGTGTGTGTGTATACTCGGCTGCATGTGCGGTGCACCGCATTCTCGTCCAACGCCAGTGTGTCGCCTCACGGATACGCTTCTGGGGGGAAAAAAAGGTCATCGATTCCCATAAACACACTCCTTAACCTTGTGGAAGCCTTTCCAGAAGAGTTTAAGATGTTATAAGTGCAGAGGGTGGTTCAATGTCATCTTAAACTCAAGGGATTAATTCCTATCTGAGTGAAGGCAGGTAAGAGAATACTTTTGACAATATATTGGATATTATTTCGAGTCACCCAGTTAAAGTGACTGCAAACTCTTACCCTGCATTTATTGGGTAGATTTTATAGTTGTTTTTTAAATTTTATGGTTTATATTCATTCACATGTACAATGTACAATGTGAATTCAGTTTTGTGATCGTTCGAGCTATGAAGCAAACTTTCAAGTTTGTGTTTCTCCATAGGAATTCCTTTTTCAGAGCGAACTCCGGTTCCAACGACCTCCTCTAAAATAGGGCAAACGATAAAAATAATTCCCAAATCTTTTTTTTCCTATGAGTAACTATTGCAGCAAATGCTTGTCTTATCTTTACAGCACCGAGAGGAGTAACTCCCCCCATGTTCTGCCAGCACCGACCGACCACGCGTGATGTCGTTTGGGACCGCGGCGGTCGTGGCAATTGGCTTAATGCCCTGGCTTAACCACAGGAGAACGATCCCATCCACGAGTGGCTGGTGGTCGGGCTTCTGGCCGCCTGCTTCTCTGCGGCCTCCCAGCCTTCGGTTGTTTCCTTGTAAACTGTGCGATATGCAAAGGGGACTCCCTTTGATACCTCAACCCCCAGGGTTGACCGCAGCTAAGGGGGCTGAGCTATCTGAGGAATGTTCGGAAGGAGTCTGGGGGAGGACAAGGAGCAGCTTCAAATGTCCATCACAAAGAGGGAGATCAAACAAAAGGCAGAACAGAGACAGGTCGAAAAGATTGTGTATAATTCTATTGAAAAATGTATTGCGAGGAACAGGATGTGTTGAATTTTTCTGTCAGACTCAAAGCCAGAAGTAAGGAAGATGGAATGGGTCATGGGAGGGGTGCTGACATGTCATTGACGTCACAGCGTCACTGTTACCCGGCGCTGATGTCCTGGCTGCGTGCGTGTTCTAAAAAGGAGGGGGAGGGTGGGTGGGGGGGGAGTCTGAGTGAAGGAGGTGGGATTGAGGGTGAGGGAGATGGAAAGAAATACGTGTTTAGTGGTCACATTTCTATTGTTAGGTTCGATACTCTCACACACGTGCGTGTGTGTGTGTGCGTGTGAGACTGTTGGCTTAATAACACCTAATTACACCACTAATGACATTGTCGTTTATTATGTTTTTATATTGATATTGTACAATACATTGCAGTCACTGATGGCGTCGTGGTCCACTCGGCTGACTTTGGTGCGGGCAAGCGCGGGTTCCGTTCCCACTCAGTGACGGTTGTCCGTGTCTGTTATGCGCCCTGGCGGCTGACTGGCGACCAGTTCGGGGGGTGTAGGGTTCGGTTTCGCCCGAAGTCAGCTGGGATAGGCCCCGGCGCCCCGTGACCCTAACCGGGATAAGCGGTGTTGAGAATGGATGGATGGACAATACATTGCTATTGGCTTTCAAGGGGTTGGAACGGATTCGTGGCATTTCGATTCATTACAACGGGGACATTTGAATTGAGTTATGCGCTTGGTCACGTCACAAATTCAACTACGACTTCTCTCTTTTTTTTTTTTTAATATCGTTAATCATGCGAGGTTTTCACTGCTTACCTTTTGCTCCCGTTTTTATTCCAGTTGGCAAAAAATGCTTGACTTGGCTTGAAATGTCAGATCCCAGCACAGAGGTTTTCCCTGAGACTTGGAAACAGTCCAGAATGCTCCATTTGGAGCTGTGCATCACGCCTAATAAGGGAAAGAGCCGGTTGGCGTCACTGATGATGGATCAGGGACCTGCTGAGCTCATTAGATAGGCGTGCTGGCTTTGCATCGCTGATGCAAATGGGGTACGGCAATCGGTTCTGCTAAGTGCTCCCCACTTTGTCTTTTTCACACCCTATCCACTGACCGCTCGTCACACCGTAGCAGTGTTTGAAAGAGGAAGAAATCATGCTGGAGCCTGTCCCAGCTGATGCTGGGCGAGTGGCGGCGTACACCCTTGAACTGGTAATATGATATGATTAAATAATAATGCAAAATGAAATGTTCTTCTCTTTTGTCTTCCTCACATCCCAGTTACAATTGCCTCCATTTTGCCAAATGAACCGTTTAGTCTCCAGGAAAAAGCATCACGAATGTCAGCCGGAGGATCGAAAGTCTCACGATATTTTGGAATGTTTGCTGTGTCGAATAAAAGGCTATGCAGACAGTGTCGATATATCACTGCTGAAAAGAGCGGTAAAGGGTGCAAAAAGGGCAAGACTCTTCCTCATATCTTAGGGTGCTGCTTTTTTGTGTATGTTTTTCTTCATCGCCCCAGGGCAATACTCCAGCCATGCCTGCAGTCATGCCCACCCCATTCACCTCCACCCTCCAGTGTCACGCGCTCCACACTGGCAGGCAGTGTGGAGCGCCGCCTGATTGGGTGGGTGCGTAAGATAGAGTAATGGGAGGCGGGGGGGGGGGGGGGATGAGAGCAGGGGCTCGGCAGAATTGCACGGGTGTACGACTTTGAGACTGAACCGTCACACACTGCTTAGATTGGCTGAGTTGCCAGGGAGCAGTCAGAAGCGATTAGTGTTGCAGAAGATCTGCCCTGCGGCTTTCTCCTCTCCGCAGCGCGAGAAAGAGGGATGAGGCAGGAAGAGAAGAGGAGGTAGACCAGGGTGAAGTGGGGAGGGGGAGGGGGGGGGGGTGACATGCCATACATAGAGGTAATTAGTCTGAGCCAAGGCTCTCTCTTTCTTTCCTTCTTTACGTTTTTTTGGTTTTGGTTTACACGACAACTGACAAGGAGTCAAAGAGCCGCAATGGATAAGCCGATACAGAGGAGGGGCCAAACAAGATAGAATTTTTGAGACCCATGCCGATTCCGATATTTGGCAGAAAGAAATTCCGATGAATTCGAAAACATATGACTAAAATGACTTCTGTTTTGATCCCTTCGCACTTCTGACACCAAACATAGGAATTACAGGCAGAGCATTTGACTGTGTTGCAACACATTGCCCTTTAGTATTTGTTGAATTTTGCAACAGAGGAGTTTTGAAGTACAAAAACATGCAAAAAAAAAGCATTGACGGATGCATTTTTCTTAAGATTTAAGCCATAAGTGCATGCAATAAATAAGCAAAGTAATGAGTAAACATGAGGCGTGATGCCCTTTTACAGTGAAGCACATTATTTCTACTCCATTCTTGTCTTTGCCGTGAAGTGATGACATGGAAAATAAAAACCAGAGACACCTTTGTCAGATGTAAAAACAACTTTGAAAGAGTTGTAGAGTATTTCAATGACGATGTCATAGAATGAGAGAGTTCGACGGCGATCTTTTGGTCTGTTTTCGTTTTGTTCTGTTTTTCCTGTATCTTTGTTTGTTGTATTGTCATTGTCTTGTTATTTTTATTATGTCGTAATGTGTGAAAAAGAACGGGAAAGAAATGTGGCTGATTTTTACCGATTTGAAAAGGGCCGATAAAATCGTCTGGCTGATTAATTGGTCATTTGTAGAATAACACAGTGTATATTTCATTTCAAAACTGAAGCAGTGCACGGGACAATAACTTTTTGAAATTGTTTTAATTATTGATTACATTTTTATTTATTTTTTTTTTTTTTAGAAAAAGCCAATATCCATTCGATATGGATTTTATTTAAAAGCCTATATTGTATTGTATTGTATTGTATTGAATAAAGGACCGAGGCCACGTCATCTCGCTAACTGTCCGTGACTCAGAGATGCGTGCCATCCGTCAAAACTCCCACAATCCCCGATGCCCCCCGCCCCCCATCCATGGTCCACGTCCTTTTTCATGTCAATATTCATTAGCTGAAATATTTATTCATGAATATGGCTTATATAGATGCGCTTGATTGATGCATCGCTAAAAACAAAAAGACATGCTCAGGCAAATCTTAAGAAAAGTAGGGTTTCTGTCCCGCCTCAGGGGAGGAGTCTCTCAGATGCATTATTCACATGCCCTCCAGGCAGGCTTTCAAGGCTACTCTGCCCCGAGGGCAAGAAAAAATAACCACCACTGTTAAAAGTAAATCATCTCGGCTGATACACAATTAATGCCAGAGAGGGAGCAGAGTGGCCCTTGCGCTGCAAAATGGAGAGAGTTGGCAAGCAGGGGCGGAAATCTTTGCTTAGAGGGAAGCCTCCTGCCTTGATCCGTGCCACCTTTCTTCCGAAATCAAACGAGGATGCCGCTAATGGCGGGATCCAGAGACACAGACGATTATGACGCAGGGGTGAGGGTTGGGGGGGGGATGGGCTTTGTTGTTCACTGAACACATGGGAATACAAGGGCGATGAATTGACTGTCCCCGGCCCCGCCAACTCACCCACCCTCATTTTGCCTCAGCACCCAAACATGCACCTCGTGCGCAACTTCTAACAAGACAGCGTTTGATGTTATTGGCTTCGCACTTTGCACACAAATCACACTTCCTTTCTGTTACTCCCCTTTTTCTTCTAAGGGAATCATTAGTCTCATTTCAAATAGCGGTTACAATAACATTACACGTAGCGCAATGCCTGAATGAGCGTTCATTATTTCACGTTGGGCGCACAACTCCTGCAGTCATTACTTCATGTCAAGAGAGTGACTCAGATTGTATTAATAGCTCTTGGTCTTATTGAGCTCCCACACTACAAACTCCTCTTCATTATCCGATGTCCGGGGGAGTCAAACAGAGGTGAGAGGAAGAATCTTGTGTTCCCATTCCGCACAAAAATACAACCTCCTTCTGTGTGGGGTTTTTTTTTTTGGGGGGGGCAGACGAGGATGAAGTCGAGGTATAAGGTTGCAAATGAAATGTCGAGTTCGCAACATGACTCCTCTTGTTTTTTTTGTTTTTTTTTAATCGTAGGAGATGGCCTCGACAATAGCCTAGCATCACCGGGAACAGGAGATGAAGATGACCAGGACAAGAAGAGGCAGAAGAAAAGAGGCATCTTCCCGAAAGTGGCTACAAACATAATGAGAGCGTGGCTATTCCAGCACCTTACAGTAAGAATTGTTCTTCTGTCTATATCACGATTAGCCACTAGAGGGTTCGAGCTCTCCATCGGAAAATTCTCATGCTTCTCGCCTCCTGACCTGAATGAGCATTCACGGTGTTTCCCAAAGGCATCCTGAAACTAAAGCCACATTTCTACCGAAACAACACAGTTCTGTTCGCTTCACCGTTGTATCGGAAAATCTTATCCGCTAAGCATTTCTACCGCAAAGGCTCTGGTTTCATAGAATGCGCAAGTGCGCGTCAGCGTAAAAACCGCCGCATTTTGATTTTCACGCGAGACCCGTGAGCCTATTTGCCCGTTTGTCAGCGTGTTGGCACACCGAGGGCGTGCCCTTGGAGATGCAATTGGCGAAGTGAGATTTTGCTGTCCGAAAGTCTGTCTGAATTTACGCCTATTAGGACCACATCTAAGTTTTGGCATCGGTGCTCTAACACGATTTTCATGAATTTGATCGGGGCAGATAGACAAGCAAGCAAGCTCCTCGGACATCGGTGGTGGATGACAGACTTATTTCAACAGCGGGCATCCAGCCCTCTTAATTATCGTAGAAATCAATTCGTTGAACACATTATTAGTATTATCATCAATGTTATTATTGCAATCATCCCACTTACTGGGCGGCACGCCGCTATGGGGGGAGGTGTAAACGAACGATGGTTGAAGGGGATACAGATACGTGAGGTCCGCAAATATTTGAGTGGTTTCTACTGGCTCATTCTGTATTTAATTAGGGTACCCGCTAACGTTCGACGATCCAGTCACGCGCGGATCTCTGTGTCTTCTCCTGCACGTAGAGACATCTCCAAGCAAGACTATTGCGCTGCGTTTTAAGGGAACCAAAGAAGAACAGGGTTGAAGTCGGCTTCGATGACGCCGACACCGGTGCATACATCCCACTTTTATATGGGTCCACAAAATGACCAAAACCAGGTCTAGCCATCCTCCTTGCGGAGTTACGGCAAGCCCGACGCTGGATTTGTTCATACATACATACTTTTTACTACACAGTACGTGATACAGTTCAAAACGGATCAATCTCTGCCTTTGTCCGCAACATTTTTTAAAAATGCGAATTCTTCCTATTCCAAGGTAGTTGGTGTGGACAGGCTTTTTTTTTGTTTTTGTTTGTTTGTTTTTCAAATTTGTTGTTCATCTTTGATCCACTGTAGAGTGGAGAAAAGACCGGCATGTCAATGTTCATTTTGTAACAACTATTACATGGTTTATACAGATATCGATAGTCTTTTTCGATACTTCACGCTCTCAAACGAGTCGAGTCGTAAGCTCTACGTCAGTGATTCTCAACCAGTGTGCTGGGTCACACCCGTGTGCCGTGAGCAATTATAAAATGTTATGCAATTCTGTTTTTGCCAGCGAGGCATCGTGACAGACACAACAAATACATGCTCTTCTGTTCGATGGCAGGAAGTACATACAGTAATGAATGTATCCACTTTCTGTGAAATGTTGGTTTGTTGGTGTGCCGTGAGGTTTCTCAATTGTAAAACAGGTGCCTTGGCTCCATAAAGGTTGCAAATCACTGCTCTAAGTTCTTTCGTTTATCATAGGCCCACACGGATCCTGTACTAATAGTAATCACGAGCTTGCCAAAGCCCACCTTTATATTTTCCAGATAAAAAAAAAAAGGAAGATAATTGAATTATCCCCTTTCTGTTCTCCATCCTCTTTCAGGTCTAATTTGTTAAGCAAAAGTGTTCGCCGTGGCAGGATGTGCCAATGAAAAGTGTGCAAGGAGACTTTGGCTTCTGAAAGGCCCATTGCAACACCCAAGCGATCAAGCATTCATCAGCTGTTGAGGTTGTGAATGGAGCTGGATTATGTTTTGTCAGAGGTTGCTGTGTGAGGCCTACGGTTGGTCACAGGGTACGGGGCTCCTCCGTCGTAGCCTCATGCTTTTGTCGCCCATTCTGAAGAGACTTGAAAGATCCCCTTCGGGGGAAGCTATAGAGAAAGCAGTTGTAAAGGTTTCGATTCATTATATTGTTCATTATCGTCTCATTAGCCTGGTCAAACTGTTGGTTTCCATGCAACCTTACATTCAAAGACCAATGCCAAACTTTGGATTTGGATCATCACGCCCTGGAAATCCACTGATAGCCTCACTCTCAGAAAGGTAAAATGATTCTTTCCCAAGATGTGTTTGTCTATTCAGGTGATGTTTGTGCAGTCTAGGTACTGTATCTCGATTAGGTCCCATTGAGTTGACAACAGGTTTGCACTATTGGACCATATGAGATATTGCCCTGTACATGAACTTCAGGCGAGAGGCGGGGTACACCCTGAACTGGTTGCCAGCCAATCGCAGAGCACATATAAACAAACAAGCATTCTCGCTCACGTTCACACCTATGGGCAATTTAGAATCCTCAATTAACCTACCCTGCATGCTTTTGGGATGTGGGAGGATACCGGAGTACCCGGAGAAAACCCACGCGGGCACGGGGAGAACATGCAAACTCCACACAGGCGAGGCCGGGATTTGAAGCCCGATCCCCAGAACTGTGAGGTGGATGTGCTAACCGGTCGTCCAACATGCCTGATATGTATATATATATATATATATATTTTTTTTTTTTTTTTAAATTTTTTTTTAGACTAGCGCCGATTGAAGCGGCCCAAGATAGCGAGGGTAACCGCTATTCTTGTCTACTACGACATTTTGCTGCTCCACAGAGCTTTATATTCCAGTCCGGCGACGGCCGCAGATGTGAAAGTCTTCTGTAATTTGGCCAACTGAAAGACGAGCTGCCAAAAACACGTGATTAGCGATGAGTCGTTTTCAAGCGTTAAACGTCGATGCAGAATACAAAAGTCGACTTATCGACGAGTGTGCACATCCAGTATTTTTTAACCAAACCCGAAAAGAAGTTGAAAATGAAGTGCTCGGAAGCTCATCCTTCACTGATGACCACAGGAGGCAGCTGATGGTCTGACAGCAGCAGAATGGTGACTGGCCCACGACCCTGTTCCCACTACATGGGTCACCTCTGTCTGCCATCTGCCGTCCTCCTCCCTCCATCTCCATCGCTGTCTCTCACACACAGAAAGTCAGGCACACGACTCGGCTAGAGGATAGGGGGATGGAGTGAGGTGGGGAGGGGTTGAAGGGTGACGGAGGGCCTGGCCTTACCAGGGCCCCGGACAAAAGACACTATTGTGCCTCTTTACATCCCATCCGATCGTTTGTCAAGCAATGTCGAATAATGTCAAATAATGTCACACAAAGCCACGTGCTTTTAGCCCGAAGTCTTAACGGGGCCAAGCAATGGTCAGGCACTGTTGTTGTTGTTTTTTTAAGAATCCACTTGCACAATCATATCTAGGAATTAGGGCATGTGACAGCCTGTATGAGTTTCACTTTTGCTAATTGGGAATATTAAAATGAATCACTGTTTCTTATCCCCCCACAGCACCCGTATCCCTCAGAGGAACAGAAGAAACAACTTGCACAAGACACAGGCCTCACCATTCTACAGGTTAACAACTGGTAGGTGCCTCGAAAAGCGGTTTTGTGCATTTCAATTCATAGATCATTTTAGACCGGAGACTCTGTAGTCCCAGGATACGCATGTCTGGAAACAGCCCTGGAGCAATGAGTCCCTGCAACTTATCGTCAGGGAGTACATCTTCTGCTCTATGACGGTGGTTGCTTCGCTGTCCCCCTATATTGCAGATTTTATTTGTACAATTTGTACCATATTTTTGTGTTAGCCATTGCTCTTGCTCTCTCTCTCGATATATTAAGTTTCAGCCTGCCACAATAGCAATTTTCTTAGGACGATTTATTTCCCCCCGTACTGACGAGTGGTATGGTGGGATGCTTTGAGGAAGGGTGGTGCTGCCCCGCTGCCCAACACATCCGCACAATTTCAACAAAATCGAAATGCTTTCCTTCCATGTCTATGGCATCTATAGTGTAATCCCTCATAAATGTACCATACATTGTAAAGGCAGCTCTCCAGATTTCATTTAATAGCAACACACATTCAGATCAACAAGCTTGGGAAGCTCTAATGCAGACGTCAATGCATTTAGACTCGTTATGCTGCCTTGGGGATGTGTTCATGAAAAAGCATTGGCAAAGCAGTTAGTCACATTTTAGCCTGTGGCAAAATGTGAATCGATGGATTATTTTTCAAAGTTATGCGACAAGCTTCTAATACACCAAATTTCATCTATGGAAGTGAAGCTTATTATTAGAGAAGTCCCCGGAGGCACAGCGTGGGTTTTCACTTCTTCGAAAACTGCCACATGTAAGGATGGATCCCAAATGTTTGAATTGAAATGATATTTTTTACTCGATGTAAAGCTATGAATGACAGCATGACTGTTACATCAAATTGAGTAATTAAAACATATATATTTTCAAATGAAAACCTGTGATTTTTCTTAACTGAGGAAAATGAGTTTGTTTCAAGCAATTGATTTTGTTCAATGCTCTTATGAAATGGGGAAATTGAAATTATTATGACATACATTTGATTTCCAGGTTCATCAATGCAAGGAGGCGAATAGTCCAGCCTATGATTGACCAGTCCAACAGAGCAGGTAAAATATAGTTTCTACAGCGTTAAACTGATCATAAAGTAAATGATGGAACTGAGTTTGCTATTAAAACCAGTACGAGATGTTGAGACAGTTTATCTTAATTTACAAGCCCAATTCCAATGAAGTTGGGACGTTGTGTTAAACATAAATAACAACAGAATACAATGATTTGCAAATCATGTTCAACCTATATTTAATGGAATACACTACAAAGACAAGATTTTGTTTTTAGCAAGTTCACTTAGAATTAAGGGCAACGTTCATCAACGTACAATTGTAAGGAATTTAGGGATTACATCATCTACGGTCCGTAATATCATCAAAAGGTTCAGAGAATCTGGAGAAATCACTGCACGTAAGCGGCAAGGCCGACAACCGACATGCCCGTGACCTTCGATCCCTCAGGCGGCGCTGCATCAAAAACCGACATCCATGTGTAAAGGATATCACCGCATGGGCTCAGGAAAACTTCAGAAAACCAATGTTAGTAAATTCAGTTCGGCGCTACATCCCTAAATGCAACTTGAAACTATGCAAAGCAAAAGCCATTTATCAACAACACCCAGAAACGCCACCGGCTTCTCTCATCGAAGATGGGCTATACAAAGTGAAAAAGTGTTCCGTGGTTCGACGAGTCCACATTTCAAATTATTTTTGGAAATTGTGGACGTCGTGTCCTCCGGGCCAAAGTGGAAAAGAACCATCCGGACTGTTATGGACGCAAAGTTCAGAAGCCAGCATCTGTGATGGTATGGGGCTGTGTTAGTGCCAATGGCATGGGGAACTTACACATCTGTGAAGGCACCATTCATGCTGAAAGGTACATACGGGTTTTGGAGAAACATATGCTGCCATCCAAGCAACGTCTGCTTATTTCAGCAAGACAATTCCAAAACCACATTCTGCACGTGTTACAACAGCGTGGCTTCGTAGTAAAAGAGTGCGGGTACTAGACTGGCCTGCCTGCAGTCCAGACCTGTCTCTCATTGAAAATGTGCGGCGCATTATGAAGCCTAAAATACGACAAGGGAGACCCCGGACTGTTGAACAGCTGAAGCTGTACGTCAAGCAAGAATGGGAAAGAATTCCACCGACAAAGCTTCAACAATTCGTGTCCTCAGTTCCCAAACGTTTATTGAATGTTGTTCAAAGAAAAGGTGATGTAACACAGTGCTAAATATAACCCTGTCCCAGCTTTTTGAGAATGTGTTGCAGCCATAAAATTCTAAGTTCCTGATGATTTGCTAAAAACAATAACGTTGATAAATTTGAGCATTAAATATCTTGTCTTTGTAGTGTATTCAATTAAATCTAGGTTGAACATGATTTGCAAATCATTATATTCTGTTTTTATTTATGTTTAACACAACGTCCCAACTTCATCGGAATTGGGGTTGTAATTTAGTACGAATAAAAGACAAGGCAAGTTTATTTGTAAAGCACAACTGCTACACAAGGCAATTCTAAATGCTTTACAGTAACATGACAATAAATTGAATTAATGAATTAAAATCAGAGAGTGTCGATAAAATACTTTCAGTTTTCATATGCACGCTGGAAAGAACTGTTTTTAGCCTGGATTTGAACATTGTCAGAGTTGAGGCCTGTCTCATATCTTCTGAAAGATTCTTTCAGATTTTAGCAGCATAAAACTGAAAGACAGCCTTACCGTGTTTACTGACTCTGGGCACCAGCAGGAGACCACTCCCTGAAGTTCTCAGAGCCAGAGAAGGTTCATACGGCTCTACAAACAGGTGTAATGCATGTTTTGTCCGATTGACGTTTTTTTTCTTTTTTCTTCTGTTCTTCTCTCAGTGAGTCAGGGTACAGCTTACAGTCCAGATGGCCAACCAATGGGAGGCTTTGTCCTCGATGGCCAGCAGCATATGGGTCTCCGACCCGGAGGTAAGAAGTCACTCTGTAATTACCCCCAACAATTTTCCATCCATCCATTTTCCTCTGCTTATCCGGGGTCAGGTCGTGGGGGCAGGAGCGTTAGCAGGGAAGCCCAGACTTCCCTCTCTTCGGCCTCTTTATCCAGCTCTTCTGGGGAGACCCCGAGGCGTTCCCAGGCTAGCTGGGAGACTTAGTCTCTCCAGCGTGTCCTGGGTAGTCCCCGGGGTCTCCTCCTGGTGGGACATGCCCAGAACACCTCATCAGGGAGGCGTCCAGTAGGCATCCATCATTCCTGATGAACCATCCTCTCCAGCAACCCTGAACAGACCTTACCAGGGAGGCTGAGGAGTGTTAACGTCCTGTAGTTGAAACACACCCTCCGGGTCTCCTTCTGAAAAAGGGGGACCACCACCCCAATCTGCCAATCCAGAGGCACTGTCCCAGGTGTCCACGCGATGTTGCAGAGGCGTGTCAACCAGGACAGCCCGACAACATCCAGAGCCTTGAGGAACTTCGGGCGAATCTCATCCACCCCCGGGGCCTTGCCCCCAAGGAGCTTTTTAACCAACTCGGTGACCTCAAACCCAGAGATAGGAGAGCCTGCCTCAGAGACCCCAGACTCTGCTTCCTCATCGGAAGGCATGTCAATAGATTGAGGAAGTCTTCAAAGTATTCTCCCCATCGACTCTCAATCTCCCGAGTAAAGGCCGGCAGCGCCTCATCCCCACTATACACAGTGTTGATGGGGCACTGCTTCCCCCTCCTGAGAGGCCGAATGGTGGACCAGAATTTCCTCAAAGCCGTCCGGACGTCGTTCTCCATGGCTCACCGAACTCCTCCCACAGCCGTGTTTTTCAGGAGTGCCACAGGTAGTCACAAATGCCCGATAGTGCCTGATTTTTCATCCCAACCGCTTCACACTTGGTTGTGAACACCGCTAACGAGAGTTGAAGATTACGGCTTGATGAAGCCATCAGAACCACATCACTTGCAAAAAGCAGAGACGTAATACTGACGTCACCGGACCCCCTCAACGCCTTGATTGTGCCGAGAGGTTTTGTTCGTGAAGGTAATTAACAGAATCAGTGACGAAGGGCAGCCTTGGCCGAGTCCAACTCTCACTGGAAAATAGGCTTACTGCTGGTAATGCGGGCCAAACTCTGACACCGATCGTACAGGGACCGAACCGCCCTTATCAGGGGTCTGGTACCCCAAACTCCCGGAGCACCCTCCACAGGACTCCCACTATATGCAGTGTTGATGGTGAACTGCTTCCCCCTCATGAGACGTCAGATGGTGGACCTCAAAGCCGTCTGGAAGTTGCTCTCCATGGCCTTGCCAAACTCCTCTCATGTCCGGGTTTTTGCCTCAGCGACCACCAAAGCTGCGTTCCGCTTGGCTAGCCAGTACACATCAGCTGCCTCTGGAGTCCCACAAGCCAAAAAATCCTGATAGGATTGACGGCATCCCTTACCGTTGGTATCCACCAACAGGTTCAGGGTTTGCCACCACGACAGGCACCGACCACCTTACGGCCACAGCTCCGGTCTGCCACCTCAGGAATGGAGGTGTGGAACATGGTCCACTCAGACTGAATGTCCCCCGAAACGTGAGCAAAGTCAGGAATCCCCCCCCCCCCCTCCACCCCCTCCCCACACACACACCCGAAGGCGGAGGGAGGCTACCCTCTCGTCCACCGGGATGAACCCCAATGTACAGGCGCCAAGCCCGTTGGTATCCACCAACAGGTTCAGGGTTTGCCACCACGACAGGCACCGACCACCTTACGGCCACAGCTCCGGTCTGCCACCTCAGGAATGGAGGTGTGGAACATGGTCCACTCAGACTGAATGTCCCCCGAAACGTGAGCAAAGTCAGGAATCCCCCCCCCCCCCCCCCTCCACCCCCTCCCCACACACACACCCGAAGGCGGAGGGAGGCTACCCTCTCGTCCACCGGGATGAACCCCAATGTACAGGCGCCAAGCCATGGGGCAATAAGTATACCCACACCTGCTCGGCGCCTCTCACCGTGGGCAATTCCAGAGTGGAAGAGAGCGCAACCTCTCTCGAGAGGACTGGTAACAGAGCCCAAGCTGTGTGTGGCGACGAGCCCGACTGTCTCGTCGGAACTTCTCGACTTCATACATCAGCTCGGCTCCTTCACTGCCAGAGAGGTGACGGTCCACGTCCCTAGAGCCAGCTCCTGTAGCTGGGGATGGGACCACCAAGGTCCCTGCATTTGGACACCGCCCAGCTCACACTGCACTCGACCATTATAGCCCCCTGGTGAGCCCATGAAAAAGGGGACCCACGTTACCCTTTTGGCCTGTGCCCAGCCGGGCCCCATGTGGGCCAACCCGGCCACCAGACGCTTGCCTTTGAGCCCCACCTCCAGGCCTGGCTCCAGAGGGGTGGCCCCGGTTACCCGCAACCGGGCAAGGGAAAACATGATACCATCTATTTATTCATCATAGGGGGTCTTTTAGCCCTGCTTTGTATGGTCCTCACCTAGGACCTGTTTGCCATGGGTGACCCTGCCAGGGGCATAAAACCCCAGACAACTTAGCTCCTCGGATCACTGGGACACACAAACCCATCCACCACGATAAGGTGATGGCTGAAATTACATTTGTTTCTATTCACAGTAAAGATAAATACACTTAGTCTACTTCCTAACCACTACCTCCTCAAATGACTTACTGAATATTGTTCAAGAAAAGAAATACAAAATGCATGGGAGATAATGTATCCTTGTTATGGTTTGTGCAGTTAAGCTGGAATCCGAAAAAGCACTTTTACCCAAATAGCAACTAGGTGTGGGTGTTATTTGTTTTCCTTTATATTGCTTTACACACTCTTGTTCCAGGTCCAATGGGGGGTATGGGTATGAACATGGGCATGGATGGGCAGTGGCACTACATGTAAGCCCAAACCACTGAGGCCAGCCTCAACAACAGGGTGAAGTAAGTACATTAGTGCATATTTTATCTCTTTACACAAAATATTCTGACAAGCGGTTGAAGGCCATCCATCATAAGGTTAAGAAGTACAGTACCATAAAAAGTACAAACCCTGATTCCAATTCGGTTACAACGTTGCGTAAAAGGTAAATATAACAGAATACAATGATGTCCTTTTCAACCTATATTTCATTGAATACACTACAAAGACATTTATACAGATAGATATTTTAATTTTCAAACGCAAAAACTTTTTTTTTTCTTTTCAAATATTTACTCATTTTGAATTTGATGCACATTTGAACACATTCCAAAAAAGCTGGGACGGAGGCGTGTTTACCACTGTGTTGCATCAACTTTCCTTTTAACAACTCTCAATGAGTGTTTGGGACCTGAGGACACTAATTGTTGAACCGTTGGAGGAGGAATTCCTTCCCATTCTTGCTTATGTGCAACTTCAGTTGCTCCGTTTTGTCATACTTTGCGTTTAATTTTGCTCTATACATTTTCAATGGGAGAAAGGTCTGGACTGCTGGCAGACAAGTCTCGTACTCTTTTACTATGAACCCAGCCTCTTGTAACACATGCGGAATGTGGTTTGGTGAAATAAGCAGGGAAATCACTAAAGAAGCCGTTGCTTGGATGGCAGCACATGTTTCTCCAAAACCGGTATGTACCTTTCAGCATTAATAGTGCCTTCACAGATGTGTAAGTTACCCATGCCATGGGCACTAACACACCCCCATACCATCACAGATGCTGTCTTTTGAACTTTGTGCTATAACAATCTGGATGGTCCTTTTCCTTTTTGGCCCAGAGGACACGACATCCATGATTTCTAAAATCAATTTGAAATGTAGACTCATCAGACCACAGCACACCTTTTCTGCTTTGCGTCAGTCCAGCTCAGATGAGCCCGTTCCCAGAGAAGCCGGAGGTGTTTCTGGGTGTTGTTGATGTCTGGCTTTCACTTTGTATCGCGGAGTTTAAACTTGCATTTGTAGATGTAACGACGAAATGTGTGAACTGACAATGTTTTTGTGAAATGTTTTTCAGCCCACGTGGCAAAATTCTTAACACAATGATGCTGGTTTTTAATGCTAAGAGATCGAAGGTCACGGGCATTATGTGTTGGTTTTTGGCCCGTGCCACTTACTTGCAGAGATTTCTTTCGATTCTCTATATGCTTTGATGATTTTATGGACCGTACATGATAAAATCCCTAAATTCCTTGCAATTGTACATCGAGAAACATTCTTAAACTGTTGGACTATTTGCTCACGCAGTTGTTGACAAAGTGGTGAACCTCACCCCATCCTTGCTTGTGAACAACTGCCTTGCGGTGATGCTCCTTTTATACCCAAACCTGACACTCACCTGTTTCAAATGAACCTGTTCACCTGTGGAATGTTCCAAACAGGTGTTTTTTGAGCATTCCTCAACTTTCCCAGTCTTTTGTTGCCCCTGGCCCAGCTTTTCTGGAACAAGAAAGCATTAACGTTCATCATTTTTAACATTAAATATCTTGTCTTTGTAGTGTATTCAATTGAAAAAAAGCCTGAAAAGGATTTGCAAATCATTGTATTCTATTTTTATTTACATTATATACAACATCCAAACTTCTTTGGAATGGGGTTTGTATTTGCCGCGTTGTTAGGATTCCCACATTGATTCTAGACAGGACATGTCCTGCTCCAATATTACTGGCTAGAGGACAAGCGGCACTGCACTATGGTTGGCTGTTGTATGCCTGTAGAACCCGCCATACTGCTTCCAGACACGAAAAGAAGTATCGCGACTTATGTGTGGCTGCGTTAATATATTTCCCATGAACCCTAACCCCCCCCCCCCCCCCCCCCCCCCCCTAATCCTAAACTTAACCCATCCTAAACCACCTTTTGCCCCAACCCTAGCCGCAAACCTAACAATAACAAACTTCTTTGTTTTTATGTTGTACAAATGTGATACAAGTTTGGGATTTTTAAGCTGCCGCTGTGGTTTCTTAGTATTATAATGGGAATTTATGGAGAATCAGAGTCGAACACAAAGAAGTTTCTAGAGAGGAGTGAGAACAGAATACAAAAGACAAAGCACTAATTGTAAACAAGATGAGAAAAGTAAATCATTATATAGATGTAGAACAATGAAACATTAGATATGAGTGTTGTATGGGGCAGTAGTGACAGGACAAGATAGGACAGGACAAGGACAGGAGAAGAAGCACGCAGGACAAGGGTCGTGAACCCGGCTGTGCAACTGAAGTGTAGTGGGAGTGACTATGTAAATGATAAAAGTCTATAGGACGAGAGTGTGAGTGACGGGATACCCAAGCAATTTGCATATTCATGAGTTATTTGTCGCAATAAGTGAGTGGCCCCAGACCCAGCGAAAAAGTGCCAGGGGTGTGTGCCTGTGGACACACGCAAGTGAATTGATACCTTTTCGCATGCACAATGACTGACAGAAGTGTCCTGTAAGTGCTGTGCCTGCACCGCGGTGGCTGAGGACCCCACCCAATCAATCGAGAGGCGGGATCGGGCCCAGGAGTTCATCTGAAAGCAGCCCAGCGGACGGGACACGTCCCACACCGAGGGACCAAGGGGGGTCCGCCGACCCCACCGACAACCGTCCACCTGGAGGAGGCTGCAGGGACCCAATGCCACCACCCCAGCCAACCCCCAACCTCCACCCCCACACCGCCCCAGGCACCCTGCCACCCCCGTCCACCCACAGGAGAGCAAGACGCTCCCCCCCCCCCCCCCCCCCCAACCTGCAGGGCCCATAATGCAGCCAGTCCCTGCTCAGCCCGAGGGTGGGACGGTGTCCCTTGTTTGTTGGAAAGGAGGGCGGATAGGGGCGACCGACAAGGGAACGATAAGGGCTGGGTGGACCCAGGGAGCAGCCACGGGGCATGAGAGGGGAGCCCCAACGCTAAGCAGTCATCCAGGCCGGGGGCCCGGCCTCAGGAGCACCGCCCTGACACTAGTGAGAATCCACCTTCCCCGCTGTTTCTATGATTGCCAGGTCCCCGACTGTAAGCCCCCCTTCCCCCCCGAATGGTGTGGTGCATTAAAATCTGGAGAGGCCAGTGAGCCGGGGGCGTCTGCCAGCCACTCCTGCCTAACAACCAAACCCCGCCACCCAAGACCCACCATACCCCAGAGATGGGTGTATGTGGTGAATTAAAAAACACATGGCAACGAGTGTGTGTGATGCTTTAAAATCCAGGGGTGCAGACAGGGCGAAGGGGCAGGGGACCCAGACCGGGAAACAGCACTGACGCGCTGAAACCTGGTCCGACACCCGCACCGTCCTGACCCCATACCACTCCGCCAGGATCCCCTGGATATGTATGTGTGCCCAGATGTGACTCATGAGAAAAATATATACAGTGAGCGATTAAGAGGCATGGCTCCTGCAGGTCGGGCCCATCAGGCAGGACAACCACAGACGAAGAGGGCCGCCCAACCCAGCCCTGCAGCATCAACACCAGGACCAACACGCCCACCCCACTCCACCCCGACACACACATTCCAGCCAGTACCGCACTAGGGTGCTCTGGAGTGTTGGTATTTTTTTTTTTTTTTTATTGCTGCTTCTAATAGTATTGAAGAACGTTTCCGCCTGTTATTTGGAATTCTTGGAACAGTTCATCAGTCGGCTACCGTGCCGCCCCAAAGATAACCCAAGTAATCATAACATGCAATTTTTAAATGGCCCTATTCAAAGCAACCTGGCTCTGTGTGGGAAAAGTACTGTATTTTCATGACCATAAGGCGTACTTAAAAGTCTTACATTTTCTCCAAAATGGACGGGGCGCCTTATAGTGCGGCGTGCCTTATGAGTTCCAAAATCTGTAAATGTTGTTGTGTGACTTTGATGAGCACTCCGCTTGACTGACTGGGAGCATTTCCTGCCGACACGATGCTTATATAGAGGAAAGCCGGACGTGACTGAGGACAGAATGCGGCCGTAAAGGGGGAAGGGTGCGTTCGACAGAGGAGGCTAAAGGCACGCCCCCAGTAGGTATATAGTTTCGGTATGTGCATCGGTTTGGCTAAGGACCCCTGACAATGGCACCTACGAAGAGACACGCTGACGAAGCACAGTTTAAACTGCAAGCTAACAGTTACGCGGAGGAACATGGGAATCGATCAGCCGCGAGAGAATTCAAGACGGAGGAAGCAGGAAAACGAGCTTCGCCAAGTCAAGAAGACGAAGCTGAGTTTCCGCGGAAACAAGGCGAGGTGGCCCGAGTTGGAACCAACTCGGGCAATGGATTCATGAGTAAAGAACAGCCGGGAGAAGCGTCTCAAGTCACCATAACTCGGCGCTTGCCATCATTCCGGGAGGCTTGACGAACCGCTGGGCGTTCAAAGTGAAGTTGTGAGCGGCGCGGGAGCCATGGATGACAGACGACGAACCCAGCTTTACTAAGACTAGGAGGCAGCGCCGGGCGAGTTACGCCACAATTTGGGAATGGCTTCTGGATGCTTGGGCTATCATGTCTGCTTGCACTGTTGTTCGAGCTTTCGTAAAAGCCGGCATCATTTCTGAGGAGACAACGAGACTGACTCAGACGAGTACGAAAGGGAACCTGGTGTGTTTGAACTTGCCCAGCTGTTCATTTCGGATGCAGAACATGAGGACTTTGATGGATTTGTGGATGAGGATGGATCAAAACAATAACGTGAGTACATTGTTAAATACTTCAATCAGTTTTGCTCCCGCTGCCTTTTTAAAAACATTGTTTTAGCGTGCATCCATGCTACCGTATGTTCTAAGCTAGCGTATGTTTTACCATGCCTGCGCCCAATAATACGGTGCGCCTTATGTATGTGTTAAATACAGAAAAAGAGCCCGTAACTGAGACTGCGCCTTTTAGTACGGTGCGCCTTATGGTCGTGAAAATACGGTAATTGACCCATTGTTAAATCACAAATTAACTGTGGCTCATGAATTTTCTGGAAGGCTGAGTTCATTTTCTCTGACCACACCCAAGCCTGACTACCTCCAGACCTGAGAAATCACTTAAACAGAACCTATCTGTAATCAAGTAATTGACATCTATCAATCTCGAAAAGGTTACGAAGCCATTTGTAAAGCTTCAGGACTCCAGCGAACAATGGTGAGAGCCATTATCCACAAATGGATAAAACGTGGAAAGTGTGGTGAAAAATGACCCCAAGAGCACAGCGACGACTCATCCAGGACATCGCAAAGGAACCTAGGACAACATCTAAAGACTTTTGGAAGAGTAGTCTCTGAACTGATGAGACGAAAGAGGAACTTTTTGGAATGTGTGTGTCTTGTTACATGTGCCGTTAATGGAACACAGCATTTCGGGGGGGGGGGGGGGGGGCAACAACATCATACCAACAGTCAAGCATGACTGTGGTAGGGTGATGGTCTGGGTTGCTCTGCCCATTCAGGACCTGGACGACTTGCTGTGATTGATGGAACCGTCAATTCTGCCCTTTACCGGAAATACCTTCCGGAAGGTTTCGGAGTTGCCTCTGTACTTGATTCCAATTGAAATGCTGCGGAAAGACCTTAATAAGGCTGTTCATGCTCGGAAAGCCTCCATTATTGCTGAATTAAAACAATTCCGCGAGGACGAGTGGGCCAAACTATCTCGCCAGAGACGTGAGAGACTCGTTGACAGTTATGCGCGTTATCTTTGTTTCATACATTGCTTAATGATCTTAAACATTAAAGTCGGGAAACTATGCAGAGAAAAATAAGAATTTGAGAAGGCGGCATATACTTTTTCAAAATACAACATGGGCGCACATGTTCAAGTTCTGTTTATAAATACAAACCCCTCTAAGCAAGACAACCCAAATGTTTATGCCTGTGGTGCTAAAAAAAAAAAAAAAAAAAAAGAGTTAAAATGTAATTAGTGCAGTATTGTAACCAACAGTGTTTCATTTCATATAAAATAATTTGCCACAACATTTTTTTTCGTGTGTGCAGGTTATACATTCGTATTTAGAACATTTACAAATTTAATAAGGTGCTCAACAAAAAAGTTTTTTTTTTTTTTTTTTTATAGATGAATCTTCTTAAATAGTTTGTTTTCATTGATTTACTGTCGGTAAAAAAAAAAAAGAGATCTACGTGCAGTGCATTTTCGTCGCATCGTTATTTAAGTATTGTTATTTTCCTAGATGTAAGTCCAAAATGAATGTTCACACTCTGCATAATGTTATTGTGGCTTACAGTAATATAACATTGTTTTCTTTGGGAATAAAACATCTTCCTCATGTTGGATGAACATTTGAGCTTACTACACTACTGTATTTTCATGGTAGTCCTTCGGGCGGTACTTGGAGAGCTAAACCTTTTTTTTTTTATTATCTAAAAACAAAAATGATGAGCTTTTTTAGATAAAAAATAATAATAATTTAAAAAAATATTATTTTTATCGAAAAAAAAATATTGTATCTTTTTTGTCTTAGAACAGTGGTCTAAAACCACTGATCTAAGACAATGCCAGTGTCGTGTTCATTTTATAGTAGTTTTTCAATATGACGTGTGTGTGTGTCCGCTAATAATTATGCTTCTTACAAATTGCATGTGTGAACATTGCATAAAATATAGAATTCTTTTTTTTTACAGGTGTTTTTTTTTAAAATATATATATATATAAGTCAAGGAAAGGTGATAACAATACAATTGTTACCTTAAAGTACCCTCGCCCCTTTGAAACACCAGGTTTAAAAAAAAAAAAAAAGAAAAAAAAAAGATCCTCGTGATTCTTAAATAATAAGCGGTGCGATTGCAACACATTCCTCCACTTCCGCGCCCTCCTTCCCTTTCTCCGTCTCCTTTTTTTGCTCTCCCTCCATCTTTTCTCATCCTGCGATCCGATGAAGAACCGGGCTGATGCCACCCCTGCCCCTCTCTTCCTCCTCCTTCGGCGCCTATCGAGCTTTATACTGCGCCTGCCACTTCTCAAATCAAGACATATTGCCTGCCGAAGGCATCCAAGCACAGAGAATTTTATTTAACAGCCACACTCCACTGCTCAATGAGCCACGCTGTAATGACACTTACCTTGATTAATAGAGCTCTTTATATGTAAATAGGATCTGCATTTGCTTCATTTTTCATCCAGTGGGCCAATTTTTTTTTTGCCAACACAGCTGCCTCATTCCTTGTCTGATCATCCCCCGAATATTGCTCATGAAGTTCAAACAGTATCGTGATGCTTTTTGTGGGGGGGGGGGGGGAAACAACAACAACAACAAAATGAAATAAAGCTCGACATGGCTTTGCGACCGGAATAAACACTGTACCGTATTCATCTGGCGGCGATTGAATCTAATGAATTCTTATTTAATTATGAGTGGGTAGCTACAGTGCAATTCAATGAAGCCTAGTGTATTTTCCTCCCCCCCCGATTTCATCTGCAGCGAGAGCATATGCTGACAGCGGCAGTAAATTTCCTCAGGACTGCAGAAACATTACACTTTTTCCCATGCACAATAAAGCCAGAGCCATAACGTTGAACCAGCATGGAATCCATCAGTGAGTCTGCATTGCTGCCTGCTCTTTAGAAAAGGAGGAGGGAAAATAGGAAATGATTTATTGCTTGGATGGAGGCCGAACAGAATGTGGATATTTCATCTCGACCTTTACCTAATTATATTGGACCCAATCTGAAAAAAGGAGACAAAAATGGGTTGAATAAGCGCATAAGCTGAAGTGTAAAAAAATGTGTAAACATTATTTTGACACATCATTAGCCTGGGGGGGGGGGGGTCTGAGAGAAGTTGTGCTAATTTATGACATGCAATTAAATCGTAATAATATCGTCTTACAATGCTTCATAAATATATGAATGGACAACCGCGTTGTTGGTGTATTTTCATTCACACCTTGGGGAAAAAAAAAAAAAAAAGTCATTTGAGAACAACCTTCAAGCCAAGAGCGAACTTGCTGTGAACTATAATTTTACTCCGACAATAAGCAAAAAAAAAAAAACACACACAAAAAAACGATATAAAACAAAATCATTTGCGTAACATTGGAAAAAATACAGAAGAAAAATGTTGAAACATCCATATATATATATATATATATATAAAGAAAAAAGATGGATCGAAAACTATATATATATATATACATATATATATAGATAAATATGCATCTTTCTTCTTTACCGGGCGTGCTGGCGCCTACACAGTCGCCAGCCAATCGCAGGGCACATACAAACAAACAACCGGCCATCTTGTTATTTCTTCCTCTAGCCAAGCACCACTTCTATGTCATTACAATGACTTTTGAAATATTGAAATCAAAGTTGATGATTGAAATGGATAACAAGCGCAAAAAATAAAAGCCCGTCAATTATAAGGCTTTTATTGATTTTTTTTTTTGGGGGGGGGGGGGGGGTTCAATTTTTCACATACCTCGTACTTGTATTTATCTAAATGATTAAGAATGATCAGGTGCGTTTGAAATTCTTTCCAGAAAGGGCGCCATATTTGCTGCGTTTTTATTTTGAGGGGCCATAAAAATCGATCATCCTGGAAGTGAAGACTTTTCCAAATGATATTTTGGATTATTTTTTTTTTTTCAATCTTCTATATCTTTGTCCTCATTTTTCGTTTTGTCTTGCGTCGATAAAAAAAAAAAACAACCAAAAAAAACAAATAGCCACAAAAAAATGGAAACAAACCACGGCGAATTCATTTTTCCGCAGTGTAAAAAAAAATAAAAAAAAATAAAATAAAATGTAACCGCATGCATAAGGGGTATTTGCACATATGCTGTTTTAATTGTGTGGCATTTTTCGATCGAAAACACAATGACATTTTGTGACCTCACACACGCACGCACACACCGACTGTATCTTTGTGTGTCCAGGCCTCCATGGTTGGCTCAGGGACCTTCTTCATTCAGCTTGTGGAGCTGGAGGCCGCCCGCCGCATATCCACGCGACCGCCTCATCTTTGTGTTGCGTCGAAAGGATCACGCGTGGGGAAAAGCGTCACCTGCTGTCGGGAACTTTTTTTTTGGGGGGGGGATATGCCGTTTGAAAAGAGACTTTAGTATGAACTTGAAGAAAGGGGGGGTGGGGGGGGGGCGTGTGGCTGCAACGCGAAAAAAAAAAAAGAAAAGACATTCCGAACAGCAGTCACACATGTTCCCCTTTTTCATTTTAAATTATTTATTTATTTTTGTACCACGGCGGACCACAGGGATCACACCTTTTCCTCCTTCTTTTTTTTTTTTTTTATTCCAGTCTGTCAAGCTTTACTCACCTGTCCAATTAACAATGTATAGACACACACACACACACACACACACACACATATTTCAAAAAATATGTATCATAATTTTAATTGTCGTGCTGTATACATTTGTGCTTCTTCTTTTTTTTTTTTTTTTAAATATGCTCTTGTGAGCCCAGCAAACATCGTCAACCTTGAGCCATGTCACCCCCCCCCCCAACCCCCCCACCCCCACTGATGTTGTTGCATTTTCTTTTCATGCTTTTCTCTGTGTGTGCGCAACCGGAAGGAATTTATAAAGGGTTCAATCTTTTTGGATTATGTTTTAATTGCTTTTCTGTCACCAAAAACACAGAGGGTGGGGTGGGTGTGTGTGGGGGGGGGGGGGGGGGGGGGGACAAAATCTGCACTAGAACCAAATGGAGACAAAATAAAGAAAACAGGACAAAGCGCGGTGTGTTGGTGTGAAGAAGGCCTTTGGGGAAGAGAGAAAAGGATGGAGAGGTCGTGTGTGGGCGCTGGGGGGGGCAAAATGAGTTGTCGGAGCAGGTCACGTGTGTGCAGCTTCGGTTCGATCGGAGACGGAATTGCAGTTGTCTGCTGTTATTGGATTGATAGTGACAGCCGTGATGGATGGGCCGACTCCCAAATTCAGGAAAAGAAGAAAGAAGGCTGCAGCTGCTTTGCACGACGCGTCTTTGTTTGGGAAGGCTGACGAGTGCGAGTGCGCGCGTGTGCGTGTGTGTGTGCGTGTGTGTGTGTGGGGGGGGGGGGTTTGTTCGTTTGAGTCAGTGTGTATTTCATTTTGTGGGTAAGGAAGGATCATGGCACGGTGTAAAGGGGAACAAACAAACAAAAAAGAATGCCCGAAATCGTGGTCGTCTTGTGATACTTTCTTTATAAAACAGATCATTCTTTTAGTTAGTGAGCAAGTTAGTTGTTGTTGTTGTTGTTGTTTTGTAACACTTTTTTTTTTGTATGAGCATGTTTCCCATAGCTCGTGTGGCGGCCCCGGGTTTCAGGGGGGGAAATATAAATAAATAAGCGCCTAAACTGCACAGAGGAGCTCATTTATCACTGTCAGACTGCAACGATCCTCAGGGGCTGGTATCGACGGAAGCGTCCGTCGAGGAGCCAACGCACGCCCCCCCCCCTATATATATACAGTAGCTGCCCCAAAATTATTTCAATCAAAAACAAATCCAACGAAATCAACACGAACACTTTTACGAGATTTCTTCGACAAAGAAACAAGAACAATTCTATTTAGTGCCTTGGCTATTGCAGCGTATTTGTATGATTATTATTGTTGTTAATAATAATAATAATAATAATATTGTAGTAGTAGCTGAAAGAAAAGTTCTTAGAATTGACTGATTAAAATGTTGTTGTTGTTTTTTTTTTTGAGGAAAAGATGGAGGATGACGTCAGTTTGCCGAAAATGACTTTTGAGTATTAGTAGTTGTTGGAGTCGAAATATTGACGACCGGTATTTATTTTCCACTTCTAGCAAGATGAATTGGAAGATAATAATTGCGTGCTGCATTTGCGGCTCCCGTGACTTTGATTTGTCATGTTGCTTTGATTATACATTTTACTGGATACGAAGGCCCAAACTGCATCACTGACCTCCCCCAAATAAAATAAAATAAAAAAAAAAAAATATATATATATATAAATAGACAACACCAACATATAATGTTCCAAATCTCCATAATAAGCCAATACAAAATGTCTGTGGCGCTTTTGTGTTTTTGAAAAAGCGAAACGCAGCGCGTGCAAATCTTTCCCGGTGTGCTCGAGCGCCAACAGGCCTAATCGGTTCGCTTGTGCAGACCGCCGGCCCGAGATAAATGCGTTGCGAAAGCTGCCGGAAACGCGCGCCCGTCCGCATGAAATCTAGGTCAGAACTGCAGCGAGCGGAATGCACAACGGCGCCGTCGCACCATTTTGCAAAAACTCCACTTTCGCCGGGATTTGGAATCGGAACGCAACCCCAGCAAGGCTGCGGCATACAGTCGGCTTCCATTCTTCCTTTATTACCAAGTGAAAGTAAGCAAAACAAAAAGAAGACACAAAATATACCCTGATATTATACATTACATTATAACATTAAATCGCGAACGTAATGGTATTTAGTGAGGGTACGATTGAAACTCATCACACTGTGATTATGAATAATAATTCTTGTCATCCCACGAGAATCAGTACAGCTGCACTGCTATCGCGTGGCGTCGCAATTATGGATACACTATATTTCGATGATTGGTAATGGGCCTGTCCTATTTCCTGGCTAATATTGAAAACAATTACAAAGTGAAGACAAAACGCTGCAATGGCAACATGGCGAAGGCCGACTGGGCAGGAACCACAATCAGAGAGGTGAAATGGTGCAGCTTTTCTTGCATTCAAACAGATGCAATCAACTCGTTTGAAAAAATAGGAATGAGGCCATTTTGCATGGGGAATTTTCGATGAACAAGATGGGGCAGTGGCAGCAAGACATTGGTGAAATAGATCCCAAAACATTTCTTCTGATTGACGGTAGTCAATAGAAACATAACTCACTCAAGGGGGGGGGGGAAAAATCACACATTATCCATCCATTTATTTTCTGAGCCGCTTCTCCTCACTCGGGTGGCGGGCGCGCCGGTGCCCATCCCAGCTGTCGTCGGGCAGGAGGCGGGGTACGCCCCGAACCGGTGGCCAGCCAATCGCAGGGCACACACAAACGAAACAACCGTTCGCACTCACATTCACGGGGGAGAACATGCAAAACTCCACACGGGCGGGGCCGGGATTTGAACCCCGGTCCTCAGACCTGCGAGGCAGACGCTCTAACCAGTCCAGCAATGTACACGTTATGTTCACAAAAAAAAAAAAAAAACGAAAATAGAAATACACTCATGCAAATATTGCTCTCCGGATGAAAATGTTTTGTTTTTTTTTTTGGGGGTGAACTCCACTTGGCCACAGCATGCAGATTTATCTTCTGCAAATTTCATGCTCGAGTGAAAATGCTTGTGAGGGGTTTCTCGCCCTCAATATTCACAACTGATGTGTGCTGGCACCAACTGCATGCATCAAGGGCTGTGCGTATCGCCATACTGTAACTGTACATGCACGTCGACTATGGATTGTTCAAATCTAATTTCACTCTCTGTAAAGTTTGTACGAGTGCATTTTAAAAGCGATAGGGCTGCAAGCAATGTACGGTAAAGGACACACACACACACACACACACGAATGCCTTGAGAAAACAACAAGAATACTACAACTAAATATAATATAATATATTAAGTAAATATATAGTACTTGCTGGGACATCATACAAGGGATCACAAGGTCGCGACATGGAAAAGTACACGTTATCTTATCTAAATAAAAACAGAATACAATGATTTGCAAATCCTATGCAACCAATATTCCGTTGAATACATTAAAAAGAGAAGATATTCAATCTTCAAACTGATCAAATGTATTGTTTCGATTTTCTGGAACTCGTCACTCATTTTTCAGATTTTGATGCCTGCAACACATTCCAAAAGATGCTGGGACAGTTTACCACTGTGTTACATCACCTGGACCGCAGGCAGGCCAGTCTAGGACTTGCACTCTTTTACTCTGAAGCCACGCTGTTGTCACACATGTAGAATGTGGCTTAGCATTGTATTGGTGAAATAAGCAGGGACATCCCTGAAAAATACATTGCTTGGATGGCAGCATATGTTGCTCCAAAACCTGTGTGTACTTTTCAGCGTTAATGGTGCCTTTACAGATGTTTACAGAAGTTACCCATGCCATGGGGACTAACACACCCCCATACCGTCACAGATGCTGTCTGAAGAACTATATGCTGATAAGAATGTGTCGCGATATGAAATCGTATCAGTTTGGTTGGACCCAAGAGCAGACCGAGGCGGAGGGAGTACCGTGTTTTCACGACCATAAGGCGCACTTCAAAGTCGTCAATTTTCTCCAAAATGGACGGGGCGCCTTATAGTAAACAGAAATAGACCCCGTAACTGAGACTGCGCCTTTTAATACGATGTGCCTTATGGTCGTGATGCAAATGGTTTATTTGTCTGTAGCTTAGAGTTCGGGTGTCCGAGGCATGATCATGGTCCGTACAAACAAGGACGCTGCAGGAAGCGGGAACGTGAGGTGGTAGAAGAGTTTGACGACGTGGTTGGAGCGGCACGGGAGGAGCGCCGGAGGAGGACAGAAACACAATTGGGTGAGTACATGTGCGAGTCGTCAGATAATCACTTGAATACAAAACTTGGAAATACGAGAATCGGCCTGTGTACCACAATAAAGTGTCAATACTCTGGCAACGGACTCTTGCACCTGGCAGGCTGATATGCAGGCAATGGTGAGTGCTGATTGATGACAGATGCGTGGCCAAGGTGGTGCTGATTGCTGGGGAGAGAGGGGAAAAAAAAAAGAGAGAGAGAGAGAGAGAGAGAGAGAGAGAGAGAGAGAGAGAGAGAGAGAGAGAGAGAGAGAGAGGCACAAAGCACCACCCAAGCTCCAAAAAGGGAACTGCATGATAGAGATCATGACAGTCACCCGCTCCATCTGGCCATTGGATTGGGGGTGGCGGCCGGAAGACAGACTGGCTGCTGCGCCCTCTGCCTTGCAAAACCTCTTCCAAACCTGGGAGGAGAACAAAGGACCTCGGAAGGCCATGAAGTCTGAATACGTGGAGGACCAGAAGGTTAGCGGTTTCAAAAGCATCGGGGAACTTGGGAAGAGGTACATAATGGACACACTTGGAGAATCTATCTATGATGGTAAGCATGATGGTGTTACCTTCAGAGGGGTGCAGGCTGGTAACTAAGTCCAGGGAAATGTGGGACAAAGGGCGGTTCGGAATGGGTAAGGGGCGCAGCAGACCAGCTGGGGGTTGATGCAAGGCTTTACTTCGGGCACAGATGGAGCAGGCTAGGATGAACTCTCGGGTGCCCTTAGCCAGACTGGGCCACCAGAAGTGTTGCTGGATGAACTGAATGGTACGGGTGATTCTGGGATGACAAGTGAGCTTGGAATTGTGGGTCCCCTGAAGGACGTCAGAGCGTGCGGAATCGGGCACGAAACGCTGGTTAAGAGGTCCGGTCTTGGGATCCGGGTGGGTCATCTGAGCCTCTTTAACCACTTGTTCGAGCTTCCACCTGGCCGCCCCCACAAAGCAGGAAGAAGGAAGGATGGGCTCTGGTTCCACCGGGCTGGAGGGGGCATCAGGCTTGCCGTTCCGGGAACCAGGGCGGAAAGAGAGGCTAAAGTTGAACCTACTCAGAAACAATGCCCAACGCGCTTGGCGGAACGGAGATAAGCGGGATTTCTGGGGTCAGTCCATAAAATAAAGGGAGAAAAGGTCCCCTCCAGTCAGTGCCTCCACTCCTCTGGGGCCCAGACAATGGCTAGTAACTCACGATTCCCAATGTCATAATTCCGCTTGGATGTAGAAAGGCGACGGGAGAAAAAGGCATAGGGGTGAGGTTTTTGGGAAAACGGGGCCTGCTGGGAGAGGACGGCTCTCGCTCCCGTGTCAGAGGCGTCAACTTCCACCGCAAACTGGAGGGAAGTGTCGGGGTGTCTCAGGATGGCGGCACTGGTAAATACTCCCTTAAGGTGTTCGAATTCCTGCGATGTGGCTGGGGTCCAATGGAATGGGGTGCTGGTGGATGTGAGACTGGTGAGAGGAATGACAACCTTGCTGTAGTCACGGATGAATCAACGGTAGAAGTTGAAGAAATGTAGCGCTTTGCGGGTGGAGGGAGTGGGCCAGTTGACGACTGCTTGGATCTTGGCCGGTTGTAACTGTCCCTAGGCAATAATGTATCCTAACAAGTGTATGGAGGAGAGATGGAATTCACATTTCTCAGGTTTCACGAAAAGGTGGTTTTCAAGAAGGCGCTGAAGGATTTGCTGACGATGTTCTTCGGGGGAACGGGAGAAGATGAGGATGTCGTCTAAATATACGAAGACGAACCGGTTGAGCATGTCACGGAGGACGTCATTGATGAAGGTTTGAAAAACTGCGGTGTCGTTGGTTAATCCAAAAGGCATGACCAGGTATTCAAAGTGTCCGAGAGGGGTGTTGAAGGGGGTTTTCCATTCGTCTAATGCGGATGAGATGATACGCGTTGCGCAGGTCCATTTTTGTGAATATTTGGCCGTCGCAGAGGGGTTCGAAGCGGGGTAGTGGAGCTTTGTTTTTGACAGTAATGTCGTTGAGAAACTTGGAAGTCGATACAGCGGTGGAGAGAAGAACTCCACGTGAAGAAAAAGAAGAACCCTGCCCCCACGGGGGAAGAGGAGGGTCGGATGAGTCCGGAGACAAGAGCCGCCGGCTTCTCTGGCCGCCGGCTTCTCTGGGCCCGAGCTCATCTAACATGGACTGATGCAAAGTGTAAAAGTGTTCTGTGGTCCAACGAGTCCACATTTCAAATTGTTTTTGGAAATTGTGGACGTCGTGTCCTCCGGGCCAAAGAGGAAAAGAACCATGGACGCAAAGTTCAAAAGCCAGCATTTGTGATGGTACGGGGCTGTGTTAGTGCCAATGGCATGGGTAACTTACACATCTGCGAAGGCACCGTTAATGCTGAAAGGGACATACAGGTTTTGGAGAAACATAGGCTGCCATCCAAGCAACGTCTTTTTCATGGACGCCCCTGCTTATTTCTTCAAGACAATGCCAAACCACATTCTGTACGTGTTACAACAGCGTGGCTTCGTAGGAAAAGAGACTACTAGACTAGACTACTAGTATTAGACTGGCCTGCCTGCAGTCCTGTCCACCATTCAAAATTTGCGGCGCATTATGAAGTGTAAACTAAGACAACGGAGACCCCGGACTGTTGAACAGCTGAAGCTGTACATCGAGCAAGAATGGGAAAGAAATCCACCGACAAAGCTTCAACAATTCGTGTCCTCAGTTCCCAAACGTTTATCGAATGTTGTTCAAAGAAAAGGGGATGTAACACAGTGGTCAACATGACCCTGTCCCAGCTTTTTTTGGAACGTGTTGCAGCCATCAAATTCTAAGTTAATGATCATTTGCTAAAAACAATCAAGTTGATCAGTTTGAACATTAAATAGCTTGTCTTTGTAGTGTATTCAATTCAATATAGGTACGCACAGGGGACGTTTTGGAATTTATTTTCCTCAGCCAGCGTTTTGGATATTGCGTAACTATTTACAAGAAAATGTTGGCTTTAGATATTCCATAGTTTCCATAGCCCAGCCAACTAATTCAATCCTAACCCTAATGGCAGTAATCAACTCCTGTGGAAAGTGTCAAGTTCCATATGCTCCTTGATCACTTCACCATGTATTTGGTGGCAGGCAAAAGGAGCGGCACTAATGATAGGAGACGTGGCGTGACCCGACCTCTGGGTTGACTATGTCAAACATCATTTGAAATTCGCCAGCCAATCGCACTGGTTAGCACACGGTTCAAGGTTCTGAGGTCTCGGATTCAAAACCGGCCTCACCTGTGTGGAGTTTGTATGTTCTTCCCGTATCTGCGTGGGATTTTTCTGGGTACTCCAGTTTCCTCCCACATCCCAAAAAATGCATGGTAAGTTAATTGAAGAATCTCAATTGCCCATAGGTGTGAATGTGAGTGTGAATGGTTGTTTGTCTACGTGCGGCCTGCGATTGGCTGGCACCCAGAGTTCTCGCAGCTTTTTTTCTTTGAAACCAATTGGGTTTCCTTGGCAGTATGTTTTGGATCATTATCCTGCTGAAATGTCCACCCTCGTTTCATTTTCATCATCCTCGTAGACGGCAGCAGATTTTTGTCAAGAATGTCTCGGCACATTTGCCCATTCATCCTTCCTTCAATAACACACCATGTTCTCACCTCCGAACTTCACTGTTCGTGTGGTGTTTTTAGGGTGATGTGCAGTGCCACTTCTCCTCCAAATGCGGTGTGCATTATGGCATCCAAAGAGTTCAATTTTGCTCTCATCAGACCAGACTATGACCGTTCATACAGGCCATGACTGCATTACGCTCTTGGACAACTCTTATGATTATTCTTTGCACTCCTCTGTCAGAAATCTTGCAAGGAGCACCTGATTTATGGCGGTATTATTGCCTTTCCTCTTACGTATTATGGCCCCGACCACGCTGACTGGAACATTCAGAAGCTAAGATATGCGCCTGTAACCAATGCCATTATGTTTTGCAACAATAACTTTGCGATTGTTTTGAGACAGCTCTTTGCTCTTACCCATCATGAGATGTGCCTTGACTCACACCTTTTTGTTGGCCATCAATTAGGACTGAACCAGCTGATATTCATTTGCACTAACAAGGGGCTGGATTGCTGTTTGATTATTCATAGAGTTGAGGTGTTCCTTTCTTCATTTGTTCAATACTTTTTCTGTGTCACTTCTAATGATTCATTTTCTGATCTTATTTGCTCTACTTTCTTTGTATATATGGATTACTTGGGTTGTTCCCAACATCTGCTTAAAAGTTCCTGTCAAGAGCACCTTTGGAAATATATTTCGTGAGAAAAATGGTGACATTTTAAATACTTATTTCTTATTTCTGTATATAATCACAATAATTTCTTTTATTTGAATAAACATAATTCCTAGAAATGCTGATAGACAAACGTTTTAGTGTACCTTTTCCCTCTCTACAGGTATTTAGTCTTCAATGGCAATGAGAGATGCTTCTCTGTGGCATGTTACATATCATGCAGCAAACACCTGTGACCTGATAGAAACTGTCAGGGTGTGTAAACCTTCAAACTACAGCAGGCTAAAAATCTAGATTTAGTCATGGAGTCAGACCTCAATTTTGAGAAGCATATGAAGACAAATTACAAGGTCAGCCTACTGTCATTTAAAGAGCATATCTAGGATTAAAAATGAAAACAAAAGATAGTCTCAGCAGGACCTGGCAAAACCTGTCCTTGATTATTGTAACAGTAGCTATGACAAGTCTGACTAAAAAAATCTATCAAACACCTGCAGCTTATTCAAAAAGCTGCTGGTCAAGTCCCTACTAAAACCAAGAAAATGTATCACGTCACTCCAGTCATGAGATCCTTGCACTGGCTCCCTGTCAGTCAGAGGACAGATTTCAAAATACACTTGCTCATCTATAAAGCTTGAAATGGTTTCGGGCCAAAGTACAGTATATCACAGATTTCTTCTTCAGAGCACGAAGGTCATCTGAGACAGGTCTGCTCTCTGTCAGAGTCAGAGCTAAACATGAAGAAGAAGCGTTCAGTTTGTTCCCCATTTCTGGAACAAACTCCCAGAAAACCGGAGAGCAGTTGAGACACTGAATTCATTTAAATCAAGGTTAAAACCTCACCTGTTCAGCACTGCTTCTAACTAGATTTTACCTAGACTCCCCACCTTCTGGATATAGCCACACGTAGTAGTGTCAAAGCACTTGTTGCCTTAATATGCACTGGTAACGCATGTTTGTGATTGGTCCAACTGAGGGGTTTAGACTCGAAAAGCCTGAACAGCTGACTGAAGGCCTCATCTTCCAGATGAAATCGTTGAATACTTTTGTTTTTCTTAAACCTGTCCAGACAGGTACACGCAGAGGGACAGAACAGACAAGGGGAATAGGGGTGTGAACCACAGCAGAAGGCAATAGACAATCGAGATATTTGACTAAAAGTAACATTACAAAGTCAAATTGCGTTCCGATATGTGGACGGGGGACACCCGCTGAGGACATGCAGCGACAAACCAATAGGACAAGATGAGAGAGGACATAAAAGCGCCAAGTAGAACAGGACATGGGAGATGAGCAAGGCAGTGCTAATGATGAATGGTGTGGTGAAATGCTTTTGTAGTGCCTAAACACCAGAAAGTTGAGGGAGACCCACACAACCCGAGTGAGAGAGGAACGACAACAATGGCACACCACCCCATGCAGAAGGGAGAGGAGGACAAGGTCGGAATGGGGCAAGCGGGCACCTCCAGGAGGGCAGCACGCACAAAGACCCAACCCACGAGGAGGACGGGGAACAGGCCCAGGTCCCCCAGAGGTCCACACCGCAGATCCGGAGCAAAAGGATAGGAGTTCGAGTACCTGTAAGTGACCCTATGGCATGCACACGTGTCAAAGATGAGAAGTTATGATTTGGTTCCATTGGATTTCTGTGTGACATTCATTCCCATGTAGGCAAGAATCAAGGATCAAGGTTCACCATTTTAATGAAAGGTGACCCGTTTTTCTTAAAGTTATCCATTTGGTTATTATGTTTCGCAGATGTATTTTGTAGTGTTATATACTCAATGACAAGATTTTGCCATCGGTTGATGTTGGTGGCTTGTTTATCTTTCCAGTTGAACATGTTTATTTGGGAGGGCTATACCTTTTAGATCAACCTATTGACAAAGATGAGGATACATTGGGATCCTACAGGTCAAAGCTGTGGAGAGTTTCTGTGTAATTAGTGACCAGAAGCACCAGTGCATATTTGTTTGATTTTTTCACATACATCCAGTTCCTGGGGAACTGGTATGGGATCAGGAGGGTGCGGGTGTCGGACCGGATTTGAGCACGTCACGGGGGGGGGTGACTGAAACAGGTAGGGCCAGTGACTGCCAGTCGAGGACCTGGGACCCATAGTAACAGGGGAGGAGGTGGGTTCTCACTAGCTTCATGGCAGAGCTCCAATAAGGCCAGGCCCCCCGGGCCGGATGAGTGCTTGGCGTTCGGCCTCCCCTCTCATGCCCTGCGGCTGCTCCCTGGGTCACATGACCCCCCTATCGTTCTCTTCTCAGGCGCCCCTATCCGCCCTCCTGTCCAAACAAACAAGGGAGACCGTCCCACCCTCAGGCTGGGCGGGGACTGGCTGCATTGTGGCCCCTGCAGGTTGGGCGCTCTCCTGGAGGTGGAGGGGTGGTTGGGTTGGTGGCATTGGGTCCCTGCGGCCTCCGCCGGTTGGCCGGTTATTGAGGCGCCTCGGTGGGGCCGGTGGACCCTCGGTGTGGGACGTGTCCCATCCGCCGGGCTGCTCTCGGGTGGACTACTGGGCCCAATCCCGCCTCTCCATTGATCGGGTGGGGTCTCTTGCCACCGCGGTGTAGGCACAGCAATTGCAGGACACTTCTGTCAGTCCTTGTGCATGCAAAACAGTGTCAACTCACTTGCATGTGTCCAAAGGCACACACCGCTGGGACATTTTCGCTGGGTCTGGGGCCACTCACTTATTGCGACAAATAACTCATGAATATGCAATTTCCTTGGGTATCCCCTCACTCACACTCTCGTCCTATCAACTTTCATAATTTACATAGCCACTCCCACCACACTTCAGTTGTACAGCCGGGTTCACGACCCTTGTCCTGCATGCTTCTTCTCCTGTCCTTGTCCTGTCCTATCTTGTCCTGTCACTACTGCCCCATACAACACTCATATCTAATATGTCATTGTTCTAGGTATATAAGGATTGACTTTTCTCATCTTGTTTTCAGTTAGTGCTTTGTCTTTTGTCTTCTTTTCTCACTCCCCTCTGGAAACGTTTGTTCTGTTCGACTCAGTATACTCAATAAATATCCATTATAATACTAAGAAACCACAGCGGCAGCTTAAAAACTCCACTGTGACACAGTAAAACATAACAGGGGACACAGATCCTCCATTCTGCTTGACCAGGACAACAAAAAAAAAAAAAAAAGAAAGAAAGAAAGAAAGAGAAAAACTGTACGCACAGCAACTGGGGGTCACACAAGGCAGGACTATGACCACGGCCCACCATCGAGAGGGCTCCCTCGCAGGAAACACTGTAAATAATAAAACATGACTCAAATTAAACCAACCTCAAATATAAAGACTAAAGTGATCCAAACATCAAAGCAGAAATAATGTACCTAAAAATATGATACAAGACATCATAAGAATAAAATGCAATAAATATGAGAATGATAATAAAAATAATATATGACTAAGATAAATAAAAGAAAGTAGAACTCCTGCATGAGAGGAATTGTAATTGTGATGACCGTCGTTTTTGCGACCCAGAGATACTCGTGTTTCTGTCATTCGTGTCACTATGCTGTAATATGCTCTAAATGTGAACCCTAGGCTTGCTGTGTTCCTCCCAGACCAGACAGTCCAATCTAATGAGCATCATCTCCATCTAGGGATGCTAACTGAGGCTCCTCGCTCCCCTTTGTGAGGCTGGACATGTGTCGAACTGAATGATGAATGACCCTGTTTCTCCTCGTATAATTGGCTCCTCGCTGCTCGGCCTGAGACTGGCTTGCGCGTCTGCTGGGCAGCCACCTCCATCTGTCAATCACCAACCTGCTGCTGCCTGCCTGAACCTCTGATAGCTATGCTAATGCACAACCCCTGAGTCTCATTGGCTGAACCTTTGCTGGTCCAAGCTAATCCATTAAAGCTGTGACAGTCATAATCTCTCTCCGAACACAGGGTTCCCCGTGTGCTAAACGTTATTTGACCGTTCCCGTCACATTGCTCTTTGCAAGGCATAGAAGTGAGGTGATGGATGAGCCCTGCCCGGGCTTATTAATTCATCACCTTGGGACTTGTGTTTGTAGGGGTCTTCTACATTTCATCTGTCTTGATGGAGATTTTTGAGTACTTTCAATTCAAACGCAACTCAACTTTCTCGTCTTCCCTTTGGGGTGTTCGTTTGGAGTGAAAGTGAGTTATTTTGTGCTATTTTCTATGAATTAATACAAGCCTTCATTCATTGTCATGTATTTCCGCATTGCAGGAGTGATAAAATGCTTATTTCAAATATCAGCGATTGGCAAATATACTGACAAGCATAGATCGCTGGCGGAGTGTTTATTTTTATGTAATTACACTTAATCCCAATGATTGATTTCATCAACCTGACTAAAGATATAATCTGGCGCGCACCCATTAACCTTGGCGGTTTATTTTGCTTGCTTGTTCACAGCTTCTCTGTCTCCAGTGTGCCTTCCCCATCTCGTCGACTGCTCCACGTCGCAAATCTCGTCCTTCACCAATGTTCGTGTGTACCTTGATTGTTTTGTGTTTGTCTGCGTTTTATCCTGTAGAAACCCCTTTTGATTATTACATTTTCTCTCAAATTCACCACTTGCATTGATTACGTGCGTGTTTGGGTTCGGAACGAAACCTCTAGAAAGTCGAGATCTCAAAGTTTCTGAGCTGTAGCCGCCTTTCGATAAGAGACTGATTATAAAGGTTTTGTTAAACTTGTAAAAATATGACGCGGTGCCCCTCATATATATCAAATATCTTGATTTATAACGCTGTAATTTAAAATTACGATAACCCGCAAGTGACGCAGGCGCCGCTTCCAACTCGTCGTTTTCTTCTAAGTTAAGCACAATTCTTACGAATCCCACAAACGCTACACCAGTCAACTTGCCGGATCTAAACCCCATTGAGAATCTATGGGGTATTATCAAGAGGAAAATGAGGGGCACCAGACCCAAAACCAAAGAAGAACTGACAGCAAGCATCAAGGAAATCTGGGCTTCCATAACTCCCAGGCAATGCCACAGGCTGATTGCCTCAATGCCACGGCGCATCCAGGAAGTGATTAAACCAAAGGGATTCCCGACCATGTATTGAAGATTAATGTAGCGTTTTGAAAGTACCATATTTTGATTGATTTAATCTGACCCCAATTTCTTTAGTTTTTTTCCCCCTACAAAAACTGAGAAGTAAATGGCGATTTCTTCACAGTATTCTGTGGCTTTTTATGAGCTGGAAGCCCAAATTATTTCAAATAAACAAATAAATACATTTGAAAACATTTCCATGATATCAATTTTTTTTTGGAAATGGTCTGTATACGAAGTAAGTGTAATCAATCTGCATTTTAGGAGGCAGAGCTATGGCTTAGCCCTCTCTCTTAGTGGCGGCGTATGATTGATTGATTTTATTTTTCATTTAATTGTTTTTATTTTTGGACGTGACAGGGGTATCTGGTCGCATATGGACCCTAATTTCTGAATGTTGCAGCAAAAAAAAAAAAGAGGGTGCATACAGGTGCCCAGTAATTTGAGGAAGAAAAAAAACATTTCAATGACGTGAAAGCACACACATTAAAACCATCATGGTGTCTAAACCAATCAGAGATAGCCGAGGGCCTGCGCGTGTGCACGCTTTTGAAAGGCGGGCGCTCGCATACACGACGTGAAGTCTTCTGATGGCGAGCGGCCTCGCTGCATAGTTAACGGAATTCATAGAATTCGTTCCAAAGCCTAACGATGGAACATTTTGGATTCAAGGCAGATGAAAGCGGCCATCTCGCTTCCACCAACAAGCTGGTACGTCGAATGTTTGTGACGTCACAACAAAGTCAACACAACGTAAACCCTCAAAGGGACAAAATCCATTTTAAACACAACCATCTCACCCATTTTCTTCAACCTGGGAACAAAAAAACACGGTGGGGCATTTCCCGTTTCCCATCAGCTCGCAATTATTGAACCCTTTGCCCAACAATGCAAATTCAAACGTGATAACGTATATGGTGCACATAAGGTCACAGTACACACATCCATCCATCCATTTTCCGTACCGCGTCTCCTCACTAGGGTCGCGGGCGTGCTGGAGCCTATCCCAGCTATCTTTGGGTACACCCTGAACCGGTCGCCAGTCAGTCGCAGGGCACATACAAACAAACAACCATTCGCACTCCCATTCACACCTACGGGCAATTTAGAGACTTCAATTAAACTACCTTGCATGTTTTGGGGATGTGGGAGGAAACCGGAGTGCCCGGAAGAAACCCACGCAGGCACGGGGAGAACATGCAAACTCCACACAGGCGGGGACGGGGATTGAACAGAACTGTGAGGCAGATGTGCTAACCAGTCACACACCGTGCCGGCTAATATCTATATCTATATATCTATATCTAGATATATAGATATATATTTCACACACAGATTTCACACCCTTTTGTCTCTTAACTTCTACCTTGTGCACAGTTACGTACAGTATATGCTTAGTGGTGCTTGCCTGGCGGTGTTTGGTTGTCTTTGAGCATTGTATGAAGCCGATTCAATTAATGCATGCGCTGAACAAAACTCAATTCAAGACCAATCGTTCAATTAATTCCTTGGAAAAAAAACGGTCTGATTATTTTCAATTGTTTGTATAAGCTCCGCACATACATCTGAACAATGACCGACGCACCAAAGCTAATCCACCCAGTATACACTTGCCAATGTTGTCATCGGTACGGTGAACTTTTCAAGAATGCAAATAAAGTTTAAGTCATAACATATTTACTTTTTAAGGGGAGTTGATGTCCCACATTTCGCCAGCATGTCGTATGTGTGCTTTATGTGACGTGAGTGCTTTGGGCAAGCTTCCACTCGGAAATGACCCTGTCAGCCCTCATTGCGGGCAAAGGGCAAAGGCATTTTCAACCCGTCACAGATTCTTACCAAGAGAGTTAATTCCATCAAAAAAAAAAAAAAAACTGTCATAAAGCCTAGTTTCTCGAGTGAAAGTCCACCGCTTCGTCAATGCCTGAGCAGCTCTGAGTTGAACTGGATGTTTCTATGTATCAAAATCAAACCATTTTGCTGCAACAGGACCCTCCGAAATGTAATGTAATAACAGCTGCGGATTTGGTAACGCTTCACTTTTAATACTATCACACTGATGTGGTTCTCCCTTCGTCAAGGCTGGCTGACATGATGGAAAGCGCAGCTGTAATCTGAGGCCAAAGGGAAAGAGATGGTTGTAAGAATACATTCTGACCATTAATGTCATTTCTGGTTTTTTCAAGCCCTGCACCCCTCTTTTTGAGAGGACTGCACACGGACGTTCTTCCAAATCACCAACAGCATGGTAAAGCGGACCCCGACTCTGAGCAGATCAAGGATACTCAAACTGTTGTCCTTCACAAGTATTTTATTTATTTTAATAGCGTGAAGCGAACTGGAGTTGTATAATTTTGCCTTTACTCTGGACGATCTTTGGTCAACTTGGATCGTAACTTGGGAGGGCACATGCTAAGTCTCAGTTCTCCAAAGTTTTTCCACCGAGTGCCTCACAGAAAAATAGAAGGATGGAGTATTTATTCACGGTGGGTGACTGATTAGCACATCTACCTCACAGTTCTGAGGTTCCGGGTTCCAATTTAGCCTCCCTGTGTGGAGTTTGCTTGTTCTCCCCGTGCCTGCGTGGGTTTCCTCCAGGTTCACAAATCTTGTCTTTTGTCATTTTAATGAAATCTTTGCAAATGGAGAGAGAGTCAAGAGGTTTCAGTTGCTTCGCGCCTCTGCCCGTCTCTGAAGAACACGGAAAAACAAATGCACAATTAAACTAAAATAGGAGGGAGATGAAGAAAGAAGAGAAAGACCTATTCACACAGTTATCTTGTCCTAGAAAGAAAAGGAAGGCCAGTAGAGCCACTGAGAAGGACGAAAAAAATCAGTTAAGCTACTAGATACTTTAGAGTCACACAAGAAGAAAGAACGATGAGGTAGACTCCATCCATTTTCTGAGCCGCTTCTCCTCACGAGGGTCGCGGGCGTGCTGGAGCCCATCCCAGCTGTCATCGGGCAGGAGGCGGGGTACACCCTGAACTGGTTGCCAGCCAATAGCAGGGCACATACAAACAAACAACCATCCGCACTCACATTCACACCTACGGGCAATTTAGAGTTGTCAATTAACCTACTATGCATGTTTTTGGGATGTGGGAGGAAACCGGAGTGTCCGAAGAAAACCCACGCAGGCACGGGGAGAACATGCAAACTCCACACAGGCGGGGCCGGGATTTGAACCCCGGTCCTCAGAACTGTGAGGCTGACGCTCGAACCAGTCGTCCACCCTGCCGCATATGAAGTAAACTATGAGATAATATAATAAAGAATATAGACTATATTTTGTTATCCCCCCTTTTGTTAATCAATCAATCAATAAAATGAAAAGAAAAATCAGTAAATAACAATATGACCTGGATAACATGGATTTAACAAACAACCTGGAAAAAAAACATCCATACATAATGCACATAATGTAGGTTTAAGAAAACCCCTCATAAGCAGGTTGTAATTTAGTCTCACAGAATGGCTAAACCGAAAAATCCAAGACCAATCATGTCATCCCAAAAGTCAGCATGAGGAAAAGGTTCAGGAAAACGTCAGTAGGAGAGGAGGGTGTTAGCGAGTCAGTCGGGGGCACACGCATACACTGGACAAACGCGGAGCCAATCATGCCGGAAACTAAAGACTTGTCCAAAGGGACTGGACAAAAAGACAAGAAACAGAGTACGAGAAGAGCGACACTAAAAACAAGTCCAATACCCAACATAGCCAAGCCTGCCAACCGATTTCCAGTGAGCCAGCCAGAATCAAGAACATCTTCGCGGGCAATGGCATCTCAGAGCACAGTGAGATTTCTAATGCCACTGGCTATGATACCGGAATTGCCAGCATTGTCAGGAATGTATGTGCAACAGGTTTGGTTTAAAAGGGTGCAAACACCGCCTTGAGAAGCCAACAACAGATCAAGTGTCATGCGGTCTTGCAGGGCTACTTCACGAATTGCATTAGTTTCAACACGTGAAACCTCAAGAATTGTCAGGGTGGTGTTAACAAAACTAGAAAAGCGATAATTTAGAGTTTCATACCACAACATCAACTTGGCCTGTCTACGACGATGGGAACGGCATGTGGCAGAGATAATGCATGAGTAGTCCATCAAAACAATAGGGGCGCATCGACCTGACCAATCGGGAACTAGTACAGATCTTCAAAAGGCAACGTGCCCAACAGGTCAGGTGCTGACATATACCTGTAGGGGAGACAGGTAGTACCGGGAAGAGTTTGGGAATTGTTCAAAGAGGAGTTAGAGAGAAATGTTGTGCATGGAACATATATAGATTGGCAAAAAGATTTTGGCATCTCCCCAACATATGCACACTGGCCAAACAAGGTCTTGTTCATGGCAAAACAGGTGAATTTCGCTCAGGGCCAAATGTCAACTGGGCCAAACAAAGGACCACGCCCGAATCATTAGTGGGTTTAAAACCTTCGTTCAAATTAAAGTAGGGGGGAGGAGAACCAGTTTCAGCAAGGATGGTTTGGTTAAAGTACTGTGGACTCAAAAGAAGTCAAGGTGCGAGGAAAGAGTGATGACAAACTGGGATGTGGGGATGGCACTAGATGTGGGTTTGCAGCAGCATGCAGCATAAAGCTGGGACCGTCTTACCCACGTAGCTCTTTCAGCAATGTGGGTTACCAAGAGGACCTGAAAGGGCCCAAGCCAGCGCTGATGTCTCCACGTCTTTCGCCGGAAGTTCTTGATCAACATGAAGTCACCAGGTTTGATGTTGTGCGTGCGGGGGTCCGTCAGCTGCCCTGGGCAGTGCTGAGAAGACTGCAATACCTGGTCTTGTTGTATTCGCAAAGATGTGCGTCCATCGCCAAGCCTCGAGGGTTCCATCCCACATTTGGAGGCCCTGCAAACAGAATCTCAAAGGGAGACAAATGGTACCTAGGACACACACACATTCTCATATACATCAACACAATTGGTAGGCACTTAATCCAATTTAATTTAGTGTCTTCGCAACATTTAATTAAATTGGCTTTCAAAATCGCATTGTCTTCTCTTACTGCACCACCAGATTGAGGGTGGTAACTGAAATGTGTTCTGAGGTCAAAATGTAACCTGAAAGCTGGGTCATCACTTCATTTACGAAGTGTTATCAAAGGACAGTTTTTTGGGGATTCCCCATCGGGGAATAATTTCGGTCAGGAGTGCTTTTGCCACCGTAGATGAAGATTCATGTTTTGCCGGAAATACTTCAATCCGTTTAGAAAATATGTCTACCTTACCGACACAGTATTATTTGCCTTTACATGGTGTCAATTCTACAAAATCCATCATTCGCTGCAAAAGTGCAAAAGCCCTTCGTAAACCACTGGCTCTGAAGTGCAGCAATCATCCCCCTTTAGACACACGCTCTAATCCATGCATCAACCCATGTGTCAATTTTGCATTTAAAAAAAAAAAACAGACCATGAGGGAGGCAAGGCTTACCATTTGGGCCCCTCCAAACACCATCCATAAAATACACCCAACACTGTCGCCACAAAGTGCGTTCGGTGGGAGTAGACAGTGCGTGTAGGTCAGTGGGAAGAAGAGGCGCATGTGCGGGTGGGGGTGAGGAGAGGAGAGGTGGAAAGATGGAGGAGGTAAGAGCGACGCAGCCTTGGCTGCAGCATCTGCACGTGCATTCACTCGAGAGACAGTGTCAGACATGTTGTTGCGCGCTGTACATTTGCAAACAGCGATAACAGAAGGGAGGAGGGTGGCGTCGAGGAGAGCAGCAACCTCATCATGGTGAAGAATAGGTTTGACGTCAGATTTGAAAAAGATGCGATGGCACCTGAGGATCCCGAAGTCACAAACCACTCCGAAGGCATAATGAGAGTCCATGTAGATTGTGACAGATGTACCTTCTGCTAGGCGGGAGGCCTCAGTGAGCACCATCAACTCAGTCGCTCTCGCAGAGCAATGAGAAGGGAACGGTGAGGAAGTCAGAATGTGGAAGTCATCAACAACAGCACTGTGTTCTAGCAGAGCCAACGCACAGCAGACAAGTGAGAGGAGCCTTGCTCCTGTAAGATGGAATTTACACAGTGAGGAACGCATAAAGTTAGCGGAGAATACCCCACGTAGTCACGTGCGGCGAGAACAGCCTGTTCACAGGCAGCCACGTTTGAAGGCACGCAGGAAGGAGCCGTGCCATCGGATCAAGTTGACAAAGGGAAGTACTCCACCGGGCGAAGGAGATCGCCATGACGCTCGTCCTCAAACTGAACAAAGGGCTTGGATGAATCAGGAACCCCAAGAGTAGGGGAGGACTGCAGGGCACACTTCAGATGTTCACTAATTGGGCTGAAGTTTGCTGTAGTATTTTGGTTAGGATAACAGACAACACAACATAAAAACACACAACTGCGCAAAGTCATGACTGCAGGTTGGAGCATATATTTTAAGGATTAAATGTTTTATATTAAAATTGTACTGTATTTTAACTTTGAATTGACACTGATAATTATCCCAATCTAATAATTTAATTGAATCAATATTATTATTTTGTGTGAACGTTGAGTTGCAATATTCTAAGACTTTGAGCAGCCCCCCCCCCAATGGAATCTATCTTGTTATCAGTAGGGTACTCCCTTTTAGGTCTCTAGGCCTCATTTTTACTACTCCGTTAAAAAATAAATACAACTTTTGCTCTACAATATTACAGCGTCACACTAGTTAATTAATGGGCCCACTGAAGTACTTTTGAGCGGGCTGAATTGGGCACGAAGAGACATTCTGGTGATCCAGTCTTGGGATCAGGTTGTGTTCTCTGAGCCTTCTTAACAACTTGTTCAGTCTTCCACGTGGCAGCCCCAACAAAGCAGGAGGAGGAAGGATGGGGTCCAGTTCCACCGAGTTGGAGGGGGGTGAATAAATGCGAGAGAGGGCATCCGGCTTGCCGTTACGAGAACCAGGGCGGAAAGAGAGGCTAAAGTTGAATCAACTGAGGAATAGGGTCCGACGAGCTTGGTTAAGCCGCTTGGTGGAACAGACATAGGCGAGGTTCTTGTGGTTGGTCTATATAATAAACGAAGAAACGGTCCCCTCCAGCCAATGCCTCCATTCTTCCAGAGCCCAGATGATGGCCAGGAGCTCACGATTTCCTGCGTCGTAATTGCGTTCGGATGGTGACAGGCCTAGGGAGAAGAGGGCAGAGGGATGTAGTTTCTTGGTTACGGGATACCGCTGGGAGAGGATGGCTCCAGCTCCCCTGTCAGAGGCGTCAACCTCCAACAACAACCTGGAGGGAGGGGTGGGGGTGTCTCAGGATGGGGGCACTGGTGAATAATTCCTTCAGTTGAGGCTTGGGATGCAGCAGTGGTCCACTGGAAGGCAGAGCTGGTGGAGGTGAGGCTGGTGAGAGGAATGGCCACTTTGCTGTAATTATGGATGAATCTAGGGTCGAGGTTTGCAAACCACAGGAAACGTTGCAGCTCTTTGCGGGTGGAGGGAATGGGCCAGTCAAGTACTGCTTGAATTTTCGCCAGGTCCAATTGTAATTGTCCTTTGGCAATGATGAATCCCAGGAAGTGTACAGAGGAAAGGTGGAATTCACATTTCTCAGGTTTGACAAGGAGACGGTTCTCAAGGAGACGCTGAAGGAATTGGAGGACATGATGTTCTTGGGGAGAGCGGGAGAAGATGAGGATGTCGAGGGTTGGGACACAACGGGGGGCGCTGGTTAATCCAAATTGCATGACAAGATACCCAAAATATCCGAGGGGGGTATTGAAGGCAGTTTTCCATTCATCCCCCTCTCCATTGCGGATGAGATGAAAAGTGTTGCACAGGTCTAACTTGGTGAATATTTGAGCATCACAGAGGGGTTTGAATGAGGAAGTCGATGAGGGGCAGCGGGGCTTTGTTCTTAACTGTTATGTCGTTGAGACCATGGAAGTCAATGCACGGGCGGAGAGTGTTAGCTTTCTTTTCAATAAAAAAAAAAAAAATCCAGCCCCCAGGGGGAAAGAAGAGGGCCGGATGAGTCCGGAGGCAAGGGAGACGTGGATATAATTCTCCATACCGTCCTTTTCTGGACGGGAACGGTTAAATAGGCGGCTGGAGGGGCACTCGGCAGGAGGTCAATGGCACATTAATAAGGGCAATGGGGGGGGGGGGGGGTGATTGCAAGATCCTTACTGAACACCGGGGAGAGGTTGTGATATTCTTCAGGTACCTGGGAGAGACCGATAGGAGTTACTGGTGGTTGAGGTTTGCTGGAGGTCGGGACAGCCGAGAGAAGACAGTGAGAGTAGCAGAATGGACTCCAACCAGTGATAGACAGGTGAGTCAATCAATGATGGGGTTGTGCTTCTTGGGCCAGGAGATACCGAGGACTAGTGGAGTCTCTGAAGAGGGAATGACAAACAGCTGGAGGGTGATTTCATGGTGATTTCCGGAAATGAGCAAGGCGAACGGTGCAGTTTGATGGGTGACAGGGGAGATGAGTCGCCCGTCCAGAGCCATAACCTTTTTAGGGAATGGGAGGGATTCGAGGGAAAGCTGGATCTGATACACCAAGCCCTCATGAATAAAGTTGTCATCTGCGCCAGTCGAATATGGCTGTGACAGGGGTGTTGCAATCCGGACCAAGAATACACGAGGTGGCTGTCCACAGTAAATACATAATTGCTGATTGAAGCTGCTCTGACATTCCAGGGGCTCTAAACTTGCCTAATTGCATGGGCTCCTCCCGTCCAGTGGGGGGTGAAAAGGAGGTGGTAGGGGCTTCAGTGTACAGCAGAGTGGCTGGAGACGCTGTGCCAGCCGATGGTACTATACTGTGCATTCTAATTTCTCGCTCTCTAGCTCTTTCATGAAGGCGATTGTCATGTTTGATGGCTAGAGAAATTGATTCCTCAAGTGAGGTGGGTTCATCCCTGGCTGTGAGCTGGTCTTTGAGCTGCTCAGAAATTCCTTTTAACGCGGCGTCATCCCATCCACATTCACCCCCTAGTATCCTAAAGTCTATTGAATATGAAGCCACGGAACTGGAACCCTGATTGAGGGCTAGGAGGCGCAGAGTGGCTTCCCTACCCTGAACAGGGTGGTGAAAAACTTTCTTCAACTTGTCCGAAAATGAGCCGAATGATGCAAGTACTGGAGAGGAATTATGCCAAAGCGCCGTAGCCCATTTGGCAGCTCTTCCGCACAGGAGGTTAGATAACTCAACGTTTGCAGAACGAATACTAGTGAACAGTTTAATAGAAATTGACCACATGAACCTAGGTCCCCAGAGTAAGGTTCGGGAGGAGGAACGTGAGGCTATTTGTACGGGAGGAGGGGTTGGGGCTGCGGGCTCGGGAGGAATACCCATGGGAAGGTTACTGAGGTGGGGGTTGGCGGAGTGCATCTGGAATGAAAGGAGAGATACCTGTTGTGTGAGGGTATTTAATGAGTCCATGATCTCGTGGAGAACTTTGTCCTGTCTGCCTATGTGAGCGCCCTGGTGGATGAGCGCTTCCCTCAACGCTTCCAGTGTTTTAAGGTCCATGTTGGCCATAGTGTTCCGTCACGATACAAGTAAATGTAAGTAATTGGAAAGGACCCAAAAGCAGACGGAGGCGAAGGGAGTAGATGAGAACGGTTTATTTTGGAATGTGTTTTCTGGGTTTTTATTACAAAAAAGAAAGAAAAGTCTTTGCAAAGAGAGGAAAAGGTACAAGTCTGATGAGTTATCACCCCTTACTGAAGTCTAAGCAAAACAATCACTTCCGTTAGAGAGACAGAGAAGCAAAGGAAAGCAAAACAATTATCTTTGTCCAGCTGCACTCATCTTTATCAAAAAACAGCTAGTAGTCACAAGGTGGCTGGAAACAACCAGAACGCACAAAACGGCCAGAAGTCACAACATGGAACAATAAAGCATGTGAAGGGTGTATAAAACAAATAGAAGTAATATTTGGTATATATAATGCATACATTTTCCAACTCAAATGGCTCAGAGTTTGTGTATCCAAGGTGGGATAGTGGTCCATAGGAACAAGGAATGTGCAGGAAGCGGGAACGTGAGGAGGTGGAAGAGCTTGATGGCGTGGTTGGCGTGGCGTGGCGCGTGGAGAGCCATTCCTCACACGGAGAAAACCTTCCCAGGAGTGGCCGGCCTGCAAAGATTACCCCAAGAGAACAGCAATGATTCATCCAGGAGGCCACAAACAAATTCAGCACAACTTCTAAAGACCCTTACCTCAGTTAAAAGGTCAGTGTTCATGACACAACAATAAGGAAGAGACTGGGCAAAAATGGCATCTGTGGCAGGGTTCCAAGGTGAAAACCGCTGCTGATAGAACATAAAGACTCGTCTTACTTTTGCAAAAAAAAAAAAAAAAAAGCACGAATGGCCTTTTTAAGGTCTCACCACAGCCTTTTAATCGGATTGAAGTCCGGACTTTGACTATACCACTCCAAAACCATTTAGTTTTTTTTATGCGATTCAGAAGTTGACTTGCTGATGGGTTTTGGATCAAGTGCGCTTCAGTCTGAGGTCAAAAACCGATAGCCAAACATTCTCCTTTCAGAATGTTCTGGTAAAGAGCAGAATTTATGGTTTCCTCGATCACAGCAAATTAAGGCCCAGGCCTACCGGGAGCAATTTAGGATCCAGTATCTTGCCAAAGGACACTTCGATAGTAGACAGTCGCGGACATAGTAGACAGTCGTAGACAGATTCGAAGCGTCCCAGCCACGGCTGTATGATGTTTGTCTGTAATAGTTTGTTACATTTACGCCAGATGTAACGAGACACACTCCTTCCAAAAAGTTCAACTTTCAGATCATCAGTCCAGAGAATATTCTCCCCAAAAGTCTTTTTTCTTTGCAAAAAGTAAGACTAGCTTTTATCTTCTTTTTGGTCAGCAGTGGTTTTCGCCTTCTAATTTTTGTAAGCTGGCCACTCCTGTTCCATGTTGTCGCTCCAAATATTGTTTGTCTTCACTTGAAACGGGACTGTGGTGCAACAAATATTGTTGACCGCTGCCCTAGAGAAGTGCGCCAAATCAGCTGATCTAGCGGTCCCAGGAGCTGCAAAAAAAGCAGCCATCCGGCCGCGTCGTTTGTTCACTTCCGCCGCTATTCTGATTTACTGCGCACGCGCAGTTGTACAGGACCCACTGTAGCATGTCATATGTCATATGTATCACCTGAGACGAGAAATCTCCGAAATCTCTGGCAGACTGCGATCGCGGCAGATCAATTGGATATACTGTAGTTATGCCAGATTCATTCAACACATCGTGGCAGATGATTGATGACTGCTACTGCTAACTTGCAGCTCAGCTAACTAGCTGGTTTAGTAGAAGCCAGTAAATATTCTTAGACAGCCAACATGGATTTAGTAATTTGACTGAGCTCAAAACGGGACCACGGCAAAGCGGCGAAGAATCATGGTGAAAGTCAACCATTTGAAACTTGTGTGGCAACAAGCCTGGTGTTTTTTTTCTTTCTTTCTTTCTTTTTTTTTTTTTTTTTAGCAAAAACCTCCAGATTCTACCTTTAATTAACAAACACATTACACCATATATTATAATTTTTAATATTTTAATAATAATTTTATAAATGTTATAATGACACAATACAGTACCATTTGGAACTAATGTACTTCAAAATTGCTGTTATGGTATACAGTGCCGTGAAAAAAGTATGGTCCCCCTTCTCAAATTCTTATGTTTTTGCATCGATTGGCCCCTTTAAATTTCAATGACATTTTTGTTTAAGATCATCAAACAAAGGTAAACATCAGACAAATAAAACCCAAGTTAACTTAAAATGCTGTTTTTAAATGGTGATTTCCTTTATTAAGGAAAAAAAAAACTATTCAAAGTTACCTGGCCCTGTGTGAAAAAGTAATGGCTCTCGAAACCCACCTGATTGGTTGGGCCATCCTCAGCAACTCCGCTTTCTCCCATTCATATGACCGCAGTCGCCGTCCACCTTCGCAATGGTTCCTTTTCGGCTTCGGTTGTGGAGCTGCCATGAATATCTGTGCACCGCTTTGGGCTAGGCTAATGGCTGCCCTCTTTATGCAGAGATCTCTGTGGAAGGCTGTAAGATACAACTGTGTACAAGTGCAGAAACTACGTGAACTAATTCCATATGGCGTCTGTCAGAAACAAAGGATAAAAAAAAAAAAAAAATTGTGAAATATTTTCCAAATGTTGCATGGCGGCAGTTGCGGCTCTTTTCAGAATAAACTAAGTAGTGTGTTATTCTTTGAATCGTGGTGAAATTCAGATTCCGTTGTTTTGATGGACTCGAATGCCAATTCGTGAACAGTTCTAATGTCACTCAAATTAAAATATACAATACAATCTAAAATAATGTAACAATTACAATTTAAAATATAAAAATGAAACACCTAATATATATATATATATATATATATATATATCGGCCTGGTTGTTCTCAACCCCCTTGGATAGTGTCTGCCATCTTGACTCTGGGACCTTCAGTCCATAATTGGTACAGATGTTCTGGTGCACTATTGGTGCAACCTGGTTATGCCACTCCACGTATGCCTTGCTTGCCAGCATCTTACACCCTGCTGTGATGTGCTGCACTTTCTCCGGGGCTTATTTGCACAGCCTGCATCTGGTGTCCTGTCAAATCAAGTAACAAATCAAAGATAAATCATCACACTACGACAATTAGAGCAGATGTATAGCCTAGCACTAAAGATGTCCATGGCCGAGAACTCCAACTGAAAGTCCCAACCGAGTACCAGCAGCGAGGAAATTGCTAGCCAGAAAGGCCAGCCAACCCTTGAATTCTTTTCTCTTACATTACTTTTACTTTTATTCTTCAATTTTGAAACCATTACTTTTGCAAGCACATGGTCTGCGAAAGTTGCACATATTTCATCTGAAATACGTCCAGTAATTGTTCATTGTCTTTTGCTTTCTGTGTCTCCTCTTCCTCCTCAACCACCTTTTACTCTTGTCTCTTTCAATAGTGAAACTTCAACAGTCAGGGCTCCCTGAACTGGCTTATACAGGTTTCCTCACATCATTAGGCACAAGCATGATCAGTTTTGAGTTGCTGTGTTTATGTCGAGACACGTGTGCTTTAAATTGAGTTTCCCTTTTCTTACCTTTTCTTACTATTATGCAGCACAAGTACATCATAGACCTTCCCTACTGTGGGAGGGGCCAAGGGGGACGGGTGTCGTGTGAGCTGGGAGGCGGCCAAAGTCGGAGACCTTGGCGATCCAATCCCCGGCTACAGAAACTGGCTCAAGGGAAGTGGAACGTCACCTCTCTGGCGTGCGAGGTCAATAAATTTCAACTGGATATAGTCGGGCTCTTCTCGACACACACCCTGGGCGCCGGTACTAGTCTTCTCAAGAGGGGTTGGACTCTCTTCTACTCTGGAGGTGCCCCCAGTGAGATGCCCCGAGCAGGTGTGGGTATGCTTATTGCCCCACGTCTTGCTGCCTGTACGTTGGGGTTTACACCAAGAGGGTAGCCTCCCTCCGCCTTTGGGTGGGGAGGACGGGTCGTGACTGTAGCCTGTGCCTATGCATCAAACAGCAGCTCAGAGTACCCACCCTTCTTGGAGTCCTTGGAAGAGGTGCTGGGGAGCTCCTGCTGAGGACTCTCTCGTGCTGCTGGGGGACCTTAATGCTCACGTGGGCATTGACAGTGAGGCCTGGAAGGGCGTGATTGGGAAGAACGCCGTCCCACCCCGCACCCCCCGCCCCTCCATTTAAGACCCGAGCGGTGTTCTGTTATTGGACTTACGTGCTCGTCAGGGATTGTCCATCACAAACACCATGTTCAAACCTAAGGGTGTCCACATGTGCACTTGACACCAGGAGACCCGAGGCCGTACTTCAATGAGGAAGGAGTCTGGGGGCTTCAAGTATCTTGGGGTCTGGGGGCTTCAACTATCTTGGGGTCTTGTTCACGAGTGAGGGAAGAATGGAACGAGAGATCGACAGGCGGATCGGTGCGGCGTCTGCAATGATGCAGACTTTGTATCGGTCCGTTGTGGTGAAGAAGAAGCTTTGCCGAAAGGCGAAGCTCTCAATTTACCAGTCGATCTACATTCCTACCCTCACCTATGGTCACGAGCTGTGGGTCGTGACTGAAAGAACAAGAACCCGGATACAAGCGGCCTAAATGAGTTTCCTCTGTAGCTCTCCTTTAGAGAGGGTGAGAAGCTCGGTCATCTGGGAGGGGCTCAGAGTAGAGCCGCTGCTCGTCCGCATTGAGAGGAGCCAGATGAGTTGGCTGGGGCATCTGATTCGGATGCCTCCCGGACGCCTCCCCGGTAAGGTGTTCCGAGCACGTCCCACCGGGAGGAGACCCCGGGGATGACCCAGGACACGCTGGAGAGACTACGTCTCCCGGCTGGTCTGGGAAGAGCTGGATGAAGTGGCTGGGGAGAGGGAAGTCTGGGCGTCCCTGCTAAAGCTACTGCCCTCACGACCCGACCTCGCATAAGCGGAAGAAAATGGATGGATGGATGGATTATTTTAATACACAGGAGAGGACACGCAGTCGCAGCCACGTGCTACAAGTTCGCTACTGCCCCCGCAACCCGAGCTCGGATAAGCGAAAGAAAATGGATGGATGGGGAATTGAGATAAAAGAAAATCTATAACAAAGTAATTTACCATGAGCCTGTCTACAAAAAAAGTTTGTAGGACCAAAAATAACCAAGAAACTGATATCACTGATGAAGACAAAATCCTGAACAGAAGGAAACAGAAATGGATCTGTTGCAATTTCAAACCGAAGGCAAACAAAAACAGAGATCATGACAATATGTGTTAATCAAGGTCCAGGTCACGCATCATGAGTCCTCAGCTCGCTGCCCTCCACTGATCACACACGATAAACCACTGCATAACACTGAAATTAACAAACACTTAACATTTGCTCTACGTCCAATTACTCAATATCCAAGGCTGAGCACATGTTTAATCAACATTCATATGCCCAAGGGACAAAGAGGGAACTCTCTGCCCCATCACCCTCGCCACATTAGGACTCATCCCTTGGGCCCTCTCTGCAGGCGTCATTGTTTACCTTCTCCTGAAGCCCAATAGGGAGACAATGTCCTCCTTCCTCCTCTTCTTCCACCTTCTTCCACCTTCTTCTGCAGTGCACATGGCACCACAAAACGTGTGTGTGTGTGTTTGTGTGTGTGAGAGAGAAAGAGAGAGAATGCAGTGAGGAAGTTGAGTTTTCCCCACGGCAGGGTGTGTGCTGGGCAGATGACTCCAACGCCATCTGGGATGTGCTGGCCAAATGCATGAGTGGTTCACAAATATCGCTGAGAGATAATGACTCCGCCAACCATGCAGCAGCAGCTGTAGAGTGTGCCCCACCCTCAACTCACATGAATAAGAAAACAAAAGGGATTGGTTCATACTTTTACTTCAAAAGTTGATTTCCCCAGGATTGTGGTTGCTCGGGAGTAGGACAAAGCGTTCAATTAATGTGGCACAAAAGCCATCTATTGTTTATTTATTTGTTTATTTGATGCGCACACACAGCGCACTAATAATAACAAAGTATACTGTGTAACGCGTTGTGCAAAAAGTCTTCAAGTTCGGGTTTTTGAGGTGTTTTTGAGGAGGCAAGGAAGTGGAGGACTCAAATGTAAGGAAGCAGGGAGGTAAGGTCAGAATGCCGGAATCTCAAAAAATGATTTATTTACAAAACCAAAAAAGGCAACAATGGATCATTAAGGCAGAAAAGCTATATTAACAAAGTCCAAAATGTAAACACAAAGTAAAGAAATACCAGGGAACAAAGAACTAACCGCTAGAGAAACACCATGGGACTAAGGAGCCATGACAACAGATCAAAATTGACCTACGACAAAAGACAACACAGTAATACAGACTGAAAGAAAGACAATGAGAAACACCTGGACACGACACGAGTGGCTGGAGGGAGCTGATTGGTTTACACGAGGTAGAGGGTTGACAAGAACATGATCTCCGGGGATGGTGCTGGGGGTGGGGCGCCTTGGGTGCGGGGGTGGGGGGGGCGGGATTGGCCATGAGGGGCGGTGCTCCTCCCTTTAGGACTGGTGCTTCGCTTGGGCTGGGGACCGCCCCGGGTCCTGGGAAGTGGGTGGCATCCCCCTGGTTGGGTCCCCCGCTGGATGGGGGGACCCAACCAGGAGTGTGGAGGGTTAGCTATCGGTCAAAACTCGGTGAAGTCAAGACATACAAGTTTGCTCTGTCGCAGCATACATTGGAGAAGTAAAATGCTTTCTTTCACTGATCATAAGACAAAAAAGTGTTTATACCTTTAGTATTTATACAAAAGGTATAAACACTTTTAAATGAACAAGAAATTAGGAATATGACATAATAAAAAATTCATTTAAAAAAATACATACGGTACGTTTTTGCTTTTTTTTCCAATGTCTGCATGAGTGTTAACTGCTTCCAATGCATGTAATACTGTTATTATAATGATAAATATTGAAATTGTAAACATGCACTCATCACATTTTGTTGTTTTTGGAGCACAAACCAAATGAACTGAAAATTCTGTTTTTAAACGGTGATTTCATTTATTAAGGCAATAAAACTCGAAACTCACCTGGCCACGTTTTCACTGCACTGTATGTCCGTATCCCCTCCTGGAGCCGTCACCTTATCGTGGTGGATGGGTTTGTGTGTCCCAATGATCCTAGGAGCTAAGTTGTCTGGAGTGTCATGTCCCTGGTAAGGTCACCCATGGCAAACAGGTCCCAGGTGAGGGACCAGACAAAGCAAACTCAAAGACACCTTATGAAGAGTACGAATCTTGGTTTCCCTCGCTCCGACACGGGTGACTGGGGCGCCCATCTGGAGATAGGCCTGGAGGTGGGGTTCGAAGGCGAGAGCCTGCGCCCATTGGGCCCGGGCGGGCACACGAAAGGGTAACGTGGGTCCCCCTTCCCATGGGCTCACCACCGGTGGGAGGGGCCATAAGGGTCAGGTGCAGTGTGAGCTGGGCAGTTGTCGAAGGCGGGGACCTTGGCGATCCGATCGCCGGCTGCAGAATCTGCCTCTATGGACGTGGAATGCCACCTCTCTGGCAGGAAAGGAGCACGAGCTGGTGTGTGCGGTCGAGACGTTCCGAGATATAGTCGGGCTCGCCTCCACACAAGGCTTGGGCTCTGGTAGCAGTCCTCTTGAGAGGGGTTGGACTCTCTTCTACTCTGCAGTTGCCCAAGGTGAGAGGCGCCGAGGTTCAGTTAAGAGTCTTTAGAGAAGTGTACTAAGAATGGTGCGCTTGTATTCGGCATGTCAAGTCTGCACTAAGTTGCTCCTTTAATGTGGCTTCAACTACACTCATATTTAAGTTATTAGTTCATGTTGATGACATAATTCTGAAACTTGCGTGGCATATATTACCAAGTAATGAGTTCGGTTAAACTGATGCTTGTTTATATTGTGGATAAGTGATATTCCTGGCACTTGTCAGCTGCTGAAAGTAATTAAAAAGTGTTTTCTAACTTAGTTACTTTTGAAATCAAGTAATCAGCATAGTAACTAAGTTACTTTTTAAAACTCGGGCGTGGGAGGAGTTCAGCGAGGCCACGGAGAACGCCCTTCGGACGGCTTTGAGGAAATTCTGGTCCACCATCCTGTGTCACAGGAGGGGGAAGCAGTGAACCATCAACACTCTGCAGAGTGATAATGAGATGCTGCTGACCTTGACTCGGGACATTGTGCGTTGGTGGGGCAAATACTTCAAAGACCTCCTCAATTCCACCAACACGCCTGCCCATGAGGAAGCAGAGTCTGGGGTCTCTCCTATCTCTGGGGTTGAGGTCACCGAGATGGTGAAAAAGCTCCTCGGTGGCAAGTCCCCAAGGGTGGATGAGATTCACCCGGAGTTCCTAAAAGCTCTGGATGTTATGGGGCTGTCCTGGTTAACATGCCTCTGCAACATCGCATGGACATTGAGGACAGTGTCTCTGGATTGGCATACTGGGGGGGGGGGGTCCATTTTTAAAAAGGGGGCCCGGAGGGTGTGTTCCAATTGAGATCCTGCCCCCACTTGGAGGAGTTCAAGTATCTTGGGGTCTTGTTCACAAGTGAGGGAAGAATGGAACGTGAGATCGACAGGCGGATCGGTGCAGCGTCTGCAGCGATGCGGACTTTGTATCTCAATTTACCGGTCGATCTACGTTCGTACCCTCACCTATGGTCACGAGCTGCGGGTCGTGACCGAAAGAACAAGATCCCGGATACAAACGGCCGAAATGAGTTTCCTCCCTTAGAGATAGGGTGAGAAGCTCGGTCATCTGGGAGGAGCTCAGAGTAGAGCCGCTGCTCCTCCACATGGAGAGTAGCCAGATGAGTTGGCTGGGAGATCTGATTCGGATGCGTCCTGGTGAGGTGTTCCGGGCACCGCCCACTGGGAAGAGAGCGCCTCGGGATCCCCCTCGGAAGAGCTGGATGAAGTGGCTGGGGAGAGGGAAGTCTAGGCGTCCCTGCTAATGCTACTGCCCCCGCTACCCGAACTCGGATAAGCGGAAGAAAATGGATGGATGAATAACTTGGTGTGTGCGGTACATTGAACTCTGTCTAACAGGTGGTGTCAGTCAAAACAAATTTATGTGTGTTAGGAACACCAAACAATAGCGTCGGCCATGAGTTTGACACATGGTTTGACAAACTTACGCGATGACGTGAGATATCAAACTGATGTTTTGCTCAATTGGCTTTTTTTCTCCCCCTTCTGCAGGCTGTCAACGGTGGAATCGGTTGCCGATTTTGCAGTTGTTTATTGTATCGATGTTACCATGACGATGAGACTTATTGAGCTCCGAATTGAACAAGTGTTGATAGCTTCATAGAACAATCAAGAAGTCTTTACACTAGCATGTGTTTCCATCACTGCAGCACTGCTTAGCTTTTGGATTCAACAGGGCGTCCGTATTCATTCAGGGCTTCGGTCCTCAGAACTGTGAGGCTCTGAGCTCACCAGGGTCACCGTGCCGCCTTTGAACAATATTGTCATTTTTTGTGCTTGTATTTTCTTACAATTGTGATGGTTTATATAATTTGGTTGGATTTAAAATACAATACATTAAGTGTGCCGGTGCATGTTTATTAGTTCTGTAATTGGAATTTTTGTTTCGGGGGACACACCAGCTTATTATTGAAATATTATTCAGCTGATCTGTCGCTATTAGCTTTCACCTTAATGTCTATTAAATCACACTTGCGTCCACGCATAGCATACAGAACGGAATGTCCACGGGTGAGACCGCAGGCCTAAGCGTGCATTGTGTTCGAATCGCTGGATCGCTGATCAATCAGAGGATTACATCTGTATGTACGTGCGGTGCAGATGTAAGTGAATGTGTCGCCCCATGATGGATGACCAGGGGAATGTGCTGCATCCCTGAAGTCTTACACAAGCGGCCCAATCCCCCCTCCGTCCGAGCCTGCCCCAGCTACCTCATCTGTCAGGGAAAAGCCATTTTCTGTGCGCTGGTGCATGATGCTTGAGGTTATTCCATTTCTTTATTACAAACCTGGCCCACCAGAATACTGTACAACCAATCAAATTGACAAAGCATCCCTGATACAGTTAGAACACCTGTATTAAAGGCGCGGTTCACTCGAAACCCTATTCAAGATGAATTAACTTAATGCCACGTCTCGCTGTCATCCCAGCATGAATACAAACATGAGCAGGAACCAATATTTATATATCAAGGTGCGTGTTAGATCTGTGATGCGAGGTTAACGTGAGAGTGGTCGTAGCTGGAGACCGAGCTGTGCTCAGGGAAGCCAGACAGGGAGACAAAGACAAGGCCCACCGTCATCATTAATCTTAGTCATTGAGCGAGGCCGGCCCAATCTGCATGACCAGACCAGTGACAAATGCCACTATTGGACTGGGGCGTCGCATCTCCCCAGCTTCGTTTCCCGTTAACGTCAGATCCATCACGGCCGGCCCCGTCCTGCCATGTCGGAGGAGATGAGACTGGTCGTGGGTAAGAATTAATTGGATGGACAAGAGCAAGTGGATAGCATGGAGGCATTGGTCTGGCCAGCGGAACGCTCACAATTGTAGATAGCTGTACAAAGCTCAACTGAAACCGGGACCTTTGCAATTGTCTCATTTTGTTTGTGTTGGAAATGAAAATGTATTTCATGGTGCAAAACATTACCCAAGCGCTGCTATTCGGATTTATTAAGGAGGCCATGAAGTGAGATGATCTCCGTCTTTAATGACCATTTTGAACGGAGACACACCTTTCTGTTTTGACCCACTTGTGGGGAGAAGTTCGAACTGCCCACAATAACACGAGACTGCCCTCTAGTGACAGATGCCAGTTACACGAGTCGACGTTTGGAAGATCTGGTTATCGCAGTTTTCTTAATTCGCTTCATCACTGTTGTTCCAGCTCAGGGCAGCATTCTTTTAGCTGGATAATATGAAGTATATATTTAGCAGTGTCAGTTGTGCGCTACTTAAAACTCTTTTTGTAGAGCACTTCAAAAACAACCACTGCCGAAACAGTGCTGTATATACATACAAATTGGAAGTACATATTTATACATTTAGATATTATAAAAAACACAAACTAAATGAGTTAAATATTGGAAAAAAATATACGAATAAATAGGAATACAAATGCAACATAAGAGGCTTAAAGGGCAGTTGTGGCATTCAAGAAAAACCTTGATGCGAGTGTTTTATTTGTAAAGCGCACGGTCACAGGACCCTTGGTCTGTTTCGGGATTGCACTATGGAATTGTGGGTAAGTAGAGGGGACACGGATAATGGAAGCAGGAGTTCATGGTACATGGTCAGAGTCATTGACAGTATTCAGGATTGTTTTTATTGACAGTAAACCCTCATTTGTTGTTTTGTTCCAGAAAACCCAATACCGCAAGAATTATTTATTACATTAGTTGGCCGACTGGTTAGATCATCTGCCTCACAGTTCTGAGGACCGGGGTTCAATCCCCGTGGCTTTTCTCCGGGCACTCCGGTTTCCTCCCACATCCCAAAAACACGCATTAATTGGAGACTCTAAAATTGCCCGTGGATGTGACTGTGAGTGCGGATGGTTGTTTGTTTGCGTGTGCCCTGCGATTGGCCGGCAACCGGTTCAGGGCGTACCCCGCCTCCTGCCCGATGAGAGCTGGGATAGGCTCCAGCACGCCCGCGACCCTCGTGAGGAGAAGCGGTTCAGAAAATGGATGGATGGATGGATGGATGGATGGATGTCTAGTTTCCTATATCCAATCCAGTGCCAACATGATACTTTATTGAGGTGCGTGTGTTTTATTTGTCCACTTGAGGTCGCCATCCGCACACTCTACATAAGCACAAGCCTGCGCTCTGCTTCAGCGACGTCAACCACAGCCCATGTGGACCTGGTGCGAACAGGCCATTTCCTGCCCTAAGCGTTGGCATCGTTGCAGTCCTGGCAATGTCGTCAGCGACAAGCATGACGGGAACATAGAATTTGTTCTGGTGATGTTTTTAACCGGAGTTGTAGAAAATCTAGCTCAACGTTGCTCTTGCATTTATTCAAAATTGTGACGTGTGTGCATGAGCTATTTATCAGGCTAAAGTAAGGACCTAATTAGTTGTTGTTGTTTTTTCTATCGACTTCAAACAATTTTCTGGTGCTTTTATGAAAATAAATTTTATTCTAGGAGTCTTGGGATGAAAAACCCCTGCAATTCACCGCAAATATCTCACTGCGTGAGCTCGCCTAATTTTGTCGCTCACAGGACATCAAATCCTAATTTCGTAGAGTTTTGTTCGAGAGTTTTGTTATTCCGCCGTGCTAGACTAAAAAGTGTTGCACGTTTTCACGGAGTGGGCTCACCATAAACCATCGATTTTGCGCGCAGGCTTTTCAACTTAAAACCATATCCGTATCTGTATCCAATCTTCTTCTTCACCTCACAGCTCCTTCGGTATATAAATCCCTCCAGGTAATTTTGAACGTCTGTTGACACGGAGTCTCAACCTTTTAGAGTTGGCCAAATATTTAAGATCCGCACGCCGGCTGAATCCAAGGCTTTCCAACCTGTTCCAGTATCCCACCAGGGACTTTAACCCAAGGCGTGAATGCGTTTTTCAAACATGGTGTCATATTGTCCATATATTTTCATTTGGTGAACACACAAATACATGACTTCATGGACAGAGCTTAGTCAGTTTTGAAATACTGCCTTTTGAGGTGTTTGGTATTTGTAACTGTGTTTGCGTGGAAAAAGCAAACAAACAAAAAAGGACTGCACATTGTTTGTGAACATACAAACACAACCAAATAGCCAGGCTTCATTTCCTTGTCTTGCACTATGGCAAACCTGGCATTTTCCCACAAGGTGGAAGAGCTCCTGCCTGGGAAGGTTATTGTTTTCCCCCCGCAACTGACTGGATTGGACCATCAGAATGTCCCTGCCGGCCAGCCTCACGCCAGTGTTCGTCTCCTCTGGCCCGGAAGCACTTCAATTCTTCGTCTTTTCCTTTGGGCTTGTCCCTTTCTCCTGCATCCTCCTCTCGAACGCCAAGTGCCCTCATGTCTTCCCTCACGACGTCCATCGACCTTCTCTTTGGTCTTCCTCTCGCTCTCTTCCCTGGCAGCTCCATCCTCGTCACCCTTCTACCAATATACTCACTCTCTCTCCTCTGGACGCGTCCAAACCATCGACGTCCGCTCTCTCTGACTTTGTCTCCAAAGCATCGAACCTCGGCCGTCCCTCCGATGAGCTCATTTCTAATTTTATCCAACCCGGTCACTCCGAGCGCGAACCTCAACATCTTCATTTCCGCCACCTCCGGCTCTGCTCCCTGTTGTCTGTTCGGTGCCACTGTCTCTAATCCGTCCATCATCATCTAACCTCTTTCCTTGTATGATTTCCTGTACTTTGAGGTTCCTCCACCAAGTCTCCTTCTCTCCTTTCCTACCAGAAGATACACCAAGTACTCTCCTGCCTGTTTCTTTGATCACCTTGGCGGTAGCGGTCCAGTCTTCTGGAAGCTCCTCCAGTCCACCAAGAGCCTGGCTCACCTCTTCCCGAAAAGCCGCACAACACTCTTCCTTTCTCGGGTGCTGCTCTGCCTTTGTCTTCCTCATCTTCCTCCCCACCACCAGAGTCCTCTTACACACCACCACCCTATGCTGTCTCGCCACACTCTCCCCTACCGCTACCTTACAGTCGGTAACCTCCTTCAGATGACATCGTCTGCGCCGGTGGCAGACGTCGCTAACCCGGACCACGAACGACCCGGTACGGAATTCTTTGGACGAACGCTCAGATTTGTTTGGCAAAGTTTTAAGCCGGACGCCCTTCCTGACGCAACCCTCTGCATTTATCCGGGCTTGGGACCGGCCTACGGTTTGCACTGGCTTGTGCCCCCCGTAGGGTTGCATTAAGGAAGAAGGAGGAAGCACTTGAATGAGTTTGTGAAAAAGAACTGAACGATTCGGTGAACGTATCTTTTGAGCAAATATTTTTAAAGAACTGATTCGAACACTCACTGGAATGAAATAATCCAGTGGGTACCTTCCGTACTCTGGTAAATTTGATGGGAGCTCATTTGTTTCTCTCCGTCTTCCTCTTTTCCAGCATCCTGTTGTTGCATTTTCAAGGATACGAGTGTATGAATGACACTTTCAAAAAATCAAAAAATCAAAACGGCCTGGGGAAGATGCCCGAAACCCCGGTGGGTCGAAGACGCCACCTACCCCGCAATGTCAATTTGATCCGTACAAAATTGGTATTTAGTTATAATATAACAAAAACAAATGCTACATAACACATACTGAACAATTTTTTTGAACAACTGTTTGATTATTGCCAATTTCAAATTAAAAGGTGTGTGAGTCTGACAAATCACAATTGCCAACACACACACACACACACACACACTCACGTGTCCAGTCCACAGGCTATAGTTTGTAAAGAATGCTAGCTACTAGCGCTACATCTAATATAAACTGGTGAAAATAAATTCTTACCGGTGTTTAGCTAATAGATTATGTTTGATGAAACAAAACAGTAGCCAGGCTCGATATTGAAAATCGTCGGTGGGGAGGGGTCTTACCCCAAAAGCCCTACTTTGACACTTTCACATATTGGGCACACATATTATGTATACAATATACATATATATTGGGCAAAAAAAAGCATTTGGTATTTTCTGATCCAAATAGTGGATATCCCTTTACAAGACTTGCATGCTAATATAAAATAAGTTTGTGTATTCGTGTGCTTTAAAAAGAAACAGAGGCTTATTTTGTCGTGTCAAAATAAGATATCGATTTACCTCAAAACCAATTGTTCAGGTTCCCAGCCACCAGTAAGTCAAACCATTAATGATTAAAATTGGCTTCATCGAGTCGTCAGGAATTTGCTTTTCCTATTATTTCTTCATCATGAAAACCATTTCCATGGTAGAATTCTGCCCAACTATGTTATTTATTAATTTATATATACAATCGTTTATTTCTAAATGTATTTGTTTTAAATACATTTCTTTCACGCTTGGCTGAACGAAACCAAGACATCGGTGGTATTGAATTTTTCATCTCCCAGCCTTCATACTGTGGTGTGATACTTGTTTCCAGTCACAAGAGGGAGCTATTTCATTCCACTGAGATGGACACATTTCCCTATGGACTCTAAGGGTCACACATAGAATACCTATGAATGAAAGCTACTATCTCTGTATTGGGTTATGGTTTAAACCAGTGATTCTCAATCATTTTTTCAATTCTAACTATATATAAATTATAAAATTCTACGTAATTCGACGTAAAAAGTGTTTATTTGCAAGAAGTAATGTATCTTTGTTCATCTATTTATGCCGGTGAGCCATAGTGCCAGACAGGACATATAAATGCTCTTCTATTAGATGGCGGGAAGCACATACAGCGAGTAATGAATCCGCTTTTTGTGACATTTTTGTTTGTTGGTGTGCCGTGAGCAGTGTCGCCACAGTTACAACATGAACCAATAACTGAAATATTAGTGTAGTCGAAGCCACGTGAAATGAGCAACTTCCTGCAGACTTGACGTGACAACACAGTACGGTGAGTACCTAAACGTAAACAAGCGCACCATTCTCAGTACACTTCTCTAAAGACTCTTAACTGATTGATGGATAGATGCCGATGGTGGTCCAGGAAGGCAATTTCGTGTGCGTGTGCGCAAACGCGAAAGTGAGTGGCGGTTTGATATTGGGGGCATACGAACAAACACACACACACGCCATTGCTCCCACCATCGTAATTTGATGCGAAGAGCAAGAAAATATTAATTAATTTCTTTATGGTTATGTTTTGTTTCATGATAATGCCTTTCTGAAATGCTTAACTGTTTAATTTGAGTCCTATCCATGCATCTTCTGTACCGCTTTATCCTCACTAGGGTCGCGGACGTGCTGGAGCCTATCCCGGCCATCTTCGGGCGAGAGGCAGGGTACACCCTGAATTGGTCGCCAGCCGATCCTATTAAAATAAAATGTGTTACGCCTGGCCCTTCATGCTTTCTTTTAAGAATTGTACCCATCTGACAAATTCTGCCTGGGTAATCAAACATATGAGCACCACTGTGTGTTTTCTAGTTTACTAAATAAAAGTAGGGCTGTGAATTTCAAAATAAGAGCAAGTTAATAAAAAAAAAAAGCACTACATAAATAAATAAAGTGCTTAACTTCAGACTAATTATTGGAAAAAGATAATACTTGCTGTTTTGATCATATGGGTAGAAGCAAAATCATGCATCGTAAAAATGCATTACACATAGGTAGAAGGGTTTTCCAGAATTTTGAGGTCAACTTTGGCGGTGCGTATTATACATGGGTGCGCATTATACACCAGAAATTACGGTACTTACTTGACGTCAGCCGTGCAGCGCGTTAAACCAGCTCAAAGTTTCGACGACAATGAATTATTATTAGTATTGTAAGTCCCCCGGCACGGTGGGAGACTGGTTAGCACTTCTGCCTCACAGTTCTGGGGACCGGGATTCAAATCCCGGCCACGCCTGTGTGTGTGGAACTTGCATGTTCTCCCCGTGCCTGGGTGGGTTTTCTCCGGGCACTCCGGTTTTCTCCCACATCCCAAGAAACATGCGTGGTAGGTTGATTCAAGACTCTAAATTGCCCGTAGGTGTGAATGTGAGTGCGAATGGTTGTTTCTTTCTATGTGCCCTGTGATTGGCTGGCGACTGTTTCAGGGTGTACCCCGCCTCCCGCCCGAAGATAACTGGGATGGGCTCCAGCAGCCCGCGACCCTCGTGAGGATAGGCGGGAAAGAAAATGGATGGATGGATGGATTGCAAGTCCTTCAGTGAGACAGTCCTTACTTCCATGACCGATTTATGACCGCGCACTTCGGTATGACCCACAATGCATTGCACACTTAACATGCGAGTAAAACTGTATTCTTCATGTGGAAATAAAAAAGTAACAACAATCAAATCCACTTTTTTACAAAGGAAAATAACAAAAATAGCGTGGCGATAGTGAAATCGTACATTTCTTTGCACTTTTACGGTACTGCACCGTCACAGCGTAGAATCAACAATCACCTCCCAATCCCTTTCTTCCCCTTATTTAAAAATCAGCAGTCTATGTCAACGGTGAAATATTGTTGAATGGCTGGACTGCGAGTTTTCGAGTCACCAACCACCAATAAGTACTTGCTGAGGAACACTGATGATTGCTGCTTAGAAAAAGTAACTGTAGTCTGATTACTATCATGGGGAAAGTAACGCGTTACTTTGCTCGTTTAGTCAAAATGGCGGAATTTGAGGGTAATGCGTGATGCGATCATCACTGGCCGTGAGATTTTTCACTTGTAAAATAAGTGCCTCTGGTCCGTGAAGGTTGGAAATCACTGGTTTAAACTGTCTTTTGGTCATCCAACGAATGATTTTAACACTTGCTTGTGCACACAGCTGTTAAAAACAATAGTAAAAGGTCACTACGCTAGCATCTGGAGAAGATACTTGAGCATCATGCTGGCAAAGGGAGCGCCTGAGGAACTCCTCCATGCCTGACTCCAGAGGGGGTGCCTCCCAGTGACCCACCTCCAGGCAAGGAAAAACACATTTCCAATGTTTTGTGTTTGTCATATAGAGGGTTCAGAGATGTGCATTGTGCGGTCCCTCGCCTAGGACCTGTTTCCCCTGGGTGACTCTACCAGGGGCATTAAAGCCCTCCAACAAATTAGCTCCTAGGATAACTGAGACGCAAACATTTGAGTGTGTGACTCTAAAACATCTGCCCTTGAGATTCCTTCTTTAGTACTCGAAGGGTTGAGCTATGAAAGTCTAGGTCAGCCTGCTCCCCCACTCACCACAACTGCATATTTTATAGGTCAGATGGCGATTACAGGGTAATTTAATCTGTGACATCGCTCTGGCTGCATGTAGACATAAAACATAATCCCATGAGCACCTCCCTGACCTGTGGGAGTCTTTCTCTGATTGGGTTAAACATCTGTAGCCAGATACGCTTCACTTACTGATGTTGCGTAAGGAAATAAACACCACAGTGGTAGGAAGTCCTCAAGCTGTACATTGTCGAAACCAACCTTGCCTGCATCCTGGCATGCAAAACGTTTTGTCGAATGAAAAGAGAGTATTGTAAAACATGTGAGACTCATTATTTCTGCATACACCGTAGCATATAGGACTGAATAATGGTACAGAGGGAGATATATTCTTGTGCCATGAAAACAATAAGAAATCGAGTCATATACACTTCTAAAATGGTCTGTATTGTTTCCATTTGTTGTTCACTGTGTCCTGATTGGCCACCTTTATCTACTTCTTCCCAGGAACCCCAATTTGTTTGTATACCTCGCTAAAATAGAATGTCCGGTTGATTAGACATGGAATTACATTAATATACGTACAGTATCTGTTGTAATTTACGGATATTGCAACAGAATACATTGCGTGTTGTGATAGTACAGACTAACGGCTCACCTGAAAATGTCCCACAGAATACCTGACCATTTGTAAAACAAAACTATGGCAGAAAACTAGGAAAAGAATACAGAAGGTTAACACCTAATATTGTAAAACTAGCCCGGCAAAAAAGGGATAAATGAGACGTTTCCACACTGCGACAAGCTTCAAACATCAAGTGATATTTTTGTTTGGTCTGAGGCTCGTAAATTGAATAGTTCCACCATTTAGGTGTTTGAAAATCGGGGTTCTACCGTTCTGGAAAAAGCAGCATAAAAAATACTGAACCAAAAGTATAATCACCGAACACTTGAGGCACATGGATTGTGTCTCACCACCGCAGACATAGGCAACAGGACACGTGACAAAGGACAATGGCCCGACTGACCGACTAAGTGGAAATCAGGGCACACAAGAAAATGAGGCACACCTCGACAAAACACGAATGGATGGAGACAGCTGATTGGCTGATGCAGGGGGAGGGGCAAAACTGACAATACCAGGTGGAGGTATGCATAACAAGCAGACAGGGATGCATTAAGGGACACAGATCATCCAAAACATCTGCTCAACACAAAATCCGCAACAGGAAATTATTTTCTAAAAATGGTTCCAATTTTATTGGAACCATTTTTAGGATATATATATATATATATATATATATATATATATGTATATATATATATACAATGTACAATGTATACAATATATATATATATACAATGTATACAATATATATACAATGAACAATTGACCAAAAGGTATTATCAAAGAAGGTTCAAAGTAACCTTTAAGTAAGCCAAGGTAAATTGCCCATACATGGTGTACATTCGGCTATTTATAATGTCATAGGTCATTAATAAAGAGAAAATCACAATGCAGTTCTATACATGGTCTTTATTAGACATGCAAACGTTCCCCCGACCCAAAATCTAAGATGCCTGTAGGCATGCCCAACAAGGTTACCTGACCAAAGTCAGGTCACGTGGGACATTCCTTTATAGCTATTCCTTCTCTTTCGTACTTTTCTGTGTCGCGGTTGACTCGTCTAACTTCTGTGCAGGCATCGTGGATTTAGTTCTTCCTCGGTGTTGGTGTGATTGTGAGCGTAAACGCTTGTCTGTCTCTATCTGACACCGGCAATTAACTGGCAATTTGTCCGAGGTGTAGTTAAACTTAAAAAGATATTCAGATACTTTTTGTGGGAAAGGCCCCTAAATCCCTAAATTGGACGAGACAATTGCAAATCGTTTCATTGCAATAATCATTGAGCTGTTCCCCCCATAAATACACTTTGATGCAGCAAATAAGAACACCTTTCTCACTACACTTGAAATAAAGTAAACTCTTTTTTTTGGGGGGGGGGGGGGGGGGGGATGCATAGTTTGGTAACACTGCTGGTGCGACAAGCTGTGTCTCCATAACACATACTAAATATTGTAGCAAAAGGATACTATGTCAGGTAGGTCTGCTGCCTCGACTCCATGAGCCCCGCCCCTTTCCCTTCGCGATGCGTATTTGTGTCCAGGTTTGGAGATTAGGTGCGTTGGAGCAGGGACATCATCATCTTCGGTTGCAGTCTAAAGCTAGTCCCGAACTGCACAAGGCTGCCAGATTCCTTCGTATCCAGCTCATATTCATATTCATGTATTCTTGCCTTCATCTGACCCTGTATTTATATTTCTCTCAGAGTTCCTGCACGGGCATCCTTTGCCTGGACTCCTGCTTTGTTTGCCTTGCCTCATACCTGCCAGAACCCTACACCTGTAGACCTCATCTCGCAACGCTGTCCAGGTTTGTCTCCCCTAGCCCGTTCCTCAACGGACTCAGTAGAGATTCATCATGTAAATCTGCAAAGCTTTGTCCCATGTCTGCTCTTGGGTCCTCCCAGTGGCGGCTCGAGACCAATTTTACTGAGGAAGTCTGGCTGGCGCCAAGGGTACTGTTCGAGGGGCACGTTCATCCCACTTCTAGATAACGTCAGTTAACCTTATCACAACACAGAACCAAGCAAGCCCGCTACAGTAGTCTATGATAATAATTAATTGTCGACTGGGTTGTTGAAATCTCGAGTATTCCTCTCCATTGCTTATTGTCTATAATTCAAAATGAAGAGAACAAGGGCAATATGTCATATTCCTGCACCATAAAGACAAATAACCGGAGGCAGACTTTAAGAAAGAGCCAGATGATGGTGTTGAGAAGAGAAGCAAGTTGAGTGCCAAAGAAAGAAAGCCAGAGGACTTGGGAGGCACTTTTTTTTTTTTTTTTTTTTAGAGAGAACACAGAGCAGTAAAGAGAGAGAGATGAAGATTCTGAAAGGGAGAAGGTTGAGAGTGAGACGGTAGGCAGTTGAGGGGGGGAAGTAGAGTAGTAAATGCAGACAGATAATACAACAATACTCGTAGGCATACAGTATGCAGTATTATTTATCCTTTCCGAATAATGACTCATATTACTGTGGCTTACTGAGCAATTGTGACCGTCTCCATCATGGATATCCATATAGTGGGTACGGAAAGTTTTCAGACCCCCTTAAATTTTTCACTCTTTTTTTTTTTTTTTTTTTAGATTGCAGCCATTTGCTAAAATAATTTAAGTTCTTTTTTCCACATTAATGTACAGACAGCACAGCCATATCGACAGAAAAAATACGGAATTGTTGAAATTTTTGCAGGTTTATTAAAAACGAAAAACTGAAATATCACACAGCCATAACTATTCAGACCCTTTGCTCAGTCTTTAGTAGAAGCCCTCTCTTGAGCCAATACAGCCGTGAGTCTTCTTGGGAATGATGCAACACGTTTTTCACACCGGGATTTGGGGGTCCTCTGCCATTCCTCCTTGCAGATCCTCTCCAGTTCTGTTTGGTTGGATGGTGAACGTTGGTGGGCAGCCATTTTCAGGTCTTTCCAGAGCTGCTCAATGGGGTTGAAGTCAGGGCTCTGGCTGGGCCATTCAACAACAGTCACGGAGTTGTTCTGAAGCCACTCCTTTGGTCTTTTGCTGTGTGCTTAGGGTCATTGTCTTTTTCGAAGATGAACCTTCGGCCCAGTCTGAGGTTCTGAGCATTCTGGAGAAGGTTTTTGTCCAGGATATCCCTGTACTTGGCCGCATTAATCTTTTCTTCGATTGCAACCATTCTCCTTGTCCCTGCAGCTGGAAAACACCCCCACACCATGATGCTGCCACCACCATGTTTTACTATTGGGACTGAATTGGACAGGTGATGAGCAGTGCCTGCTTTTCTCCACACATACCGCTTAGAATTAAGGCCAACAATTTCTATCTTGGTCTCATCAGACCAGAGAATGTTATTTCTCACCATCTTGGAGTCATTCATGTGTTTTTTAGCAAACTCTGCGGGCTTTCCTGTGTCTTGCACTGAGGAGAGGCTTCTGTCGGCCCACTCTGCCATAAAGCCAACCAGTGATGGTTGACTTTCTCGAACTTTCTCCCATCTCTGTACTGTATCTCTGGAGCTCAGCCACAGTGACCTTTGGGTTCTTCTTTGCCTCTCTCACCAAGGCTCTTCTCCCCCGATTGCTCGGTTTGGCCAGACGACCAGCTCTAGGAAGGGTTCTTGTCGTCCCAAACGTCTTCCATGTAAGTAGTGGAGGCTAGACTCAGGACAGAAATTAGTATTTGTGAGCAACAATATGGTTTCATGTTGAGGAAGAGACATACTTTGGCACTGCATGCCAAAGTATGTCAGAATAGTACAGGTATGTATGAGGGTGGCAGAACAGTGGTGAGGTGTGCTGTAGTGCGACAAAGGAGTGTAAATTGAAGGTGGGACTACATCAGGGATCAGCCCTGAGCCCCTTCTTGTTTGCAGTGGTGATGGGTAGGCTGACAGATGAGGTTACACTGGAATCCTCATGGACCATGATGTTCGCAGATGACATTGTGATGTGAAAGCAAGGGAGCAGGAGGAGGAACATTTAGAAAGGTGGAGAAATGAGAGGAATGGAAATTAGCTGAAGTAAGACAGAACATATGTGCATGAATACGAGTAGGTGAGAAGGAAGAGTGAGGCTATAGGGAGAAGAGATAGCGAGGGTGGAGGACTTTAAATACTTCGGGTCAACAAACCAGAGCAATGGTGTGTGGTAAGGAGGTGAGGAAATTGGTCAAACCAGGTTGGAACGGGTGGGGGAAAGTGTCAGGTGTGCTATGTGACAGGAGCGTCTGCTAGGATAAAGGCCAAAGTTTATAAAACAGTGGTGAGGCCAGCGAAGGCGCAGATACAGTAGTAAGCTTCTGCTCGACATCAGCAGAACTAATTTTACGGAGTTAAACTCTACTCTCACTGAGGAGCTACCGAACTCCGGTCTGCTATCGGTGCCTACAACAGCTGCAATCCCCGCTCCTGCGTCGAGCCCAGAGTGGAGGCGCCATGAACGGCGAAGGAGGAACCAGAAATGGGGCAAGCGCGAGGTATCCGAACTAGGCTAGCGGCTAAACCACACAAGCCGGCTATTCTCTCCATCGTTTTAGCCAACGTACGCTCTCTGGACAACAAACTGGGTTACATTCGACTGCTCCACTCTACCCGTAAGACTGTGGGAGAGTGCTGTGTTTTTGTGTTTGTGGAAACATGGCTTAACAGCACCTTTGCGGACAGCGCCGTTCAGCTCGACTGGTTAGTATGCTACCGAGCGGACAGAACTCTCGCGTGGTAGCCTCTTCAGTCTGCTTCCTTCAGGGAGGAGACTGCGGAGTCTGTGAGGCAGGACTAGTCGAATCAAACTTATTCATCAAGCTGTCAGGAATCTGAACTCTCTGCCCGCTCTGCCACCTCTACCTCTTCTGTCCTCTGTTCACCTGAATTCTGAACTCTGACGCCCCACAAACATGCACATGCACACACACACTCACACACACACAAACCTACACATACACACACGCACACATCAGACTCAGGGTCGCACCAGCCACATTCGCAGCATTGGGGTTTTATCATCTAATTTCTATGTCTTATTTGCCTTGGTTCTCTGACCTTGACTATGTTGCACACGTCACCTGAGCTTTGATATTTGCACATTCAATTAATACTTTTTATACTGTATATACCATAGTTTTATATCGCTTTTTATATTGACTTTATTATTTGTACTGTCCTTTGCAGCACCGCGGGCCCTTGACTACTGTAAATTCAAACCTCTGTATGTGTTACGCATATTGAAGAATTGACACTCAAAGCACCTTGAACCTTGAATCACATTGATACAAACATTACTGGAGATCTTGGAGAAATAACACTATTAAATACTTTGAGTTACACCTTGTCATCCATGGGCTCAATAATAACACCCTCCTTTATACATGTGTTATGTAATACTCAGAATGTGATTGTTGTTTGTTTTTGTATGTTTGTTTTCGCTTATATTCAATATATAAATTATTTTGCTCACCTTGACCCTGAAGTCTAACAAAACTAGCAGGAAATACGGTGTGCATATTTCCTGATTCAGTTGCTTTCCACAATACAGTAATAATGCTGGGCTTGACGCTGCTACACAGAGACAACAGGTGGTCTTCATGCGTTCTATATTTAGAGACCGTGGAGAAACTTAAAAAGATTAGTGTCTCTGAAACCAAGTATAGTTTTCCTCAGCCTCATCCACGAACAAATGGCTAAATATAGACAGCCTGCCTCTCTTGTGTGTCTAATACTCCTGTTTGCTGTCTTCACCAAATAAGGTAATATTATGACTGTATTGTGAATTTTGCCTCGCTTGTCTGAGTGCTATCTGTTGGCTTCAATAATGCATTATGAAAGTAATCTGTCTGGATTTTAGTGGTGTTTGTTGATACACAGCTGACCCTATATAAGGTGAAATGTAATTACTATTCTTATGATATTAATTACAGTATTATTTGTCTATTTAATATAACAAACACTGCATAGTTTAGATTAAAATGAAAACTAATACCAGAAGCCTGAAATAAGATACCCATAAGTGGTGTGTAAATTATATTGTGTCCATCCATCCATCTCTCCATTCATTGTCTTCCCCTTATCCGAGGTCGGGCCACGAGGGCAGTACCCTTAGCAGGGTTGTCCAGACTTCCCTCTCCCCAGCCACTTAATCCAGCTCTTCTGGAGGGATCCCGAGGCGTTCCCAGGCCAGCCGGGAGACATAGTCTCTCCAGCGTGTCCTGGGTCGTCCCCGGGGTGTCCCCACCGGAAACGAGTCCGACTTACTGCCAGCAATACGGAGCAAACTCTGACACTGGTCGTACAGGGATCGAACATACCCGTGTCAAGGGGATCAGTACCCCATACTCCTGAAGCACCCCCCACAAGACTCCACGAGGGACACGGTCGAACACCTTCTCCAAGTTCACAAAAAACATGGAGACCGGTTGGGCGAACTCCCATGCACCCTCACGGACCATGCCGAGGGCTGGTCCACCGCCAGGACGGAAACCACACTGCTCCTCCTGAATCTGAGATTCGACTTCCCGACGGACCCTCCTCTCCAGCACCCCTGAATAGACCTTACCAGGGAGGCTGAGAAGTGTGATACCCCTGTAGTTGGAATACACCCTCCGGTCCCCCTTCTTAAAAACGGGGACCACCACCCCAGTCTGCCAATACAGAGAATCGATGTTTACTGTCACGTGACTATATTCTGGTACTGGTCGCCCCCGGTGCCATACCGGATGGTTGAAGTCTTCACATTGCAACCGCAAATACGTTGGTTTGGGTTGTGTTTTGTTTTCCTGTGTTCCATGTTTTTGTCTGTGTCTGTCTTGTGTGCTAATTTAGTTATTGTGACCACGTGTTCTCATCAACCTTCTACCTTGTCTCAACCAATCAGCTCCCTCCAGCCATCCGTGTCTTGTCCAGTTGTTCCTCGTTGCCTTGTCAATCTGTTTATATTTAGTTTTTACTTCCTGGTTTCTTTCAGTTCTTGTCGGTTCATTGTAGTATGTCGTTGTCAGGTGTCATTGTCTGTGTCTGTGCCACGTCATAGTCACCAGTTGTCACTCAATTATTTCACCAGTCATGTTTTGTTTCCAGTTTTAGATTTATTCAAGTGTTTCTTTGTTACTTTGTTTATCAGATTTTGGACTTTGTTTAGTTTGTTTTTTCCATGTTCTCCTTTTTTTGGGGGGAAATTAAATATCATTTTTTGAGACTCCTGCACACCTGCCTTGCCTCCCTGCTTCCCTGCACTTGGGTCCTCCACGTTTTTGCCTTGCCTTCCTCTCCTTCAAAAATCCTAATCATGACAGAATGACCCGAGCAAAACAGGACCCAGCGGGAAGAACACTGCGTCACCCTGCACGCCACCAGTCTGCCTCCCAGGGTCCTCAGCCTGCCAACCATACCTACCCTCCTCCAGCAAGCCCTATCGTTCCATCTTCTCTGTCCTTTTCACCTGTGTCGCCCACTTTTTTGAGTTATTCACCATGCCCTACCATTTTACCTCATGTTTTCTTTAGATTCAGATTTTTCCAATTGTGAAGATGCCCCCGATTTAGTTAACCTCCTGCCTGATTCTGACTCTAACAAGGATTTAGATTTTTCTGGTCCCTTCCTTAGTTTTTCCCGTCCTTGTCAGTTCTTGTCACGTCTCCCCTTTTCCAAGTGCTTTCCCTCGGACCTTTACTTGGGCACCTGTTTGGCTATCTATCTGGGACCTCCGCGTGGTGGCCAACGGAGGTGCCCAAGTAAAGCTCATATTTTGTCGTCCCGTATTTTTTTCCGCCTGTTCCCAAGTCACTTGGCCAGTTGCCAAACCTTGTTCCCCGCCTCCAATTAAGTCACATCCATCCAAATCTGCCCCCGAGCCACCTCGCTCCGTACCACCAATTTTTGCTTGTTCACCTTCCCGAGTTGCTGTGCACTCTGCCCCTCACATTTCCTCTGCTCCCAAACCTCCATAGCAGCAGGCTGGGGAAGCGACTGCAGCCCCCGTCCCGGCTCCCTGGCAGCTGCGCCAGGCTCCCGCTCCTACTCCTTGGCAGCTGCGCCAAGCTCCCGTTCCTGCTCCTTGGCAGCTGCGGCTGAATGGACCTGTGAAGACCCTGGTCCTTGGTGTCCTGGACGACCTCCTGAACTGCCAAGCACCTCACCTCGGCCGGCCCGGCTGGCCGAGAGAAGCCGGCAGCGTTTCTGGGTGTTATTGATAAATGGCTTTTGCTTTGCATAGTAGAGTTTCAAGTTGCACTTGCGGATGTAGCGCCGAACTGTATTTACTGACATTGGTTTTGTGAAGCGTTCCTGAGCCCATGTGGTGATATCCTTTACACATTGACGTCGGTTTTTGATGCAGTGCCGACTGCGGGGTCGAAGGTCACTGCCTGAGGGGTCGAAGGTCACGGCCTGAGTGAAGACTGGCGCGAGCCGGTCCGCGCAGACTTTGAGGTCCTTTTCAAATCTGCAGTAGAAGGTAATAAAGTAGTTGGCTAGTGTGCTATTGTTCTCAGTTTGGGGGGATCGTCGCATGTAATTAGTCAGCGATTGGAATGCATGCCAGACTAATTTAGAGTCATTAGCGCTAAACTGGGCGGCACGGTGTGGGCGACTGGTTAGAGCGTCAGCCTCACAGTTCTGAGGACCCGGTTTCAATCCCCGGCCCCGCCTGTGTGGAGTTTGCATGTTCTCCCCGTGTCTGCGTGGGTTTTCTCCGGGCACTCCGGTTTCCTCCCACATCCCAAAAACATGCATTAATTGGAGACTCTAAATTGCCCGTAGGCATGACTGTGAGTGCGAATGGTTGTTTGTTTGTTTGTATGTGCCCTGCGATTGGCTGGCAACCAGTTCAGGGTGTACCCCGCCTCCTGCCCGATGACAGCTGGGATTGGCTCCAAGCACGCCCGCGACCCGCGTGAGGAAAATGGATGGATGGATGGATAGCGCTAAACTGTTTTTCCAACTTTGCTGCATAGTTCCTCTTTGCAATGTTAATTTCTTTATTCAGCAGGTTTCTAGCGCAATTATACACGGCCCTGTCCCCGCTCTGATATGCGAATTGGAATAGGGATTGTATTTAGTTCCCAGGTTTCTTTCAGTTCATGTCGGTTCATTGTAGTATGTCGTTGTCAGGTGTCATTGTCTGTCTGTGCCATGTCATAGTCGCCAGCTGTCACTCAGTTATTTCACCAGTCATGTTTTGTTTCCAGTTTTAGGTTTATTCAAGTGTTTCTTTGTTACTTTGGTTATCAGTTGTGGGACTTTGTTTCGTTAGTTTTTTCCATGTTCCTGGTTTGCTTTTTTTAGGAAATTAAATCTAATTTTTTTGAGACTCCTGCACACCTGCCTTGGTTCCCTGCTTCCCTGCACTTGGGTCCTCCACGTTTTTGCCTTGCTTTGCTCTCCTTCCGTTCTGCAAGGCCATGCAGCTGAACAGGACAGGTTTAAAAAAAAAAAAAAAAAAAGAAAAAGGAAAGCGGCATGACGCTAATGCGATGTCATACAGCTTCCGCTTTCGAAGACGGTCGGCGTATTGGTTGGGTGAATGCAAGTAATCAGCACGAAGGCTATGGTACCGCTCACGGAGTAACTTGATCGAACCTGATTGAACTGTTGCGCAGTGTGCCGGGTTTGGCAACTGTTGACGAGTCTGCCACTGGTTTTGGGCGCACACTGTCGCAACATTGCAGTTTACAGCCAATCGAATTGCACACAAGCTTTCACACACACAGCAAATACATTTCCGGGTTTGCAAGTTCGGCTCAAGCCGTCTAAGTAGTGTGTAAAGTATCACATATTGTGTTTGACATCAATAATTAACTATATTTCAAATAGCTAATGTGCCCGTGGATGAAAAAGTAAAGCTTGTGAAACAAAATGTATGTGACCGATACATACATGCTGGGTCCAAACCTGTTTGGATTACCCCCCAACCCCTCCACCCTCGAGTTGGATTCCTGGGGCCAGCGCCCCCTCCTCCCTATCCCACTCCCACCCCCTTGCACGCCACTGGTCACATCACACTGCTGCCACTTTTTATTTGGCAGAAATTGTGGTGCATAGCCATTCTCCCTCAATGCCCAATGAAAAAAAAACCACTTGTCCACCAGGCTGTCTGGATGGCAAAACCATTATGATTTCTTTATCGCAATTGAACCACTCCATGTACATACAAATACAATTTAAATGGTAGATACAGGCAATACTTGAAGAAAGAATACGGTACCATCTCGAAGTGCACGTATGCACTGATGCGTGCAGAAGCGAGAGCGTATGAGCGTGACTTCTCAGTAGTCTCGCTCACTGTCGCACCAGAGGGCAGCGCTGGACGGATGGACACGTTGCACTCAACGAGCGCGTCCCCCTGACCTCTCCCGCCGACTGACGGACGTGCGTGTGACGCGGAGAAGTCTACTTAAACCGGAATTAACGCAGAGGGCTGCAACCCCGCGCTCGGTTACACACAGGCGTCCTTTTAGCGCGCGCTCAAGCCAAGCCTGCAGACGGCTCTCATAGGGAGAGACCGGCTCAAAGACTGCATTTCGCAGCTGTCAGGGGAAGGTTAGGGGAAGTCACATCCACAGCACTTCCACGCGTGCCGTGGGTGGAAAACGGTGTATCGGTCGGATGACTTCTTGCACTCATAGATGTTTTCCCCCTCACTTATTTTCTGAGCACAATCTGCGTCTGAGTGAGATTTTCTCCGAATGAACAGTCATGGGAGAGTGGACCATATTGGAGCGTCTCTTGGAGGCGGCAGTCCAGCAGCACTCGACTATGATCGGAAGGTAAGAGTTTCATGATGAAAGAAATCCACAATCTCCGTGTCTGAACACATGCATTGGTTGAAATGAATATATAAAATCACCAGCCGAGTGGAACTCAATTACCATTTTTTTTTTTTTTTAACACTGCATTTCACAAAAAGACAAATTGCATTGGACATGTTCGAAAAAACAAACAATACAAATAAAAATGATTGTTATGGCTTATGAATTCATTCCTCCAGTATGACTTCGGATGGATCATATGGTGGAGCGGTGGTTCAAATAAAAGTGTCAAACGAAAGTTTGCATCTTCATGTTACCTGCACTTATAATACAAGCACAAAGAAGGACAAAATGAAAAGTGATGCTATTTCAGAGGTGGACAGCACCCTTAACAGTGTCAGGATCCGATGATAAGGAGTGAGTCTCCTTTTCATCTCAGCAGAGCCCCTCCAAATAGAAATAAGTACTCTTCTATAAATAGGATTTGTTGTAAGCAATTTAATGGTTATAATAATCGACGATTATTAGTGCTGGTATTGTTGAATTTCATCCATTTGAGTTTTCCCTCAAACTTACACAAGGACTCCGAGTCTGTGTGATTTGGCGATTTATTTGCCTGGCTATAAAATCAACCTGCCATTCAAGCTGTGCAAGTCCTAACAGCATCTCAGCACTTTACAATGGATAATGCTAATAATGCCTTCATGCTTACGATGAACATAATCACTGTTTGATGAGCTGATTGAGTGTAAGCAAATTCATATGTTAGTGTAGTATAGTATAGTGCAGCATAGTAGGGTAGTGTGATGTAGTGTCGTGGGGTCATTTTCATATAATTTGATCAGTCATGGTAAAGACACTTGTAAAAAACGATTTTTATTTTGCGCACTTTATTTACGTCCCCTTTACGTCCCCCTTATACTGTATGTCCCCTGCGATTGGCTGGCGACCGGTTCGGGGTGTAGCCCGCCTCTCGCCCGAAGATAGCCGGGATAGCCTCCAGCAGCCCAGGAGGAAGCCCAGGTTGTTCGACAGTCGGCACGGCCTCATTCACTCGTATCACGTTACCCATGAAGCCATGTTGTCTCTGGTGAAAGTTTACAAAACTATCTGTTGTAAAATGCGCACTCCAGAGCGGCTGGTGGTGTTGAAGTTCTTTAAAAAGTCAATTCATCGCTTTTTTACTTCCTCATTCTTTGGGAGCTTAAAAAAACATCACTGTTCATCCAGTGAAGAGCCATTGTTAGCTTGCTAACTGCACGCTGGAGTGGCAAATGGGTAAATGTAGTCAACTACTGGCTGAAAAATGTGTGCCACTGAGGGTATGCTTAATAAACAGCTAACTTTCCCTTGTTTGTGCTAATCGGGGACGAACACTCACAAGAACTCGGAGAGTGGTGCTGACGTTTTAAACGTCGCGTGATGTTTTTGAACACGCCGCGGTGGAGCGAGCCGTTTAGCTCTTTAGCTCGGTAGCTCATTGGCTTGTGGGCTAGTGAACATAATAAAACAGTTAACTTTACCCTGTGTGTTAATTGGGGACTAACACACACAACAACTCAGAGAGAAACGCCGACTGTTTAAATGACATCACCGCGGTGGAGCGAGCTGTTTAGCTCCTCAACTTGATAGCTCGTTAGCTCGCAGGCTAGGCCGTTAGTTCACAAGCTAGCTCATTCGCTCGCAGGCTCGCGATCACAATATCCAGTTAACTTTCCCTAAAGCGTCTCTGTTGTGTGAATCTACACATGGAGCCAACACCAGCAAGAGTGTACCGGTCCGCCAGCATTCCATGAGCCCCCTGAACGCTAATGACACAGCCGTCCAACTCTGTCGGCTCGCTGGGTGATCCGCACGCTGGCTCACCGCAACAATGACTAAGGGCACTTTTGGAAATTCAATCTGACGCTCTCGCTGCTCTCCGAGAGTGCAGTGTTCAGAGAGGCAGAAGCGCGTTCCATTTTCTTATGAATTTACGAACGAGCGCGTTGGCCATTGGCAGGGGTACATCAGTGCGTCCGCCATATTGAATGTGTCAGTTCTGCCTGTAAACATCTCGTCCTGCCTGACACTGCGGCCACTCTGTCTCCTCAGTCAGAGCAGCGGGAGTGCAGTCCGGCACTCCCGGTGTGGCGCTCGGAATAACCCAACGGGACACGACAACGACGCTCCGACTTTCCGAACATTCCAGAGTGTGGAGAGCGCGCTCGAAGTGAATTTCCGGATGTACCCAATTGATCAAGTCCGGAAAGTCAATGACACGCAAGTCCTATTGTGTGTCATTGTATTTATGGAGCGATACGTCGATTCAGTAATTATCGTGACAGGCCTATTATTAAACCCATTGTATTTGTATTTGTCGACAACACCATCCGGCATCATGAAGTGCTGAGCCCTCAAGTTGGATCATTTTGAACAGCAATGAGGAATTTTAAACTGAATTCAACTTCTTAAACCCCATCATTGAGCCTGTTCGGGTATGCTGTATAAGTACAGTACATGCTCTATAATAGCACATATAATTTGACATCAATCAAATCAACATATAATGAAGGAATATTAATATGCCAATTTAATCAGGAGCATAATTCATATTTTTTTTGTAAAACCGCGAATTGTAAAATTAATGGCTTACCATAATTATTATATTATTGCATTGAGAATATCATTTTGGTTAAAGAATGTCTACATTCTGATCTCTTAATGTATTCGGAAACATGAAAAAAATGATGTGAACTTGTTAAATTGCTAATAAGCCGTGTCATAAAGCCGTGTCATAAACCTTACATTGGGTCATGGTTGAATATATTTGCTAAGCACTGCATGTATCATCATTAATGTTTTCCTAATATATATATTTTTCCACCATTGATATGAGATATTATTAGACAGATTTTTCAATCAGATTTACTGTAGATGCAATTAACCTACCATGCATGTTTTTGGAATGTCGGTGGAAACTAGAGTACCCGGAGAGAACCCACACAGAATATATGCAAACTCCTCACAGAACTGTGAGGCAGATGTGCTAACCAGTCATCCACCGCGCCGCGTGTTGCAAATCATGAAGCTTAATTTTGGACACCTCACGGTAAAGACATTTTGGCGGAAGTTTGAAAAATATCGGAAGACAGAAAAATGGGGAACTGGAGCGCTGCTGGTATCCCTGCATGCTATGGGAAAGGTCAAATGGTCATGAAAAAGAGGTTGGCAATCCATTTAACATGAGTTAGAATGTGATTGGTCACTTCTGAACACATCGCCAGGTATAAGAGGGTGAACACACTTATCTCAGTAGATTTGTTTTTCTATGGAGTGCAGGTTATAGGTCACATTAATGGTGGAAAGACATTTGAAATGATTTATCTTGGCTTCATCTTTTGATATCACGAAAACAAAATGGCATTTGACCAGGGGGTGTGGAGACTTTTATATCCACTGTAGATACAAATCCACAATTTAAAATATGAACTAGAAATGTACGGAGGGAAATGTAGACTGTGAGAAAAATATGACAATGATATACTGTATATTAAATGTCTATGTTTGTTTCCTCAGGATCCTGCTGACAGTGGTGGTGATTTTTCGTATTCTGATCGTGGCAATAGTTGGAGAGACGGTGTACAACGATGAGCAGTCCATGTTTGTGTGTAACACCTTACAGCCAGGCTGTAACCAGGCTTGTTATGACAAAGCTTTCCCCATCTCTCACATCAGGTACTGGGTGTTCCAGATCATTATGGTCTGCTGCCCCAGCCTTTGCTTTATCACCTATTCTGTCCACCAGTCTGCAAAGCAGAAGGAGCGGCGCTTCTCTACAGTTTACCTTTCCCTAGACAAGGAGCAGGACTCCATGAAGAGAGATGACAGCAAGAAGATGAAGAACACTATTGTGAATGGGGTGGTACAAAACACAGAGAACACCAGCAAGGAGGCCGAGCCTGATTGCCTTGAGGTCAAGGACATCCCCAATTCAGTCCTGCGAACTACAAAGTCCAAAATGCGAAGGCAGGAAGGTATATCGAGGTTCTACATCATCCAGGTGGTGTTCAGAAATGCATTGGAGATAGGATTTCTCGTGGGTCAATATTTCCTGTATGGATTCAATGTCCCCGCAGTGTATGAGTGCGATCGGTACCCTTGCATAAAAGATGTCGAGTGTTACGTTTCCAGGCCAACGGAGAAGACGGTGTTTTTGGTCTTCATGTTTGCAGTCAGTGGCATTTGTGTGGTGCTCAACTTGGCAGAGCTCAACCACCTAGGGTGGAGGAAGATCAAAGCTGCCGTGAGAGGAGTGCGAGCCAGAAGGAAGTCTATTTATGAAATCCGCAACAAAGACTTGACAAGGATGAGTATGCCCAACTTTGGACGCACTCAGTCCAGTGACTCTGCATATGTGTAAATATTTGTAACACAAAAAAGCTGCAGGACAGCGGTGTAGAAATTAGCGCAACTTGAATATTAAGATGCAATAAATAATAAAGAAACATACGCTACTCTTCTTAAGGTAAGAAATGGCAGTAATACTACCATGGGAGCTTGTATTTCACACAATATCTAAGCGGTGGTGGTTCTAGCCTGTTTTTAGCAGGGTGGCCAGACTGGGTTCCTGGGTTTTTACAAGGCGGCAGGATGACAATCATCAAGGGGGGGTTGCTATGTCCAGAAAGAACATTTTGACTGACAAGCCAGTCACATCCTATCCATTTTGTTCCCTAGAACCGCCACTGCATCAAGGGACCTTTGTCTCGGACTGGACTTTCCCACGAGACCGGCCGACGTAGCTCATGCACGTACACTAGTATATGGATGTAGCTTACTAACAAACTCATAAGCCAGAAGGACATTCCCAGACATTCCTCATATTGCTGTGGTCAAGCTGTCATCACAATGCAACAAACTGAGTAAAGACACACATGTATACAGACTAGATTATGGATCAAAACCTTTTCTTTCCAGCCACTTCATCGCTTTGGATGCCTGTGCTTGCACCACTGGCTTTAACTGGAGGTCTCCCTCCGTGTGTGTGTGTTTTTTTAATCACACCTAAGCGCCCTATGTATGTATGTATGTATGTATGTATGTATTTGTTTGTTTGTTTATCAGCATCAAGTGCCATACAAGTACAGTACATCATGAACACGGTGTATTCATATAACCTCTGAAATAAAACAGGCAACGTAGCTTAAGAAATGCATATCATACATGACTCACAGGGTTTATCAGCAGCGCTTTTGGTAAAACCACAAAGTATTTTTCAAAGGAGTCTGAATTCGGACTGCCTGCATGGGTTTCTCCAGGTAGTCCGGTTTTCTCCCACATTCCGAAAATATGCATGTTAGGTGAACAAAAGGTTAACTCGTGAAAAGGTGTGGCTGTTGCTATGAATGATTGTTTGCTTATATGTTTGTTGGTTTGTTTGTGAAAATGGTTGAAGATGATGTGATTATGGGTCAAGACATGTTATTATGTATTTTACACATCAATAAAAATGCCCTGCCAACAAATATAGTACGTTTGATTTTGCCAATAAGTTCCGTAACTAGAGATTGGTTTACAGTTTAGTGCATTTGTCTGATTTATCTCTACTCGTCACCTATATCTATTTATATTTACTGAATACCTGAAACAACTGTGCAAGGTTCCGAATGTGAGAAGAAAAACCTATTGGAACATGACTGAAAGGTGTGTTTTCTTAATTGATTGTAATTTAATTATAAATCATAAAAAATGTAAACATTCAAATGAATTGTTTTTATGTGATGAGAAGGGGCCACATATCACACCAGTGCTCGTGCAGAACATTTTCTTTATGTTGGTTGAGTAGAATTTAAAAGTGACTTTTTATCTTTGTACAGAATTCATGTCGTTATTTATATTCTATTCTAAATATCACCGACTCAAATGTTTAAGTACAATTGTGTTGAATAAGCCCGCAACCCTAGTGAGGGTAAGCGGTAAAGGAAAACGGATGGATGGATGTGTTGAATAAAGATGTGTTTACTATTGAATTAATATTTACAGAAAAGTGGAGCCTCAGTTTTTAGTATGCCCTAGTTTTCATGTGAGTCGTTTTTAAAGGATTTCTTTCCATCTAAATCTTGTCCTGTTTTCATATATCGGAAAAAACGCCCGACGTGGCCATTCAAATTTCAGACGATAGACAATCCTTTCAGCAGTTTTGATTGTCCGTTGCAGTCGGAGTTTGTCCTTTTTTGTACCAGCACCAAACCAGACTGTGATGGAAGAACACAGGACCGATTCGATGACCGCTGCGTAGAACTGTCTCAGCAGCTCCGGTGGCAGGCCGTGCTTTCTCAGAAGCCGTAGGAAGTGCATCCTCTGCTGGGCCTTTTTGAGGACGGAGTTGATGTTGGTCGCCCACTTCAGGTCCTGAGAGATTGTAATTCCCAGGAACTTGAAGGTCTCGACGGTTGACACAAGGCAGCTGGACAACGTGAGGGGCAGCTGTGGCGAAGGATGCCTCCTGAAGTCCACGATCATCTCTACAGTCTCGAGCGTGTTCAGCTCCAGGTTGCGTCGGCCGCACCGCAGCTCCGGCCGCTCCGCTTCCTGTCGATATGCAGACTCGTCACCGTCCTCGATGAGGCCGATGACAGTGGTGTCATCTGCAAACTTCAGGAGTTTGACAGTCGGGTTCGCTGAGGTGCAGTCGTTCGTGTAGAGAGAGAAGAGCAGCGGAGAGAGGACACAACCTTGGGGCGCCCCAGTGCTGATGCTGCGTGTGGATGAGGTGGTCTCCCCCAGCCCGACCTGCTGTGTCCTGCCCGTCAGAAAGCTGTAAATCCACTGGCAGATGGCAGGTGAGACGCTGAGCTGGAGAAGCTTGGTTGAAAGCAGTTCAGGGATGATGGTGTTGAACGCTGAGCTGAAGTCCACGAACAGGATCCTCGCGTAGGTCCCTGCACTGTCGAGGTGTTCTCGGATGAAGTGCAGTCCCGTGTTGACTGCATCATCCGCAGACCTGTTCGCTTGGTAGGCAAACTGCAGGAGGTCCAGCAGGGGACCTGTGACACTCTCGAGGTGGTCCAGCACGAGACGTTCAAAGGACTTCATGACCACAGATGTCAAAGCGACAGGCCTGTAGTCATTCAGACCCGAGATCGCAGGTTTCTTGGGGACTGGAATGATGGTGGAGCGTTTGAAACAGGATGGAACTTCGCACATTTCCAAAGATGTATTGAAGATCCGAGTGAAGACTGGAGCGAGCTGGTCAGCGCAGACTTTGAGGCCGGATGGGGACACATGGTCCGGGCCTGCCGCTTTGTTAATCTTCTGTTGTTTGAAGATGCGTTTCACATCCTGTTCATGGATGGTTAACGCAGAAGTCAGAGGTGTGGTTGTGGTCGCGGGTGCGGCCGGGTGGGTGTGTGGTGTGAAACTGTCCTTTTCAAATCTGCAATAGAAGGTATTCAAGTCGTTGGCTAGTGTGCTATTGTTCTCAGCTTGGGGGGATCGTCGCTTGTCATTAGTCAGCGATTGGAATGCATGCCAGACTGATTTAGAATCGTTTACGCAAAACTGTTTTTCCAACTTTGCTGCATGGTTCCTCTTTGCAATGTTAATTTCTTTAGTCAGCTGGTTTCTAGCTCGATTATACAGGGCCCTGTCCCCGCTCTGATATGCGTCCTCCTTAGCTTGGCGAAGCTGCTTAAGTTTAACAGTGAACCACGGCTTGTTGTTGTTGAATGTGCGAAATGATTTTGTTGGTACACAAACCTCTTCACAGAAACTGATATAGGATGTGACAGTGTCCGTTTATTCATCCAGGCTGCCAGCTGAATTTTCAAAGACACTCCAGTCTGAATAGTATAAAATAGTATTTATCTTTCTATCTTTTCAAACACTGGGACTAAATTTCATATTAGTATCAATATTTAATGTTCAATAAAGTTATTGAATCCAAGATTGTTTGCTAGACAAACAGATGAGGACAAGATTTATGTAGTGGCGTGTCAGTGATCCATTGCAGGCTAAATGGGTGGGCTCTCCTGCAACACCCTCAGCACCAATGTGTCCCTGTGAACGTCCCTGACTGATGATCCTGAATAAGTCAGGGTCCCGCATGATCAGGTCCAGTTGGGGCTTATGTGCAGGAGCATATATTTGGCTGTGTCCACTGAGGTGCTGTCATATGGCACTTAAGGCAGGTATGAGACATACTACTGAGTGACAAGAGCATACTATCATTCAAAGTCCCTGTGTGCAAATGTATTTGCCCCCTAAACCTAATAACTGTTTGGGCCACCTTCAGAAGAAAAAACTGAAATCGTTTTCGTTTTCTATAACTGGCAATGAGTTTTTCGCATCTCTGTCGAGAAATTTTGGCTCACTCTCCCTTGCGGAATTGTTTTAATTCGGCAACACTGGAGGGTTTTTGAGCATGAATGGCCTTTTTAAGGTCTCACCACAGCCTTTTAATCGGATTGAAATCCAGACTTTGACTATGCAACTCCAAAACCATTCAGGTTTTTTTTATGCGATTCAGAAGTTGACTTGCTGATGTGTTTTGGATTGTTGTCCTGCTCCGGAACCCAGGTGCGCTTCAGTCTGAGGTCACAAACTGATAGCCAAACATTCTCCTTTCAGAATTTTCTGGTAAAGAGCAGAATTCATGGTTACATCGTTCACAGCAAGTCGTCCACATCCTGAAGGGGCAAAGCACCCCAGACAATTACAATACCACCACCATCTTTGACTGTTGGTAAATGGTAAATGAAGTGGATTTATATAATGCTTTATTTAATCTACACCATTGTGGCTGCCAAAGTCCTTCACAAATGCACACACATTCATACACTAATGGGCAACTGCTATCGTGCAATGCACTGGCCCAGGCCCACTGGGAGCAATTTAGGGTTCAGTGTCTTGCCGAAGGACACTTCGACAGAAGACAGTCGCAGCTGGGATTGGAACCGTCCCAGCCACAGCTGTATGCCACAGCTTTTTCTGTAATAGTGTGTTACATTTACGCCAGATGTAACGAGACACACACCTTCCAAAAAGTTCAACTTTCAGATCGTCAGTCTATAGAATATTCTCCCAAAAGTCTTGGGGATCATTCGGATGTTTTTTTGCAAAAAGTAAGACGAGCCTTTATGTTCTTTTTGGTCAGCAGTGGTTTTCGCCTCTCTCTCTCTAATTTTTGTAAGCTGGCCACTCCTGGGAAGGTTCACAACTGCTGTAAGGAGTGGTGATGCTGGTGGAATGCCCCCCAACACCCCTCTATCGTCTTCCATCTCATCATGATTGGTAATGGCAGTGGCATCTGGCAAAATCACGGTCCTCCCCCTTTTGCCATAAGTCAGAAAAAAATAACTTAAATTTCCTCATGAGATTATAATTATAGGTCTATACAGAATGCAAGGTATGAAATAATATACAATGTATCTAAATGAATGTCTATTGCTACAGGTATGTATGTACAGGCTGTGTACCAGCTGTGAAATGGCTCAGACTATGACTAATAAAACGTAGAGCACATGCAAACAGACCCAAAAGACAAAGAAAAATGATTATAAGGTCATTAAACAAACCAAAAAAGGCCACATGGCAGTGTGTGTGATGCCAGAGTCATTCAACTCCTCAAGTTTAGATGCAAGTATTAATATATTGAATTTGTCATGAGCGTATGTTTTGGTACTCATTTGTTTCTGCATCTTTCCACTGCCTGAGTTTGTGGATGTGATATATTTTTATAGAGATACAATGGCTGCATATCAAAATAAATAAAGAAGGGTTTGTGAGATCGACACAGGCATAGCCTGTGAGAAGGAACAGAAAAGATGGCCTGTATATTTGCAAGCCTAAATCATTTGTCTGGGCTGATTTCACCATCCTTCTGACCTCACATCAGGGCTGAATCAAGGTGAAGGGTTCCTCACGTCGGGGTACCTCATATGGCCGCCTTCACCACTACTACTCTACTCGCCTCCCTGGTGCGACATGGGCTGGATGAATACCCCTCCAGATTTGATTGACATGACTTTGTCAATCAAATATATATTTTTATAAAGGTATAATGCCTGCATATTGAAATAAATAAAGAAGGTTGTGTGAGATCTCGACAGGCGTAGCCTGGGAGAAGGAACAGAAAAGATTGCATATTCGCAAGCCTAAGTCATTTGTCTGGGCTTATTTCTGATCTCTGAATTTCTTTAACATCTGCTATTTGCCGGACAAGGAGTGGCATCTATTTTGGCACCTAGCTCTTGTCGTGCCTCACATCCATCTCAGTTTATTCACCGTACGTTGCTTCTTGCTTTTACCTTTAGCATACCTGTGACCAGAGTGAGAATAAGATGTGTAGAAAATCTATGGACAAGCATAACAGTATGAGAATGCTTTAGTATGTTAACATTGTTATAATTGTTTTTCTTCTTAATACTACCACAAGCCGCTGGAGAAAGAGAACAGGTCGATAGAATGTTTTACAAAATGGTTCAGGTTCACCTCCGGAAATTCTAAAATACTGTACTTGTCCGTCTCTAGCTCAGCATTGTCCTCATCTCACCATCACTACATGTGGCATCACTAGTCACGCTTGCCGATGAAGTAGTTTGGAGGTCACTCCTCGATGTGACAGACTGTCACAATGTGAAATATCCATTGTGACATCCCAGTTTGCAATGTGCTGACACCTGGACATGCCCACCAAGCCACCATTACCCAGGATGCTCCAGGCTAACATGGATCATCACACGGCCACCGGGAATCATGAATGTGTCAGATTTCTGGGAAGTAGGGCATTGTCACAAACCACCTCATCCAGTAACCTGATGTCTGTTTAGTCCTGGCTGCAGCTGTCACATATGGAGAGGAGCTGGATCCAAGAGCAGGCGGAGTCAGACAGATTATGATGAACATCTTATTTAGGAAAGGTAATGGAGGTGGTCCTGGGTGGGTTGGCAAGCAGTGGCGCAGACAGGTGGCAGGCAGTGGAGCGGACAGGCGGCTGGCTTGGCGGCAGGAATGAGGTGGATCAGGAAGACAGGGGAAAACACTGAGAACCATGACGCTCTTGGTTCGTGGTGAGCCTGGTCTTTTGGTCGCAGGGGGCAAGAGGAAATAAAATGACCAGATTGACCGCAGTAAACGCACAGCCGCTGGACGACACGACGCTGACATTCCTGTGAATCTAAACGCTTTTTACCAATTTGCATAGGCTCATCGGGTGCAACGGGGAGTGACGAAAGTGCAGTAGACTCTGCAGGAGGCGGGTGAGAAGCTGACGGCGTGGTGCTCGGAGTGGGAAGGTTTTTGCGCGAGCTGAGCCCCCTCTCTCGTACCCCTCTCTCGTCATCGTTTCATAATACCGATAGAATTGTCATAGTATCCTTATTTCTTTTATTCAGTATAAAACTAGAGGACCTCACTAAACCGTGGCCGCTGTGTGACCGCCTGTGCCGAGTGCTTGCAGTTGTGCTTCTATAAACATGTTTACAGGGAGCGGCGCTGGGAGAGAAGCTACGGAATGTTCTCGAATAGTGGGAGAGGAACAAGTCATTACTCTCTCAGGCGGCTGCGATCAACACGAGTGAAAATAAGGAGAGAACGCAGAAAATTTCAGTTCCCAGTTTCGATGCCTATAGTCCAACCAAACCAAAGCGAACGTGCACGAATACGTGCTTGTGCCCATTAGCGGCAGCGAACAAATGTGTCTTAACTATGTTAAAATAAATGAGTCAAATGAGATTAGATAAAGATTATATTGCGCAAAGGAGGCTTTCATGATGTGTAGAAATCTGACGCGCTCCCTCCCGCTCCGGGCCTCGGCCTACGCCGTGTGGAACTTCAGTGAACTCAATTGGGTGAGTGAAACAATAAAATATGTCTATGCCAACATTGAGGCAGATACCAAGTGAAACAGTGGGGTAGAGCTGAAAATATAAATTACTTTACCATACTGGAAAGAAAGTAGAAACAGTTGCATTATAAGATTAACACTGAGCTAAAACTGCAACATAGGTCAAACTATCAACTTTACATCACAATGAATTGGGACAAAATTGACAAAAACACAGTATCACAAACACTAATCTTGTGTCTCATTGTTGGGTAGCTAAAGGAATCAATTTTTTACAGATTATTTGGTTCGATTCATTGCTCTTTTCCTTGTGTCTCATTTTAGTTTCGTTTTTACTGGTGTCGTGTGCCGTTATGTTTCGTGCCAAAATGTTGAGTTCAGGCGAGTACCCTACAAAATAAAAGGCTACATGCTTAAAACAGGAAATCAAGTTAAAACTTGCACATATAAACCCTTTGACGTGTGAAAGTCGGAAATAACTATTTTAACAATACTATATTTAACTCTTAGCTAAAACCTTAATTAATGAATACTACGCCAATTGGGTTAGTTACAGACACATTGCCTTTTAGTACATAGGTTTGATATTGATACTGGTTATAAAGAACCCCGAGTCAAATCAAATGTTCATTTTAGTTTATCCTGCGGGCTGCTAAGAAAATGGAAGTTCAAATTTGGACACCCTTTATTTAAACCATGCACATTTTTTGGACCCTGCCCCCTAAAATAATCGGAATCAAGAATCGTTTGGAACCAGAATTGGGACTGGAATCGCTCAAATTCAAACGATGTCCAACCCTACTCAGTCAGCACGTAAAGATTACTTTTTCGGCTTGCAATATCTATATCTTTAACCCTTAATCGGCCCATCAAGGCAAACGTGTGTCATCTTGATAGGCCACAGTCATTTTTTTTCTATCAGGTCTATATTCAGTGATAATTCCCTATCACTCTCACAGATATGATTCGCCACTTCCTGAATTTGACCATATTGTGGTGTGCCTGTTCCAAAAAGGACCTTCTTTAGGCTTCAAGGTTAAATGGCATTTGTTTTGGCTTGTGGGTGTTATGTCGATTTTTAAGAAATGGCCATCTTTGATGAGCTTACTTTACTTGATCTGCCACTACTATCAGTGCAGCAAGTCAATGAGAACTAAGGTCACTTTCACCACAGTATGGATCGATAGTTCAGTTTATTTGAAGTACTGTATCAAGGCAAAAGATTTACTTCTGCTAAGTTGAGTTCTGCTCTGCTGCGTCATCATGCTGACTTATTACAAGCAAGCAATTTTTTAGTGACATCATACTGCTTCATCAGCACATCATGAATCACAGAGGTAACATGATGGGCAGCAGGCCGTGGAGCACATTACGAATCATGATGTTGCGCTAACATGATTTCTAGTGTCGTAAAGACTTTGTAAAGCTCCATATGGGTCATTTTCATATAATTTGATCAATAACAGTAAATACACTTAAAAAAATGAATGTATAAATTATTTTATGCCCCCACCTGGAACCCGTCACCTTATCGTGGTGGATGGGTTTGTGTGTCCCAATGATCCTAGGGGCTGAATCGTGTGGGGCTTTATGCCCCTGGCAAGGTCACCCATGACAAACAGGTCCGAGGTGAGGGACCAGACAAATCACGGGTCAAAGACCCCTTATGATGACGACAAACTATGGACTCAGTTGTCCCTTGCCCAGACGCGGGTCACCGGGGCCCCCTCTGGAGCCAGGCCTGGAGGTGTGGCTCGAAGGTAAGCGCCTGATGGCCGGGCCTGTTCCCCTTCCCATGGACTCACCACCTGTGGGAGGGGCCATAGGGGTCGTGTGCAGTGCGAGCTGGGCGGTGGCTGAAGGCGGGGACCTTGATGAGCCGATCCCTGGCTACAGAAGCTGGCTCTAGGGATGTGGAATGTCATCTCTCTGGCAGGGAAGGAGCCCGAGCTGGTGTGTGAGGTCGAGATGTTCCGACTCGATATAGTCGGACTCGCCTCCACACACAGCTTGGGCTCTGGTACCAGTCCTCTCGAGAGGGGTTGGACTCGCTTCCACTCTGGAGTTGCCCACGGTGAGAGGCACCGAGCAGGTCTGAAGACACGAAGATGCATTTGTGTTAGTTTCCATGAAAATGGCATATAAAGCAATAGGAGAAAAATCCAATATATCCAAAAATGAAATTAGCTTTTTCAGAAAACATGTTGCAAATCATTAAACTGGCTGTCCACTAATGTTCACCATCCAACCTGACAGAACTGGAGAGGATCTGCAAGGAGGAATGGCAGAGGATTCCGAAATCCCGGTGTGAAAAACACACATTCCCAAAAAGACTCATGGCTATATTAGCTCAAAAGGGTGCTTCTGCTAAATACTGAACAAAGGGTCTGAATACTTTTCAATAAATCTGCAAAAAATTCAACAATTCTGTTTTTTTCTGTTAATATGGGGTGCTGTGTGTACATTAATGAGGGGAAAATGAACTTAAATGATGTTTGTATATGGCTGCAATATAACAAAGTGTGAAAAATTTAAGGGGGTCTGAATACTTTCCGTACCCACTGTAAGAAGTTGTCATGAAGAACTGTTATAGCAATAAGGGGGGTGATATGCACTAATGTACTTTGGTAACTGCATTGTTGTGTGTGTTCCTGCCAACCTGTGCCATCTTCCAAAGTGACGTCGCGTGGCTCCGCCATCGAGCCGGATTGAATGTCTGATGTCAAATATGGGCGGCGCGGTGGACGACTGGTTAGACCGTCTCCCTCACAGTTCTGATGACCTTGGTTCAATCCCCGACCCCGCCTGTGTGGAGTTTGCATGTTCTTCCCGTGCCTGCGTGGGTTTTCTCCGGGCACTCCGGTTTCCTCCCACATCCCAAAAACATCCATGGTAGGTTAATTGACAACTCTAAATTGCCCGTAGGTGTGAATGTGAGTGCGAATGGTTGTTTGTTTGTATGAGCCCTGCGATTGGCTGGCGAGCAGTTCAAGGTGTACCCCGCCTCCTGCCCGATGATAGCTCGGACAGGCTCCATCACGCCCGTGACCCTAGTGAGGAGAAGCGGCTCAGAAAATGGATAGATGGAAGGATGGATGTCAAATCTGTTTGTCAACTGATGATCTTTTTCATCCCACACAACACAAATGTCATATTGCAAATATTACAGTGTTCTCAACAACCTCATACAATTGAAACATTCGTTAGCGGGATTAAAGAGAATGTGCGCGTGACAATCTAAAGCTGGCAAATGGTCTCGGTATCGTAAATCCAATAATGCATATTTTATCCCACTGGTTTTAAACCACAAAATAATCCAAGGATGGAAAAGTAATATTAAGAGGCGGTCTATCTTCCCTGTTGGGGGACCACCCCTTTTTGGCCGGCTTAAAGGCCGTAGCGCCCTTTGTTGAGTGCTGGCTCTCGTTCAACCAACTTTCAACCAACTCAGCCAGGAAGCCCCACCTCGCACTACGAGGAGGCGAGGACACATCGGCCCCTTCCCCGCCGTAGGGCATCCTGCCAGCGCTCCGAGCTACCCTTGCGGGTGCCTGGGCAAATTCCGTCGGGAAGGAAGCGGGCAGCGCGCATCCACTCCGAAGGTCATGCGAACATGCCTGGGAACTCTTCTTTTTCCTGCTCCTTTTTTGTCCTTCCTCCTTTTCCGCCAAATCCACCTGTTACCTGTGCGGACCGGACAGGCCAAACGTTTGGGAGATTGACCAGCCTGCCTAAATTCTCTTCCACGCAACGTAAGTCCAGTTTGTGGTCTACTAAAAGTGCAGATTAGTGCATATTTGGGTTTAAATGAACGAGAACAGGAACCCCCAGCTATATGCGTTGTCAATACACACTCATTCCAAACCTCACATCACAAGCTCAGCCTCTTCCTACCAATGTTTGCCTGTCCTTTGTTTTGTTTTTTTCTGCCTTGTTTCCCTGTAGATTCCCCCTGTTAGATCCCATCACATTTTCTCTAAAAATGTACTACCTGTATCATTTGTGTGTGTTTGGCTTCGACAAAAGACCTCTGGTTATCGAGAACTCTTATCTAATTCGTGTAGATACTTTCAGATTACGAGACTGATAAAAGGTTTGTCGTCGCTTTCTCCTGAATGTTGTACATATAAAAAGTTTATTTATAATGCTGAAACTTAAAATTACGCTAAACCGGAAGTAACGCAGGCGTCTTAAAACTGAAGTTCGTGACCCCAGCAGGTAAAAAAGTATGTTATTTGAAGCTCCGTGACATTTCATCCATGCCAGTTACGACCAGCAGATTGGCAGACTTGTTCATCTTTATTTGGCTAATGAAGTCAAATTTACAATTATCGACTCCAGAGTCGTTCCAGAGTATGTAATCTTTTCATTCCGACCCAAATGATTTAAATGTCATCGTATATTTATGGAAGCGGTTTTGGTGGAATTTCACTCGTACACATTTTGTCCTTGATTTATGTGGCTCAGGCCTTCGATGGGGAGACCGCTAGGCATATTTGAGATTGTGATGTTCAAATCAAAGAGTATAATTGTGTCTGGCCTCTTCAATCACACAGCAGCCACCAGCATGTATGGATTATAGGATTTCCAGCTGCCTCTCAGTCTCATTGTTTTTCAGGTGAAGTAGGCCAGTGGTTTGGGACACCCAGGATAATGCTGGTCACAGCCCTGAGTGAACGTTATAGTGCTGCAAAACATGTTTTGGGACATTTATATTCATAATCATGATACATCAAATGGAAATTCAATTAAAATGTAAAAATGCTGTAGAAAAAATTAAGAAGAAAATTCAGATAACAGATAACAACTCACTTTTCCGCATTACTCCGGTGCCTAGTCATACAGATTCTTTTCATTGGATTGAAACAATATACATTGACAGAGGCTCACGTCTTCTCCTGATGGCCGTGAGATGTGATGAGCGTTTTCCATCTCAAAACTTCAGGTTTCGGCACAATGCGTGGTGCTCAGGAAAATGTACACAGTGTATGTTTGTGCATGTGTGCGCGCATGCTTGTGCCATCTCCCCACGTGATTGATCTATTTTTGGTAACACGCTGCTTCACAAAAATCACAAAGCAAGCTGATGTTCTGCTACATGCAGATGGACGAGGCTCGAACATCTGTTAAGCCCCTCATAATTTCAGTAACATAGGTTTCTTAACTATACTGAACAAAAATATAAACGCAACACTTTTGTTTTGTTTGTGAGTTGGAATCCAAGCTCTAAAACTCAGGATGATTATTGCACAGCTGTGCCATAGGCTGGCCACAGTAAAAGGCCACTCTGAAACGTGCAGTTTTATCACACAGCACAATGCCGCAGATGTCGCACGTTCTGAGGGAGCGTGCAGTTGGCATGCTGACTGCAGGAATGTCCACCAGAGCCTCCAAAGGCATTTCAGACAATTTGGCAGTACATCCAACCGCCCTCACAACCGCAGACCATGTATAACCACACCAGCCCAGGACCTCCACATCCAGCATGTTCACCCCCAAGATTGTCTGAGACCAGCCTCACGGACAAGCTGCTGCAACAATCGGTTTGCAGAAACAAAGAATTTCTGAACAAACTGTCGGAAAGGGAAGCTCATCTGCATGGTCGTCGTCATAACCGACTTGAGTGGGTGAATGCTCACGTTCGATGGCATCTGGTACATTGGAGAGGTGTTCTCGTCACGAATGAATTCACTGTGCAGGGCAGATGGCAAACAGGGTGGTGTGTGGCGTCAAGTGGGTAAGCGGTTTGCTGATGATGTCAACTTTGTGGATTGAGTGGCCCACGGTGGCGGTAGGGTTATGGTACGCGCAGATCTTTGTTATGGGCAACGAACGCAGCTGCATTTTATTGATGGCATTTTGAATGCACAGCGATACCAAGGCAAGACCCTGAGATATATATGTATTCCTAAATTGTTGCATCATTGTTGAACAAAAATGTGAGAAATCATTGGAGGTGGGTAGGAGGGAACTACAGTGCATTTACTTCATTGAAATTACTTAATTTTTTTTGATGAACAGTAGTTTCAATGCAACATAGTTTTTACTTTTACTGGAGTATTTTCATTAAGAAACATTCCGCTGGGCTACATTCCGCTCACTACAGTGGAACCTCGATTTATCGGACCCCGATTTAACGAATATCAGAAGTAACGGAGCGTCTGGATAGTACGTGTCCAAGATTAGTTTCAAAGTTCCGACTCCCGGATAGTGATGGGCATGGCAGTTCTTTTGAGTGTACTGGATCATTGGAACCAGTTTATTAGAAAGATTTGTTAAAACGATTCGTTGACTGAATCGTTCAGTTCGTTTTCACAAAATCATTCAAGTGCCTCCTCATTCATTTAACGATCCAACACCTGAGGTTCACGTTCACTCAGCACGTTCACGGAAGGACTATGCATTGTTGTTGTCATGTATTGTAAACCGTGTGGCGATTATTAAAAACAAAATAAAAAATTTCAGCTGATTGATCACCTACTGTACCTGTCTCTCTCTCTCTCTCTGCAAGCTCTCGAACACCCGGCTTCGGTTGTGACACGTGAACACGCGTGCAGCGAGCTCAGCTGCCGACCATCCTTCCGTGTCCCCTGGACGTCCAGCGAGGCTCTCGCCAGCCGGCATGACTTTTCTGCATTCCACCTCGGTGGACAGCATCGCTGACACCAGAACCTGCCAGCTGGGATTCCTGCTCACTCACCATACTGTTATTGTCATCTAATTTGTGGAAAGCGTCTTTCAGTGTCTTGAGAAGCGCTATGGAAGTTTAATGTGTTGTTTCTTTTAATCTTATGAAATAAAAAGCTTTAATAATCGCCTTCGAGACACAGAGGGTATGATATGTATGTGTACGTTGTTTTGGCCAATCTTTTTCTGACACAATAAGTAAGGACGATATTTTATTACAAAAAAAGAAAGAAAAGTCTTTGCAAAGAGAGGAAAAGGTACAAACAAGTCTCTGTCTTACGAGTTGTCACCAATTACTGAAGTCTAAGCAAAACAATCAGCGAGTATTCACAACATGGCTGGGAACAACCAGGATGCACAAAACGGCCGAAAAACAGCCAGCAGTCTCAACATGGAACAATAAAGCATGTGAAGGTTGTATAGAACTAATAGAAGTAATATTTGGTATACATAAAACATACATTTTCTAAGTCAGCGCCCCCCTTTTGCTTATATTACACAATCTATTATTAATCATAAAAAAGGAAAATTACTAAACATTACATTCTAACTACCTACAAATTAAAACTAAGTAATCAAAACATTAAAAGTTAATCAAAATAATATAGCATTGTAACATGTAGGAACAAAAATAATTAATTAATAGTTAAAATATTGGCTGGCGACCAGTTTAGGGTGCACCCCGCCTCCTGCCCGAAGATAGCTGGGATAGGCTCCAGCAGCCCGCGACCCTCCTGAGGATAAGCGGTAAAGAAAATGGATGGAGTTAAAATAACTAAAATAATAATAAATCAATAAAATAGTTAATATATAAAACAATCCTACAGTCATCCAGAAATTCACAACTCAGGTTCAAGAAAATCCTTCATAAGCGGGTTGGAAGTCAGTCATACAACAAAGTTAGACTGAGGAATAGGGAATCATGGTCATCATTTAAGTCGTCGTTGTCATCCAAGCAGTCAAACTGAGGGAAACGGTCAGGAAAACATTCATCAGAGACTGGATAGTGAAATCGTGAATACTGACTATGACAACTGTATCACCAGCGAATGCATGGGCAACAAGTTTGGTTCAAGAGACTACAAACACCGCCCTGAGAAGCCAATAGTAGATCAAGTGTCAAGTGGTTTTGGAGGGCTACTTCACGAATTGCATGAATTTTCCACACGTGAAGCCTCAAGGGCGGTCATGGTAGCATTAACAAAACTAGAAAAGAGATAACTTAGAGTTTCATATCATAACATGATTTTGCCCACTCCAATTTGAGGAACTAGTGAGTATAATACCTTGGCATCTGTTCTCCAAACCTTGTGATTGGTGGGGACATCTGTGCCACAAACTGGATCGTGTTCTTTAAATTGGGCCTGTCTGCGACAACGGGAGCGGGGCGTGGCAGAGATATGCCAAAGCAATAGGGGTACACTGACCTGACCAATCGGGAACGAGTCTAGTGGAGACACTGTGTCCACAAACCCAGTACACGCCGTGAAAAGGTCATGTGCCCAACCGGTCAGGTGCTGACATACAGGGAAGACAGTTAGTGTCTAAAAGACTTCGGGAATTGTTCAGAGACGAATTAGAGACAAAGGTTGTGCATGGTACAAATATAGCATCAAAGACGATTTGATGAAGGTATTGTGGACTGACAAAAGAAACTAAGGTGCGAGGAAAGAGTGATGATGCATTAGGATGTGGGGAAGGCACAACATCTGGGTTTGCAGAAGCACGCGGCATGAAAGAACAATCGTAGCAGTTAGAACGATTTGGAGAGCTTGCCACATGACGGGCATACAGGAACCAAACATTCACGCTGTAGGAGGTGCAATTAGCAGAAGTAGTGGCGATCATATAGACCCGCAGAAGCTTGTCATAATTGTCACGCCCGCTAAGGTACATAACTGCGTCAACTGTCAAAGTGGGAGCGTCAATACACAATTTAAGCACGATAACCATGGCGATTAATGCCAAACCACCAAGGACACCCCCAGAGGATGTGGGTGATTTATTACAAAAGAAAAACTGAAATATCACACAGCCATAAGTATTCAGACCCTTTGCCGTGACACTCATCGATTTAACTTGGGTGCTGTCCATTTCTTCTGATCATCCTTGAGATGGTTCTACACCTTCATTGGAGTTCAGCTGTGTTTGATTATACTGATTGATTAGGAAAGCCACACTCCTGTCTATATAAGACCTTACAGCTCACAGTGCATGTCAGAGCAAATTAGAATCATGAGGTCAAAGGAACTGCCTGAAGAGCTCAGAGACAGAATTGTGGCACAGATGCGGCCATGGTTACAAAAGCAATTCTGCTGTACCTAAGGTTCCTAAGAGCATAGTGGCCTCCATAATCCTTAAATGGAAGATGTTTGGGACGATCAGAACCCTTTCTAGAGCTGGCCGTCCGGCCAAACTGAGCAATCGGGGGAGAAGAGCCTTGGTGAGAGAGGTAAAGAAGAACCCAAAGATCACTCTTGCTGAACAGTCGGGAGATGGGAGAAAGTTCTAGAAAGTCAACCATTACTGCAGCCCTCCACCAGTCTGGGCTTTATGGCAGAGGAGCTCGACGGAAACCTCTCCTCAGTGCAAGACACTTGAAAGCCCGCATGGAGTTTGCTAAAAAAAAAAAAAAAAAACACCTGAAGGACTCCAAGATAGTGAGAAATAAGATTCTCTGGTCTGATGAGACCAAGATAGAAATTGTTGGCCTTAATTCTAAGTGGCATGTGTGGCGAGAACCAGGCACTGCTCATCACCTGTCCAATACAGTCCCAACAGTGAAGCGTGGTGGTGGCAGCATCACGCTGTGGGGGTGTTTTTCAGCCGCAGGGACAGGACGACTGGTTGCAATCGAAGCAAAGATGAATGCGCCCAAGTACAGGGATATCCTGGACGAAAACCTTCTCCAAAGTGATCAGGAAATCAGACTGGACTGGACAGACATTCAAACAAGACAACGACTCTAAGCACACAGCTAAAATAACGAAGGAGTGGCTTCAGAACAACTCCGTGACTGTTCTTGAATGGTCCTGACTTGAAAGACTTGTTGCATCATTCCTAAAAAGACTCATGGCTGTATTAGCTCAAAAGGGTGCTTCTACTAAATACTGAGCAAAAGGGTCTGAATACTCATGGCTGTGTGATATTTCAGTTTTTCTTTTTTAATAAATCTGCAAATATTTCAACCATTCCGTTTTTTTCTGTCAATATGCGGTGCTGCGTGTACATTAATGAGGGGGAAAAATGAATTTAAATGATTTTAGCAAATGGCTGCAATATAACAAAGAGTGAAAAATGTAAGGGGGTCTGAATACTTTCCGTACCCACTGTACATATTCATTGTTAGACCTGTTAAACTATTGCAGAACAAAATTGAAAATGATTAATTACTGTTCATACAGAATGTAGTCTGGGAGCAGGATACAATATCCCTACGTACTGTTTTTCTCTTGACCACTTCTCTTCATCACTGAGCAGAATGAAGGAAATAAAAGTGTCCAAATATTCATTTGAGTGTTCAACCAAAATAGACAGGCCCCAGTGCACACCAGGTTAACAGCTTGTAGGTCATTTGTTGTGGAGCAGATGTGTGAATTGCTGGGTAATGAAGCAGAGCCTAACCTTCAGCCCATATGGCCTTGCCTGAGCTGTCAATTTCTCACAGCCTGTCTCTCCGAACCTTGTCCTGTCCATGAACCATCAATGATCATTACACCTTCCTTCTTTCGTAACACACGAGCACAGTACACTAACAAATGCACACTTCTAATAACAATATCACAAGATGGCTCCTGACAAAGAGACAGTGGTTTGTATATTATTGTAATAAACACTGGAAATACCAAGAGTTTCTTTGTAGTTTATTCATTGCAAGTACAGTATCTCTGTGAAAATCAGTACTCAAAATGCTCCTGTTACAATCCTGCTCACCGTTATTGGCACCGCTTCATTTTTTACATAACCTGTATAAAAATGGAAAACGTACCAAACATTTCTCATCAGGATCTTTCAATTGGAGGTCCAAAGTAGTTTAACCAAGAAAACTGTCTTTTTAACTTAGATATTGTAATTTCAAATTCCAAAACAAAAACAACAAAAAAACAGCAGGTGCGGCAATATTGGCACCCTTCAAAATTTGGCTGCACACCCTTTGGCAGGGACAGCAGCCTCCAAACGTTTTTTTTGTATCTATGTATAAGTTTTTTCCACTTTTCAGGTGATATTTTCTCCCACTGTTCCTTTGCAACTTGTTCAACCGCATGAACATGTGCAAGATTCTTTTCCCCAATGGCAGATTTCAGCTCCCCCCATCCATCCGTCCGTTATCCGTACCGCTTATCCTCACTAGGGTCACGGGCATGCTGGAGCCTATCCAAGCCGACTCTGGGAGAGAGGCAGGATACACCCTGAACTGGTCGACAGCCAATCGCAGGGCACATATACACAAACAATTCACACTCACATTCACACCTACGAGCAATTTAGAGTCTTCAGTTATCCTACCATGAATGTTTGCTTGATGTGGGAGGAAACCGGAGTACCCGGTGAAAACCCCACACAGGCACAGGGTGAACATGCAAACTCCACACAGGGGTGGCCGGATTTAAACCCAGGTCCTCAAAACTGTGAGACAGATGCGTTAACCAATCGTGCACCGTGACACCCAGCTCCCCCCAAAGATTTTCACTTGGACTGAGATCAGGACTCATTGCTGGCCATTTTAAAATAGTTAATTTTTTCCTTCTCAACTATTCCTGTGTCCTTTTGGATATGTGCTTTGGGTCTTTGTCTTGCTGGAGGACCCATAATCTTCACTCCTGAGGGGCAGCTGAGCTGCTGTTGCACTTCTAAAACACCCATCCATCCATCCATCCATTTTCTGTACCACTTATCCTCACTAGGGTCGAGGGCGTGCTGGAGCCTATCCCAGCTCTCTTCGGTATACCGTGAACTGGTCGCCACCCAATCGCAGTACTTGTAAAACATTTGAAAAATATATCTTGCATTATATCTCGTGATTATGCAGATGTTTTGATTTGTATGTAGACATAGAGGACCATCGAAGGCTGTGAATAGAAAACCTCAATGTGGACATAACAAAGAGATCTGTGATCGTCAACTGGTGCATCAGGTTACAACCCAAAAGTGGGTCACAGACGTAGATAGTGGGCAACTAGTCAAAAAGAAAAAAAATAATGAAAAATGTTGAAATCAAATCTGCGGTTAGACTTAGACAAAACATTGTGAAAAGGTATACGTCAGAAATGTGCATCAGTCAAGTAACATTATCATTTGATGAAATTTAGTACAGTTTGAGTCAACGTCTCTTTTTCACTGTACTTTAGACTCACCATGGCTTTCAACTGACAAACCAGGTGCTACCATGCACTAGCTAGGGTTGTCTGTCGCGTACCAAATTGATAACATACTGCAACGGTGTCAAACTCAAGGCCCGCGTGCCAGATCCGGCAATTCATGTCATTTTGTGGCCCATGAAAGACTTGCCGCCTTGACTTCTGTTCAAAAGTCATTACCCAAAATAAAAATAATCAAATGCATCACTGCACCTAATCAAATGGAGGGATGCTTATGTAATATGACGGGGTGATTATAAGGGTTCCCACAGAGAAAATACAGTGCATTTGAAAGGTAATCACATAGCTCCACTTTTTCCACATTTCATGTTACAGCATTATTGCAAAACAGATACAATTATTTTTACCTTAAAAAAAAAAATCGACACACACCACCACATAATGACATTAAAAAATATATATTTTTGGGGCAAATTTATCAAAAATAAATATTATATAAATATAGGAAATCACTTGCACATACAGCGGCTGAAATAAGTATTTGACACGTCACCATTGTTCTCATTAAATATATTTCCAAAGGTTCTATTGACATGAAAATGTCACCCGACTTTGGGAACCACCCAAGTAATCCATACACACCAAGAAAGTGGAACAAATAAGATCGGAAATTAAGTTGTGTGTAATAATGTGAAATGACACAGGCAAAAAGTATTGAACACGCCAACTGGTATTTATTTAATACTTTGTACAAAACCCTTTGTTTGCAATGACAGGATGCCTCCTCTATGGAGAAACTAGTCACATGCATTGCTTGAGTGTGACTTTGGCCCATTCCTCCACACAAGCAGTCTTCAAATCTTGAAGGTTCCGTGGGCTTCTTTTATGGGCCTTGAGTTTCAGTTCTTTCCATAGATTTTCGATTGGATTCAAGTCAGGTGATTGGCTGGGCCATTCGAGCAGCTTTATTTTTTTCTTTGAAACCAATTGAGGGTTGCCTTGGCAGTATGTTTTGGATCATTATCCCGCTGAAATGTCCACCCTCGTTTCATTTCCATCTTCCACGTAGATGGCAGCAGATTTTTGTCAAGAATATCTCGGTACATTTGCCCATTCATCCTTCCTTCAATAATGTGAAGTTCACCAGTACCATTTGCTGAGAAGCAGCCCCACACCATCATGTTCCCACCCCCAAACTTCACTGTTGGTATGGTGTTTTTAGGGTGACGTGCAGTGCCGTGTCTCCTCCAAACGTGGTGTGCATTATGGCCTCCAAAGAGTTACATTTTGCTCTCATCCGACCATACTATATTCTGCCAGTATTTAACTGGCTTGTCCAAATGTTCAGCAAACTTAAAACGAGCTTTGACAGGCTTTGTTTTCAGCAATGAGGTCTTGCGTGTTGCGCATGCATAAGGCCATGGTGGCGAAGTTCACTACTCACTGTTTTCCTTGTGACAACAGTACCTGCTAATTCCAGGTCTTTTTGAAGCTCTCCACAGGTGGTCCTTGGCATCTGGTGAAATCTTCAGGTCAATAGAACCTTTGGAAGTATATTTAGTGAGAAAAATGGTGACATGTTAAATACTTATTTCAGCCGCTATATATATTCCAAGCCTTTGCCATGAAGCTCTAAATTGAGTTGCCACAGGTGCAAAAAAACTTTTTTTTTCTTGTTGTCATGCTGGGTGTGTAGACTGTTGAGGGGGAAAAAAAATATTTGGAATAAAAGTGACCACAAAATGCTGGCAAAATGAAAGACAGCGGACAACATGCTTTTGGCAGTGTTGCCACAAATACCTTGAAAGAGTAACTTAGTTACTTTACTGATTACTTGATTTCAAAAGTAACTAACTTTGAAAAAAGTAACTTTTTAGTTACTTTCAGCAGCTGCCAAGTGGCAGTAATATCACTTATCCATCTATCGATCCCTCCATTTTCCTCCGTTTATCCGAGGTCAGGTCGTGGGGCAGCAGCTTTAGCAGGGAAACCCAGACTTCCCTCTCCCTAGCTACTTCTTCCAGCTCTTCCGAGGGGATCCCGAGGCGTTCCCAAGCCAGCCGACAGATGTAGTCTCTCCAGCGCGTCCTGGGCCGTCCCCGGGGTCTCCACCCGGTGTTACGTGCCCGGAACACCTCACCAGGGAGGCATCCAGGAGGCAGCCTAATCAGATGCCCGAGCCACCTCATCTGGCTCCTCTCAATGTGGAGGAGCATCGGCTCTACTCTGAGCCCTCCCAGATGACCGAGCTTCTCGCCCTATCTCTATGCAGCACAGAGTAAACTAATTTCGGCTGCTTGTATCCGGGATCTTGTTCTTTTGGTCACGACCCACAGCTCGTGACCATAGGTGAGGGTAGGAACGTAGATCGACCGGTAAATCGAGAGCTTCGCGTTTCGGCTTAGCTCCTTCTTCACCACAACGGACTGATACAAAGTCTGCATGACTGCAGCCGTTGCACCGGTCCGCCTGTCGATCTCCCGTTCCATTCTTCCCTCACTCGTGAACAAGACCCCAAGGGACTTGAACTCCTCCACTTGGGGCAGGATCTCATCCTCGACCTGGAGAGGGCACTCCACCCTTTCCGACTCATATTTTAAAATGCTGATTTTCATCGGCCTCCCTGGTAAGGTCTATTCAGGGGTGCTGGAGAGGAGGGTCCGTCGGGAAGTTGAATCCCAGATTCAGGAGGAGCAGTGTGGTTTTCGTCCTGGCCGTGGAACAGTGGACCAGCTCTACACCCTTGGCAGGGTCCTCGAGGGTGCATGGGAGTTCGCCCAACCAGTCTACATGTGTTTTGTGGACTTGGAGAAGGCGTTTGACCGTGTCCCTTGGGTGGTCCTGTGGAGGGTGCTTCGGGAGTATGGGGTACCGAACCCCCTGATACGGGCTGTTCGGTCCCTGTACGACCGGAGTCAGAGTTTGGTCCGCATATCCGGCAGTAAGTCGGACTCGTTTCCGGTGAGGGTTGGACTCCGCCAAGGCTGCCCTTTGTCACCGATTATGTTCATAACTTTTATGGACAGAATTTCTAGGCGCAGCCGAGGCGAAGAGGGGGTCCGGTTTGGTGGCCTCAGTATTGCATCTCTGCTTCTTGCAGATGATGTGGTTCTGTTGGCTTCATCAAGCCCTGACCTCCAACTCTCACTGGAGGAGTTCGCAGCCGAGTGTGAAGCGGCTAAGATGAGCATCAGCACCTCCAAATCTGAGACCATAGTCCTCAGTCGGAAAAGGGTGGCGTGCCCTCTCCAGGTCGGGAATGAGATCCTGCCCCAAGTGGAGGAGTTCAAGTATCTTGGGGTCTTGTTCACGAGTGAGGGAAGAATGGAACGGGAGATTGACAGGCGGATCGGTGCAGCGTCTGCAGCGATGTGGACTTTGTATCGATCCGTTGTGGCAAAGAAGGAGCTAAGCCGAAAGGCGAAGCTCTCGATTTACCGGTCGATCTACGTTCCTACCCGCACCTACGGTCACGAGCTGTGGGTCGTGACCGAAAGAACGAGATCCCGGATACAAGCGGCCGAAATGAGTTTCCTCCGCAGGGTGTCTGGGCTCTCCCTTCGAGATAGGGTGAGAAGCTCGGTCATCCGGGAGGATCTCAGAGTAGAGCCGTTACTCCTTCACATCGAGAGGAGCCAGATGAGGTGGCTGGGGTATCTGATTCGGATGCCTCCCGGACGCCTCCCCGGTGAGGTGTTCCGGGCACGAGACCTCGGGGACGACCCAGGACACGCTGGAGAAACTACGTCTCTCGGCTGGCCTGGGAACGCCTCAGGATCCCCCCGGAAGAGCTGGATGAAGTGGCTGGGGAAAGGGAAGTCTGGGCGTCTGTTAGATATATTGTAGAAGTTATCATTTATTTGCTTAGCTTGCATTAGTATTATGGACAATGTTTAGAAAGAGAGATGTCTCGCCTTCAAGAAGATGACTCAGCAGGAATCATCTGAGAGAAGGACGTGGCCGGGACGTGGCAGGTGCCATGTTTTCACCTTGAAACCCTACCCTTAGTGTGTTGTGTCTTGTAGCTTAGTACGTTATGTCTTGTAAACTTAGAAACCTCCCTATTTTCAAATAAATGCAGGAGCGACGGGAGAGATTGTTTAGAGCGTGTTGAGAGGCTGTAACCTGAACAATCTCCCATGCGCCCTCCTCATGAGTAAAATGACCAACGTCTTCATTCCTTTTGTGTTTATTCATTATAATGTTTGGTGAGATAAATCCAACAGCGTCCCTGCTAAAGCTACTGCCTCCGCGACCCGACCTCGGATAAGCGGTAGAAGATGGATGGATGATTTTCATCCCAGTCACTTCACACTTGGCTGAAAACCACTCGAATGAGAGTTGGAAATCACGGCTTGATGAAGCCAACAGAACCACATCATCTGCGAAAAGCAGAGATACGATACTGAGGTCACCAAACCGGACCCCCTCAGCGCCTCGGCTGCGCCTAGAAATTCTGTCCAAAAAAGTTATGAACAGCATCGTTGACAAAGGGCAGCCTTGGCGGAGTCCAACCCTCACCGGAAACAAGTCCGACATACTGCCGGCAATGCGGACCAAACTCTGAAACTGGGCGTACAGGGACCGAACAGCCTCTGTCAAGGAGTTCGGTACGCCATACTCCCGAAGCACACCCCAGAGGACTTCCCGAGGGACACAGTCGAACGCCTTCCCCATGTCCGCAAAACACATGTAGACCGGTTGGGTGAACTCCCATGCACCCTTGAGTACCCTGCCAAGGGGGAAGAGCTGAGGCAGATGGTTAGCACATCTGCCTCACAGTTCTGAGCACCCGGGTTCAAATCCTGCCTCGCCTGTGTGGAGTTTGCATGTTCACCCTATGCCTGCGTGTGTTTTCTCCAGGTACTCCGGTTTCCTCCCACATCCCCAAAACATACATGGTAGGTTCATTGAGGACTCTAAATTGCCCGTAGGTGTTAATGTGAGTGCGAATGGTTGTGTGTTTATGTGCCCTGCGATTGGCTGTCGACCAGCTCAGGGTGTACCCTGCCTCTCGCCCAAAGAAAGCTGGGATAGGCTCCAGCATGCCCGCGACCCGAGTGAGGATAAGCGGTATGGAAAATGAATGAATGAATGAATGAATGAATGAATGAATGTCCTTCTCGTCCCACTTTTCACTAACTCAAAATGTATGTTCATATCTGTTCATCCACTGTACATGTGCCCTTAATCCGCCACTGTCACACACTACTCAGACTTGACCCACTTATGTTTCCTTCACACAATGGGCCAATATTTCCACAGTTGTTCTTACATGGAGAATTCACGGGAGCTGTATCATGTGTTGTACGTATGTTGCTATATTTCTCTCTATGTATCGTTTTGATCTGTTGTAATAATGAGCAGTTCACTTGGCTTTCCTGTTGACCTAATGCTGTCAAACGCATAGAAGACTCCAGATGTTTACTGACAGATGTTACGCTCATGCAACCATGAACTCACTGCAATTCAATTAGGCTTTGCTCTGGTTTAAAGTAGGCCTGAAATGTGAGGTTGCGTAAATCTTTATGCCTATTCACTGCAATAAATAAAGCTACTCGATACCACACAAGGTGTCCCCCAGCGACACGCATCTAAAGACACTGGTGTACATCGATGAAACACAATAAACAAATCCATTCTAGAAATTGCACTGATGTAAAACCATGGGAAAAGCCGAATTAGCAGTAATGACCTCTTCCCTCCCACAGATAAACATGAGGCGTAGTGGCAGATGAGCACAAAATCCACAATGCCAAAACTACAAACCACATTAAAACAATTCTCTCACTTTGTCAATACAACACACCGCTGTGGGTGTTTCCAAGTGGTCACAAAGTGCAATTGCTGAGGCTTTGTTTTGTTAATTTTTCATATAATAACATCCATCCATTTTCCACAGCGCATCTCCTCACTCGGGTCGTGGGCGTGCTAGAGCCTATCCCAGCTATCTTTGGGCGAGAGGCGAGGTGCACCCTAAACTGGTCGCCAGCCCATCGCAGGGCACATATAAACAAACAATCATTCGCACTCACATTTACACCTACGGGCAATTTAGTTTTCAATTAACCTACCATGCATGTTTTGGGGATGTGGGAGGAAACCGGAGTACCTGGAGAAAACCCACACAGGGACGGGGCAACTCCACAGAGGAGGGGGTGGGGATGGGGACCAGATTTGAACCCAGGTCCTCAGAACTATGAGGCAGTGCTAACCAGTCGCCCACCGTGCCGCCCCTATAATAACTTGATAAATGTAATCCTGTTTATTTCTTCTGTATAATAGAAGAAGAAAAAATAGGGAAATACTACTCATACATTGCATTTCTTTTCTCTATATTCTACATTCTAAATTTGACTGGGACAATTTCCAGCATGTGATTTCTTTAATGGGTATTTATTTGTCAATAATTAACGATCATAACCAGAATCGGAATCATCTTTGTTTCCCAAGTATGTCAAAAACACACAAGGAATTTGTCTCCGGTAGGTGGAGCCGCTCTAATACAACAACAGGCATTTGCCAGAAAATACTTTTGAGACATGAAAACACTGCACGGAGAGTCACTGAGCAATGAAAGGTTACCGATAATACCGATAATGCCGAAACTTTTTTTTTTTTTTTACTATTGTGCAAATGATGCAGAGTCGTCTAGCAATTTAGAGCAGTTTGAAATGACGAATAGAGCGATAATCTGGTACAGTGACCATTGTGCAAATGGCGCAGAGACTTCAAGAAATGTAAGCAGTTTAAAGTGACAAATTGTGCGATAACCTGCAACAGTGTCTTCTTCTTCTTTTCCTTTCGGCTTGTCCCGTCATCCTTTTCCATGTAAGCCCATCTCCTGCATCCTCCTCTCGAACAGCAACTGCCATCATGTCTTCCCTCACGACATCCATCAACCTTCTCTTTGGTTTTCCTCTCGCTCTCTTCCCTGGCAGCTCCATTTTCATCATCCTTTTACCACTCACTATCTCTCCTCTGGATGTGTCCAAACCATCAAAGTCTGCTCTCTCTAACTTTGTCTCTAAAACATCCAACCTCGGCCGTCCCTCTTATGAGCTCATTTCTAATTTTATCCAACCTGGTCACTCCGAGAGCAAACCTCAACATCTTCATTTCCGCCACCTCCAGCTCTGCTTCCTGTTGTCTCCCCAGTGCCACTGTCTCTCATCCGTCCATCATGGCTGGCCTCACCACTGTTTTATAAACTTTGCCCTTCATCCTCGCAGAGACTCTTCTGTCACATAACACACCTGACACCTTCCTCCACCCGTTCCAACCTGCTTGAACCCGTTTCTTCACTTCCTAACCACACTCCCCATTGCTCTAGATGGTTGACCCTAAGTATTTCAAGTCCTCCACCCTTGCTATCGCTTCTCCCTGTAGCCTCACTCTTCCCGCTTCACCCCTCTCATTCATGCACATATATTCTGTCTTACTTTGGCTAATCTTCATTCCTCTGCTTTCCAGTGCATGCCTCCACCTTTTTAACTGTTCCTCCACCTGCTCCATGCTTTCACTGCAGCTCACAATGTCATCTGCAAACATCATGGTCCACGGGGCTTCCAGTCTAACCTCATCTGTCAACCTATCCATCACCACTGCAAAAAAGGAAGGGGGCTTAGGGCCAATCCCTGATGCAATTCGTCTGTCACACCTACAGCGCACCTCACCGCTGTTCTGCTGCCCTCGTACATGTCCTGTATTATTCTAACATACTTCTCTGCCACTCCAGACTTCCGCATGCAGTACCACAGTTCCTCTCTGGGTACTCTGTCAAAGGCTTTCTCTAGATCTACAAAGACAAAATGTAGCTCCTTCTGACCTTCTCTGTACTTTTGCATCAACATCCTCAAGGCAAATAATGCATCTGTGGTACTCTTTCTAGGCATGAAAGTGTAATGTCACTAACCAAGTAATATACTTATTAGGAGTATAACTGTGCATGTATTCGTATTCAGATTTAAGGAACATTGTACTGAACGGTAGTGTACCAAATTCCATTCTTTATCAGTTCTTCAATGAACAATTAATTTCATGCAGTTTGAGTAACATCTAGTAGTGGTTCAAGGACGATAACAGAAACACTTTTGAACAAGACATGTTAAGTGCAATATTATTTATTATTAAAATAAAGTGGCTGCAGAAATATTTGGAACATGTAATATACATTCACCTACATATATCCAAAAGTACCCCCCCCCCCCCCCAAAAAAAAACAACAACAACAACAACAATTAATTCAAGATTTTTTTTAAAATGTTTAAAAATTACCAGAAATTACCAGACAATAGCTGGAAATGTGTAGGCTGTTTTTTATTCAAGTACAGTAAGTAATACATTTTACATTATCATGTTTTAACTTCTGAACCTTGAACACTGACTTTCCACATTGGTAGATCTTTTTATTGTACCTCTGCTTCATGGTCATTGTGCAACATACCTGAACCATTTTGATTCAATTTACATAGACAAGACATAAGTCACATAGACACAAAGACTAGCCAGCATTTATCAGAAGACAAAATACACAATGTTTGACAGTTGGATTAGTGTTCAGGGAACATAGACAAGACACAGCGGGGACACAATATAAACCCACAACAATGCGCAACTATGAGTTATGATAACAACATGCACACTGGTGTGTTAGGTGCTTTGTACAAGGCATTTAATAAGAGCATGATTACTTTAACAACAAGGTTAATCTGATGGCTGGCAACATATTTATATACTGTATATAGTATGACCACGATACTTGTGTCTTAAGTACAAGAAACAAATAATAAAGCTGTAATTCTGAATACACACAGTAAGTGACAGCGTATAAATCCTTAGTCTTCTTTAAATACGCTTTGATTAAGCAATTAGGCGCATGCTGTTTCGGCATCCACTTGCTATTCATGTCCTTCATCCTGGAAGAGTCCACTGAGATTCTATTTTGCATATTTAAGGGAGATCTGAAATAGCAGAATAATGAAAATTACATATATTCAAAGCATTATACTGTTATCCTTGTTGGCTGATTGCTTGGGAGAGTAAATAATTAGTCTTAACCTACAAGCCTATAAACTAAATGCTCGATGGTCATTTTCAAAGAATTCTCGGTTAAGGATCACTTTGAGACAGGTGTGCTCCCACTTTTCTTTGCCCAAACATTTTTTGTTTCCAAATGTCGCCCATCCATCCATTACTCCATTATCTACATTCATTTTTCTTGTTCATGGTCATAGGGAAACTGGAGCATATTTCAACTAAGGGGGCGGTTGACTGCAACAAACTGTTGGTCACTCGCTCAGTAATTGTTGACCCCCCTTAGAGGTCAACTCAGACAACTGCATTTAACTGCTGTTAAATAAGGAAAACAACATGGAATAATGAGCAGGTTTGGGAATATGTGTGTGCAGATTGTGTCCGGTGTTTAATAAACACAGTGATAGTAGAGCATGTTAAAGCAGATGGAAATGTTAAAAAGTAATTACAAAGTCAAAAAAATCTGATGTAGTCACTAAAGGCACTTGGTATGTAATTGTTGTGATGATCCCTGCCATCCGTCCTCATAGATTCTATAGGGACATTTGCTTGGTATGTAAGGGATTGGTATTATACTGGCCCCAGAAATTAGATGAAAGGTGTGATGTGACATCTTGTGGTGGAGGTAGTTAAACTACTGGACATCTTGCAGAGCAGCCATTTTGAGTAGAGACAGCAGTGGAGAGATGCCACGATTAATCCACAGCCACTCTTTCTTTTGACCTTGATTTAGCACAATCTTTTCACCCCCCCCAAAAAAGGCACCATTTTCTTATTTCAACACTTGGTCATGACAAAAGACTGAAAAGATTACCTATTATTCAAAAGCATAACTGGGAATCCTCCACCAAGAGCGTGCCATGCGAGACACCAACTACATCAAAGTGGACGCTCGCTCATTGTGGATCGGACTAAAGTAGAAGGCCTCGACAAGGTGGAGAAGGGCAGGAGAACACCAAGTAAAATGTCAGATCATTAAGAAGTGTCCAACCTGGAGGTCATTTCAGAGTGTGGAGCTTCAAATGAATCGTCATCACGAGGCTCCAAGTCAAATGCTCCTCGAGCCTCATCTTCACAGCACACTTAAAAGTCAGGTTCAAGCCAAGTTACAGCAGAGGCACAGGCAAAGGCAGGAGCTGAGTACTGAAAACTTCAAATTGACATGGAAGTTGAACGAACATGTATTGTTGCAACATTTAATTCTCTTAAAGAGGCTACACTGGCTGCAGCTAAGGTGCTTGAAGCTGCTGTGGAGAAAATAACATTTTCTCATTCCAACGTCAATATCTTCAGTCCCTACTGCTTGCCACAAGGCAACAACACAGCTAGCTCTCCACACAAACACAGTGACAGGTTTCCACTCAGGTCCACAGATGTCTCCGACTTTGCTGCCTTTCTCGCTCATCGTGACCTCAAAACAGGGTTTATAGAGCTTGACAATTAGCCAGAGAACTATATATTATGGAGATCTACTTTCTGAATACAATAAATGGCTTGAATCTCAAACTTAGTATTGAGCAAGACTTATTTAGCAGGTGACTTGGTGGGTGGGGAGTCACTTCAGTGGGCTCTGAGAATAGGAGCATTCCATGTCAACGATCCATCACCTGGATTTGACAGGCTATGACAACGGTTGGAGAAGGCCTCCGGCTCTCCCAAGGTTATTGAGGCTTCATTTTTCAAACGTCTTGAGAATGTACAGCGGTTTAAATAAGTATTTAATACATCACCCTTTTTCTCACTAAATAAATTTCCAAAGGTGCTATTGATTTGAAATTTTCACCAGATGTTGGGAACAACACAAGTAAGCCATATATACAAAGAAAGTAGAACAAATAAGATAAGAAATTAATGTAATGTGTAATAATGTTAAATGACACAGGGAACAAGTATTGAACACATGCAGAAAGGGAGGTGCATAAAGGCATGGAAATCCAAGACAACACCTAAAATCTATCAATAATCAAACAGCAATCTAGCCCCTTGTCAACGCAAATGAATGTCAGCTGGTTCAGTCCTAATTGATGGCCTGCAAAAAGGTCTCATTGCCAATGTGTGAGTCAAGACACTTCTCATGATGGGTAAGAGCAAAGATCTGTCTCAAGACAATCTCAAAGTAATTCTTGCAAAACATAAGAATGGCATTGGTTACAGGCGCATATCTAAGATTCTGAATTGCTGCTGACAGAGGATGTCCAAGAACAATCAGAAGAGTTGTCCAAGAGCCAAGGACCACCTGTGGGGAGCTTCAAAAAGACCTGGAATTAGCAGGTACTGCTGTCACCAGGAAAAGAGTGAGTAATGCGCTCTGCCGCCATGGCCTGTATGCACGCTCATGACCCAAGACCCCATTTCTGAAAAACAAAAGCATGTCAAAGTTCATTTGGACAAGCCAGTTAAATACTGCGAGAATATAGTCTGGTCTGATGAGAGCAAAATGTCACTCTTTGGATGCCATAATACACACCATGTTTGGAGGAGAAATGGCACTGAACTTCACACTAAAAACACCAAACCAACAGTTAAGTTCGGAGGTGTGAACATGATGGTGTGGGGCTGCCTTTCAGCAAATGGTACTTGTGTATATGGGGGTTAAATAAAATGTAAGTAAAATTGGAAAAAGATACAAAGGAAGGTAAACGCCTGGGTTCACTTCCGGGTTTGTCCGATATACGCTTTAACGTGAAAATCAAACTAATTAGTCTCGTAAAGGGGCACCGCGTCACTTTTTAGATGTATAAAACTTCAGGACAAAGAGACGACAAACCTTTTATCAGTCTTGTAATCTGAAGGTTGCTACATGAATTAGATAAGAGTTCTCCATAACCAGAGGTCTTTTGTTGAACCCAAACACACACAAATGATACACGTTGTGAATTTTTATAGAAAGTTTAATTAGCTCTAACATGGGAATCTACAAGGAAAGAATACACAAAGGACAGACAAAGATTGGCAAAGGAGCCTAACTTGTGATATGAGGTTGGAAGGAGCATTTATTGACAATGCAGAGAGCTGGGGTTCCTGTTCTCGTTAATTTAAACCCAAATATGCACTAATCTTTACTTTTAGTAGACCGTAAATTGGATTTATGTGCGTGGACCAGAATTTAGGCAGGCGGGTCAGTCTCCCGAATGTTTGGCCGGTCCGGTCCGCATGGGGGACAGGTGGATTTGGCAGGAAAGGAGGAAGGGAAAAAAAGAGAGCAGGAAAATGAAAAGTTCCTAGGCAGGACCGCCGCAGCCCGTATGTCGCTGTTCACAAGACGTTTGGAGCAGACGTGTGCTGCCCGCTTCCTTTCCCACGGAGTTTGCCCAGGCACCCAAAAAGGGTAGCTCGGAGCACTGGCAGGGTGCCCCGGGAAGGGTCCGGTGTGTCCTCGTCACCTCGTGGTGCGTGGTGGGGCGTCCTGGCTGAGCCAGTCTTCGGCAAGTTGGTCGAACAAGAGCCAGCAGTAAAGGGGACTTCGGGCTTTATGACAACCCCCTTTTCCCCCTTCTGGGGCCAACAGGGAAGATGGACCGCTTCTTAATGTTACTTTTCTATTCTAGGATTATTTTGTGGTTTAAATCTAGTGGGATAAAATATGAATTATTGTATTTAAGATAACGAGACCATTTTCCAGCTTTGCATTGTCATACGCACATCCTCTTTAATCCCTGTTAACGAATGTTTCAATTGTATGTGGTTGTTGAGAACACTGTAATATTTGCAATGTGGCATTTGTGTTGTGTGGGGTAAAACATTTCATCCGGTTCAGTTGACAAACAGATTTGACATCAGACATTGAAATTTGCAGAAATACAATTATTAGTGGCGTTATTTCGATGGTAACACTTGTGGCGTTCATCCAAAGTTCTTAAAATATAATATAACATTCAAGTCCAGCGAAGATTGTGATTAGTTAATCCGGGCTTGCAGTAGCGTTCCACTACCTGTGGGTGTCGCTAGTGCTCCATCCATTGTCCCAGACAGGAGGAACAAATGTCACTGAAAACAGGGGGGAAAACAAGTCTTTGTTGGTGAGACTCTTCAGGCTGGCTGGGGGTGGAAGTTAATTCATTTAGCGTCCGGGTGAGAAATCAGGTGTCTGTGTCTCAGCTTTGATGAGCTACTTGGGGACTGGCTGGTAATTCATTTAGCGTGCGTGTGCGAAGTTAAGCCTCCTCGTGCTTCTTTTTTGATAAACAGACAAGGTTTTCCTTAGATGTCTTGTGTAGGCAGACTGACTCAGCGGGCCGCCGAGGCAGGCACGCGGAACAGCACGAGACTGGGGGTTAACAGTTTACCTTTAGTTTTAAGAATACAATTCTTCTTCAAAGAGGCTTTGAGATTTTTATTACCACTCTCAGTTTAAGTTTACTGTGACACTAAACATAAAACAAGAGAGCATTACATGTTGAGAATTTAAAAAAAACACACAGCTTTGTCTTACAAAAGAAGGTGAGGTTATTGCTGTCGGCATCACCCTGCACGCCACCAGTCTGCCTCCCAGCGCCCTCAGGCTGCCAACCATAACTACCCTCCTCCAGTAAACCCTATCGGTCCATCTTCTCTGTCCCTATCACCTGTGTCCCCCACGTTTCAGAGTTATTCACCATGCCCTACCGTTTTACCTCCACGTTTTTTTTAGATTCTGATTTTTCAGATTGTGAAGATGGCCCCGATTTAGTTAACATGTCTGATTCTGACTCTGTCACGGATTTAGATTTTTCTGGTTCCTTCCCTAGTTTTTCCTTTCCTAGACTGTTTTTGTCACGTCTTCCCATTTCCAACCTCTGTGAGTCCAAGCCCAAGTCCTTTCCGTAGGACCTTTACTTGGGCACCCATTTGGCCATCTATCCGGGACCGCCGCGTGGTGGCCAAAGTAGGTGCCCAAGTAAAGGTCAAATTTTGTCCTCCCGTTTTTTCCCCCCACTGTTCCTAAGTCACTTAATTTTTCACCAGTTTCCATACCTTGTTCCAGGCCTAAGTCACGTCCATCCAAACCAGCCCCAAAGTCACTTCATTCCGTACGACCTGTTTTTCCTCATTCACCTTCCCGAGGTGCACTCTGACCCTCTCGTACCCTCTACTCCCAAACCTCAATATCGGCAGGCTGATATTGAGGTTTGGGAGTAGATTCCTGCTCCCCGTCAGCTGTGGCAGGCTCCCGTCCCTGCTCCTCGGCAGCTGCAACACTTTTAGTAAAGCTACAACTTGATACTAGCACAATCATACTGTGAGAATTTGTGTGGATACAATATCGTGGGAATATTTCAACGTAGCAATTAATTGATTTGATTTGATATTTATGATTGTTTATAAGAAGATATATGTTTACTGACAAACAGACCACTTTCAGATGTTATGAAAAAAAAGGACTTCGTACAGCAATATAACTAATCTTTCTGACACGAATCTTCAGATCTGTGTTGAGAATGTGCGGATATGTGACTGGTAGTGAGGTGGGGCCTGCTTGGGGGCCCACTTGAGGGGCCCCCTTGGGGGAAAGAAGCCCCTTGCAGGTGCTAAGGGTGTACGAAATTTCAAAAGGGGGCCCTCTTGGGGACATGTCTATTCCCTAAGGACGTAAATCATTTCCCTGGCAATTCCAGGGGTTAGGGTTAGGATTACGGTTAGCGGCAATATAGCGGTACCGTCATTTCCGGTTAGATTTCTGTCAACAACCGTCACACCCGCTGACAACCTTTATCCCGCCCTATTTCAACTGATGTCGCTTCTGGGAATATAACCTCAGATAGACTCGGAACCAACAAATGATGTCACTTCCGGTTGGTTACGCCACTTATGGCCATTTGACAGAAGCTGGATACTATACTTTTTTTCACATGTCTTCAAAAGCTTGCAGAACTTCTCCTGGAGGTATAACCCGCAAAAAATAACATTATCTTCCAGGTCTCAGGAAGAGCTTCCTGAAAGAACATTCCATTTGTCATGAACGGAACAGAGGACAGGACCCAAAATGCACGACTCCAATACAGATGGACAGTTTCAAACAATAGAGGTTTACTATACGAGCAGAGGTCGGTACACAGGCAGGCAATCCGAGAAGGCAACAGTATCAAAAAAACGTGAGGCAAAGAGGCAAGGTCAAAAATCAGAACACGATCTAGTCTTACTATGAGTCGTTGACGTGAAAACAAGGAATGCTGGAACGTGACAACAAGGTACAATGAACTGGTGAAAAGAAAGAATGAGACAGGAGGTGAAATGCATGGGGTAATTAGGGTAAACGAAGCACAGGTGGGGAAGATGCTCTCAGGAGCAGGTGTGTACGAGACAGGGGGAAAACAACAACCAGAACACACACCCATGACAGTACCCCCATCCCCCCCCACCTCCCCCCTTAACGGCCGGCCCCAGATGGCCCCGGAGCCCCAGGATGCGCAACTTGGAAGTCCCGAATGAATGAGTCATCCACGATAAACCCAGATGGCACCCATGAACGTTCCTCAGGCCCGTAAGCCCTCCCAGTCAGCCAGATATTGAAACCTCCTCACCCTCCGATGAGACGACAACAGCTGCATCACAGTGAAGACAGGGCCCCCATCCACGAACCGGGGGAGGAGGGGGCCTGGAAAGCGGGACCAGAGGGGACTCCTGGGCGGGCTTGAGCAAGCTGATGTGAAATGCAGGGTGGACCCGCATCGACCTTGGGAGCCTAAGCTTCATGGTAAAAGGGTTGATGACCTTTGTGATGGGGAAGGACCCAACGAACCTGGGAGCGAGCTTCCTGGACTCCATCATCCATGCTTGGTGGGGAGCCACACTCGTTGACCCACTTTGTAGTTCGCAGCATCTGGCATGCTCGCTCCCAGGTCCTCCTGCAGTGTCTCACCAAGGTCAAGCGCACGACCCAAAAGCCTTTTGTCGATCTTCATGGCGAGAGCGATGAGAGTGTCCAAGTCGGTCGGCAGGTCTAGTGGGACCAAATGATTCTTGACGGCGGGGGATAATCCTTGAAAAAAATTTATCGGGTAGTGCCCTGTTATTCCACTGACTCTCAGCTGCTAGAATGCGAAACTCAATCTGACACCCTGCGCTTGCCTTGTTGTAAGGTGACAAGGGAGCAAGCTGCTTCACGATCTGGTGTGGAATACTGAAAAAAAATGCTCCATAGTCTTTATGAAAGAAGCCCAAGAATGACACTTGCGGGTCCATTTAGCAGTAGCCCATGCCTCTGCACGACTAGTCAGGTGGGAAATGACAAAAGCAATCTTTGCCCACTCGGGGGGAAGACAGCTGCCTGCAGCTCAAAGTGGAGTCCACACTGAGTGATAAATGGCTTAAGGTTCCCAGAATCTCCAGAGAACCTCTCCGGTCGAGAGAGCTGTGGGCAGACAGGAACAGACGTGGCAGGTGGCTGCATGGTGACTGCTTCACATGGAAACGGTGGTACAGTGGCGACAGCTGGTTCTTTCTTCTGAACCATATTCATTAGAACTTTAAACTGTGAGGCCACCTGTCTCATCATAGTGTCCTGATGCTCCAACAGTCCATTTAGATGAAGGTGGAGGGCAGCAAGCTGCTCGTCCTGCTTCGAGATGTGTTGACCCCGCGATTGAAGGGCTTTGCGCACCATGTTATGACCAGTTCGCTCTGTCATGAACGGAACAGAGGACAGGACCCAAAATGCACGACTCCAATACAGATGGACAGTTTCAAAAAAGAGAGGTTTAATGCACGAGCAGAGGTCGGTACACAGGCAGGCAATCTGAAAAGGCAACAGTATCCAAAAACCGTTAGGCAAAGAGGCAAGGTCAAAAATCAGAACAGGGTCTAGTCTTACTATGAGTCGGTGACGTGGAAACAAGGAATGCTGCAACGTGACAACAAGGTACAACGTACTGGCGACCAGAAAGAATGAGACAGGAGGTTAAATGCATGAGGTAATTAGGGTAAATGAGGCACAGGTGGGGAAGATGCTCTCAGGAGCAGGTGTGTACGAGACCGGGGGAAAACAACAACCAAAGCACACACCCATGACACCATTTGTTTGAAATGCTGTACGTTCACAAACCATGGAGCCCAAAACTGCCATCTGCTGTTCAAAGTGTTACTGCAATCATCACGTCGCAGCTCTTTGTGTGGGTCGATCTCCCTTTATGGCAAGAGAATCCATCACTATAGCAGCCAAATCTGCAGTCTTCAGCATGTTTCAAATTCAGGGAATGGTCTCTCCTTGTGTGTTAAAAATATGTTTTGGCATAACAGACAAAAGAAGAAGAAGAGCCACAGACTTCATGGTAGAGGCTATAGATATCTCTGGCACTGCCAACACTCAGCAAATGGAATGTGACACTAGCTATAGAAAATAGAGAAAACAATTCCGACTCCAGAGGCTGCTACACACCATCGTCCCCGCAGACCATTGCTACCAAGATACCACCTCTTGGACCCTCAGGTGAAATCCTTCTGCTGCTTGGAAGGGATATCATCTGGGTTCAGGAGGTTCGCAGTCAGTGTAATGGTCACACATGGGTCAGTGAAGTGGTGTTAATCTTAGGGTAAAACCAAGGACTTCAGGAGAGTGCACTCCCAGCATGGTGGAGCGGGTGTGCAGCACCAAGTTCCTGGGAGTGCACGTCACTGAGGACCTCTCCTGGACCAGCAACATCTCATCACTGGCCAAGAAAGCTCACCAGCGTCTCTACTTCCTGTGCAAGCTGAGTAGAACATCTCCAAGAAGGGGGGGCGGGGCTTGTCGAGAACTCCAGCCCACTCTCCAAGCACCGTCCCTTCATTGACTGGTATCCTATTCTCAACATTGGAGGTTGGCTAGCACTACCCCAGTGTTAGACACCTGTTTTGACATGTCCCCGTGAAAGGCCTTGGGTGTCGGCGGGCATACCACATCAAGATGCCAAGCTGCTGGACACCCATCACATGACCCACCCGCACGACATCTCCGGGGAGAGTAGGGAGGGCGGCTGCTCCAGTAGTCACGGTACTCGATCAGCTTTGACAGTGAGACCTTACCAGACACCGCCGGAACCATATCGCTTTCCAGGGCTTCTTAATAGCACATACTTAAGGGCTAATTTTGAGCAAAAAGATACATAGTATCTATGTGTGAAATACATGAACGATGATCGCTGTGTATGAGAACACGCAACTGAGCATGAATACTGTGACTGAAAAGCAATCCATCCATCCATTTTCTGAGCTGCTTCTCCTCACGCGGGTCGCGGGCGTGCTGGAGCCTATCCCAGCTAACATCGGGCAGGAGGCGGGGTACACCCTCAACTGGTTGCCAGCCAATCACAGGGCACATACAAACAAACAACCATTCGCACTCACATTCACACCTACGGGCAATTTAGAGTCTTCAATTCATGCATGTTTTTGGGATTTGGAAGGAAACCAGAGTGCCCGGAGAAAACCCACGCAGGAGAACATGCAAACTCCACACAGGCGGGGCCGGGGATTGAACACCGCTCCTCAGAACTGTGAGGCTGACGCTCTAACCAGTCGACCACCGTGCCGCCTGAAAAGCAATTATTTGTCTGAAATTTTGTTGAATTACCTTGTGCGCAATGTCTGCAAGCTGCTGGACTGTGTGCACTAGTCCTACAGTCTTGTCTTCAGCTGCAGTAACTTTGTCCCCATGCTCTCCCAAAGCCACTGTCATCTGATGGACTGCATAAAAATGAAACGCTATAATGAATATAAACAAAAGAAGAATGAAATGTACTATACCAATAATTACTACAAATATACAAGTAAACATTTAAACAGTTACTAAAATATTTTATGCAATTTAAAATACATTTCTGGATTTGAATTTATAGAGTTTCCAAATATTCCAGTGAGTGTGAAGGATAGGTTTAAGTATAGCGCATATTTTTGGCTTGATAGAGAGTTGAAACCTTTTTGGTATGTTTCATAGTCATTAAATATATTAGACAGTCTGTTCAATGTCAGTAAGTGCAGTACATGTGTGATAAAACGTATATCATTGGCGACGTAATGAGGAAACACCAATGTCTCTCGTGTGAAGCCACGGACCAATCACAGCCTGCCTCAATGGATGTGTGCGTGGTCTCTTGAAGCATCATGCGAGCGATGACTCAACGTGACTCGTAACATGCGCTTCCTATGCATTTGAACAGGAAATATGAAAATTCTGCTATTTTTAGGACAAACTCGTTGAAAGTATTGGATTGAAGAAGAAAATCAATGTAAAGCACGGACCATAGAAGTAAAATGGAACAATTTAATATAATCCTAAAGTTGTTTTTTTACCATTCACGTGCAGTGGAAAGGAAAGACCAACAGGGGGCAGTGTGGCTCTGCCTCACTTGCCTACCCTGACCACACGTCACTGGTATAGTTTCATGTTTTGGGGAGCAACTTTATACCCGGTTGCGTAGCATTTCTCATTCTGTAGCTAACGATTGCGTGGTTTGCTTCTGCTCGATTGTCTCATACTGAACGGTTTGCCGCTACCTCGTGGCGTAAAAATAGAACTACAAGATTTGTTTTTCTCAAAGTGCAAGACAATTGCTGCAGGGAGAGGTGGATGTCGTAAAAATGCCTTGGAATAATATTTGGCAATACGTTGACATACATTGTAACCTTCAATTTATTGTGTCATCATTAGGGTCATGGGTGAGCTGGAGCCTATTCCTGCTGTGGTGCACTGCGCTCCCTCTCAGTTTCAGTGCTCTGAGGGCCCCATAAATATCAGCTATTGTTTTGCATTGTATTGTTTCAATCTCCCCGAAATCAACAAAGTCAACACTCATGTGACTGCCCTGCCATAGAGCACAGAGATGCCTTTGAGCTGGAGAGAAGTGCAGAATAGACAATGGACAACAGACAAAAAAAAAACCACACACACACACACACATACATACGGAGACACAAAACCTGAATAAAATGATAGAAGTAGTTGCCCCTAACTTGTCGTAAAAAATCAACTACCTCTATTCTGTGAGCTGCTTTGTGTTCCAACCATCTTCTTCTTGACATGATTCAAGAAGGCTTTGCAGCGGTAGATGAACAGATTCATGGTGGAGGAGTCTGTCGCCCAGAGACAAAAATCAGACAATAAAATTGTATACAGTATTGCACTTAGTGTTTGGCCACCATTAGATTTGTTGTTTTGCCGATGCTATAACGACCACAGTGTAACCAAAGGTTGTATGACATTTACCTTTAATGTACAGGTAAGTTAAAGTTATTAAAAATGTCAAAACATAACATGACAAATAGTGATCTTATTTTGGACCTTTTCCATTATCTATGCCAACTTCCAGAAAATACATCTTGTCCCAAAAATGTGACTTCTTTCTCTTCCACTTGTTTTTTTTTTTTGAACTAACTAACCAATTAACTACATACATGTCGTCTTCCAAGAAAATGAAAAACCTGATTGATGAATACAATAGCTACCTTTGCAATTGCCATGAATAAAATATGAGGACGCAGTTGTGGGGAGACACATTGATCACATGGTGACTCAAGCATCGAAAATAAATTCCAGATGATCACCTTAGTGAATGGGCTCTTCCTCGGGCTATGTGGCACCCCTCTACCTAGTTTTGTGGACACTGGTTTTGCGTTTTATGCATTATCCGGCTAACTCCCACTTCCTGTGTTGTTTTATTGGCCATTAAAACAATAAAGCTGGCGACGGACTACAACATTTGCACAACGCTGTGAAGTGCGATATTACCTCGTGTGAGTTTGGACGAGCAGTTAATGAACTCCGGTGGTCTGGGTGCAACAAAGCTTTTCCGTCGTGCTCGTACTGTTCCGGATGAAGGCCCCGGTGAGGAATCATTGGGACCGGCCGCCCCGACCTGGCCGGAAACCCGGCGGCTCGCCTTGATCAGACTTCCGGGCTTTCCCTCCCAGTAGGTCTGGCAGGCGCGGTACAGAATCTGCACGAAGATGCACTTTTCTGCCGCTGAGGTGGCCACCCACTGATCCACAGCATTGACAAAGACCAGGTCAAATTCGGGGCTGTCCTAGTGGAGAGTAGGCAAGTAATTACTCTTGATGAGCTTTTAAAAAGTCATATCTTTACCGACTCTTTTATGAAATCAAAATGACATGGTGACCTTGTTGGGGTTAATGCCATTGACCTGTCGTAGTTGCTCCGCCTTCCACTGTGACGTCCTTGTGAAGGCCAAGGAGCCACTATACTGCTTCACCTTTGAAATGAGGAGCTGGTGCGGTCTTGTGTTGGTCACTACAAAGATAGCAGAAACTATCATTCGCTGTTGACAACTAATTCCAATGTAATTGTAAAATGTAAACGAACAACATAAAACGAACAATTAACAAATACGGACAAGCCAGATTGAAAATAGCTGGATGGAGTTCATTCGTTGCATTGACAGCAGAACATGAAAATGTATACAACACGGAGAAAGTTGGGACGCTGTTTCAATATGAAATATAAACAGAATGCCAAGATTTGCAAATGTCACAAAACCTCAACAATAGTACATCAAAGGTGACTTTGAAAGTACTGAAAGGGGGCACTTGAATACATTACACTTATGCTGCACGAAGAATTGTGTGTGGGAAACAAACCCTGACCTCAACTCATCAAACGTCTTTGGAATGGACCAGACCTCTGAAAATGTAAACATACCCCAAAATCTTGTGTGACGTCTTTCCAAAATAGTAGCTTGGAAATGGTGTTTTGCCGAGGAAAGAGTTGCACAGGGGGGAAATTCCGCCAGCCAGCTAACTTATAAAGACAAGAGTGGTCCAGATGGTGTCATTTCTAGCCCTACATGTCTAGTCTCCTTTTGGAAGGTTCTGCACGTTTGTGTGACGACTCAATTCAAATGTGTCTCATGGCACACCGTACACAAAGTGAAAAAGTTTTTCTACCTGAAACACAAATGAATGTTGCATAGTCTCCTTTGGATCCAGGCGAAAGAAAAGGCATTCTCTTCTTTTTTCTCCTCCGTACCTCCGAACCCACCAGCATCCGTTCGTTGCAGGGGATGAAGACTTCTTTATTGATGGTGGACTGAATATTCATTGTTAGACCTACATTAAATGACACAGGATGCATGTCAGGCCTTGGTGAGAACGAGTAACATTAATAACCAAAAAGTAAAGTAAAGCAAAGTCAATATGGCGCACTCTTTTTCAACACTGTAGCTGCATTTGCTTTTTTTATTTTTTATTTTATTAAATGAACAATGCAACAATTGTGTATGGGTTGATCGTGCATATATAAATGAGATGCCACAAAATGGATTCAGTGACAACCCGTTCCAAAATGTAGGCATATTTGTATTCTGATCGATAGACGGGAGTGTGGCTATAGTATTTGGATTTTTGAATTCATTCATTCGTACATTCCTTTTCTACCACTTTGTCAGGGTCACAGCCTTGGTGAACCGTCGTCTAACCGAGCTGAACGAGATGCAGGGTACCATATTTCATCGGTGGTTTGTTTATCCACGAGAAAATGCTGTTTGCATGTGTTGTTAAAAAAGTAAAAATACAAATTTGGCTGGGTTTGGGTGCTTGTGAAACAAAGCATAAGTGCCCAAGTGGTTAAGATCGCCACCTGCCAAGAGGATCCCAGTTCCTGTCATGGGCTGGCAGAAGAACGTCATAAAGTAATGAGCCCGATTTTCCTCTCTTTTTGTTTATTGCAACAGAAAGACAATATACACATAGAAAAAAAGCCCAGAAAAGGGGGATTTCATCACTACTTTTCAATGTAATCTCCCTTTGTCTCAACACCAACTGCCCATCCACGAACAAGGGCACGTATGCCAGTCTTGTAAAAGTCAATGCACTTTCACCCTTTTTTTAAAAAAACATTATTATTCATCCCCTGAGTGACGTGAATAAATTATTGAGTGTTGGGTCAGTTCATAATGCTATTGTGTGTTCCGAAATTCTAGTCTGGTGCAGTCATACGCGTAGCTGGGATAGAGTGCCTGGTGCTTGTTGAAAAACCAGCAAGTGTCTGGCGTGTGCGGGTGGCAGAGGCATGATAGCCAATTGCAGGAAAGACGAGTTTGGCAGTTATGTCTGGTCTTGTTATTGTTTTTCACATACTGCACGTTATGATTGACAGTAACTTGCTGTGGTTTCTGTTATGACAAAATATAGTCTATACTCTTTTATTACTATATATTAATTAGCGCATAGTTTATGATATTATCCCATACGTTTGTGACTTCAATATTTCTTTGTTCTTTTGTGACTTTTTTCAATTGTAGCTTAATTGTTTCTTCCCTTCACTCATCCAGGTTAAAGGCTAGGTTAAAGTCCTGGATTCAAGTCCTTAAATTTGAGTCCGGTTAACGTGTTGGTTAAAGTCCCCCGGTTGGAGTTTGGGGGTTAGGGGTTCAGGTCAGGGTTAGATTCGAGTCCGACGTGGGTTACGGGTTGGGTCCCCAAGTTTGCGTCCGACGTGGGTCAGGGGTTTAGGCCCCCCCAGGTTAGAGTGCGACAATCAGGGGAAAGGGTCCCCAACCATTTTGAAGACCTTCGAATATTGTAAAAAAGAGAAGCACTTCTAACAGGCACTGGAAATGGGAAGTGGGAAGATCAAAAAAGAGTAAGGCTGAATCACCAGTGCACATGTCAACTATTATGTTTCTTATGAGCGAAAACTATGGAGAGACGTCTGTGGACTGCGTGGAGATGTGGATAAATGAATGTGCTTTCCCAGCAACAGGGAGCCTCAGTACAAGACAGTTACAACAACTAAAAAATAGGTTGAGGTCAAAAGAAAGTTGTTTGAGAAAGAACAAAAAAAATTTAAGTCAAGGATTTTGAACCTTTAGAGAAAAAATGTCAAATGTCTGGAAATGTGGTTGACTGTTAGATCTAGATGCGAACAGGGACAGACGTTTTCTGAGAAAAACTAAGTTGGGCAAGTTACTGATGACCGTGTATCGCCTGTGGTCTAATCTGTCCGAGTTGGCCAAGGGGAGGAAGTCGAGTTGCGGTCCCGAGCTGGGTTCCACAGTGGCCTCCACAAATCAACCCACAGCCCACAGCACGGCCCTTTCGCGCACGGCACCTCCGCGGTGTCCTGCTCGCCTCACACAGCCGCCTCCCTCCCACACCGCCCGCCCTTGCGGAATGTACTAGACGACCGATGGACAGCAACCAGATTTGAGGAGGTTGAGGCTGGACGCTGAACAGGGGAGGTGACGCGGAGGGTGCAGAAGATGCCTCCGTTGTGAAAAGAAGGGACATTGGATAGACATTGGATGAGACTGTCTGAAGAAGAAAAAGACCCCACAATCGATTGCACTCATGGTGGCAATCGATTGTGGGGTCCCCAATTCGCCCTAACCCTCTGGCTGACCCCAAAGACAGAGCGATGGTGACACACACACACTGCATTCGACATTGCTGTTTCTTTTTATTTTTTGCAATGAAGACGCGCTTGGCACTGATGACATTCCCATTGAATTGACGGTCACCACCAGACATTCATTCGCACACTTATGGAATTAATGTATGCAACTATGAATTAGAATCGATAGATCCCTCCGGGTTCGAAAGATGTCCTCCCGTCACAACAACCATGGCTAATGCAGATGGCAATATTGAACTACCAGAAATGTAGAGTTATTTCTCGTAATTGTCAGAGTTATCTATTCCCTGCGTAGATGTTTGGTCTGGGTCCTAAGGCGTAGCGGTGTGGAACTGCTATGTTTGTTCTTTCATGCCGCGTGCCGCTGCAACCCCACATGTAGTGCCTTCCGCACATCCCAATTCGTCATCACACTTTCTTCGCACCTGTCCACAGTACCTTCACCAAACCGTCCTTGAGGTTCTTGATTCCAGCTGGTTCGCTGGACTTGGTTGGTAGGCTATACATCGTATTGCACTTGTTTTCAGTGTCACTCTTCTGATGCTTTGTTTCTTGTCTTGTTGCTTAGTGCCTTTGCTCAAGTCGTTGGTTTCCCACATGATTGGCTAGGCGTTTGTCCAGTATACGCGTGTGGTCTCCATGGACCCTCTAAGGTTCTCCTCTCCCACTGGTGGTTTCCTAAACTTTTTCCTCATGCTGACTGTTTGGATGACGTGACTGACCCGCACTCGGATTCTTCGGTCTAGCCTTTTTGTCAGATTGAATTACAGCCTGCTTATGAAGGATTTTCTTCAATAATTAAACCTTGAAGTGCCAAGAACAAACTCTTTTGTTGTTTCCTGCTCAAGGGCAATGGATATTTTACGGGGCGGTACTCACTTGACTTCCAATGTCGGCAGTGTGGGTTCAGTTCCGACTCCGCGACGGTGCGGATATTTGTTTGCATCTATATGTGTCCTGTAACTGACCGCTAACTAGTCCGGCATGTAATCTGCCTTTCGCCCCAAAGTCATTGCACCGGCCTCCCCCAAACAACAATAATGATTAACAATAAGCTGTTTGACTTACCTCTCCTGGTTCGGCTCTCGAATCTCCAAAGGGGACAAAGCTCTTCTTGTTAGTTCAAAGTGATGTTAGTTTCCTGTTAGATATTACAGCCGTCATGAATTTATACCCCGGTGGCACACCGAGTGGTGTGCCATGCTGTGGAGGCACACACAAATCACAGTGTGTCCCACCAGAGGAGGATGACACTGGAAGGCAAGAAACAGACGCTCTCTGTTTGAGACACGGAGAGCCACGGCCCACTGCACTTTATGGCTGCTTGAGATCCAAACGACACAATGCGATTTAAATCGCTGAATCATAAATCATAAGACGTGGAATTCTTCACGAATATGTCCCCTCGCCAAATCTTTAATCATATCACATGGTGTCCATCCCTTCAGGGGGATTTTGTGTTGACTCTCAAAATCTGATGTTGATAAAGTGTCTCAGCTATCTTTTTCAATTATTCTGTTATACTCTGGCGAGGTGGTTTACGTTCCTCGTGAAGCAAAATATTCGATGCCCCTTCGGTTGTATAATGAATTAAAAATATCGTCAAGCAAAATATTAGTAGTGCCTCTCAGGGCGATACAGTGCAGTCCTACAAAACTGCAAACCACAAGCGCAATAATAAACACATGCCCTGTTAAATGAACACGTCTATATGTATCCATTTTATCTTCTCAGGCACAAGCTTCAATAGAAGTCTCATCTCAGATATGGTTGTCGAGGGGTACCTAATGTCGTGGCCTGTGTGCGAAGATACTGCTATCATAAGAGCAGATCTGCTGAGCGTGTGTTTAGATTTCCCTTCGTGACCGTGTCGATCTGAGTGTGAATGGTTGTCTTTCTCTATATGTGTCCTGCGATTGACTGGCGACCAGACCAGGACGAAGTCTGCCTTTTGCCCCAAGTCAGCTGGGATAGTTTCCCATGACCTGCAAGCCTGAACAGGATAAGCAGCAAAGAAAATGGATATATGGAAGGGTAATAGTAGTAAGTCGTGTAAAATCAAACATAATGAGGATATATACATACTTGAATTGGTTTTCTGCTCCTTGCAGTCTAAAGGACGGTGCCTTTGGAAACTGTTGAACTGAATTTTTTGTTCCAACTTTGAAAAAATAACAGCTTGCATGCAAGCAACCTGCTGGAGGTCAATTTTTATGATCCTGGTATGTGCTGTTCTTCCTTGCACAAGAGATCGACATTCAGCTACTGGGTGTAATGGGAATTGTATTAATGGCTTTATTATAATATGGATTATTATCCATCCATTTCCCATACCGCTTATCCTCACTGGGGTTGTGGGCGTGCCGGAGCCTATCCCAGCTATCTTCACCCTGAACTGGTCAACAGCCAATCGCAGGGCACATAGAAACAAACAATCATTCACACTCACATTCACACCTACGGACAATTTAGAAGTGTCAATTAACCTAGCATGCGTGTTTTTGGAATGTGGGAGGAAACCGGAGTACGCAGGCACGGGGAGAACAAGCAAGCTCCACACTGGCGAGGCCGGGGATGCATTCACAAAGCCAAGACTCCATGAACCAGAGTGCGGCAGAGCATTTAAAATCTTTACTGGTCTTCATGAAGAGACAAAGCTCATCTATTTTGTCTGGTAGAGAGCGTAGATTTGCGAGGTGAATCGACCGTGGCGGCATTCGAAATCCACGCCGTCGCGACCTAGCCTGTACCCCGACACGCCTTCCTTGGGCCCGAGTGCAGATGCACCACAAGTGAGTAAGTATGTTAGAGAAAAACAAAAAAAAACATTTGTGGATTTGTGAAATTTGGCACAAGGTTCGGAGTAGACTCCCGAATGTTTAGCAAGTATTCCCTGATGTAAGTCACGTAATGTCTCCAAAGACGAATGAAAAAGACAGAATCAGGGACAGTATCAGAAAGCACGTTACCGAGGCGACCACGTGCGCAGGTGCCATCTTGAAGCTTTATCAGAAAGTCAAAAGAAAATCAGCCAAGATTTCAGAAAGAGAATGGCGGACTTGGACAAGTCCCGTTCATCCTTGGGTGCAATGAAGCTTCACAAGCTTCTGAAGGTGCCACATTCATCTATTCAAACAGGGTTATTGGAATGACGTCACTTCGAACTTGCTGATGATCTTTAACGACTGCACTATGTCAGACCACTGCCATAAGATTTTGCGGTATCGCTGTCTGACCCGACATGTATACCGCCATATCCCATCTTTTATGATCACTGGGCTTTATCTTGTCAAATCAAACACTGTCAGGGAGGCGTGATCAGAAAACGTGTCACTGTTCTCTGCAACCGGATACAACCGTTACCATGGTGACAAGTCGTCGTCAAGGGCTTGCGATATGTTCACATCCTTTTAATATGATATGACTTGCAAGCAGGCAACAACACGTTATGTAGCCTAGCAAGCTAGTGCTAGCGCTAACCTTTGTTCGTAAACATGCGGACATTCTGTCGAATCATGCTCTAAAGCTTTGGTAAACATCGGTTTGTGCGAATTAATGTTGCCAACGGCGACCAAGTATGTTGACAGCGGGAAGCATGGGAGGCGACGAGGCCGTCACAATACGCAGTCCTATTGGCCCGGCATCAAGGTGATCTGTCGGAGAGTGGTCGTTGATATGTCACACTACACACAAGATATCCCAAAAATCTTTGCTAGACTTTTCATTCTGGCGACTTAGGGCTACGGTATGGCCAAATCGTTGGTCGTGGATGATGTCGCACGACAAGACTTCAGATCTGAGAAATCGCCCGCGATAGCTAATTGGGTCAATATCGGGGCTAAAAACCTGTAGTCTCATATGGGCATAAGAGGAAACGGTGGCGTGCAAAAAGGATTTGGAAAAGGACTTGTCAACCTCCCTGCGCTTGGGTCCGCTTGCCTTTTCAATCAGAATCAGAATCATCTTTATTTGACGAGTATGTCAAAAACACACAAGGAATTTGTCTCCGGCAGTTGGAGCCGCTCTCGTATGACAACAGACAATTGACAGAGAATACTTTTGAGACATAAAGACATAAAAAACGAGTCACAGAGCAATAAAAGGTTGCCAGTAATGTGGTAATGCCAGTAACAGCTTTTTCTTTTTTTTTTTTTGACAATTGTGCAAAAAGATGCAGAGTCCTCTCGCAATTAGAGCAGTTTGAAATGACTAATAGAACAATAGTCCGCTGCAATCACCCTTGTGCAAAGGGCGCAGAGACCTAGTTTAAAGTTTACAGTGACTAGTGCCATAATCTGGGACAATCTGTCGATTGTGCAAAAGACGCCATATAAGAGGGTTTGTTGATTATACTTGATTTCAGCATAATCGACTGTACTTTTGATGAGAAGATCATCATACGTTTGCCACTCACCTGGTACAGTATACCACCCGATAGTCTGCAAAGTAGCACTGGCCCACAAATTAGGACATTTCAGGAGTACACGTAGTGGTGCAAATGAAAGAAATGCTTGTTCAGTAAACAAAACACAAGGATTAACATACAACTATGCACATCTTGAATTTCTGTAAATGATCATTGCGTGTCCAGTCTCCTATTTAGTTAGTCTCAGAACATCTCAAAGCAGGTTTTTACCTAAATTGTATGGTACATATTGCGAGTGCAACAAGAACACACACACAAAATGAAGCAAATCAGTCATGTTAAAAATGACTCTAGTCTACTTATTGGAATAATGTGATACACTGGACATCTAATGTAAAAATGGCACATTCACCTGTACAGTAGTTAACAATTGGCATTTGTCATATGGGCTAACATGTTAGCTAAAGGTAAAAGTTGTCTTGTTTGCCCTGATGACAGAATAGAGGAGGCTAAAATGTCAAACGGGAACAACGTACATCATACTTTTTATCGTTTCTCATTTTAAACATTTTTTTTGTTTTACTGAATGGAGAATCTTGGCCACCAAAACCATGATAATCTATAAACTTTGGCATTGCAACACGAAGTACCGAAATAACATGCAGCCAAGAAAGATATTCGTAAGAAAAATGAAAATGAATTGAAAAAAAAACTCAAGTTTGACAAACACGTCTTGGGAACAGGAAAGACGACTTTCCGACTGACAGTTATGCCCAAAACGACAAAGGTCGGGAGCAAGTGAATATTTCTTTGGACATGGCATAAGAAAGTGAAAAAATACTTTGAAGTTGTGTTGGGGATTAATTAAAAAAATAATAATAATCACAACGTTCGTTTGATTTGTATTTTTCATCAAATACTGTCTTAACTTCCCTGAACAATTTTGAAGTTCCTCTCAACATATTGCTGGCAACTCACAAACATTTGGCCATTTCACGTTTAAATATGACCTATGCATAATTACCCGCATGATCATTGGACAAAAGATGCTAATATTGTGCTCACAAAGCAAGGTCCAGAAAGGCGTGCTTGGATGAGTTTGGTGGAGAAGAACTCGATTGGTCCAACTTGAGCCCTTGACCGGTGATGCCAGTAACGCGTTACGCAAGGAACAACAACAACAACAACAAAAAAAGTGGTCCGGTGACATCATAAGTAATCTAATGGGTTACTTTTTATATTAGAGCAGTCAAATTGCGGTTACTTTGATTTATCTGCCAAAAGTTGCTTTTCGTTCACGAGAATAACATTACCAAGTAATGGGTACGGTTACGCTAACGCTTTTTTTGTGCTGCGGATAAGTGATATTCCTGCTGAAAGTAACTATCAAGTTGCTTTTCTTCTCACTCAGTTACTTTTGAAATCAAGTCATCAGTAAGGTATCGAAGTTACTTTTAAGCTCAAGTAATCCGGAAAGTAACTAAGTTACTTTTTCAAGGTAACTGCGACGACACTGGCCCTGACCCCATCAAACGCATTTAGAGATGAACTAGAACCGAGATTGTGAGCCAGTCAATCATTTCTATACTCTCTCAATTATTTGTCTGTATTTCATGTTCGTAAATAAGAACACGAAGTAAATCTTCGCCTTCAGTAACGAGGTCATCGCTCACCAGTATGCTCATGTCTGCGTACACCCAAAATATGCTTTACCTGATTTGACAGTGTAACAGCTGGAGAGAAATATGGTTAAATACAGTGATTAAGCCTTCACATTTGTAGCGGTTCCATCACTGCACCCTTCCCGTGGCTGACTGACTCGTTTTACTTCTGAGTATTTGGGTCATTTTAATATAATTTGATTCATAACAGTAAAGCCATGGCCCAATGGATTCCCTTTTGAAAACCCAATTCATTTTACTGATGAGTATTTGAATTATTGCCATTTGTTATCCAGCAAAAGGTCATAATTGTTTCGAGGAAAAACACATTCTAAAGAACATTTTTCAAATATTTCATGCCAAAATGTCTTTACCGTTAGGTGTCCGAAATGTAGTTTTATGACATTTTTTTCTGAAGTTGATGACTAGATTTTTTTTCTCCAATTGCTTCATATGCCTTTTCCATGAAAACGAACAAAAATGCATCTTAGTGTCATCATAGTTGCTTTTTTTTTTTGGTTCTTTTACAAACGGCCCATTTTGTCACTCAAGCTGTCTTTACCGTTACTGTCACTGGAGAGAGCCTCATGTTGTTGCAATACATAAGCAGAATCTATGACCTCAATTGCCAGGATGAGGCAGCCATTTTGTATTCCCACAATAGCAGACAGTAAATAAATGGTGTTATTTCAGTTTTTTTGTTTTTTGTTCTAACCTGTCCTGTTCAGATGCATGAACGTACCCAGTGTGTGAAATATGTACAGTGTGAGTAATAAAACTGTGCAGTGTGTGTGAAGTAAGAGGCTAGACTCCTGCAGGCCCAGTCCGACCAGCTGCAAGACATAAGAGAAAAGGGGGGCAGCCCCTCTCCACCCTGCAGCTAATCCCGCAGCCCAATCTAGGGATTTGGAATGTCACCTCTCTGGCAGAGAAGGAGCCCGAGCTGGTGAGCGAGGTTGAGAAGTTCCAACTAGATGTAGTCGGGCTCACCTCGACACACTGTTTGCACTTTTGTACCAGTTCTCTCTAGAGAGGTTGAACTCTATTCCACTCTGGAGTTGCTCACGGTGAGAGGCGCCAAGCAGGTGTGGGTTTACTAATTGCCCCCTGGCTTGGTGTTTGTAGGTTGGGGTTTACCGCCTTTGAGTGGGGGGACAGGCACTGACTCTTGTTTCTGCCTATAGACCAAGCAGCAGCTCAGTGTGCCTCCCTCGTTCCGCTGGGGGACTTCAATGCTCACGTGGGTAGTGACAATGAGACTTGGAGGGGCGTGATCGGGAAGAATGCCCCCCGCCCGACCATAACCCGAACAGTGTTCCGTTATTGGACTTCTGTGCTTGTCATGGATTGTCCATAATGAACACCATGTTCAGACATAAGGGTGTCCTGGTGCCAACACCCTAGGCTGCATGTCTTGGAATCTTGGGTGACGAGAGGAGCGGAGCTGTCAACTGATCACCACCTGGTGGTGTGTTGGCTCCTATGGTGGGGGAAGATAGTCGACCTGGCAGACACAGCATTGGTCAACAACAGATCAGCGAGACCACAACAGTGAGTGCACAAGTAATGTATAATTGGCCCGACAGAGATGTGACAACAAACTCAAGACACAATATTGGCATCATGTTGCAATGAGGTTATAAATGAACAGTTTAAGAAGTAAATTGCAAGAGGGTAGAAGCTGTTGGAATGTCTGCTTGTTTTAGTTTGCATTGTTCGGTAGCGGCTACGTGAGGGAAGGAGCCGGAAGAGCTGGTGTCTGGGATGTGGAGGGTCTGAGAGGATTTTGCACGTTCTTGTCTTAGTTCTGGCAGCGTGCAAGTCCTCAAGGGTGGGTAGGTGGGTACCGACAATCCTTTCAGCAGTTTTGATTGTCCGTTGCAGTCGGAGTGTGTCCTTTTTTGTAGCGGCACCTAACCAGACTTTAATGGAAGAACACAGGACTGATTCGATTGGCTGCTGTGTGCTGCCTCATCAGAAGCCGCAGGAAGTACATGCTCTTCTGGGCCTTTTTGAGGATGGAGTTGATGTTTATCGCCCACTTCAGGTAATGATAGACTGTAATTCCCAAGAACCTGAAGGTCTCGACAGTTGACACAGGGCAGTTGGACAGCGTGAGGGGCAGCTGTGGCGAAGCATGCCTCCTGAAGTCCAAGATCATCTCTACAGTCTTGAGCGTGTTCAGTTCCAGGTTGTGTCAGCCGCACCACAGCTTCAGCCGCTCAACTTCCTGTCGATACGCAGACTCGTCACAGTCTTTGATGAGGCCGATGACTGTGGTGTCGTCTGCAAACTTTGCAAAGTTTGACAGACGGGTGCGTTGAGGTGCAGTTGTTCGTGTAGAGAGAGAAGAGCAGCGGCGAGAGGACACAACCTTGGGGAGCCCCGGTGCTGGTGGTGCATGTCGATGAGGTGGTGTCCCCCAGCCTCACCTGCTGTGTCCTGCCCGTCAGGAAGCTGTAAATCCACTGGCAGATGGCAGGCGAGACCCTGAGCTGGAGAAGGTTGGAGGAGAGGAGTTTGAGGATGATGGTATTGAACGCAGAACTGAAGTCCATGAACAGGATCCTCGCGTAGGTCCCCGCACCGTGGACGTGTGTTCTAGGATGAAACCCTGCCGGACAACTGCAGGGGGTCCAGCAGGGGACCTGTGACGCTATTGAGCTGGTCCAGCACAAGGCGTTCAAAGGACTTCATGACCACAGATGTCAGGGTGACAGGCCTGTAGTCATTCAGACTCAAGATTGCAGGTTGCTTGGGGAGTGGGATGATGCTGGAGCGTTTGAAACAGGATGGTACCTCGCACAGTTCCAGAGATCTATTGAAGATCTGTGTCAAGACTGGAGCGAGCTGGTCTGCGTAGACTTTGAGGCAGGATGGGGACACAAGGTCTGGGCCTGCCACTCTGTTGATCTTTTGTTGTTTGAAAATGCGTCTCACAACCTTTTCGTGGATGGTTAACGCAGAAGTCGGTGGTGTGATTGTGGTCGGTGGTGCGCCTGGGTGGGTGTGGGGTCTGAAAGTGTCCTTTTCAAATCTGCAATAGGTGTTCAAGTCGTCGGCTAGTCTTTTATTGTTTTCAGCTTGGGGGGTTGGTCGTTTGTAATTGGTTAGCGATTGTAATGCATGCCAGACTGATTTAGAGTCGTTAGCGGTAAGCTGTTCTTCTAACTTTACTGCATAATTCCTCTTTGCAATGTTAATTTCTTTAGTCAGCTGGTTTCTAGCTCGATTATACAGGGCCCTGTCCCCACTTTGATATGCATCCTCTTTAGCCTTGCGAAGTTGCTTAGGTTTGGCAGTGAACCACAGCTTGTTGATATTGAACGTGCAAAATTACTTTGTTGGTACACAGAAACTGATATAGGATGTGACAAGAGTCCGTATATTCATTCAGGCTGCCAGCTGTATGAAGTGAATTAAGCAGTGATCAGACGAGCCCAGAGCTACACAAGTTTGAACTTCCACGTCCTGGGGGAGCAGGGGATACTGAGTCCGAGTGGACCATGTTCCATGCCTCCATTGCTGATTCGGCTTACCGGTGCTGTGGCCGTAAGGTGGTCGGTGCCTGTTGTGGCGGCAATCCCCGAAACCGTTGGTGGACCCCAGCGGTAAGGGATGCCGTCAAGATAAAGGAGTCTTACTGGACCTTTTTGGCCTGTGGGACTCCGGAGGCTGCTGATGGACACCGGCTGGCTAATCAGCCGCTCACCGGAAAAAGTGGTCCCATGACAATGACGACGCGCATTTGGAGGAGGCTTGATGGAGAAATGCATCTTCAATCAAGATTTCTGTTAAAAACATTCTAATATTCATTATATTAAGTTTGGTAGCACTGTGAGCGCATATGGCTGTATGCGGAGTGGAAGCTCACAGTTGAAAGGGCGTGTCGCGTTTCTAACATTTCAAAGACAACACGGGATCGTGTATTTGAAAACTGCAGTTTTCGGTCTCGATACATAATCGTTACAGCCCTGGTCGGGATGAGAATCAGCAACTCCAAATCTGGGAAAAGGGTGGCCTGCCCTCTTCGGGTCAGGAATGAGATCCTGCCCCAAGTGGAGGAATTCAAGTATCTTAGAGTCTTGTTCATGAGTGAGGGAAGAATGGAGCGGGAGATCACCAGGTGGATTGGTGCAGCGTCTGCAGTGATGCTGACTCTGTATCGGTCCATTGTGGTAAACAAGAAGCTGAGCCGAAAGGCGAAGCTCTCAATTTCCCGATCGATCTCCATTTTCACCTATGGTCACGAGCTGTGAGTCAGAACAAGATCGCCGATACAAGTAGCCCGAATGAGTTTGCTCTGCAAGGTGTCCGGGCTCTCGTTTAGAGATAGGGTGACGAGCTTGGTCATCCGGGAGGGACTCAGTCCAGCCGCTGCTCCTCCACATCTACAGGAGTCAGGAAAGGTGGCTCCGGCACCTTGTTAAGATACCTCCTGGATGCCTCCCTGGCGAGGTGTTCCGGGCATGTCCCAACAGCAGGAGGTACCGAGGACAACCCAGAACACGCTGGAGAGACTGTCTCCCGGCTGGTCTGGGAACGCCACGGATCCCCTCAGAAGAGTTGGACGAAGTGGCTGGGAAGACGGAAGTCTGGGCTTCCCTGCTAAAGCTGCCGCCCCCCCTAACCCGACCACGGATAAGTAGTAGAAGATGGATGGATTTTTGAGATATGAACTAATCCAGTATGTATGGATTTGTGAAAGGGTCAGAACTATTGCATGTCTTTACCATTATTACGATTGTATGAAGACAAGAGTATAATGGGTTGAATGAGTAGTTAGGATCATTTATGCACTTGTATCCGCAGAGTTTGAAGGGCAAGACGTAAATTGTGCATCGCACGTGATTCTTTTGGAGGATTTCTTTTCTTTACCGTAATGCACGTTTGTCTTTACGGTTTTAACAAGCCTATTTCAAATAGGTTACCACCATTACCCTGTCAATAAGGCTTGCCCTCATGTCTAATGTTTAAATCATCAATAACGTTTTTAAATAGTACTTTAAGTGTGGCAGTTTCATAATGGAAGACATTTATCCATATGGTGGAAGGTGGAATAAAAAGCTGCTCAATTAGATTTTTTTTGTCTCTTTACTGTTATTGGTCAAATGATATGAAAATGACCCATTGACCCATTTTCTCCATTCAGCCTGCACTGACACACACAAACGCGCAGACACAAAGGTAGAACAAACAACCATGGCAGAAATTGGAGTTGTTGTAAAGACAGGACAAGGGGGGCATTTCTGTGGATATGCCACTAGTGCATAATTCTCGTAACAAGTTACATCCGTGTATCAGATTGAACATGGGCTGGTCTTTTTGAGTGACCTCTAAACATCTTACTAAATTACATGCGCATGCAGCAAATGTGTAAAAAAAAAAAAAAAAGTCATTGTGTCACTCCAAATTCATTCCTACAAATCCTGAAAAGTGACAAAAATTAAGCTTTTAGTAGTTTTTTTTTTTTTTTGGAACTACTGTACGGTACTGTACTGGGCTATAAGTTCGCCACCAGACAAACTATTTTTACTACTCCTAGTATTATAACTCGTACTGTATCTGTCTCACCATGGTGCCTTATGTTGGGAAATGATAATGATATCAAAGCTGAGCATCGTACTGGTCAATGGTCAGGTAGGATAAATTACGGGATCATCACGACCTCAGTCACAGATGGAAACTATCCTCCTGATACACAGAACGCTAAAAGTTCAATGAGGGCTATGAAAGGTTCTGTGCAGGAAGCAGTTGCTGCTGCAAAAGATCATGAGCAGGCATTTGTGGACAAATGGTCAGAGGACAAGGCTTTGGGCACAGTTTGTCCGTTCTGTCGAAGCTAGATGTGTGTGTGTGTGTGTGTGTGTGTGTGTGCCTATGTGAGCGTTTGTCAATTCAGTTTCAATTCACTTGGTAACAGTCATTTCATGCGCCTGTGACGCCAAATTGTAAATTAAAAAAAGGGACATTTTCGTGTCTATGTTGAAATCCATGATGTAAAAATAAGACGTATAAAACAAATATGGATTGACTTTGTAAGGTTAAAATGTGTAAAATAGCATTAATCTCGAATCAGTACCATTGTTTTTTTGGTAGATAATTTTGTAATAAAACTGCAAATGCAAAAGAGAGTGCGATCATTTTCTTTTTCAAATGCGAATAGAAAATGAATTGACCGGCCATGCCTGAAGGTGTGCATGTATTTTTTTTTTATGAGGCATCTGTGTTGTCTTCAGCAGTCTCAGGAGGCTCTTGTGGTCTATACATGAATGTAAGGAGGAAAAGCGCCACATCGTAAGAGCACCAATAGGCTGTGTGCGACGTCACCGCCGACCAATAGCGACTCTCGACCAAGCCCTCTCGCAGCTCAAAGTCGATGCGTCTTTCCAGTTCCACTAAAACAGAGAAAAACAGCAAACAGTAAATTCTTGTATATTGGATGAAAATAAAATATGAAAAAAATTATAACTGGGGCAGATAATTATGTCCACATTTGGTCATTTTCATATTTTCTTCCAAATCTATCCCAGTGGTCAATCCCTAAGTGGGTCTTTAATTTTTTTACAAATTGTTGACCAATCGAAAGTGTTGAAAATGGCTTGCTCTCTGACAATGCAGTGTTAACGGCTCAACAAATTTGCCATTTTTTTGGTTTCCTGAGAAATGTCGGTTTTTGGGCATGCGAAGATATACAGTGTGAGGAAAAAGCAATAATAAATAATAAACTGTTGTTTTTTTTAAACTAATGCCAAACAAACAATTATATATTTTCATATTTGTATTAAAAATAACGTAAACATTCACAGGACAGGGAAGAAAAAGTAAGTGAACCTCGAAGCTATGGATTCTAAGCTAGTCAAAGTTGAGTGTGAGCCAACCTGAGCCAAACTTGAGTCCAATCAGTAAGTCAAGATGGGAAGTGTATCTTATAACTGTTCTGGCCACAAAACACACACACACACACACACACACACACACACACACACGCACGCACGCACGCACCAGATTGGAACTGGCTCCTGTCTCGTAGCACTCGTAGCATTGCCTGATGTATACGTTGCCTCACTCAAAAGAGCTCTCAGAAGACCAATGATTGACAATTGTTGATTAGTACAAAGCTGGAAAAGTTAAAGTATCTCTAAAAGTCAATGTTCATCAGCCCATGGTTAGACAAACTGTCTATAAATGGAGAAAGTTCAGCACTGTTGCGTCTCTTCCAAGGAGTGGCTGTCCTGTAAAGATCACTGAAAGAGCGCAGAATGCTCTTTGAGGTAAAAAGGTTGAATTCAGGGCTCTGGCTGGGCCATTCAAGAACAGTCACGGAGTTGTTCTGAAGCCACTCCTCCGTTATTTTATCTGTGTGCTTAGGATCATTGTCTTGTTGGAAGTTGGAACCTTCGGCCCAGTCTGAGGTCCTGAGCACTCTGGAGAAGGTTTTCGTCCAGGATATCCCTGTACTTGGCCGCATTCATCCTTCCTTCGATTGCAACCAGTCGTCCTGTGCCTGCAGCTGAAAAACACCCCCACAGCGTGATGCTGCCACCACCACGCTTCACTGTTGGGACTGTATTGGACAGGTGATGAGCAGTGCCTGGTTTTCTCCACACATACCACTTAGAATACTGGCCAAAAAGTTCTATTTTGTCCTCATCAGACCAGACAATCTTATTTCTCACCATCTTGGAGTCCTTCAGGTGTTTTTTTTTTTTGCAAACTCCATGCGTGCTTTAATGTGTCTTGCACTGAGGAGAGGCTTCCGTCGGGCCACTCTGCCATAAAGCCCCGACTGGTGGAGGGCTGCAGTGATGGTTGACCTTCCAGAACTTTCTCCCATCTCCCGACTGCATCTCTGGAGCTCAGCCACAGTGATCTTTGGGCTCTTCTTTACCTCTCTCACCAAGGCCCTTCTCCCCCGATTGCTCAGTTTGGCCGGGTGGCCAGCTCTAGGAAGGGTTCTGATCGTCCCAAACAACTTTTTTTTTTTTTTTTGTCCTGTTCGGCTGTTAGGTCTGCGAGTGGCTGGCGACTAGTTCAGGGTGTAGTCCGCCTTTCGCCCGAAGTCAGCTGGGATAGGCTCCAGCGCCCTGCGACCCTAACCAGGATAAGCGGTGTTGAAAATGGATGGCTGGATGGGCTGTTAAGTCAAGCAGAATCGAAAATCTGTATCCCTTTTTTACTGTGTCCCGAACGACTTCCATTTTAGGATTATGGAGGCCACTGTGGTCTTAGGAACCTTAGTGCAGCAGAATTTCTTTTTGGAACCTCGGCCATATCTGTGCCTTGCCACAATTCTGTCTCTGCGCTCTTCAGGCAGTTCCTTTGACCTCATGATTCTCATTTGCTCTGACATGCACTGTGAGCTATAAGGTCTTCTATAGACAGGGGTGTGGCTTTCCTAATCAAGTCCAATCAGTATCATCAAACACAGCTGGACTCCAATGAAGGTGTAGAACCATCTCAAGGATGATCAGAAGAAATGGACACAGTAAAGGGTCTGAAGATTTATGGCTGAGTGATATTTCAGTTTTTCTTTTTTAATAAATCAGCAAAGATTTCAACAATTACGTTTTTTTCTGTCAATATGGGGTGCTGTGTGTACATTAATGAGGAAAAAAAGAACTTAAATGATTTTAACAAATGGCTGCAATATAACAAAGAGTGAAAAATGTAAGGGGGTCCGAAAACTTTCCGTACCCACTGTATAACATATGTGCCTTGGCTTAATAAAGGTTGGGAAACACTGGATTTGACTTGAGTATGCTTGTAGTTTGGGGGGTAGTTCCTGGATGACAAAGTCAGACAAATCATCCCTCTGGATAAGAGTAAACAATGTCGGATGCTATCAATGTCCTATTAACACGATTATCGGCATTTTACTTTGCAGACAAATCAGTCGATGATGAGGAGCTTTTGTACTTACAGGAGGTGTGGTCCATGACTACTGAAGTGGATTGCGACATTGCCTGCTCTATTTCCCTCTGCTCCTCCTCGACTAGTTTTTCTTTCTCATCAATTTCGGGGAGAACCGTCTTCTCTCCCGCTGCGTTTTCCGCTTCTGTGGTTCGACCCTCAAAATCTGAGGGCTCCTCCTCCATTCCACCCACCTGACAACTGGATCGAGAAAAGCGAGAAAACAGGATTCCTCCGATTCCCTTTCCGAGACTTGCAGCACCTGAAGGGCAAAAGAATTGTACATGATAAATGAATGGTGTTAAACCAAAAAAATCAAACTGAACAGTCATTGTTGCAGAAAATAGCGGTGTATGGTATGTGGATTAATGTGCTGCTGCACAGGGTGGCAACAAGCCCACAAAAAAAAAAAATAATAAATCAATAAAATTAAAAAAATAATAATAATAAAAGTCGTGTGAAACGTTTTGTTTTTTTAGCATCATCACGTAAATCATTGGCGTTTATATGGGACATTTGCGCCCTCTTGTGGAGACACGATAAGTAGTCGTCAAGGATTTCACTCAAGAAGTGAAAGGCTCTCGAGGATTGCAAGTTGCAATGTCCTCTACTTTTTTCGGTTCAAATGAATTGACATGACATCAAACTAAGAATAACAGTGAGTATTTTCCGTTTGTGCAATGCAAAATTTGTGTTTTTTAAATATTTTAAATCTGCTTCCTTAATTCTAATTATTCTTTGCTGTTGCTATACACTTGTTTGTTATTTGTTTCCATGTTTGCAAGCTATAGACCAATCTCAAATCTCCCTTTCATAGCTAAGATTGTTGAGAAAGTTATTTTTAATCAAGGGTCAGGTCTTGGACCCCTCCTGTTCAGCAAATATATGCTACCTTGGGTCAAATTCTTCACAACTTTAATTATGACTATCATAGCTATGCAGATGACGCATAGTTATATCTATCAGTGTCTCCAGATGACTATAGTTCAATTGAGGTGTGTCACTGTCTTAAACAGATAAAAAACTGGATGAGCCAAAACCTTTTCAATTAAACCACAACAAGACTGAGATAATTGTTTTTGGCAATAAAGAAAAGAGGATCGCTGTTAATAAATACCTGGAGTCACTCTTTAAAAACCGAAGACCAAGTCCGAAACTTTGGTGTACTGGTAGATTCCCACCCGAGTTTCACTGGAAATGCTAATGATATACAAACCTAGTTGGGGTCTGAGAGCTACAGACTCAGGTCAAATAGTGGAGCACAGAGTCCAAAGCAAACATGGTGAAGCAGAATTTAGCCATTCTGTTGCACACAAATGGAATAAGTGTCACGATTGGTAATCGTATGAAATAGGACTGGACCCAAAAGCAGGCGGAGGCGGAGGCAGTAGATGAGAATGGTTTATTAAGTAGCAGTTCAGGGGGTAGGATATCCAAGGAGTGATGGCGAGACACGGAAGGAGTACTGGGGACGGAGGAGGACACAAGAGAATTAGTACATTAGCGGGATGCCAAGTAATCATTTTGAAGGAATCATGAGCGTAGGGCTGTGTACCGCGAACAAGCGTAAATACTCTGGCACTGGGATTGCTGGATCTGGCAGGCATATATGCAGGCAGTGATGAGTGCTGATTAATAACAGGTGCGCGAACGAGGAGGTGATGATTGCTGGGGAAAGAGAGAGGGAAAGGCAAGGCACAAAGCGCCACCAATATTCCAAAAAAGGAACTGCAGGGCACAGACGTCTCCTGGCGTCCTACCAGGCTTCCCAGGGTGAGCCGCGTAAAAGTCCCTAATTAAAGAGTCATCCAGAAAAAGCTTGCGAGAGATCCAGCAGCGTTCCTCCGGACTATACCCTTCCCAGTCTACCAGGAACTGGAAACTCCTTCCCCTCACATCCAGGATGCGTGACACCGTGAAGGCAGGATGGTTGTCGATGACACGGGGGGTGGGGAGGAAGAGGGGATACGGCAAGAGGGCTAAGGGTACTGGTGGAGACAGGCTTGAACAGAGACACATGAAATGTTGGGTGGATCTTGAGAGATTGAGGCAGCTTCAACTGAATCGATGTGGGATTGATGAGTTTAGTGATCGGAAAGGATGTAATAAAGCGTGGCGTGAGCTTACGTGATTCAGTCTGGTGAGGAAGGTCGCAGGAGGAGAGCCAAACCGACTGACCCACCTTGTAAACAGGCGTAGGGGAGCGATGCAGATCCGGCAACCGCTTGTTTCTTTCGGCTGACCCAATAAGAGCAGCTCTGATGTCCTTCCAGATGGATTGTACCCGACGTAGGTGCTCCCTCACCGAAAGAACAACCACAGTGTGCTCCTGTGCCCTAAAGAAGAGTGGTTGGAAACCATAACAAGCATAACAAGGAGACATACCTGTGGAAGAGGTGGTGAGAGAGTTGTGGGCATATTCCACCCACGGGAGAAAGGTGCTCCAGGAGGTGGAGTTGCGTGCAGCCACGCAGCGCAGAGCAGACTCCAGATTTTGATTCGCCCGCTCCGTCTCGATGTTAGATTGCGGAAGGTAACCAGAGGAAAGGCTGGCTGCTGCGTCCACCGCCATACAGAACTCCTTCCAAACCTGGGAGGAGAACTGTGGACCTCTGTCCGAGACGATGTCAACGGGGATGCTGTGGCGCTTAAACACGTGAAGGACTAGGAAATTTGTGTTTTCAAAGGCAGAGGGTAACTTGGGAAGGGGTACGTAATGGACACACTTGGAGAAACGATTAATGATCGGTAGAATGATGGTGTTACCTTCAGAGGGGGGTAGGCCGGTAACGAAGTCAAAGGTGATGTGGGACCAAGGGCTGGTGTCCAGCTGGGGGCAGATGTAAAGTCTTTCCTTGGGCACAGACCGCGCAGGCTTGGACGGACTCCCGGGTGTCTTTAACTAGGCTGGGCCGCCAGAAGTGTTGTTGTGCGAACTGGATGGTGTGGGTGATTCCGGGATGACAGGTAAGTTTGGACTTGTGGGCCCACTGAAGAACGTCAGAACGTGCCAAATTGGGTACAAAAAGCTGGTCCGGAGGTCCACTCTTAGGATCCAGTTGGGTTCTCTGATCCTTTTTTATCACCTGTTCAATCTGCCCCAACGAAGTAGGAAGCAGGAAGGATGGGTTCCGGTACTACTGGGCTGGAGGGGGGTGAAAAATCAAGAGAGGGTGTCAGGCTTGCCGTTGCGGGAACCAGGGCGGAAGGAGAGGCTAAAGTTGAAACGGCTGAGAAATAGGGCCCAACGAGCTTGTCGGGGGTTCAAACATTTGGCGGAACGGAGATAGGTGAGATTTTTGTGATCGGTTTATATAACAAAAGGAGAAACGGTCCCCTCCAGCCAATGCCTCCATTCTTCCAAGCCCCAGACGGCCAACAGCTCACGATTTCCCTCGTCGTAATTCCCTTCGGATGGGGAAGGCGATGGGAAAAGAAGGCACAATGATGTAATTTCTGGGATTCGGGGTCCCGCTGGGAGAGGACGGCCCCTGCCCCAGTGTCAGAGGCGTTCGGATGCAGCAGGGGTCCAATGGAATGGGGAGCTGGTGGAGGTGAAACTGGTGAGAGGAACGGCCACTTTTCTGCAATCACGGATGAATCGATGGTAGAAATTGGCGAAGCCTAGGAAACGTTGCAGCTCTTTGCAGGTGGAGGGAATGGGCCAGTTGACGACTACTTGGATCTTTGCCGGGTCTGATTGTAACTGTTCTTTGGCAATGATGTATCCCAAGAAGTGTACGGAGGAGAGATGGAATTCACACTTTTCTGGTTTCACAAAAAGGCAGTTCTCAAGCAGGTATTGGATGACTTGGCGGACATGTTGGTGATGTTCCTCGGGGAAGCGCGAGAAGATGAGGATATCATTTAATAGACAAAGACGAACCGCTTGAGCATATCACGGAGAACGTTGTTGATGAAGGTTTGAAAAACTGTGGAGGCGTTGGTTAACCCAAAGGGCATGACAAGATCATTCAAAGTGTCCAAGGAGGGGATTGAAAGCATTTTTCCATTCGTTCCCCTCTCTAATGCGGATAAGATGGTATGTATTCCACAGATTCGATTTGGTGAATATCTGGGCGTCGCAGAGGGGTTCAAATGAAGGGTCAATGAGTTCAAATGAAGGTTCAATGAGGGGCAGCAGGGATTTATTTTTCACAGTGATGTTGTTGAGTCCCTGGAAGTCGATGCAGGGGAGAGTGGTATCCTTCTTTTCAATGAAAAATAATCCAGCCCCCACCGGGGAAGAAGAGGGGCAGATGAGCCCAGAAGCAAGGGATTTACGGATATTGTGTTCCAACGGAACATGTGGCGATGTAATGGACTTGGAGCCTATCCCAGCTATCATGGGGCAGGAGCCTGGGTACACCCTGAATCGGTTGCCGACCAATCGCAGGGCACATACAAACAAACCACCATTCACACCTACGGGACTAGAGAATTAATACATTAGCGGGTAGCCAAGTAATCAATTTGAACGCACGAGAAGGAATCATGAGAGTAGGCCTGTGTACCACGAACAAGCGTAACTACTCCGGCGCTGGATTCCTGGATCTGGCAGGCTTATATGCAGGTAGTGATGAGTCCTCATTGATAACAGGTGTGTGAACGAGGAGGTGATGATTGCTGGGGACAGAAAGAGGGAAAGGCGAGGCACAAAGTGCCACCCAAGTTCCAAAAAAGGAATTGCAGGGCACAGACCATGACAATAAGTTGCCAACAGAATTGACATCAAGTGTGAATGTTATGTCCAGGTTAAAAACTCTTCTTTTTTTCTCATGCTTTTTAGAGCATTTCCACTTTGAAATGATATTTCTTGCACTGCACACTGTTTTAATTGTACTTTTTATTTTTCTCTTTGTTTTAAATGATATAAGCCGTTTTTATTCTTTGTTTTTAAATGCTTTTAATCATGTAAAGCACATTGCGTTACCTTGTGGATGATATGCGGAACCCGGGAGAGATTGACAGTTGTGGCGGGTGGCAGAGGTTTACTGGAGGGAGGAACGGCCGAGAAAAGACAATGGGGATGACAGAAAGGATTTCAACCGGTGATGTACAGATGAGTCCAATCGATGTCCGGATTGTGTTTCTGGAGCCGGAGGTTACCAAGGACTAACAGAGTTTCCGGGGAGGGAATGACAAATAGCTGGATGGTTTCACGGTGATTTCCGGAAATGAGCAGGCTGAACGGTCCACTTTGGTGGGTAACAGGGGCGATGAGACGCCCGTCCAAGGCAGTGACTTTCTTAGGGAATGGGAGAGGCTCGAGGGGAAGCTGAAGCTGACAGGCCAGGCCCTCATGAATAAGGTTGTCATCTGCACCGGAGTCAATGAGGGTGGTAACAGGGGTGTTGCGAGCGGGACCAAGAATACACGAAGGAACGGTAATCAGGGAGGGAGAGCTGGGAGAGCTGTGGGTTTGGCTCAACATTACGCTCTCGGGTCATGCTCAGCCCGCTCTTTTTGGTTTGAGGGGGTAGGTGGCAATGAAGTGACCTGGCTGTCCACAATAAATGCACAATCGATGAGTAACACGGTGCTTATGTTCCAGGGGTCTAAACGGGTCTTGCCTAGTTGCATGGTCTCCTCAGGTCTTGTGGTTGGTGAAGAGGGTGCAACGGGGGTTCAGGGTGCAGCGGAGTGGTTGGAGGCGTTGTGCCCGTGGACGGTGCTCTACTGCGCATGCTCATTCCTCGCTCTTGAGCTCTCTCCCATAGCCGATTATCCAACTTAATGGCCAGTGAGATCAATTCCTCTAGTGAGGTGGGTTCGTCCCTGGTTGCAAGCTAGTCTTTAAATGGCTCTGATAATCCTTTCAGAAAAATCCCAATTAACGCGGCGTCGTCCCAACCACATTCACTCACGAGTATTCTAAAGTTTATGGAGTACAACACCACTGAACTTGAACCTTGGGTGAGGGCTAGGAGGCGCCAAGTGGCTTCTCTACCCTTGATGGGGTGGTCGAAAACCTTTTTAAGCTCATACGCAAATGAGTCAAATGACGCGAGGACATGGGAGGAATTCTGCCAAAGCTCATTTGGCAGCTCGTCCGCTCAGGAGGTTAATGATAAATGCAATCTTGGATTTGTCCGTGGGGTAACTAAGCGGTTGAAGGTCAAATATAGACGTTTAATAGGAATTGGCTACATAAACCTAGGTTCGGGAGGAGGCACGTGAGGCTCTTTGTACGGGAGGCGGGGTTGATCCGAGGCTGCGGGCTCGGGAGGAATACGCACGGAAGGATTGCTGAAGTGGCTCTGGCAGGACAGGAGGGATACTTGTCGTGTCAGGGTATTCAAAGATTCCATTATCTTGCGGAGGGCTTTGTCCTACCTGTCTAGGGCTTTGTCCTACCTGTCTATTTGCGCGCCCTGTTGGGCGAGCGCTTCCCTCCACGCTTCTGGTGTTGTTGGGTCCATGATGGCCAGAGTATTCTGTCACGATACTCATCGTATCAGCTTTGACTGGACCCAAAAGCAGAATGAATCTGAGGGAGTAGATTAGAATGGTTTATTGAAGGTTGGCTCAATGTAAGGATATCCAAGGCGAGATGGTGGACCGTCGGGACAAGGAGCGAGCAGGAAGCGGGGACGTGAGCAGGTGGGATACCTTGGCGGCGTAGCCGGAGCGGACATCGAGGCGGGGGGCACGGGAGGAGCACTGGAGACGAAGGAGAACACAAGGCGATAAGAATGGTTTTGGGAAAGCGAGTGACTTACGTACGAGCATGTGAGGGTCGGCCTGTGTACCACAATAAAGTGTTAACAATCGAGCGATGGTTTCCTGGATCAGGCAGGCTTTGAGGCCGGCAGTGATGAGTGCTGATAGAAGACAGGTGCGCGGTCAAGGTGGTGCTGATTGCTGGGGGAGAGAGAGAGAGGGAGGCGAGGCACGAAGTGCCACCCAAGCTCCAAAAAAGGGGACTGCAGGCAACGACCATGATATTAAGAGGGAATTTTGGTAGAAAATAAGTATTTGGTCAGGAACAAAAGTACATCTCAATACTTTGTTATATACCCTTTGTTGGCAATGACAGAGGTCAAACGCTTTCTGTAAGTCTTCATAAGGTTTTCACACACTGTTGCTGGTATTTTGGCCAATTAACCATGCAGATCTCCTCTAGAGCAGTGATGTTTTGGGGTTGTCGCTGGGCAACACAGACTTTCAACTCCCTCCAAAGATTTTCTATGGGGTTGAGATCTGGAGACTGGCTAGGCCACTCCAGGACCTTGAAATGCTTCTTACGAAGTGACTCCTTTGTTGCCCGGGCGGAGTGTTTGGGATTATTGTCATGCTGAAAGACCCAGCCACGTTTCATCTTCAATGCCCTGATGGAAGGAGGTTTTCATTCAAAATCTCACCATACATGGCCCCATTCATTCGTTCCTTTACACGGATCAGTCATCCTGGTCCCTTTGCAGAAAAACTGCCCCAAAGCATGATGATTCCACCCCCATGCTTCACAGTAGGTATGTTGTTCTTTGGATGCAACTCAAGCATTCTTTCTCCTCCAAACATGACAAGTTTAGTTTTTATCAAAACGTTTTATTTTGGTTTCATCTGACCATATGATATTCTCCCAATCCTCTTCTGGATCATCCAAATGCTCTCTAGCAAACTTCAGACGGGCCTGGACATGTACTGGCTTCAGCAGGGGGACACGTCTGGCACTGCAGGATTTGAGACCCTGGTGGGGTAGTGTGTTACCGATGGTAGCCTTTGTTACTTTAGTCCCAGTTCTCTGCAGGTCCCCCCCGTGTGGTTCTGGGAATTTTGCTCATCGTTCTTGCGATAATTGTGACCCCACCATGTGAGATCTTGCGTAGTGCCACAGATCGAGGGAGATTATCAGTGGTCTTGTATGTTTTCCATTTTCTAATAATTGCTCCCACAGTTTATTTCTTCACACCAAGCTGCTTACCTATTGCAGATAGGTAAGCAGATTCTACAATTTTGTTTCTGATGTCCTTTGACAGCTCTTTGGTCTTGGCCATAGTGGAGTTTGGAGTGTGACTGTTTGAGGTTGTGGACAGGTCTCTTTTATCCTGATAACGAGTTCAAACAGGTGCCATTAATACAGGAGGCAACAAGTGGAGGACAGAGGAGCCGCTTAAAGAAGAAGTTACAGGTCTGTGAGAGCCAGAAATCTTGCTTGTTTGTAGGTGACCAAAAACCTAAATTTCCACCATAATTTGCTAATAAATTCTTGAAAAATCAGACAATGTGTTTTTCAGGATTTCTTTTCTTATTTTGTCTCTCATAGGTGAGGTATACCTGTGATGAAAATTACAGGCTTCCCTCAATTTTTTAAGTGGGAGACCTTGCACAATTGGGGGCTGACTAAATACTTTTTTGCCCCACTGTAGAATAAAATATGGAGATGGTTTCCATCCATCCATTTTCTACCGCTTATCCCAGGTCGGGTCGCGGGGGTCGTAGCTTTAGCAGGGGCGCCCAGACTTCCCTCTACCCAGCCACTTCATCCAGCTCTTCCGGGGGTGTCCCGAGGCATTCCCAGGCCAGCCGAAAGACAAAGTCTCTCCAGCGTGTCCTGGGTCGTCCCCGGTGTCTCATCCTGGTGGGACATGCCTGGATTCACCACGCCAGCGAGGCGTCCGGGAGGCATCCGAATCAGATGCCCCAATCACCTCATCTGGCTCCTCTCGATGTGGAGGAACAGCGACTCTACTCTGAGATCCTCCCGGATGACCGAGCTTCTCACAATAGCTCTAAGTTTCATCGGCAGCTAAAATAGGTTATTGTTTTATTGGAACACTTTCAATAGTATTTTGGTGTTTGTCAGTGGGATTTTGTTGTCCATTCATCCAGAAAATAATTTGTGACCCATAGGTGTTTGATGGGGTTGAGGTCAGGGAGCTTAAATATTTTCACACCAAACTCATCCGAGCTTTCTGTACCTTGCTTTGTGCACTTGGTCACAGTCATGCTGGGGGGGGGAAAAAAGCTTTCCTCAAACTGTACCCACAGATTGGAAGGCTAGAATTGTTCTAAATTCTTGGTCAAATGATGAATTAGGATGCAGTGGGAACCATGATTTATTCATTTTTTTAATGTGTGTGTAATACGTTTGTCCATATAGTGTATACTATGTATTCGAGTGTAGAAATGAATTAACATTTTAACAGAGCAAATGCACTTTGATATGTAAGACACACTATATTCTTCCTTTGCGGAGCATTTCTTAACCATTATTATTTTTAAACTTATTATCATTGATTATTATTAATTTATTTTATTTTATTTATTATAGTCATTATATACTGTATATATCCTATCCTTAACCTCCAAGGTGCTTACCCATGATGCTGGCCTTGCCCAGGCTGGTAATGGACTCGCCATAGTGACGTCGTGCCTGGGGCGGAGAGGTACAAGGGCTGGCAAGGCTTTCGGAGTCCGATATAGATGTTGTCTCCTTGGGAAGGTTCAGCAGTGTGAGGCGAATTTGATCATATGGCGTGGGGCTGGTGGTGTTGTACCTGCCACATCGTAGCCACACAATCAACATGAACTTTGACCTAAAACACATCATCCTTGAGCAGATGCACCAAGACATAACTGCACTCAAAATGACATTAGCTGGCGGACACTTCCCTAAATGTCCGAGTCGAGGCGCCCTATGCGACACCTGGACGATCGTCCCCCTGGAGCATCGCTCGTCAAACATTGCATTTCAAACTGCCCATATGTGTCTTAGGTTAATCAAACTCTCTTGCTGTGTCATTAACATCAGAAGAAATCAAAATAAAAAAGATGTATCAAGAATAATGGACTTGTATGGGATCTGCTGAGATCTGGAGCCAACAAAATCTAAAACGCCACACATACTCAATGTGTTCCAAATGTCAACACTGTGGCTCAAGGGAAAATACAGTATGTCATCTGCAAAACATGATCGTATGAACAGCTTCTCAAACTGTTGCTTTAAAATCTGTGTCGATTAAGGACATTTAACCAAAGATTATTTTGATTTTGTGCTTTTATCACTTAATACCAGCACTTCAAACCAAGCGCTTGAATTTAGTCTTAAAGATGTACAGGTTGTTATGGGATCTCGTCAAATGAATCATAGACGCCCAATACAAAAATAACCAGCCATCCATTTTCTCCTACTTATTCTGTTCAGGGATGTCGAGTCAGTCACAGGGATGACACTTTAGAGACAAACAATCATTCACATTCACACCGATGGACACTGAAAGGGAATTCTATCCTCAAGCCGACGCATCTGAATTAAAATCAAGCTGTGTGAACCACTACACTGTCTCGGGCGACAAATGTACATTACAACTTGACTTACCAGTGGATTTGAACGGGTGCAATGTTACTGTAGTGCTTTAAGATAAGAGGTTCCAATCTGTATGCCTAAAAGAGCAGAGAGAGAAAAAATTATTTGGGGTGAAGAAACATTACCTATTTTCTATGTTATTCTACATTGTTTTCTCATCTTAGTTACAGTAAAAACCTCTAAGTTCGAGTGCAACCAGTTCTGGGAAGCTGTTCTACCTCTGATTTGTTTGTATTAACGTGATGTCATTTTTTCCCAGAGACCAAGCAAAAAATGGGCCACGGTCCATATCTGGTACATCCACAGTTTCTGACCGGCCCTCGCAAAGTCTTTATGAAGTCAACACAAAACGCACTGACGCGTTTCTGCGATGTTACGCGTGCGTCACATTGAATGTGGCAGATCCTGTAATCTAATCTAAGTAAATAGGAGGACCTTCATTAAGAGACTACCTACAAAATGCACAAAGTTAATGCCTCTTATTCACCCATTCATCCACAGAAATACATGATATTGCCAAAAGTAGTTGTTCCCCCATCCAAGTAATCGTAATCAGGTGTTTACAATCACTTCCATGGCCACAGGTGTATAAAATCAAGCACCGAGGACTGCAGACTGTTTTTATAAATATTTGTGAAGGAATGAGTCGCTCTCACCGGCAAGGTGGAGGACTGGTTAGCACATCTGCCTAACAGTTCTGGGGACCGGGGTTCAAATCCTGGCCCCGCCTGTGTGGAGTTTGCATGTTCTCCCCGTGCCTGAGTGGGTTTTCTCCCGGCACTACGGTTTCCTCCCACATCCCAAAAAGATGCGTGGTAGGTTGATTGAGGACTCTGAATTGCCCATAGGTGTGAATGTGAGTGCGAATGGTTGTTTGTTTCTATATGCCCTGCAATTGGCTGGCGACCGGTTCAGGGTGTACCCCGCCTCCCGACCGAAGATAGCTGGGAGGATAAGCGGTAAGGAAAATGGATGGATGGATGGATGGATGGATGAGTCGCTCTCAGGAGCTCAGTGAATTCCATCGTGGAACTGTCCATTCGTGAAATTTGCTCTCTCCTAAATATTCCACTGTCAGCTGTATTATAAGAACACAGAAGTGTTCGGGAATGACAGCAACTCAGCCACGAAGTGGCAGGTCACGTAACCTGACGGACCAGGTTCAGCAGATGTTGAGGCGCATAGTGCGAAGAGGTCACCAACTTTCTGCAGTCAATCGGTACAGACCTACAAATTTCATGTGGTCTTCAGATTAGTTCAAGAACAGTGCGCAGAGAGCTTCATGGAATGGGTTTCCGTGGCCGAGCAGCTGCATTCAAGTCGTACATCAACAAGTGCAATGCAAAACGTTGGATGCAGTGGTGCAATTATAGTTACAGATTCAGCACTGAAGGTGGGTTCTATGTATATACTATGCGTGTAACCCCAATACATATGTAGCGTCTTTTCTGACCCCTGTTGTGACTATTTTTCATAATGTTTAAAACCACATTTAAACATTTAAAATAGTCAAACAAGTGTAGGAATTGTGCACTGTACTCGTGTAACGGGCATGCAAAGGGAGGATAACTGAATGCATGTCAACATCATTCATTGCGCGTTTTAATAGTCTTAACGATCCTACAAGGTCTATATCTATATAAAAAAAAATAAAAAAATGACAGCTGCATATTAAAAGTCCAAAACAACAAATTGTGTACTTGTTCCAACCTTAAGACTACATTGTTAAAATCACTGTATTCACTGTAATCACTGAGAGAGACTGCCTTCTTACGTCACAACAATTTTATCTTTTAAGATGATGACCCTTCAACAATTACCTGTTCAATGGTATCATCACGCTTTCCATTAGTGGTATTCTGTGGTTGTGTCACATCATGAAATACGCACACACAAAAAAAATCCAAAGAAAAAAAATGGTTTATTCTTGAGAAGCGCATTGACCTGAAGTCTTACAAGATATGCTGAAGTCTCACACGAAGTCTCAACTTTAGAGGTCAACATTTGAGTTGTATTCTAAATGTACGACAAAGGTGCATTCAAAAGTAGAGCGGTTCAATTGTTATGTCATTTGAATTTGAAGTGTAAAGCTGACAAAATGCCTGGCTCCCAAGATTCCCACTCTTCCATGATCTGGGAGTAGATACAGTACAACACGCCAAAAGGGAGATGGGTGATGTTCACGTTGTGTGGCTTGACATAGCAAATGTGAATCAGTACTGTACAAGCTGATTGAGTTCTCACAGGAAATATTTCACATTCCAGCTTGTGTCAACACCATCATAGCCAAGTATTTCAGCAGTCTGCACATGTGCTTCTCTTGTGAGGGATTAATGACAGGCTGGCATCAGTTGGAAGTTGACATCGCTTAGAGCTGTTCAATCTCTCCAATTCCCTTTGTTGTGGCGAGGTAATCCTCATCGAGGCGAAGTAAGTCGCCAAAGCGCTGAAATCACTATCAGGAGGAAGACTCCCTGTGCTGAGAGGGTACATTGGTGACGTGACAACCATCCCACAGATCGCCCCATGTAAGGACCATCTCCTCAGGCTCCTTCATGAGCTGACAAGCCATCAAAGTCCAGGGTCCTGTCAATTAGGAAAGGGGTGAGAGATGAAAGAATGGTGTTCACAGCTGGTGGGGAGAAGATGACACAGAAACCTATCCAAAGACTTGGCAGAGAGTATATAGCCGACCTGTCTGAGAGGCAGATGGGGAATTTGGCCCAGAGGCAGCTGAGAGAGGGGCTCATAATGATTGACAGCAGCCAGTTTACCAGGAAACTAAAGGTGTGGTGCTATCAGTTCACTCTCTTTCAGATACAATCATCCTCGGCCGGCAAGATTGGCAATTACAACTTCTACTTTAGGTAGTGGTTGGACCTTCTCCGCTGCTTCTGTGACACAGGCCTCTTTGCCTACAGCACCCACTGAGGTTCATAAACCTTGGATACAAACAGGAGAATACCCATCTTGTATTCGAGCTGAGGGAATCCATGGATGAGGCAGTGAAAGGTGCACGGATGACTGTCTATTGAAGGCGTAAATGGAGGCCCAAGGGGAGGTGGACCAAGCCATCAGCAGGCTGGAACACAAGGAAGTCCTGGGGAGAATCCAACACAACAGAGTCGCACGGGGGCAGAGGAAGACCATGGTTGTGGAAGAGGTCTCACAAGTGGAGCAGGACTGGGACCTCATTAAGGCTGCATCCCAGGGGAGACAAGGAGCAAGGACCCATTGGAAGGAGGTGATCAACATCTGGCCAACCCCACAGTCATGGCTCAGCTTCCTTGTGAGGACAGTGTATGACATGTTTTGTGATCCCCAAAATCTCTCCCAATGGTTTGGAGGTGAGGAGAAGTGCTCACTATGCATCAAAGTCACTGCAGGACTTCAACACATCCTAGAAGGGTTGAGTGTTGCATTTTTGCAGGGCCACCTCAAGTGGCAGCACAACCCGGTGCGGAAGGATCCCCGGAAGAAACCAGATTGAGACAGTCGACATGCAGACATCCCATTCCTCAGACCAGGAGAGGCTAAACAAAAGTCGACACCTATATTGGGAAGACCAAAACCCCTGCGTACTCCTGGGAAGACATGGGAGATGCACGTCAATCTGAGCACCTAGCTTGTCTTTCCAACAATGACCACAGTGACATTAAGAGCAGACACTGTGATGTGGTCCGCACTGCCAAAAACTTCCTCATCATCGAGCTCAACGTGCCATGGGCGGAAGGAATATCGTCAGCATTTGGAGTCAGGCAGTTCAAGTACTCTAATCTAGCAGCAAAGTGTAGAGAGGGGCGCTGGACTGCAACCATCCACCCTGTAGAAGTGGGTTGCAGGGGCTTTGTGGGAAAGTCAGCAATCCAGCTCCTCTGGGTTGCCAGAATTTCAGAGGCAAGCTCGGGTATGTGGTGGAGGAGGCGGACGAGTCAAGCTACTCGGAGCAAGGATAGTAATTGGGGCGCAACAGCCCAATGAGGGCAGCTGCAGGGTTTGGCGTGGAGACATCCCAATCAAGCCACTGCCCTCCTCCAGGAGATGTACTGTTAAAAGGGGGTGAAAAGTCCACGGATTGTGGTACCAGCTGATGAGCCTGCAGCTGCCCAAAAGTGTGTGGGAGGAGGCACAGCAGGCACAGATGCAAAGCAGGAAATCATCACCTGTACCATACAATGAACTCACCACAGGGTCAGTGGGATGGAATATGTTGAAGAGGCGTTTGCAGATTGAGGTGGGGAGGATATGGTCCTGGACGACATTGCTTCCTGGACGGATGCCTCGTAATGCCAAGAATACTGCCAGAGGGGAGCCCATGCAGAAGAAATTCTCCACCTGAAAGATCAAGAAAAAGAACATTGCTCTTGAAAGGGGAAAAGTCAAATATAGTATACAGAACCACATAGGGTGAGAAGCTCGGTCATCCGAGAGGGGATCAGAGTCAAGCCGAGATGAGGTGGCTCGGGCATCTAGTTAGGATGTCCCGTGGCCTTCCTGGTGAGGTGTTCCGGGCACCTACTATCGGGAGGAGGCCCCGAGGACGACCTAGGACACGCTGGAGAGACTGTCTCCCGGCTTTCTTGGAAACGCCTCGGGATCCCCCCAGAAGAGCTGGATGAAGAGGCTGGGGAGAGGGAAGTCTTGGCTCCCCTTCATAAGCTGCTGCCCCCGCAACCCGACCACAGATAAGCGGATGATGATGGATGGATGGATGGACAACCACATCACATAATTTTAATAACCTTTCATTTTCTATTTTTTCAACCAAAAAAAGAAACTGTACAAAGCCTTATTTAATTTTACTGTATATCAAGTTGAATCCACTTTTTTTTTTAAACCTATTGACAACAATGAAAGTGTACAGTATACAATAGTGTCAGGGATTCTGTGGAAAAAGTGTGCGGTAGACATATTCAAGTCTTTCTTTTTTCTTACAAACCCCTATTCCAATGAAGTTGGGACATTGAATAAATTGTAAATAAAAGAGTATATAATGATTTGCAAATCCTTTTCAACCTATCATCAATTGAATAAACTCCAAAGACAATCTTCAAACTGATAAACATTTGTTTTGTTTTGTTTTGCAAATATTCATTAATTTTGAATTGAATGCCTGCAACACTTAAAAAGAGCTGGGACAGGGGCATGTTTACTACTGTGTTATATTACTTACTTTTAACAACACTCAGTAAGTAATTGGGAACTGAAGACACTAATTGTTGAAGATTTGTAGGTGGCATTCTTTCTCATTCTTGCTTGATGTACAACTTCAGTTGCTTTACAGTCCGGGGTATCTGTTGTCGTATTTTGCGCTCTATAATGCGTAAATGTGCCACTTATTTTCAATGGGAGGCAGGTCTGTAGTTCTGGCAGGCCAGTCTAGTGCTCACACTTCTTTACTACGAAGCCACACTGTTGTAACATATGCAGAATGTGGCTTGGCATTGTCTTTCTGAAATAAGCAGCGTCCATGAAAAAGATGTTTCTTGGATGGTAAACGTACGTTGCTTCAACATACCGATGTGCAAAATACTCATGTCATTGGCACTAACACACCCCGAAACCATCACAGATGGTGGCTTTTGAGCTTTGCGCAGATAACAATCCGGATGGTCCTTTTCATCTTTGGCACCGAGGACACACGTCCATGATTTCTTAAAACAATTCGAAATGTGGATTCGTCAGATCAGAGCACACATTTCCACTTTGCGTCAGTCCATCTCAGATGAACTCAGGCCCTCACGTTTTTGGATACTGTTGCTTTTTCGGATTGCCTGCCTGTGTACCGACCTCTGCCCGTATATTAAACCTCTCTTTTTTTAAACTGTCCATTTGTAGTGGAGTCGTGCATTTTTGGCTCCTGTCCTCTGTTATGTTCATGACAGGACGGACTGGCCATAACATGGACCCAGCAGACTCAGACCCGGTTTGCCAAGCCCTTCGAGCGCAGGGTCAACACCTCTCAAAGCAGGATGAGGAGCTTGCTGCCTTCCACCTTCATCTAGAGGGACTGTCAGAGCATCAGGACAATATGATGAGACAGGTGGCCTCACAGTTTGAAGTTCTTATGAAAACGATTCAGAAGAAGGAACCAGTTGGCACAACACCCGATACCGCCACGGTAACAACGTTTCCATGTAAAGCAGTCACCATCCAGCCACCTCCGCTGCTGTCTGCTCACAGCTCTCTCGACCGGAGAGGTTCTCTGGAGATTCTGGGAATATTAAGCCGTTCATCACTCAGTGCGAACTCTACTTTGAGCTGCAGGCAGCTGCCTTCCCCACCGACCGGTCAAAAATCGCTTTTGTCATTTCCCACCTGACTGGTCGTGCGGAGGCTTGGGCTACTGCTGAATGGAGCCATAATTCCGCCGCGTGTCATTCTTGGGCTTCTTTCATAAAGATGATGGAGCAAAATTTCCAGTATTCCACACTAGATCGTGAGACAGCTCGCTCCCTTGTCACCTTACAACAAGGGTGTCAGATTACGCGATTAAGGTTCGCATTCTAGCAGTTGAGAGTCAGTGGAAAAACATCAATGACACATATATGTAGATAGGGCGTCTGCCTCACATTTCTGAGGACTGGGGTTCAATCCCTGGCCCCTGTGTGGCATTTGCATGTTCTCCCCGTGCCTGCGTGGGTTTTCTCCAGGCACTCCGGTTTCCTCCCACATCCCAAAAAACATGCATTAATTGAAGACTCTAAATTGCCAGTAGGTGTGACTGTGAGTGCGAATGGTTGTTTGTTTGTATGTGCCCTGCGATTAGCTGGCAACCAGTTCAGGGTGTACCCCGCCTCCTGCCAGATGTTAGCTGGGATAGGCTCCAGCACGCCCGCGACCCGCGTGAGGAGAAGCGGCTCAGAAAATGGATCGATGGATGGATGGATGTTTTAGACAGTGACACAACACCTCAATTGAACTGTAGTCATCTGGAGACTGCTAGATATAACTGTGTCATGTGCATAGCTATGATAGTCAATATTGAGTTTCTGAAGAACTGACACAAGGGTAGCATATATTGGTGGAACAGAAGTTGTCCAAGAACTGACCCTTGAGGGACCACATATGTAACTGCCATTCGATGAGAACAATTCAAATGGTTACAAAATAACTCCTTTCCTCCAGGTAGGAGGACCAGGTCCATTTAAGGACTGTTCCATTTAGTCCTACCCATGTTTCCAACCTGTTCAGAAATATGTTATGATCTACTGTATCTTTTTTTTGGTCCTGTTCGGCTGTTAGGTCAAGCAGAATGGAAAATCTGTATCCGTTTTATGACGGAACAGTTTTACTGTGTCACAGGGGAGTTTTTACGCTTCCGCTGTGGTTTCTTGGTATTATAATTGAGGTTTATTGAGAATCAGACTTGATCAAAGTTTCTAGAGGGGAGAGAGAAACAAAGACAAAAGACAAAGCACTAATTGTAAACAGGATGAGAGAAGTAAATCATTACATTATCGACAACAATGAAACATTAAATATGAGTGTTGCATGGGGCTGTAGTGCTACACCCTGTGAGGGAAGGACAGGACAAGATAGAACAGGACAAGGACAGGAGAAGAAGCATGCAGGAAAAGGGTCGTGAACCCGGCTGTACAACTGAAGTGTGGTGGGATTAATTATGTAAATTATAAAAGTCTACAGGACAAGAGTATAAATGAGGGGCTACACAAGCGATTTGCATATTCATGAGTTATTTGTCACAGTAAGTGCGTGACCCCACACCCAGTGAAAGGGTCCATGGGGTGTGTGCCTGCGGACACATGCAAGTGAATTACATGCACAAAGACTGACAGAAGTGTGGCCGCACCGCGGAGGCTGAGTACCCCACCCAATCAATCGAGGGGCGAGATCAGGCCCATGGGTCCACCCGAGAGCAGGTCACACGTCCCACACCGAGGGACCCGGGGCGGTCCGCCGGCCCCAGCAAGGCACCCGGCAATTGTCCACCCAGTGGGAGCCGCAGGGACCCAATGCCACCCCCCCCCAGCCAACCCCACCCACCGCCCCAAACATCCCACCAACCCCAGGAGAGCCAGACGCCCCCCCCCCCAACTCGCAGGGGCCGCAATGCAGCCAGTCCCCGCCCAGCCCGAGGGCGGGAGAGTGTCCCTTGTCTGTTGGAAAGGAGGGCGGATAGCGGCACCCGACAAGGTGGGGAGGGGGGGGGGGGACCCAAGAAGCAGCCGCGGGCCATGAAGGGTCAGCCCCAACACCAAGCAGTCGTCAAGCCCGGGGGCACCCGGCCTCAGGAGCACCGCCATGCAACTAAGTGAGACCCACCTCCCCCCCTGTTACTATGACTGACAGGTCCTCGACTGGCAGTCATTGGCTCCACCCCGTGTATCAGTGCCCCCCTCGAGTGGTGTGGTGCATTGAAATCTGGAGAGGTCTGTGACTGAAACCCGATCCGACACCCACACCCTCCCGATCCCATACCAGTCCCCCAAGAACCCTTTGATATGTGTATGTGCCCAGATGTGATTTGTGAGAAAAATATATACAGTGAGTGTGTGCTAAGTGAGTGATTAAGAGGCATGGCTCCTGTGAGAGGTGGACCCCCCAAACCAGGCAGGGACAAGAACCCCACAGCGGGCCCCACAGCCCGCCCCTCAGCCCGCAGGGGACCGCCCGGCTCCCCCACGGGAAGAGGCAACCGCAGCGGGGTGCAAGGAACGGAGAGAAGAGGAGGAAGCAGGCCCAAGGAGTGACAGGGGGGGCCCGTCAGCAGACAGAACGGGTGACCCAGGCGGGTGCCAGCTGGCACCACCCCAGCACCCACGGAACACCGAGTCACCATCACACCACCATTACTCCCCAGGAGGTCGCCCCATTGGTTACCCCCCACCCCCAAGATCAGGAAGGAGTGAATAAAGTCCCGCCCCCACAGACTCCAGAACAACAAACACAGGGACAAGAAAAGAAGATCCCCACACCATGCATGTGTCTTTTCACCATGAAAACCGATCTAAAATGTGTGAAAATGAAGATAAAAAATAAGAAAAATAAATAAATAGAATAATAATAAAACAACAACCTCGACAAAAAAGAATACAGAATTCCATTGTTTACTTTCACCCTTATGAAGAGGGAGTGCTGGAGCCTATCCCAGCTATCTTCGGGCAGGAGGCGAGGTACACTACCGTCCCCTCCAAATGCATTGGAATGGCAACCACCCTGAACTGGTTCCCAGCCAATCGCAGGGCACATACAAACAAACAACCACCCGCACTCACATTCACACCTACGGGAAATTTGGAGACTTCAATTAACCTACCATGCATGTTTTGGGGATGTGGGAGGAAACCGGAGTACCCGGAAAAAAACCACGCAGGCACGGGGAGAACATGCAAATGCCACACAGGGGCCATGGATTGAACCCCAGTCCTCAGAAATGTGAGGCAGACGCCCTATCTACATATATGTGTCATTGATTTTTTCGTTCTGATGATATTTTTTCTATTGCAATATATTCTATGATGAGATTTAGATTTATCTCCTGTAGCAAAAGCCACACTGAGATCCAACAACACCAGAACTGACTGACACGTTTCCTCAATCAGTGTTCAACCTTATATCATTTATTACTTTGATAAGAGCTGATTCTGTACCGTGATGAGTTCAGAAACCTGATTAAAATTGGTCAAAAAGTCCATTTAAGTTCAAGTAATTGCTGAGTTGATTAAAAATCACTTTCTCGACAATCTTGGGTATAAAGGGGAGGTTTGAGATGAGTCAATAGTTTGCTAACATGAAAGCATCTAACGTTCTCTCTTTTTTTTTTTAAGAAGAGTTCTTAACGGCAGCTATTTTAACCGCTTTAGGAAATTCGTCTGACTGAAGTGAGCAATAGAATATTTGGTGCAAATCAGCCAGGACTGATTTCACAATAGTTTTGAAAAAGTCAGATGGTATTGAGTCAAGACAGCTAGTTGACAGTTTCAGTTGGTGGACCGTTTTCTCTACAGTTTTTTGGTCAGCTGTATCCAATTCTTATGTGGTCATAGAGTTTTTCCTGGAAGAGCGTAGATAGTGGTAGCACTTGTGATGGTAGCATAATTTTATCATTTTGCTGATTCATGGTGATACATAACCTAATGGATTGTATTTTTCACTAAAATAGCAAGCAAATTCATTGCATTTATCTGGGGGGTTGAGTTTGTCAAGCAAGCACAGCAAACAGAGTGCGAGTATTGTTGAGGTTCTTACTTATGATTTCAGAAAAGGGTTGCTGTTTAGCCCTGACTAACTCTTGGTTAAAATTACAAAAATCTGTAGAGCTCATCGTCAATTCGGAGTTCCGTCTTTCTCCACTTACGTTCTTCTTTCCTACACTTTGATTTAGAGGCGTTTACCATCATAGTGCTCCTCCACGGTGCTTTAGGCCACCTCAAGGTTGTCTTAGTTTGAAAAGGAGCGACAGCATCCATGTCCTTTGAGATTTTCCAGGTGAACTTATCCAAATGTTCATCAACTATCTCAGCATTCACAGTTTGTGACATACAGCCCCCTCCTAAAGTATTGGAACGGCAAAGTTAATTCCTTTGCTTTATTGTATACTGAAGACATTTGGGTTTCAGTTCAAAATCAGAATCAGAATCAGAATCATCTTTATTTGCCAAGTATGTCCAAAAAGCACACAAGGAATTTGTCTCCGGTCGTTGGAGCCGCTCTAGTACGACAACAGACAGTCAATTGATCATCACTGCAGATCCGCCTGTCGATCTCCCGTTCCATTCTTGCCTCACTCGTGAACAAGACCCCAAGATACTTGAACTCCTCCACTTGGGGCAGAATCTCATCCCCGACCTGGAGAGGGCACGCCACCCTTTTCCGACTGAGGACAGTGGTCTCAGATTTGGAGGTTCTGATTCTCCTCCCAGCCGCTTCACACTCGGCTGCGAACTGCTCCAATGAGAGTTGGAGGTCACGGTTTGATGAAGCCAACAGAACCACATCATCTGCAAAAAGCAGAGATGCAATACTGAGGCCACCAAACTGGACCCCCTCTACGCCTCGGCTGCGCCTAGATATTATGTCCATAAAAGTTATGAACAGAATCGGTGACAAAGGGCAGCCTTGGCGGAGTCCAACCCTCACCGGAAACGAGTCCGACTTACTGCCGGATACAGTTCGATGATCGACTTTGCAATGACAAATGATCGCAATGACACGACCACAAAGTCGATCATCGAACTGCGACCTAGGGTGTCTTGGTGCCAAGTGCACGTGTGGACATCTTGATGCTTGAACATGGTGTTCGTTATGGACAATCCATGACGAGCACAGAAGTCCAATAACATAACACCGCTCGGGTTCTGAACGGCGGGGGGGGGAGGGCGTTCCTCCCTATCACGCCCTTCCAGGTCTCACTGTCATTACCCACGTGGGCATTGAAGTCCCCCAACAGAACGATGGAGAGCAGGAGCGCTCTCCAGCACCCCCTCCAAGGACTCCAAAAAGGGTGGGTACTCTGAACTGGTGTTTGGTGCATAGGCACAAACAACAGTCAGGACCCGTCCCCCCACCCGAAGGCGGAGGGAGGCTACCCTCACGTCCACCGGGGTGAAGCCCAACGTACAGGCGCCGAGCCGGGGAGCAATAAGTATACCCACACCTGCTCAGCGCCTCTCACCATGGGCAACTCCAGAGTGGAAGAGAGTCCAAACCCTCTCGAGAGGACTGGTACCAGAGCCCAAGCTGTGCACTGAATTTGCCTGAACTTTTGGGAGAATCTGTAATTCAGAGAACACAGAAAAATGACCAGAAATAGCCAAGTCTTTAATGTCAACTGATATGATTTCAACATCCTGAGAGATTATCAGGTCTAAGATCTGACCTTGAGTGTGGGTTGCATTCTTTATATGTTGACAGAGGTCAAATGTATCCAGTATAGCAGGGAGCTCTTTGGATTTTTTTTCCATGCTATCGTCAAAATGAATGTTGAAGTCTCCCCTTTTAACAAAATAGTTGTCGGTACAGAGAACTGACAGAAGCTTGGATCACCTTTTACTAAAAAAACAGAGATATTGAAAAGAGCTAAAATCACCCAGTATAATTTCTTTACACTGAAATAATGATTTAAAAATAGCAGCCGTTCCGCCGCCTTTTGTTGCCTCACATAGAAGTGTATTACAGCTGCTTTCCATGTTTCTTTTAGTCGTAAAAAGTGTAGATCACAGGTTGTAATGATGTCATTAATCAACACTGATTTGTTACCCAGTGACCTGATATGGCCGGCACGGTGAGCGACTGGTTAGCACGTCTGCCTCACAGTTCTGGGGACAGGGGTTCAAATCCCGGCCCCGCCTATGTGGAGTTTGCATGTTCTCCCTGTGCCTGGGTGGGTTTTCTCCGGGCACTCCGGTTTCCCCCACAACCCAAAAACATGCGTGGCAGGTTGATTGGAGACTCGAGATTGCCCATAGGTGTGAGTGTGAGTGCGAATGGGTGTTGGTTTCTATGTGCCCTGCGATTGGCTGGGAACCGGTTCAGGGTGTACCCCGCCTCCCGCCGAAGATAGCTGGGATAGGCTCCAGAAGCCCGCGACCATAGTGAGGATAAGCGGTAAAGAAAATGGATGGATGGATGGATCACCTGATATGGAATAGAGCTAGTCTTGTAGAGATAACTCAAAGCAATGGTTTGCTTGGTTCACATTTTATACTCACTAAGCTAGTCGCTGTACTTTATTTGTGCCATATTTCTTGAACTAACTTTCTGTCCCTTGTAATTACACGGATGAAAAATCCCTGACTTCCACAGGGGTCTGACTTATTCTGGAGAAGAATGTTTATATTTAACTCATTCACTGCCTGTTGTTTCCCGAACAGGGAACCCCTAGACTGCCAGGCATTTTCAAGCCTTTTTGTGAAAGCAGACAGATCAAGCAGAACAATGACTTTTGACGGCAATATATTTTTTCTTTAGTGAAAATCTCTAACATCTGAACATAAAAGAACACTGAGAAAGTACTTTTGACAAAAAAAATAGTTTATTTACAAGTATAACTATGTACAGTACATAATTTACATTAGACAAAAATGCATGACCAAACGGGGCTCCCACACTTCCACATTCTTCCTCGTAATTCTCCTCCTCTACCGTTTTCTCAACAGTCCAGGTTTTTATTACCTTGCGCATAAAATCTAGCAAAGTTTTATCCACCTCTGGATTTTATTCTTTGGTGGTGGTGAATGGGATCTTGTGTGGTTGTTATTGTCCTTGAAACCAGTCCCAACTTCTGCGAAAAGCACAACCTTTGCAGTTTAGAAATATAACTATTACTATAAAATACATTGTTGAAATTGCTGCAGTGGGACATGGGGGAAAAAAAGCTTGCAATTACCTTTTTTTGTTTGCATTTACTGGAATGGGAGCCGAACGTCTGCTGGATGCATAACCTGTAAATTTTAAAACATAGGATTACTAGAGAATACTTTCTTATTGATGACGTGTTTTACAAGGGTAAAAAAAAACATTACCTTTCTTCGTTGCAATCCTAAAAGACATTCAACTCGGGGTGTTGAATTCCTGCAAGATGGACGAAATGGAAATGGAAAATTCCAATCAGTACTGGCAACAGATGTTACATTGTAATGTGAACTCGTGGGACTAAATTATGTTTATATAACAAGGATTGAAGGAGCGTGTTTGCTCGCTAAATGTAGCTAACGCGAGCTGCAAACGAGTTACCTTCGTCTCCATGATCATCCGGAGGATCTCGGAATGAAGCTCGGCCGCTTCCAGGCGATCCAGAGGGAGTTCACTCATCACGATTCCAGATCCCATTGACCCAAATCATGGTCGGCAGACGATCAACTGGCAAGCGGCTGAGAGCATCTCGCCGCATTTTGGCCGATAGCTTTGCAACAAAGGGATCGGATCGGCGCGTCATCCTTTATACCCTTGCATGATCTAAGGCGACATTCCTGTCAGTCACAGGAATATTTTTCTTGCCTTGGCGCAGTAAATTTCTTGTATCGAAAGCTTTTTTTAGATTTTTTAAATTTTGTCTTCTCTCTTTTCCGCCATTATGCTTGCATCTTTCATTGTCTCCTGCACCCCGCCCCCCTCCTTCTTCTTCCTCTTCTCTATTCTGAGGGATTGTTGCCCTCTACAGGGTGCCATTCCTCATTGCAGTTATCCAGAGGCTTGACGATCGCACATAAACTGCACAAGACCCTCTCCCACCCATCCCCGTTAAAAAAAGCCATTGACGTCTTCAGACAGCATTGGCAGGGAATAGCTCGATTCTGAATGACGTCTTTGTACGGCATTGGCAGGGAATGAGTTAATATGCAGCCACAACCCCGCACATAATCTGATTCGCAGATGTTAAAATCCCTAAATTCCTTGCAATTGTTCGTTGAGAAATGTTCTTAAACTGTTGGACTACTTGCTTACACAGTTGTTTACAAAGTGGTGAACCTCGCCCCATCCTTGATTGTGAACAACTGAGCCGTTCGGGGATGCTCCTTTTATATCCAATCGTGACACTCACCTGTTTCCAAATTACCTGTTAACTTGGGGAATTTTTGAGTATTCCTCGACTTTCCCAGTCTTTTGTTTCCCCTGCCCCAGGTTTTGGGGAATGTGTTGCAGGCATCAAACGCAAAATGTGAGAATATTTGCAAAAAAACAATAACGATCATCAGTTTGAACATTAAAGATCTTCTTTGTAGTGTTTTCAATTGAATATAGGTTGAAAATGATTGGCAAATCATTTTATTCTGTTTTTATTTATGTCTTACACAGTGTCCCAACTTCATTGGAATTGGAATTGGTATTTTCGATGTTCTGCACTGCGCAGAAGTTGCAGTGCTGTTCATCTTAAATGGATTTTAGCCGTCAAAATTACCTTGAATTTCATTGCCGGAACTGCAACACAAGACAAGGTCTGCAGACCCTGGAACTGATCTTCCAAATCCCTCAACCTGCACAGAAAAATGCCAGATATTTTACTCTCTCTACTCAAGCACATCCAAACAAATGAAGCAAATGCACAGACAAAAATATTAGCACAGTATTAGCAACTCAATGTAGCATTGCTACATCCATCCATCGATCCATTTTCTGAGATGCTTATTCTCACAAGGGTCGCGGGAGTGCTGGAGCCTATCCCAGCTATCATCGGGCAGGAGGCGAGGTACACTACAGTCCCCTCCAAATGCATTGGAATGGCAAGGTCAATTCCTTCGTTTTTGTTGTCTGTTCAGAATTCCAGCTTTTATTCCATGGTATTTACATCGAGATGTGTTAAACAACTCAGGAGGGAGCATCTTTTGTTTGAAGCCACCCACTTTTCACGTGAGCAAAAGTATTGGAAGAGACATGATTAAATCATGTCTCTTAAAAGTGAATACAATTTTATATTTGTTGGAATAACCCTAACTTGCAATAATAACTGCATCAACCCTGCGACCCACTGACCACCAAACTGTTCCCTTCTTCATTTGAAATGCTTTTCCAGGCCTTTCCTGCAACCTCTTTCAGTTCTTGTTTGTTCCTGGGGGTTTTCTCCCTTCAGTCTCCTCTTCGGGAGATAAAATGGCTTTTAAAGTGAGCAAAATATTGGAACGTGTGACTGATGGGTGATTTTGGTTGCTCAGGTGTTGCCTTTTAAATTTATTGCTTAAACATTAGCTAGTGCTTGTTTTTGGCTTTTGGTTTCACCTGTCAAAAGAGGCCATGCCACAAGATGCAAACCACTCATTAGCAAAAAGGAGTACAGCGATGAGCAACAAACGTTTTGGAACAAAGTCTTCTGGACTGAAGAGATTAACCTCTGCCAAAGTGACGGAAAGGCCAGAATATGGAGAAAGAAAGGATCTGCTTATGATCCAAAACACACAAGCTTATCTGTGAAGCATAGTGGAGGTAATGTCATGGCTTGGGCTTGCATGGCTGCTTCTGGAACGGGCTCACGAGTCTTTATTGATGATGTAACTCATAGGGTTGGGCATGGAAAATCGAGAACCGATTGGAACCGGGACTAACGTTGTCCCGGTTCCCAGTTTCGATGCCTAGTCCTCTGGCCGCGAAAAAGAAGTGGCACAAAACGACGAAGAAGCAGCAAAAACCAACGAAGAAGAAGAACGCGCACGAAGGTGTGCTTGTGCCCAAAGGTAGTGGCGACGAACAAAAGTGTTCTTAACTTTGTTTAAATTAATGACCAGTCAGCCCAGTGCAACACTTGGAATAAGATTATATTGTGCAAAGGAAGGCGGCATGGTGTACGACTGGTTAGAGCGTCTGCCTCACAGTTCTGAGCACCGGGGTTCAATCCCCAGCCCCGCCTGTGTGAAGTTTGCATGTTCTCCCTGTGCCTGCGTGGGTTTCCTCCCACATCCCAAAAACATGCATGGTTGGTTAATTGACAACGCTAAATTGCCAGTAGGTGTGAATGTGAGTGTGAATGGTTGTTTGTATGTATGTGCCCTGCGATTGGCTGGCAACCAGTTTAGGGTGTACCCCGCCTCCTGTCCGATGACAGCTGGGATAGGCTCCAGCATGCCCGTGACCCTCGTGAGGATAAGCGGAACGCAAGATGAATGAATGAATGAATAGTATTTACAAGTACCTGAGGCGTGTGAGTCTGAGTTGCTCCTGAAGTTGGCGCTCTTCGACACTTGGCCAGCGGGCCTTTGTTTCTTCCGGATCAGGCACTTCTAAATGATGAAAGCGCACCGGGTCCCAGCCAGTCATGATGTCAAAAGTGATGACACAGCCTAAGGAGTGTGACACGATGGAGACCTTCCCATTTTTTTCAAAGTCTGGATTTCGCGAGCAGAAAAGTGAGTAAAGACGGTTCAGCTCAAGAGTCAGACCTCGGGTAATCTACATACACAAACAAACACAATGAAAATTAGTCATAAATGGAAGATGTAAACAATGCATTATTATTGTTGCTGCTTTTCTGCAAACCTAGTGTATTTACAGAAAAACTAAACCATTTGAAAAATATTTTTTCCCGACGACAACCAAGTGTCTGAACTCGATGCCCTCTGAGGCTCTGCACGAACTTACAGGTAGCCATAAAATAGTCTCACCTCGTCTCTGTAAAGCGGGCTAGTGTAGTACATGATGTCCATGGCGCTGCTATTCAACATGTCTCTGAGACCTCTCAGTTTGTCCGGAGTGATGGTGTCCACTGTGTCTGCAAGGGCATACATTACAATATTAAATGTTCATGAACATAACATCTCACCTTAAGTTTGATGCTGGTCTCATACATTCACCAGCCACAACATTAGGTCGAGCAAGTAGATAATAATAATAATAATAGGTTAATTGAAGACTTTAAATTGCCCGTAGGTGTGAATGTGAGTGCGAATGCCTGTTTGTTTCTATGTGCCCTGCGATTGGCTGGCGACCAGTTCAGGGTGCACACCACCTCTCGCCCGAAGATAGCTGGGATAGGCTTCAGCACGCCGGCGACCATATTGAGGATAAGTGGTACTGAAAATGGATGGATGGATAATAATAGGTGGCACGGTTGATTGAATGAGTGAAAAAGGTGCAGCATACCTCCATCAAGAGCCAGTTTCGACCGCCATTCAACAGGAAGGAACTCAACATGCTCTGTGGTGCGATTAGGAAAGTGCTTCTCCTCCATCTTTCTGGCAGCATCTCTCATCCTGCCAACAGAGTGTTACTGTCAACAATAAACTTGATTGCATACTGTACTGACTTCCACTCAATTGTCTTACATGCTGGTGTTCCTAATAATGCGACCCTGGTCCATCTTCTGACCAATGCCATGCACCACAAACACGATGTGAGTGGTTTCAGGTGGGGTGTCCTCAGGAGCTGCCTCCTCTACATACCCTCGGTGGAGACGTGTCCCGCTGCTCGAAGCTGCGGGTATAAGAGTACACGTGAGCTTCTGAGGTTGTGTGTCCTGCAAAGGTTGAAAGCTTTGAACTTCTACACTCTCACAGTGTCATTGCATTTTCCAAGTGTGTGAGAAAGTTTGCCAGAAAAATCCCGATGTCTGATGTGATGCCTCTTGTGGACATCTACAAACATGTATGACACGTTTTTCCATGTACCTTTAGAAAAGCCCAGTTTCTGAGTGACAGTTCGTGCAATCTTGGATGTGGTAGCGTCGCTGTACAGGTACACCAAATCCACACTCTGCCAGTCAACATGGCTCCGGCTCAGCTTCAAACTGTGAATAGCTGACCGAAAGTGACATAGTTATCAACAGCCAGTTCAATTTCAACTATTCCCCAATAATATTTTAATGTGTGTGTGTGTGCGTGCGTGGTGTGTGCGTGTGCATGTGTAATACTTCCACAAGGAAAAAAACAAAAAAACATCTACAACACTTTCTTTACCTTCTTATGCAGTACAAAGCTGTGGAAAAGTATCGGTATTTGCCCCCTTCACAAGTACTTATTTTTTTGCATAGTTTGCTCTCTTTAATGATTAAGATCATCAAACAAATGTAAATATCAGACAAAGATAACCCAAGTAAACATAAAATGCAGTTTTCAAATGTGATTTTATTCATTAAGGGGAAGAAAACTATAGCTACATGGCCGTGTGTGAAAAAGTAATTGTCCCCTAAACCTAATAACTGGTTGGGCCAACCTCAGCAGCAACAATTGAAATCAACTGGCAATGAGTCTTTCAAATCTCTGTGGAGATATTTTGGCCCACTCTTCCTTGGAGAATTACTTTGATTCAGCAGCACTGGAGGGTATTCAAGCATGAACGACCTTTTCAAGGTCATGCCACAGCCTTTCAATCGGATCCAAGTCCTGACTTTGACTAGGCCACTCCAAAACCTTCATTTCATTTTTGTAGGCCATTCAGAAGTCGCCTTGCTGGTGTGTTTTGGATCTTTGTCCTGCTGTAGAACCCAGGTGACCTTCAGCATGAGGTCACAAAATGATGGCCAAACAGTCTCCTTCAGGATTTTCTGGTAAAGAGCAGAATTCATGGTGTCATGTACTGCCCTGCAGTACTGTTTTGGAGCCTGGATGGCGTTTTGCGCCCTCTCGTCCTCTCTCTCCCCTCCCCTCTGTGTGTCAGCTTCTCCTCAAGCCATGCACCTGTCTCCAATCAACCCTCATCACCACCTACATTTAAGTATGCCTGTTCCCGGAAATCCTCGCCAAAGTATTGCGGCCTCTCCTAGCGGTACCACGGCCCACCGTACTCATGTAAGCTACTCAACTCCTCGTTCCCTTGTTAACTCTTGTGTCTCCTCGTCCCCAGTGTTCCTGACCCACGTCATTCCTGCCAGCCCCCTGTTCTGTCCACTGCCTGCCACCTGTCCACGCCGTCACCTGTCAACACATCCAGGATTACTTCCATAACCTTTGCTCAATAAACTGTTCATCATTTTACATCTGCCTCCGCCTGCTCTTGGGTTCAGCTACTTCCCACACGTGACAGAATACTTTGGCCACTATGGACCCAGCAACTTCGGAGGCACTGAAGAACGCACTAACCCTCCAAGGCGCCCACATTGGACGACCGGATAAAAACCTGCAAAAAACCACCGAAACGCTCCACTCCCTTTCGCAACCTGTCTCCCTCCTTTCCCAACAGATGCAATCCATTCAACCCCCTGTAAGTACTCCTCCCGAGCTCGCAGCCTCCGAGCCACCCCGCTTCCCGTACAAAGAACCTCATGTCCCTCCGCCAGAGCCCTACTCCGGGGACCTAGTTGCATTCTTAATTGCTCATTTGTATTCAATCTCCAACCGTACAGTTATCCCACCGAACGTTCCAAAGTAGGATATGACACTAACCTCCTCCGCAGCAAAGCAGCAAAATGGTCCACTTCATTATGGCACAACTCCTCCCCGGTCCTACTTTCGTTCGATTCTTTTTCTACCGAACTCCGTAAGATTTTCGATCACCCCGTTCAGGGCAAAGAAGACACCCACCGTCTCCTCACACTCACTCAGGGCGCTAAGTCCATCGACTTCCGTATCCTTGCTGATGAATGCGGGTGGGATGACGCAGCCCTTGGGGGAATCTTTTCAAACGATCTCTACGAACATATCAAGGGACAAGCTTGTGGTCCGGGACGAGCCAAACACGTTTAGATCCACAAGAATGTCAGCGTCGTGTCATCCAGTGGCTGTGTATCTACTGCGGTCAATCCGGTCACTTTATTTCCTCATGCCCCCTCCGACCAGTAAGATCACGTCCCGAGAGCGTCACAGTGAGCCAAACCTCCGTTCCCGCAAACTCTCCCTCCCACATGACCGTTCCTGCTTGCATTATCATTTCTGCTCATCCCACCCCCGTCGCTGCCCTTATTGATTCAGGTGCCGATGATAATTTTATTCATGAAGAAATAATTCACCAGCTCCACATCCCTCTCCAACCACTTCCATCCTCGAAAAATGTCACAGCCCTGGATGGCAGAGTAATTTCCCTGGTCACCCATCAAACAGTGCCCATCACACTCCTTATTTCAGGCAATCACTGTGAAAACATTTCCCTTTTTGTCGTTCCTTCCCCTGAGACCCTCTTAGTTCTTGGTATTCCCTGGCTCAAACTCCACAACCCCGCCATAGACTGGGCACGTTTATCCATCACCGGATGGAGTCCTCATTGCCATTCCCACTATCTGCTTTCTGCCGTTCCACCCGCAGAAGACCCACCACCCTCTGCCGCCCCAGTGGACATCTCCCAAGTTCCAGAAGAATATCATGACCTCTCCCCAGTATTCGGCAAGGATTTGGCCATCTCTCTACACCACCACCACCCCCACCACCCCCACTGCTAGTATGATTGCGCTATAGACCTCTTGCCGGGAGCTCCACTTCCCATCAGCCGACTCTACAATCTCTCCCGTCCCGAAAAGAAGGCAATGGAGGATTACATCCATGACTCCTAGGCTGCTGGCCTCATACGCCCCTCCTCGTCGCCAGTCGGGGCTGGATTTTTTTTCGTTGAGAAAAAAGACACCACTCTCCGCCCATGCATCGACTACCGAGGACTCAATGACATTACTATTAAAAATAAGTTACCGCCACCCCTCACCGACCCGTCCTTTGAAACCCTCTGCGAAGCCCAAATTGTTATCAAATTGGACCTTCGTAACACCTAACACCTCATCCGTATCCGAGAGGGGGACGAGTGGAAGACCGCCTTCAATACCCCTCTCGGACACTTCAAGTATCTGGTCATGCCATTCGGTTTAACCAATGCCCCTGCAGTTTTACAAATATTAATTACTGACGTCCTCCATGACACGCTCAACCGGTTTGTATTTGTGTACCTCGATGACATCCTCCTTTTCTCCCGCTCCCCTGAAGAACACCGCATCCATGTACGCCAAGTCCTCCAGCGCCTCCTCGAGAACTGTCTATACGTCAAACCGTAAAAATGTGAATTCCACCTATCCTCAGTACATTTCCTCGGCTACATCATTGCAAAAGGACAACTCTAAATTAACTTGTCACCCTGGCATCACCCGTACGACCCAGTTCATTCAACAGCACTTCTGGCGGCCCAGCCTCATCAAAGACACCCGTGAGTTTGTTCAAGCCTGCTCCGTCTGCGCCCGAGGGAAGTCTTCTCACCGACCTCCAGCTGGCTTGCTGTGCCCCCTGCCAATTCCCAGCCGCCCTTGGTCTCACATCGCTGTGGACTTCGTTACCGGCGTTCTCACAATCGTCAATCCTACTCTTTTGGACGACTTCCACGCGGCTCACCCGGGGAAGCCTGGCAGGACGCCAGGAGGCATCCGTTGAGAGGGGGGTACTGTCATGTACTGCCCTGCAGTACTGTTTTGGAGCCTGGATGGCGCTTTGCGCCCTCTTGGCCTCTCTCTCCCCTCCCCTCTCTGTTTCAGCTTCTCCTCAAGCCACGCACCTGTCTCCAATCAACCCTCATCACCACCTACACTTAAGCCTGCCTGTTCCCGGAAATCCTCGCCAAACTATTGCATCCTCTCCTAGCGGTACCACGGCCCACTGTACTCATGTAAGCTACTGTTCCTGACCCACGTCATTCCTGCCACCCCCCTGTTCTGTCCACAGCCTGCCATCTGTCCACGCCGCCGCCTATCAACACATCCAGGACCACTTTCATAACCTTTGCTCAATAAACTGTTCATCATTTTACATCAGCCTCCTCCTGCTCTTGGGTTCAGCTACTTCCTACACGTGACACATCGTCCCACCAGTCACAGTAAAGGCTTCTTTATACTCGCACGGCGACCGCACTGACGTCACTGCGGCTGCCCCGCGCGTAGTTTGCCTTTGTACTCAAGCGCAACCCACACGTTTTGAAAATGTATTGCAGTTCACCTCCAAGACAGGGGTGTCGCTACGGCTGGTATTGGCTGGACACCAAAGGGTGGAGTTTCCTCTGCATTTTTTTTGGCCATTTCCGGTAGCAGTTTTACTTTCCTTTCCGTAACAAGGAACAAAGCAACAACAATGACGACCGCAGAACAGTGTCTGCTAGAACAAATGGACCTAGATGACCAGATGATACGTTTAATTATGCTGCAAAATTGATCGAGAAGGCGGCGGCGTTGGTATGTAGAACCCAGGGGCACGCTGAGTACGTCATCACAGCACGTGACTAAAATGGACCAATCACGAGAGATGACCCCCGCGGCATTCAACGCGCAACAGCAATTTTTGCCGTGTGCGAGTCAAACTATGCAGAGGGGCCGCTCGGGGCAATTCGTCGGTCACGTGATGCAATGCGGGCGTTGTCGGCCGCGTGACCGCGGGAGTATAAAGAGGCCCTAAGACGCAGAGGTCCTGAAGTAGCAAAACAACCCCAGACTATCACACTCCATTCACCATGTTTGACTGTTGGTATGATGTTTTTTCCTGAAATGCTGTGTTACGGGCGGCACGGTAGTCGACTGGTTAGAGCGTCTGCCTCACAGTTCTGGCGACCGGGGTTCAATCCCCGGGCCCGCCTGTGTGGAGTTTGCATGTTCTCCCCGTGCCTGCGTGGGTTTTCTCCGGGCACTCCGGTTTCCTTCCACATCCCAAAAACATGCATGGTAGGTTAATTGAAATCTCTCAATTTTCCCTTGGTGTGAATGTGAGTGTGAATGGTTGTTTGTTTATGTGTGCCCTGAGATTGGCTGGCAACCAGTTCAGGGTGGACCCACCCTCCTGCCCGAAGATAGCTGGGATAGCCACCAGCACGCCCGCGACCCTTGTGAGGATAAGCGGCTTGGAAAATAGACGGATGGATGCTGTGTTACATTTACACCAGACGTAACGAGACATACACCTACCAAAACATTTCAACTTTCGTCTCATCAGTCCCTAGAATATTCTATATCGAGTATATATTATATTTTGGGCAAAGGTAAGACGAGCCTTAATGTTCTTTTTGGTCAGCAGTGGTTTTTGCCTTGGAACTCTTCCATCGAAGTCCCTGATGGTGTATTGGTGCATTCGCCTTACTTCGATTTAGGCAGCGTGGGTTCAGTTCTCACTCAGTGATAGTGTGAATGTGAGTGCGAGTGGTTGTCTGTGTCTATATCTGCCCTGCGACTGACTGGCGACCAGGCGATCAGGGTGTAGTCCGCCTATCGCCCGAAGTCAGCTGGGATATGCTCCTGGATTCCTTTGTGACCTCCTGGATAAGTCGGCGCTGTGCTCTTGGGTTAATTTTTTGTAGGTTGGCTACTCCTGGGAAGTTTCCCCATTGTTCCATTCTGGCAACGTTGCTACCTTCGTGGGTTCACTCAGCACACACGCAGATGAGTTGTCAGCAGACAAGGTTTTTATTTGAAAGTCCCCACAAGATGCTGGCCTTTAAGTCCCTGGTGAATCAAATGCAAGGCAGCTGCCAAAGTCCTCCTCCTTAGCTTGCCCACCTCAGTAACCGCTCGCCGGGACACTACTGCAAGAATAAAACGGCAGTGCAATCAACTCAAATAGCCACTCCTGTCGCAGCCAACTCACCCAACCCTACTCACAAGAGCCCTCCCCACACCTGTCTCTCCCCTGTAGCCAATGGCAGATCACACCCACCTCCACGTCCATGTTTTCTCCATTTGTGGAGAATGCCTCTCACCATTGTTTACTGGTATCCTAAAGCTTTGGAAATGGCTTTGGCAAGATTGGCAAGATCAAGGCAGATAGATATATCCCTTTATTTCTTATCTCTTCTTGAATTTTGGGGGAATTGTGGCCTTATATTGCCTCTTTTTTAACTCTTTCGGCCGACTTCATTTTGTCAGACAGAACAGGTGTGGCGATAATCTTGGTCTTGGTTGTGGTCAGTGAAAATGAACTAAGCTTTCCAATAAATTACATTAGCCACAGTTAATCCATAACTTAACCAGGGGACCAATTATTTTTTAACACCTGGCCATGTAGGTTTAATTTTTGTTTTGTTTTTCCTTAAGAATTAAAATCTCCATTTAAGAACTGCATTTTATGTTTATTTGGGTTATCTTTGTCTCCATTTGTTTGATGATAAACATTAGAGTGGAGAAACTAGGCCAACAAATACGAATTTGAGAAGGCGGCAAATACTTTTTCATGGCACTGTATACCTCATCGCTTGATTCTACACATACGGACACTATGTTTCCTTTCTTACCATCTTTGCTGTCTACTGTGGTAGTCACTACCTCCATTTCATAGGTGTCCCTCATTTGTTGACCCCGGAAACGGGCAAGGTGCTCTTGCTCAATCATGTCACTCTCATCCTCCTCCAAAGGAAGCCAGGTTGCATCAATGAACCACTGGCCTCTCATCACAGGAATACGATCTTGCTCTGGGGAAATATGAAAATCACACTTACTAAGCCTATCTTCAAGTTCTTCTGATGTCATCACCAAAGCTGCACACAGTCCCGTCTATGAACCAGCATCATTCATTTCTTTTTGACGGAATTTCACATTCAACTTCTCTTGCAACATTCTTGCATTTTCTAGTTTTTATCATTTTAGACTTGGGTCACATGTTGTCACTCAATACTGGCTATATGAATTCTGAAAGAGAGGTCACATAATGCTATGCGAAGGGCTACCCTTTTGATTCACACTTCTGAATTAACAAATCTGCTCAAAACATTTGTGGGTAAATCATCATCTCATGGTCATTCCATAGCTTGTCTCCATAAATGGTTTGCTTTGGTCATGCGCCCAATAATGTGACCTTTGAACGATACTCGTTTTTTTTTGTGGTTTTTTCCCCCCCAATTTACATGGATGGAGGTGTGATTTAAAAAAGAATACTGACCAAAAAAAGTAGGATGCAGCTCACTTTTAAGTGGTGGGATATATGCTATCAATTGGTCAAAATCAATAATACTCCCTGGAACGACTAACTCGTGGAATCATGAGGACCAAAATCCAAACTTTCCAATTCCGACTGGGAATATCAACTATCTAGGCATTAATATCTTAAATAATTTAAATCACATACCTCTACTGGAAAAAAAATGGTGATAATTGAAAACAGCCTATCTATCTTACTTTTAGGGCATATAGCTGCAGTAAAAATGAAAACGCTACCACAAATTAATTATTTATTTTCAATGATCCCATTCAAACCCACATTAAAATGGTTCCAAATGCTTGACTCTGCCATTTTAAAATTTTACTCTAAAAATAAGAAAAAATACAATTAGCCCAGCTACCCTTGAGAAAGGTAAAGCAGAAGGGGGACTCGACGTACCCAATTTCAAACACTATTACTTAGCTAGCCAAAAGCAGTACCTCATTAAATGGTTACATCCTATGTTGAACAACAATCTTGCCTGGAACTAGAACAGATAGACTGGAATAGCACCAAACTTTCAGACCTTGCATTTATCAGCGCAAGTCTCCGACGCCACAATTGTTTTAAGAATCCGATTTTTGCTGCCACTTTATCAGCTTGCTGGAAAAGTCTAGAAACGAGACTTTACACCGATCTTATCGGCCTGATCGGTAGCGGCCGATAATTAGCATTTGCTGCTGATCGGCCGATTGGCTTTCATGTCATACTTCGCCAATCCGATCAATGACGTCATCGATCGGCTCCGCAAAAGACATTTACTCTGCGTCGCCGTCGCGTATGAATCCAAAAGCTGGTTTATTTTTAGCCTTATTCCGTGTCTTGTGGCGTAGTACTGTAACTATCTGACGGACATAATAAAGTTTTTTTCAATCTTGTTGTTGAAAAAACACGCCGTCGGTGTGTGACTATTTTGCAGTGTCGCAGACAAACAACACGGAAGTTATTTGCAGTCTGTGCACAACTGAAGTACGTCGTTGGGGAACGTCATCTCAATGCTTCAACACAACAAATTTGATCAGGCACCTGAAGAATGTACACAAGGAGGAGCATGCCGCGTTCAAGCTACGCAGCGTGGAGAAGAAAAAACAAAAAAGGGAAAAATACGGACACCCGTCCATATAGTGACCGTGAGAAAGTTACATTAAGCATGTCATTAACAGTATTTATTAAAGTCATTTAACTGCAAGAAAAATAATTGAATTACAGTAAGTTAGCACCCATGATTTCTGTCATGTTGTAATGTTGATTTGACCTAAACTTATGTCAGTGGCCAATCACTGAATTCCCCCGAGAGGTCATTGATGTTTTAACTTTACATAATACATTTGAAGATACTCAAGTGTACAGTACACAGGTATATACAATAAATGAACAAGTCATGTAAACAGACACATTGCTCCATCTTGTAATTTGATCGGTGATCGGTTAGCGTTTTTTTTAAACTTGCTGATCGGTGATCAGCTCCAAAAATCCTGATCGTGTAAAGCCTATTGAAAACCACGCAATCTCAGTTAGCACCATATCATTCCTTTCCAATCTGGCACAATCCCGATTTTAAGATTAACAAAATACCCCTTGAATTGACCGCCTACATCACTAATTCAAAAATAAAACATCAAAAAACATCGCGTGAAAGCTTATTCCAAGAATTTCAAATTACAGATGGTAATTTCCTTCAATACTATAAAGTTAGAACAACAGTCCTGAAAAGACTCGCAACACACGTGAATACATTAGAATTACACATTTCTATTCAGAAAATAGTGGAATTACTTCCACTAAACAAAAAACTCCTTTAAGAAGTATACCAAGTACTAATTGAATACACTTACCAGTCGCAAAATGGGAAAAAGACCTCTCAGTGTCTACTGACATTGATCACTGGGCACAAATCTGTAGAAACACATGGTGTTGGCACGTTGGCCCCACACCGAGGGTCTCGTCCTGGTCTCCGGGTGGGGGACTGGGGGCCGCGCTGCTGTGTCTCTCCCGGGCCTGTGTCCTCCTTTTCCCTCTCCCCGTGGTGCGCCGCCGTGGTCGTTGCCCTTCTCTCCTTCAGGCTGTGTGGGATCCCCGACTGACTTGTGGATCACAGCGGGGTGTCAGCACCTCCCACCTCGGTCAGACCCGCCTTCTGGCCGTGCTCTAGCCACTGGCCTACGGTTGGTTTTGGGGGGCTGGAATTAGCCTCGTCTCTGTGGTCTGTCGACCGGTCGGACCGAGCCGGAATTGCAGGAGTCTAGCCTTTTACTTCACACACTGAACTTTTTTAATACCTACACTGTACATACTCCGCACATTGGGCGCACTCATATCTCATTCAGGGTCCCCAGGTATGGTGGGGCGGGTGCCAGGCCGGTGCTGACACAACTGTGCTGGTTTCCGGTCTGGATGCCCCCCCTTCACTGCTCTGCTGGTCCTCCGGTTTTAATGCATCACACCCGTCTGTGGGGGAGGGGCAGGGTCAGCCTGGGTAGGACACTTGGCTAGGTGTCCCGGCACTCCGGCCTGCTCTCTGGCCCTTCATGCTTCTCTCCCGCAGATTTTTAATGCATATCCTTTGGGGAGCTGGTCGGCCTGGGTGGCGGTGACGGTGGCAGGTCATTATTGCCCTGTGACCGTCTCGCCTCACCCCACCAGTTTCTCCAATTTTAATGCACTACACCCCACCACACACAATCACAGTACAGCGATAATGGTTGCCAGTCGGGGACGTGGTAACCATACTAATAGGGTGTGTTGCTTTTTCACATTTCTCTTGGTTGGACCCCTGGGCCCTTCTCTGCACTCTTATCCGGTTCTCTTGGTTAGTTATTGCATGTCCTCACCCTCTCCTGGGTGTGAGTGTGTGTCACCCCCAAATCTACCAATGACTGTTGTCATGTTAATTGTGATCAAATATCTCGACTGTCTCACTATTGTTCTGCTGTGATCTTCACCCCTAGTCCCCTTGTCCACTCTGTTCCTCTGTCCCCGAAAACCCTTTTCTGTCCGGCTGCATTTTCAATAAACATCAGAATAATTACAAAAATAAAAAATAAGCAGAGGGAGTATTTCAAACTCCCCTGTTGCACAGCAAAACTGTTCCTGCACAAAGGCATGCAGATCCACCATTCTGCAAGGCCGTGCAGCTGAACAGGACAGTTTTTTTTTTTTTAAGTGGTGGGATATGTATATTTTTTTAGAAAAGCAACGCAAAAAATAGATGCATCTAACAGGTGAGCTATTTTTAGAAAACGCTTGCAGGCTAGCACCACGTTGGTGACTCTAGTGTTTCACTTAGTTCAATTCTTCGCAGCCACGGTGGGTGCAATACCAACGTAGTAACAGTGGGAATGTGAGAACTGAAGATGTTTGTCTCTATTCTCCATGAATAGAGACAAGTGTGTCTGTGTGTATCGTCCGCCGTTCACTTAAAGTCATCTTTTCATTGCAAATTAAAAAATCTTAGCATGACATGCTGCTACACTGCTGTTAGACATGTTGTGAGTGAACTCTTTCTTGCGCATGTGTACGACAACGTATTCACATATCTATCATATAGAGTATTGCATCGTGTAAAAATAATACTGGTATTATGATATGGGAAAGCCTTCTTTCTTACTCGCACCACTTGCGGCACATTGGCTGTCCGACGGTCTTACTTGATATTTGATTAGTGCAATGTATTATTACTATTCAGAATTATTTTAATTTCTATTGCATCTAAGAATCGATTATTTCTCCCACCCGTAATTCAAAGCCCCAAAGCCCCCCAAAAAATGTGCCCGGTGGGAATAAACACAGTTAGGTTTATTCGCCGCCAATCAAGGCAGCTTTTTTCATTGATTACCTTAAAGTCATCATGTCACATCATGATATCGGAAGCATGGCCTGACCGATATGGATTTTTTAGGCCGATGCCTATTCTATAAAATTCCGATAATTGATTCACTGGCCGATTATATACCGGTCTATATAAACGCTGAAACTTACCAAAATCTTGGTATTGTTGTTTGGAGGCTTTACAAGATCAGGAGTTTTGGGACCGATCAGCGTGTTTATATAAAAAAAAAAAAAAACGATAACTGATCACAGATCCGATCACAAGCTTGAGCAATGTGTCTATTTAAGTGACTTGTTCATTTACTGTATATACTTGTGTACTGTATACTGAGTTTCTTCAAAAAATATCTTGTCAGGGCATGTATTTTAATCAGTCAGGTCAAACCAACATTACAACATGACAGAAATAATGGGTGCTAGCTTACTGTAATTAAATGACTTTATTGTAATTAAATTACTTCACACACACCGAAACTTTTAGAGCATGATTCGACAGAACGCCGTTACAACCGTTAGTGCTAGCACTAGCTTGCTAGGCTACATTACGTTTTGTTGCCTACTTGCGAGCCGTATCGTATTAAAAGTATGTGAACGTACCTCAAGCAAGCCTTGAATTAAAGTCCTCTCCCGAGCACCGGTGACCACCAACACACGTTTTCCGGTTGTCTGTCCTACACTGCCGACATGGTTTTTTTATATTTTTTTTATTAAATAACTTGATTGGCTGTCAGATATTTACAGTACTACGTCAACAGACAGGTGACAAGGCTAAAAATGACAAGGCTAAAAATAAACCATCTTTTGGATTCAAATATGCTGTACACGATGGCGACACGGAGTAAATATCTTTTGAGAAGCCGACCAATGACGTCAATGATCAGATAGGCGAATTATGACATTAAAGCCGATCGGCATAAAATGCCAATTATCGGCCGATACCTATCAGGCCGTTCAGATCGGTGTAATGTCTCGTTGTTTGTTTGCATGTCTTATGTCTTTGTCTTATGTTGTCATGTATTAATGGGCAAAAAAAAGAACACAAATCTGCAAAAATCCGCCAATTTTTGGAAATGTTTGTTTGAATATACCTTTGTTTTATGTTGTATTGGGTTAATGTGTAAAAATGAAAGAATGAATGAATGAATCGGCATATTTTTGCCAATTTGCAAAGGGCTAACATTGTCCAATTAAATCGGCTGGCCGATTAATCGGTCGGGCCTTAGTAAGAATAACCCACAATAAAATTCCCCTAATACCACAGACCATTTTGGTCACAGCACCCGCCCTTGGGAGTGAATTATCGTCTGTTATTTGGACACGGCACGCAACTTTTACCCTTGTTGCAATTTATAGTTCTACTAGAACAGAATGACTTTGTAACTAAGGGGGGTTAATAACATGGTTGTGATATAACTATTGACTCCTTCTACCCCAATCTTATTGGTTACATGATGGTTACGATATGGATACCTGTGAGGTATCTTATGCCAAGATAGGGCATGTTCATAGGTGGCCCTGCAATAACTTACCAAGAATATTTTATTTCTAGTCAAAACTAATTAAAACTAGACATAGAAATTGCATGTGAATGCAAAAATGCTGAATGAAATTATGTGGACCGGTATTGAATCATCCATCCATCCATCCATCCTGTCTAATCGAGCTAGAAACCAGCTTACTAAAGAAATTAACATTGCAAAGAGGATCTATGCAGCAAAGTTGGAAAAACAGTTTAGCGCGAACGACTCAAAATCAGTCTGGCGTGCATTCCAATCGCTGACTAATTACAAGCGACGATCCCCCCAAGCTGAGAACAATAGCACACTAGCCAACGACTTGAATACCTTCTATTGCAGATTTGAAAAGGACAGTTTCACTCCACACACCCACCCGGCCGCACCCGCGACCAAAACCGCACCTCTGACTTCTGCGTTAACCATCCATGAACAGGATGTGAGACGCATCTTCAAACAACAGATGATTAACAAAGCGGCAGGACCGGACCATGTGTCCCCATCCTGCATCAAGGTCTGCGCGGACCAGCTCGCTCCAGTCTTCACTCAGCTCTTCAACAGATCTTTGGAAATGTGCGAAGTTCCATCCTGTTTCAAACGCTCCACCATCATTCCAGTCCCCAAGAAACCTGCAATCTCTGGTCTGAATGACTACAGGCCTGTCGCTTTGACATCTGTGGTCACGAAGTCCTTTGAACGTCTCGTGCTGGACCACCTCGAGAGTGTCACAGGTCCCCTGCTGGACCCCCTGCAGTTTGCCTACCGAGCGAACAGGTCTGCGGATGATGCAGTCAACACGGGACTGCACTTCATCCTAGAACACCTCGACAGTGCAGGGACCTACGCGAGGATCCTGTTCGTGGACTTCAGCTCAGCGTTCAACACCATCATCCCTGAACTCCTTTCAACCAAGCTTCTCCAGCTCAGCGTCTCACCTGCCATCTGCCAGTGGATTTACAGCTTTCTGACGGGCAGGACACAGCAGGTCGGGCTGGGGGAGACCACCTCATCCACACGCAGCATCAGCACTGGGACGCCCCAAGGTTGTGTCCGCTCTCCGCTGCTCTTCTCTCTCTACATGAACGACCGCACCTCAGCGAACCCGACTGTCAAGCTCCTGAAGTTTGCAGATGACACCGCTGTCATCGGCCTCATCGAGGACGGTGACGAGTCTGCATATCGACAGGAAGCGGAGCGGCCGGAGCTGCGGTGCGGCCGACGCAACCTGGAGCTGAACACGCTCAAGACGGTAGAGATGATCGTGGACTTCAGGAGGCATCCTTCGCCACAGCTGCCCCTCGCGTTGTCCAGCTGCCTTGTGTCAACCGTCGAGACCTTCAAGTTCCTGGGAATTACAGTCTCTCAGGACCTGAAGTGGGCGACCGACATCGACTCCGTCCTCAAAAAGGCCCAGCAGAGGATGTACTTCCTGCGGCTTCTGAGAAAGCACGGCCTGCCACCGGAGCCGCTGAGACAGTTCTACGCAGCGGTCATCGAATCGGTCCTGTGTTCTTCCATCACAGTCTGGTTCGGTGCTGCTACAAAAAAGGACAAACTCCGACTGCAACGGACAATCAAAACTGCTGAAAGGATTGTCGGTACCCCCCTACCCACCCTTGAGGACTTGCACGCTGCCAGAACTAAGACAAGGGCGTGCAAAATCCTCTCGGACCGTCCGCACCCCGGTCACCGGCTCTTCCGGCTCCTTCCCTCAGGTAGGCGCTACCGATCAACGCAAACTAGAACTAGTAGACATTCCAACAGCTTCTTCCCTCTTGCGATCAACTTCTTAAACACCTAACCTATAATTCCATTACAACAAGCCGGCAATTTTTTGACTTGAGTTCGTTGTCACATTTCTGTGGGGCCAATTATGTATTACTCGTGCACTCACTGTAGTTGTCTCGCCATGCTGCACTATTTGCATATACTGGCCACTCATGCCAGAGTAGCATCTGCTCCATTTGCACACTGATTGAGGAGTATCTGTCACATTTGCACAACCAACATTGTTTTGGACATACTTGGCAAATAAAGATGATTCTGATTCTGATTTTCCATACCACTTTACCCTCACACGGGTCGCTATCCCAGCTATCTTCGGGCGAGAGGCGGGGTACACCGTGAAGCGGTCGCCAGCCAATTGCAGGGCACATAGAAACAAACAACCTTACACACACCCATGAAATGAAATGAGGAAACTGGAGCTAAATTTGTAAAAAAAAAAAAAAAAAGTTTAATTTCGGGCTTTTATTTTGAAAATTTGTGAAATTCGGAGAATGGGAGTGGTTCACAGGATGGCTTGAATGAGCTGAACATGTAGAAGTTGAAACGGTGCGAATCGGTTGAGAAAAGAGACAACTTTAGCGAACTTTTTGTACAAATTTTGAATTTCGGGCTTTTATTTTGGAAAAAAAGTGAAATTCGGGAAATGGGATTGGTTCACAGAATGGCGTGACTTCACTGAACACAATGAATTTGGAACGGTTTTTGAATCGGTCAAGAAATGTTGGAGGAGGAGGGAATAATGTAGAATAGATGCGAATGCGGGGGAAATGTGGCTATTTTAATGTGGGGAAATGAGAAATGTGGGTGAAAACGTTTTGTGGTTTGAGGGAACTTGGGGAACCTGAAAATTATTTTGAAGTTGGATTGGTTTGAATCGGTTAAGAAATGTTGACGCAGGAGGGAAGAATGTCGAATTTGTCTTTGTGGGTGTTTGAACATGAAAAAGGGGGCGGTTTGTATAATGTGGGAATTGGGGGACTGTGGCCAATATTTTGGCGTTGGAACGGTTTGAATCGGTGAAGAAGTGTTAAGGGAGGAAGGTCAGCGTTAATTGCGCAGGCTCATAATTGCAACAAGATTTGGTGCTCACGGTTCCAGTAAACTGGGTAGCATTCCTTTTCTCTGACGTCCACTTCATAGAGCCCCCCTCTCACACACACTGCCTCCGTGTTAATGCCGATGCCGATGCCGATGCCGGTGCCGGTGCCGTCCGGGTCGCTCATCTCCTCGGACAAGGAGGGCCGTCGGCAGTCCTCCGCCGCATCTTTGCCCCGGCTCTCGACGGGCTCACGGGGGCGTTTGACCTCGTCGGGGCTGTGCTTCGCGAACCTCGCATAGGCGCTCTCGATTTTTAAAGAGTCGTGTCCGACGAAAGGCTTCCACGCCCGCTTGTCCTCCTTGTAAAACCACCTGACCTCCTCCGGGCCCAGCTCCGTGACGATTTCGCCTCTGTGCCTGGAGCTGTTGGAACGCACGCGTTTCTTGCTCGTCGCGTTGCTGTCACTTTCGCTGTAGTTTCGCTCGATGTCCAGATACGACGGAGTCTCTCTCGAGTATTCCTCATCAGGCAGGCCCAGCATGAGGCCGTCCTGCGGTAAAAGAGGAAGGTGTCTGTCCAAACCCGGTTCCGCCGGGTCACACCCGCCGCCGCCGCCGCCGCCGACGCGGGCTTCCGTTCCCGTCGGGTTCTCGTCGTAGCCGGACACGAAAACGTCATTTGCCATGTCCCATTCGCTACTGCTCACCGAGTTATTATCCGAGCTCTGCTGGCGGATATTCATATCGCTCACGGTTCCGCACAACGTTGCTGTATTGGGGCTAACCCCTTGTAGTCCCAGCATAAAGGTTTCTTCCCAGTTTGGAACATCTGTTCGCCTGTCTGTCCCGACCGCGATAATATTGATATAATAATAATAATAATAATAATAATAATAATAATAGAACTGATTCCAAAACCGATGTTAACCGACTCCGGACACACACAAAAATAGCCTGCTGTAATGCTATTCATTCATCACAGTCACTAGTGTTATAATAAACGATGCTAGTTTGGAAGGCAAGTCAGCGAGAAAATGACAGGGGAAGTTCCGGTGGAACCCATCAAAATAAGATTATATTCGACAAATGAAGTGTGATACTGCTTTACGAAGCAGAGCGTTGGACATAAATAAAGTAGAGTAGACCAAACAGTAGCCAAACAATTTCATTATGTGATTGTTTTAATTTGGTCGGCATTTCACGGAAATAAAGTACTTCGAGTTGCCCTTTTTTTTAATTATTATTTTGAAGTCGGATTTGAAACAATTACAACGGAGTAATTTGCAGCGTGCAAAAAAAAAAATAATAAAAAAAACACCCTCCTACAGTTCTGCATGACATTTGTTCATTGTACATTCTACAGATTTGGCAAAGAAATAATCCACTACTTCGTCCCATCACTCAGTAATAAATATTATAGTAATACGTTTAATGTAAGTCTATTTCGTGCGCATTGTACCTCGAGAGCCACCGTAGTTTCAGCTTGCGCCTGTCATGGCCGTCGAGAGTTGTCAGTTTGGAGTGTGTTTTTAGGAATTACTTGGTTCCATCGTACAATTGATAGGAAATGGCAGGATGTTTCCTAGTCACATTGTACGAGTACTCGCCACTCTTCTATATTAGCGTAGTTTCTTTGTGTTTCGTTGTTACAGCCGCCATTGTCCTTGGCTGGTAAGTATTATTTTGCCATGTTACTTGACTGGAAACAGAGCAACGGCTCTGGAACAAGTCTGTAATGTATGGCTGGATCTCATTTGTCCGAATTACAATGTTCCGAACGCGTGGGTACCGAGCATCAAGGAGGTTATCACAGACGAGCTGAAATCGAGGAAGCGTTGCTATTTCCTTTGCGTGAGTCCTTTTGGCTGCTCGACAGTGACGTGTAAAGAGGGCGCGAAACAGCTGGTTTGAAATTGAAATCCTCTTTTGTTTTGAGGTTTTTCATCATTTGAGTTGCACTGTAGCCGACAGATTTTCCTTCGTGTCTGTTTTATTTCGTGCAGTATTTTGTCATGAAACGATTTCATTACTTTGACTTTTGCGGTTACTTCGTAATAAAAGTCGAATCATTATTTTTGTCATTTTGTCCAAATGCATTCGGCCACATCACGAGAATAAAAAGGATTTGCTGGTTCTACTGTCGTGTTTTTAAACAACCCCATATCCCCAAATCAGAATCAGAATCAGAATCAGAATCATCTTGATTTGCCAAGTTTGTCAAAAACACACACTCCGGTCGTCCGAGCCGCTCGAGAACGACAACAGACAGTCCGCTGACGGAGAATATTTTTAAGACATAAAGACAGAAAACAACCACAGACACTGAGCAATAAAAGGTTACCAGTCATGTGGCAATGCCGGAACAATTTTTGATAAAATGTTTTTTTGGACAATTGTGCAAAAACATGCAGAGTCTTCTAGCAAGGAGAGCAGTTTGAAATAACGAATAGAACAATAGTCCGGTGCAAAGGGCGCAGAGACTTAAAGTTGAAAGTTTAGAGTGACCAGTGCCATAATCTGGGACAATCTGTCCATTGTGCAAATGTTGCAGATGCTACTCAGGCACACGAGTGGCCGGTATTGGTCAACAACAGATATGCAAATAGTGCAGCGTGGCGAGACGTCTACAGTGAGTGCACGAGTCCTACATAATTGGCCCCACAGAAATGTGACAACGAACTCAAGACAAAAAACATGGCAGCATGTTGCAATGGAATTGTAAGTTAGCTGTTTAAGACGTTAATGGCAAGAGGCTGTTGGAACGTCTGCTAGTTCGAGTTTGCATTGATCGGTAGCGCCTACCTGAGGGAAGGAGCCGGAAGGTCCGAGAGGATTTTGCACGCTCTTGTCTTAGTTCTGGCAGCGTGCAAGTCCTCAAGGGAGGGTAGGGGGGTACCGACAACCCTTTCAGCAGTTTTGATTGTCCGTCGCAGTCGGCGTTTGTCCTTTTTCGTAGCAGCGCCAAACCAGACCGTGATGGAAAAACACAGGACTGATTCGATGACCGCTGTGTAGAACCGCCTCAGCAGCTCCTGTTCCTCAGAAGCCGCAGGAAGTACACATCCTCTGCTGGGCCTTTTTGAGGACGGAGTTGATGTCGGTCGCCCGCTTTTCAGGTCTTGAGAGACTGTAATTCCCAGGAACTTGAAGGTCTCGACAGTTGACACAGGGCAGCTGGACAGCGTGAGGGGCAGCTGTGGCGAAGGATGCCTCCTGAAGTCCACGATCATCTCTACCGTCTTGAGCGCGTTCAGCTCCAGGCCGCGTCGGCCGCACCGCTCCGCTTCCTGTCGATACGCCGACTCGTCACCGTCCTTGATGAGCCCGATGACTGTGGTTGTCGTCTGCAAACTTCAGGAGTTTGAGAGCCGTTTGCGTTGAGGTGCAGTCGTTCGTGTGGAGATCAGAGAAGAGCAGCGGAGAGAGGACACAACCTTGGGGCGCGCCGGTGCTGGTGGTGCGTGCGGATGAGGTGGTCTCCCCCAGCCTCACCTGCTGTGTCCTGCCCGTCAGGAAGCTGTCAATCCACCGGCAGATGGCAGGCGAGACGCTGAGCTGGAGAAGCTTGGAGGAAAGGAGTTCGGGGATGACGGTGTTGCACGCTGAGCTGAAGTCCTTTCCCAAATTTCACCAATTTTCAAAATGAAAGCCCGAAATTCACCATCTTTACAAATTTAGCTAGTTTCCTTATTTCCCAACCGATTCACACCGTTTCAACTTCGACGTGTTCAGCTCATTCTAGCCATCCTGTGAACCACTCCCATTCCCCAACTTTCACAAATTTTCCAAAATAAAAGCCCATAATTATTATAATTTTTTTTTTTTTTTTTTTTTTTTTTTTTTTTTACACATTTAGCTCCGGTTTGCTTATTTCTCAACCGATTTGCACCGTTTCAACCACGTGTTCAGCTCATTCAAGCCATTTTGCGAACCACTCCCATTCCCCAAATTTTCAAAATAAAAGCTCAACATTTGTACAAATCTAGCTCCAGTTTCCTTATTTTTCAACCGATTCGCACCGTTGCAGTTTCTGTGTTCAGCTCATTCAAGCCACCCTGTGAACTACTCCCATTCCCCAAAATTTCACCAATTTTCAAAATAAAAGCTCAAAATTCTAATTCTTATACAAATTTTGCTAGTTTCATTTCTCGACCGATTTGCACCATTTCAACTTCTACGTGTTCAGCTTGTTCTAGCCTTCCGTGAACCGCTCCCATACACCAAATTTCACCAATTTTCAAAATGAAAGCCCAAAATGTCCCGATTTTTCAACCGATTCACACCGTTTCCACTTCTACGTATTCATCTTATTCTTTCCCACTCCCCAAATTTCACAGACTTTCAAAATAAAAGCTCAAAATTCTAAATATTTTACACATTTAGCTGTAGTTTCCTTTTTTCTCAACCGATTCGCACCGTTTCGACTTCGACGTGTTCAGCTCATTTAAGCCCCCCCTGTGAACCACTCCCATTCCCCAAATTTCACAAATGTTGAAAAGAATTTTATTTTTCATTTTTTTTGGACAAATTTAGCTACAGATACACAGTTGACATAAAAAAAAAAAAGAAGTAGAAGACAGTCACGATCGAAAATGGTTAATATACCTCAGTTGTCACAGTTTAAAGAATATATGCCTGAGAGTATTATTTGATTGTCTGCATGTGATTATATTATATTTATTTTGGAGCGATTTAAGCGAGAGTGAGCTCACCAGTGGTGTTTTTCATTGTGTTAGCTTTGAGCTGGCAATTTTTGTGAGCAAACAGTCTGTGATGTAAGTGCCACATACAAACGGGTGCATTCTTTTGTTATATTGGTTTAGTTTTACAATGACTTTCAATCGGAGTGTCAATAAACAACTTTAAGCAAGTGACGGTCACTTTTACTTCTTGCTATACTTATCAGCACCTTAGCGACCCCGTTGTGATCACATGGGCGCTGCTGGATTGAAGTGCTCGGAGCGCAGCCTGGAATGGACTGCTTGTATAAGAGTGGCTATATTTGAGAACCTTTATAATCCAACACTCGTTTTTTTTTTTTTTTTTTTTTGCTGATATTCAAATATCGAATCGGGACATCCCCACTTTAAATCCGGGTTAAGCCAAGATAACCAGTCACATCAAGACATTTAAAAAAAAAAAAAAAATGTTTATTTTGCTTCAATGTCTTGCAGGTTTGGGTTTGATGTCCCAGTGATCTTGCGTGGCTCTGATGACACACAATCCATCCTACCGACTCCCGAAAAGAAAATGGTTCAGGTGACTAATCCTTTTTCCCTCGAGATGGGTTCAGGATTCGCATCTGTCGCAGGTAAGAAAAAAATGGTACATAATCATTAAAAATGTTGAGGCACAGTCTGTTCAAACTGCATGAAGGTTGACCTGCCATTTGTTTGGATTTGGAAAAAATTTCCATCGGTTTTCCACAGTCCAGAGGCAAAATGTTGCCCCGTAGAGCCTTTACATACTGTACAATCAATTCTTGTTTTTAAAAAGTTTCCTGTAAACGGAATTGTTTTAAGAAATGTGTGTTGACACAAAAACACTGAAACATACCCAAAACGTTACCCTTATGGTTGTTATACGCAGTGGTTTGAGGATATAGTGTTCTCCATCTCCACATGTTGCTGACGGTGGCGGTAGAGGAGCACAAGATTTTGCTCTAAAAGCAATATCAAGCTCAGGATCTTCTGCAGCACAAATGTAACACGGTAATCCACCACTGTTGTTGTAAATGTTGGCCGTGTTCGCCCACTGTCACGCAAGTTCTCGGTCAACCATGTCATCATCTCAGGAAAGATGTGATTGAATGGAGTCGGACCTCCTTGTAGTGGACAAACGGCGCAAGGACATCATTCTGTAAAACTCCCAACACTCAACAGCATGTACGTTTTTTTTTTTTTTTTACTATATTGGCATTTAATCAGCAAACTTCAACTGATTATGATTATTTTGAAAAGGGCTGAAATCTACCGATAAAATCGACCGATAGATTAATCGGTCAGACCCTAATAAAAATACAGTGGTGCCTTGAGTTACATGATTGTAATGTGACCGTAACTTAATGCAGCCCTATGGGGGGCACAAGCCAGTGCAAACTGTAGGCCGGTGCCAAGCTCGGATAAATGCAGAGGGTTGCGTCAGGAAGGGCGCCCGGCTTAAAACTTTGCCAAACAAATATGAGCGTTCGTCCAAAGAATTCCATACCGGGTCAGTCGTGGCCCGGGTTAACGACGTCCGCCACACGGCGCCGGTGGAAATTCAGCTACTGTGGGTCGAAGACGAAGGCGAGGTGGAAAGTGTTTTTTTTAGGAAGAAAGATAAGGAAAGCACAGAGCCTCGAACTGAATGTGGAGAGTGTTAGGACTATGACAGGAAAAGCTCGGGAGTCGGTTGACATGATGATTAGGAGAAAGGTTGATATATTGTGTGTCCAGGAGAGCAGGTGGAAATGCAGTAAGGCTAGAGGTTTAGGGGCAGGGTTCAAAGTATTTGACCATGGTGTAGATGGGAAGAGAAATGGAGTAGGGGTTATTTTAAAGGAAGAGTTGGCTAAGAATGTCTTGGAGGTGAAAAGAGTATCAGCTCGAGTGATGAGGCTGAAACTTGAAATGGAGGGTGTTATGTGTCATGTGATTAGTGGCTATGAGATGGGTCTTGTGGTGGGGAGGAACATTAAGAAGACAAAGGCAGAGAAAAGAACCATGTGGTGGAAGCTGAGAAAGGAAGAGTGTTGTGCGGCTTTTCGAGTAAAGGGGAGACAGGCTCTTGGTGGACAGGCTCTTGGTGGACAGGAGGAGCTTCCAAAAGATTGGTTCACTACAGCCAAGGTGATCAGAGAGTGTGTATTTGCGAGCAACAGTATGGTTTCATGCCTAGAAAGAGTACCACAGATGCATTATTTGCCTTGAGGATGTCGATGGAAAAGTACAGAGAAGGTCAAGAGGAGCTACATTGTGTCTTTGTAAATCTAGAGAAAGCCTATGACAGAGTACCCAGAGAGTAACTGTGGTACTGCATGCGGAAGTCTGGACTGGCAGAGAAGTATGTTGGAATAATACAGGACATGTACGAGGGCAATAGAACAGTGGTGAGGTGCGCTGTAGGTGTGGTGGGACTGCATCAGGGATCAACCCTATGCCCCTTCCTGTTTGCAGCGGTGATGGATAGGCTGACAGATGAGGTGAGACTGAGTCCCTCTGGACCATTATGTTTGCAGATTACATTGTGATCTGCAGGGAGCGGGTGGAGGAACAGTTAGAAAGGTGGAGGCATGGAGTGGAAAGGAGAGGAATGAAGATTAGCCGAAGTCAGAGAATATATGTGCACGAATGAGAGGGGTGGAGGGGGAAGAGTGAGGCTACAGGGAGAAGAGATAGCAAGGGTGGATGACTTGAAATACTTGGGGTCAACCGTCCAGAGCAATGGGGAGTGTGGTAAGGAAATAAAGAAACGGGTCCCAGCAGGTTGGAACGGGTGGAGGAAAGTGTCAGGTGTGTGATGTGACAGAAGAGTCTCTGCGAGGATGAAGGGCAAAGTTTATAAAACAGTGGTGTGAGACCGGCCATGATGGACGGATGAGAGACAGTGGCACTGAAGAGACGACAGGACGCAGAGGTGGAGGTGGCGGATGTTGAGGTTCTCTCTAGCAGTGACCAGGTTGGATAGGATTAGAAATGAGCTCATCAGAGTGACAGTCAAGGTTCGATGTTTTGGAGACAAAGTTTGAGAGAGCAGACTTTGATGGTTTGGACACGTCCAGAAGAGAAATAGTGAGTATATTGGTAGAAGGGTGATGCGGATGGAGCTGCCAGGCAAGAGAGCGAGAGGAAGACCAAAGAGAAGGTTGATGGATGTCGTGAGGGAAGGTGTTGGAGAGGAGAATGCAGGAGATAGGCTTACATGGAAAAAGGATGACACGCTGTGGCGACCCCTAACGGTACAAGTCGAAAGGAAAAGAAGAAGTAACGTGATCGAAACTTGAAACACTCAGATCTTAAATCATCTTTCTCCGTTGAAAGTTATAAAAATGCCATGAATCTGTTGCAGTCTCTTCTGGTGCATGTGCTTTGGCCACTCGGGGGGAGTATAATACAGACATAGGCAAGATTTGCTCGATGAACTGAGCCCTTGTGAGATGACATCTTGCATGATGACAGTTCAGGGTTAATGGTTTAGTACGACCTTCAGGGCAACGTGAGAGATTTTACTCCAGTTGTGTCAGTATGTTTTTGCATTCCAGATCGTGATAGAAACCCTTTAAATTCTACAGATGGTGTGTGGTTGAAGCCATGTTGTTTGGAGCCCTGCGTCTTGAGCTGCTTCTGGGGTTGTGAGGTCAGTGTCCTACAGCGAGCGTTGCAGGCCCACCAGGGTGGCTCCAGGTTCAGTACCCCCCATCATTTCCAAGACGCGTTAGACCACTTCTATCATCACTGCCAGACCTTCTTGTATCCTTTCCAAAATACACTGCTGGGCCATAAAAAAGTTGCGAAGAAAATTTATAGCTTTGAGTCAGGTTTTATTTATGTCCGGATTTGCATTCTTCATTTTCCATAGGCTCACTACGTGAATCCTGGCACTGCAATCTTGGAACACGAAAATTGAGTAGGATATAGTATTCAAGGAGTCATCTGATCTCTTTGGGCCTTATATGAGGCTACTTCAACTAGAAATGAAGAACCCCCATTTCCACCCCACCTCTTAAAATTGCCACTATGACAGCATCTTTTCATATGCTCACCAAACTACCCATATTTATCTGTAGTCCAATTGTAATTGATCTTAGCAAATTGAGGAGTAACAGATGAGTATCTTTACACAATATTTAAAATGTTTTCCAACTTGGTTGTTTAAGAAATGAGAAGGTACTCGGGTTTAAAAATGAATCACGAGGTAGAACATTGTCATGGATTGTCCAATGCTTAGTAAAATCCATGTATTGACATGTAATCTGATTTAGCGAAATACAAATATTACTTAATACAGGGTGTTCGCAAAGTCACTGTATATTTTTATTAACGGACATGTTTCAGTACAATTCAATGTAGCCCCTGTATTCTATATTAAACATGTTTGTTGATAAGAATATAAGTGCAAAGTGACTTCCGGAATACCCCGTATTACCGTAATTTCTCGTGTATAATGCGCACCCCCAAAATCGACCTGAAAATTCTGGAAACCCCTTCAACCTATGTATAATTAGTTTTTACAATGCATGATTTTGCTTCTACCCATAACAAAACATGAAGTATTATCTGTATTTTCTTAGTTTTTTCAAATAATTATTCTGAAGTTAAGGACTTTATTTGAACACATAATACTTTATTTTTATTTACTTGCTCTTATTTTGAAGAGCTTCCCTTGGAGATAGGGTGAGAAGCTCGGTCATCCGGGAGGACCTCAGAGTAGAGCCACAGCTCCTTCACATCGAGAGGAGCCAGATGAGGTGGCTGGGGCATCTGATTCGGATGCCTCCCGGACGCCTCCTGGTGAGGTGTTCCGGGCACGTCCCACCGGGAGGAGACCCCGGGGACGACCCGGCACACGCTGGAGAGACTACATCTTTCGGCTGGCCTGGGAACGCCTCGGGATCCCCCCGGAAGAGATGAATGAAGTGGCTGGGGAAAGGGAAGTCTGGGCGTCCCTACTAAAGCTACTGCCCCGCAACCCGACCTCGGTTAAGCGGTAGAAAATGGATGGATGGATGGACGATTTTGAAATTCACTTAAATGACAAAACACACTGTTGTGCTAATGTTAGATTACTCAGGCAGAATTTGTAAGATGGGTACAATTCTTTAAAGAAAACATGAATGACGAGGAAAAACATATTTAGTTTTATTTTAATGGGATTCAAATTAAACTGTCAAGCATTTCAGAAAAGCATTATCATTAAACCAAACATAACCGTAAAGAAATTAATGATGGTTGTTGTTCAGTCATCAGTCATATTTAAAAAAAAAAAAACAAGACAAAACGCTATTTCACAAATTCTGCCTGGGAATGTAAACTTATGAGCACAATTGTACATATATGCAGTCATATGTACCCCTGTCATATTGGAATGAAAGTTAAGTCTTCACCTTTTTCATAATCTCTAGGTGGCAAACGAACGAAAGTGTACAACTTTTTCATAACCTCTACGAGGCGGTGGCATATTGGAATGAAAGTGTACAGCTTTTTTCATAACCTCTAGATGGCTAGAAGTCTTTTTCATTTTCTCCTATACCTATGTATAATGCACAGTATTGACTTTTGACAATTTTTTGGGGGGGGGGGGGGGGGGAATGCGCATTATACATGAGAAATTACGGTACTCAGTTTTACAGGATGGCGTTTGGCCAATGTTAGTAGGGTAACAAATGAAAAAAGGAGTGTTTGTGTGAATGTGCACCTCTGACAAAACCACTGACCCCACCCATGCCCCCTTAGTAAAATTATTCTAGAACTACCATTGCAACACTATGACATTTAATACTCATCCATTCATTCATTCATTCATTCATCCCCCATTCCGCTTATCCTCACTCGGGTCGCGGGCGTGCGGGAGCCTATCCTAGCTAGCTTCGGACGAGAGGCAGGGTCCATCCTGAACTGGTCGCCAGCCAATCGCAGGGCACATGCAAACAAACAACCATTCACACTAACATTCATACCTACGGACAATTTTGAGTCTTCAATACCCTGCATCTTTTCGGTATGTGGGAGGAAACCGGAGTACCCGGAGAAAACCCACGCAGGCACGGGGAGAACATGCAAACTCCACACAGGCGGGGCCGGGATTTGAACCCCGGTCCTCAGAACTGTGAGGCGGATGTGCTAACCAGTCGTTCACCGTACCGCCACATTAATTTCCTACGAGAGAAATAAATTCTCGATCAAATGTTGCTAGAGAATGACATAAATGTATTCATTATCTCATTTGAATGGAGGCACATATTAAAATTATTTTTGGGGTATAAACTCTGATTGTTTGGCCCTTTGACGCGATTCTCCTAGTACCAGCAGTGAAGACCGAGAGGAACGCTACACTCGTATTCCAGCTGATCAGGGGCTCACAGATTTTGGCCCATTGCCAAGGCAATGCTATCCTCTCGTGGCCGTGTTGACCTTGGCGGAACAAGAAGCCCGAGACGCATACAACATTGTGAGTTTTTCAAATATTACCAACAACATGAGTTGGCAGCTAAAATAGGGAGGTCAAAACCATCCTTGAAGAAAACATCATGTCATCTTCTTTCAGGTGGCCAGTGTCAGTGTTATTCATGTACCTGATAATAAACACAACCTGTCGGCAAGGATCCTCTTCCAGTACCTTCTCACCTCACAAGGGAACATGTACGAGTTAAAGGTATGTTTTTGAAGGTACCATATTTTGGCTACTGAGACCTCCAAAGAGTGACTCTGTAACATGGACTTAGTAAAAGTGTCAATTCCATTTAAAACAAAATACATTGGTTTTGTCAACAAGAGTCCAGAAAAGGCCCCTCTGACAGCTACTTCAGTTTGACCCAGTTTTGTAGCCGCTTTGTCCATATTTGGCGAGGACATCCCTCTCGCCTCTGATTGGTTGCCTCCATGTAGAAGACCCACTTGTGAGAGCACACGTGTTTATTATGTTGACAGCGCTGACTCAGGAGTGGAGAGGTAGGCGGAGATCTTCGCTGATGATGTCGAGGATTTTGAGTGACCTGATTTCACAGGCCTCTCAGCAGAAAAACGTCTGCAACGAGTTTAATTCATATTTTACGTTGACGTAGGTACCATAGAGCCAATATTACATCCCAACTACTAGAAGTTGGTTTAGTAAAATGTCTTTTAAGATGGCAAGGTGACCACACTCTTGTACCTTCTTTGTTTCAGTCTTTATCCTGTCCGAGTTCAATAAAACTGAAATTTTGTCCGATCCCTCTTGCAGGCTCTCTTCATGTCAGCGAACGGTAGTGGGGAATCTGGTCATCCTGATACTGACCCAGTTACCGGTCCCAGTGAGCCCGAGTGTGAGGAGGAAGAGGACGAACAGGTGGCATCAGTTGTAGAGGGTGATGAGGAGGAAGATGATCGAGACTGGTCCGAGGGGCAGGGCAGAGACTGTGTGGTGTGTCAGAATGCAGCAGTCAACCGGGTTTTGCTGCCCTGCAGACACGCTTGTGTTTGTGACAGTTGTGTGGCTCACTTCCAACACTGCCCCATATGTAGGGCTTTCATCCAGGAGTCCTTTGTGCTGACTCTTGGTCCAGCTGCATCTGAACAATGACACCATTGGGCCAGTAACAGTTAGCCAACCCCACAGGAGTCTGTGTCACACTATTATCGTAATATTGGAATTATTTTATACCATTTAGGAATTGGTTTTCTTTGAAGAACATGCTGCTGCTCGGGCTTCGTTTAGTTTTTAATTTGATTACTGTATTCACCTTTCCCTGTTCAATCTTACAACACAGAAGGCATGTATGACATATTAGCATCTTAAGCCACATTCAAATGATGTGAGATGGTTTGACTCAAGGCTGTACTAATTTATATGATAAAACTGTACTTTTCCCACTGAGAGGTTTTCAGTTTATTGGGTGTGTATCGAGAAATATTTTGCTCCTGTTATTTTCGTTGAAGTCAAAATGAGGTGTGAAGGATTGTGTCAACCCTGTGACTGACTACTGGCGTACACTTGTAACTAAGCTGAGATAGGCTCCAGTTTCCCAGTGTTCCTGAAGCAGTACAAAAGAAAAATGTCTCCTTATCATGAATATATCAGAATCAGAATCATCTTTATTTGCCAAGTATGTCCAAAACACACAAGGAATTTTCCTCCGGTAGTTGGAGCCGCTCGAGTACGACAGACAGTCAATTGACAGAACACTTTGGAGACATAAAGACAATGACAAAAAGCAATTGTGCAAAAAGATGCAGAGTCCTCGAGCACTTAGAGCAGTTCGAAAGACTCACATTGCAATAGTCCGGTGCAATGACCATTGTGCAAAGGGCGCTGAGACTTCAAGGAGTGGATGCGGTTTAAAGTGACGAGTAGTGCGATCATCTGGGACAATGTCGGTTGTGCAAATGTGACAGCTACTCCTCAATCAGTGTGCAAATGGAGCAGATGCTACTCTGGCATGAGTGGCCAGTATATGCAAATAGTGCAGCATGGCGAGACAACTACAGTGAGTGCACAATTAATACATAATTGGCCCCACAGAAATGTGACAACGAACTCAAGTCAAAAACTGCCAGCTTATTGAAATGGAATTATAGGTTAGGTGTTTAAGAAGTTGATCGCAAGAGGGAAGAAGCTGTTGGAATGTCTACTAGTTCTAGTTTGCGTTGATCGGTAGCGCCGACCTGAGGGAAGGAGCCGGAAGAGCCGGTGACCGGGGTGCGGACGGTCCGAGAGGATTTTGCACGCCCTTGTCTTAGTTCTGGCAGCGTGCAAGTCCTCAAGGGTGGGTAGGGGGGTACCGACAATCCTTTCAGCAGTTTTGATTGTCCGTTGCAGTCGGAGTTTGTCCTTTTTTGTAGCAGCACCGAACCAGACTGTGATGGAAGAACACAGGACCGATTCGATGACCGCTGCGTAGAACTGTCTCAGCGGCTCCGGTGGCAGGCCGTGCTTTCTCAGAAGCCGCAGGAAGTACATCCTCTGCTGGGCCTTTTTGAGGACGGAGTCGATGTCGGTCGCCCACTTCAGGTCCTGAGAGATTGTAATTCCCAGGAACTCGAACGTCCCGACGGTTGACACAAGGCGGCCGGACAACGTGAGGGGCAGCCGTGGCGAAGGATGCCTCCTGAAGTCCACGATCATCTCTACTGTCTTGAGCGTGTTCAGCTCCAGGTTGTGTCGGCCGCACCGCAGCTCCGGCCGCTCCGCTTCCTGTCGATATGCAGACTCGTCACCGTCCTCGATGAGGCCGATGACAGTGGTGTCATCTGCAAACTTCAGGAGCTTGACAGTCGGGTTCGCTGAGGTGCAGTCGTTCGTGTAGAGAGAGAAGAGCAGCGGAGAGAGGACACAACCTTGGGGCGCCCCAGTGCTGATGCTGCGTGTGGATGAGGTGGCCTCCCCCAGCCTGACCTGCTGTGTCCTGCCCGTCAGAAAGCTGTAAATCCACTGGCAGATGGCAGGTGAGACGCTGAGCTGGAAAAGCTTGGTTGAAAGGAGTTCAGGGATGATGGTGTTGAACGCTGAGCTGAAGTCCACGAACAGGATCCTCGCGTAGGTCCCTGCACTGTCGAGGTGTTCTAGGATGAAGTGCAGTCCCGTGTTGACTGCATCATCCATCATTGGTCCACTTTTTGACTGTTTTTCACTGTAGGCTTCGCGCATTTAAGTTCTTGCTTGTACGTCTGTATTAAGTGAATTAAGCAGTGATCGGACGAGCCCAGGGCTGCATGAGGTATAGCACGGTATGCGTTTTTTACCGTAGTGTAGCAGTGGTCTAAAGTATTATTTTCCCTGGTAGGACAGTCGATGTGCTGCTTGTATTTAGGGAGTTCGTGGTCGAGTTTAGCTTTGTTAAAGTCCCCGAGAATAATGAGGGGTGAGTCCGGGTGTTTTTTTTCAATTTCGTTGACTTGTTCGGCGAGCGTTAGCAATGCGGCGTTCGTGTTAGCTTGCGGCGTAATATAGACTCCAGCCAGTATAAACGATGCAAACTCACGTGGCGCGTAAAATGGTTTACAGTTCAGAAACAGCGACTCCAAATGCGGGCTGCAGTGTGTGCTGAGCACCGTGACGTCCGTACACCATTTTTCGTTGATATGGAGGCATATCCCGCCGCCCTTCGTTTTCCCCCCATGATTCCATGTCGCGGTCCGCTCGATGAATGTTGAAGCCGGGAAGCGTGACGGCGCCATCGGGTACGGCGTCGCAAAGCCGGGTCTCCGTGAAGCACATGGCCGCGGTACGTCCGAAGTCTTTATTGGTCTTTAACAGAAGATGAAACTCGTCCATTTTGTTGGGTAGGGAGCGTACATTCGCGAGGTGGATCGACGGGAACGCCAATCTGTGTCCTCTCATGCGGAGTTTCACCTGAATGCCGGCCCGTTTTCCTCTGTGGCGCCGCTTCCGCCTCCGTGCGCCGAAAACCGCTCCGGTGAGTAACACGGGGAAAAAAACTGAGCGGATTTTCGAAAGTTGGTGACAGAAAGTCCGGAGTAGCCTCCTTGATGGTTAGCAGGTCTCCCCTTGTGTAAGTGAGTCGTGTAAGGTCTCCAAAGACGGACGAAAAACACAAAAACAAAGACAATACTAGAGAGCGCGTTACCGAGGCGACCACACTGGTAGGCGCCATCTTGGATAAGAACAGTATGATGCTTGTTCATTTTAGAACTTCACACTATTAACCACAGTCAAACCTTATTTGACTGGATGGTATTGTTTTCCTTTTATTAATTGTAGGTTGGGCAGCACAGTGGGCGACTGGTTAGAGCATCTTTTCTGAGGACCCGGGTTCGATCCCCGGCCCCGCCTGTGTGGAGTTGGCATGTTCTCCCCGTGCCTGCGTGGGTTTTCTCCGGTTTCCGCCCACATCCCAAAGACATGCGTGGTAGGTTCATTGACAACTCTAAATTGCCCATAGGTGTGAATGTGAGTGCGAATGGTTGTTTGTTTGTATGTGCCCTGCGATTGGCTGGCAACCAGTTGAGGGTGTAACCCGCCTCCTGCCCGACGACCCCCGTGAGAAGCGGCTCAGAAAATGGATGGCTAATTCTAGGTTGCATATCAATGGTTGCTGGTTGATTCATTACGTTGACAGTGGTGATCAGAATGTCTCCTTATCATGAATGATTAGATTTACAAGATTACTGTTACAATCATTCACTGCCATTGACAGCTGTTAAATTCAAATATCCATGTTAATATGGAGGACTGGTAGTGAATGAGGTAAAACGTGTGTTGTATGTACTGTAGTTGAAAAGTTGGGGGGGGTCAATTTGTACTGAAAACTGGTTAGAGTACGTTTAAACCGTTAGAAATAAACCCTGTCACATGATTATAAAAGAAAATGTATTGAAAATAAAAGAGCTTTAAACAGAACGGTTTATTGCCATATATGAAGGTCTTTTTTTTTTCCCCATTTGTTTTATACAACTGTTGCGTGGGACACCAGATGTGACCAGTTTCAGTACCGGGCCCACTAAACAAGTAAAAGTCACTTTGGTAGATGACAGACTATCCAAATTGCTGCACCCACAAACATGAATACATTTTTCTTCTGGCCATATGCATACAACACCAAATGAATGAAATTGTAATAATGAAAAGCTCAAGATCTATACAGGCTTGTAGTCCAGCTTGGACTCCAGCTTCTTTGAATCAGCCACCTTTCGCACCGCTTTCATGAAGTCCTCTTGGGTGACGTATTCTCTGTCGGAGCGGATGGCAAACAAACCTGCGCACACATGAAGCCCGCATGGATACAACTTCTGTTCATAGAGTGGGCTATTGTAAGGAGACAAGTATGTCTAACCTGCTTCCGTGCAAACATTTCGTAAATCAGCTCCGTTGAAACCATCTGACAGCTTCACAATGGCTTCATAATCTGAACAGAAAGTCATCATCAACCGCGAAATTGATCGCCAGTATAAACACAAACATTGGAAAAGGGAGGTTTTGCTAACCTATTTCTCCATGCTTGGTGATGGGACTGGAGTGGATTTTGAGGATATCCAGACGAGCCTGTTCATTGGGCAGCTCGATATCTGAAGAGCGGGTAAAGGCATTACTGCTGATATTTGACTTCACCAAAAATACAACGGTGCGGAAAAAAATTAATCCGGAAGGATATCTTACGGATTTTGCGGTCAAGTCGGCCGGGTCGCAGCAGGGCTGGGTCCAGAGTGTCAGGTCTGTTGGTTGCCATGATCATCTTGACTCTGTGAAGTGTGTCAAAGCCGTCCATCTGGTTGAGCAGCTGGCAAGCAACACAGACAGCACATACCGTAATCATCTGTTCACAGGCTTGACTCTCGCCGCTCATGTATTTTATCGGGCTGATCGGCATCGGCCGACATTCAGCATTTTATGCTGATCGCGTTTAATGTCATAATTCACATTTTATCTGGCCCGCGAAAGCAAATCAAAATTGCTCATTGTGTTCTGGTGTGATAACATTGAGATATTTGCAAACGTTTTTTGGGTTACCGATCCCCCTTTGAAAAGAAATGTAATAGCTGATAAACATGTTTTTATAGGTTTTTGATTTCAAAACTGGTTATTCATCAACATGTTGCGTATAGTGTATGTAATCTTTCATTTATAAGGGTTCACCGTCACGGCCCTCCGAGAAAAGTCGTAACTACGATGTGGCCCGTGACAACAATGAGTTTGACACCCCAGCTGTAGGTCAATGTTTTACCTTTTGTCTAAAATGCGAGAGAATACTTTTGAAGCTACTGTGTACACAGTACACAAGTATATATATATATATATATATATATATAGTAAATGAACAAGTAATGTAAATAGACACATTGCTCCATTTTGTGATCGGTTATCGTTTTTTTTAAACTCGCTCATCGGCCCCAAAAATCCCGATCGTGTAAAGCCTTGTCAAAAGCTGTGCCGATCTCAAATAAAGCGATCCAACGCCATCCTCTACACAGGGATCTGTTAGTCATTACAGTGGTTTACAAACCTGAATTTCACAGACAATCTGGGCGAGACCCTATTCCACGCCTACCCGTTGAAAATTGTATTTGACCAAGATATACGTCGGTGGCAGTATGATTGGATTCGAGTTGATGAATATGAATGAGTTCTTAATAGGGATGGAACAATATGCACCACACCGTGATATCCCGAAATTAAAAGGGCCTCGATATGATCGTAGTCTTGTCTCTGTATAAAATAATTTAGTTTTGGGCTGGCTACATCACTTAGCCAGACGACAGCGCTCCACTTCCTCATCAAGAGTATAAACGCACTTGATTGGACGCGTAACCCATAGGACCGTGTGGGTACGTCACAAAGAAAATACACTGATTGGCTGACTGGCCCGCGTGCACACAAACAATTTCTCAATGGACCGTTTTGTTATTGCGAGCATATATTGCTGCAGCATTAATTCCCGTTTTGGAGGTAGAGTATATGAACGTATACATCGGATGGACGGAGATATAAATGCCCGGTAACAACCTGTGGGAAAACAGAGAGAAACTGCTAAAACCTATTGAGTAGGACTCGGCAAGAGTCAAGAAGAGGAGCAAGAAAAAAAAAAAGAAAAAAGTTTCTGTTCTCCAGCTTTTGTCTCGTTGCCCCACCTGTACCATGAACCTTCCTGCAATACCCTGAGCTTTCCCACGATATCGCAAAAAGTATCGTACCGGTAGATTAACACCGTGATAAAACTGAACCGTGAGATACACAGTCGCCTCCAAAAAGTACTGGAACGGCAAGGTCAACTCCTTTGTTTTTGCTGTATACTGAAAACATTTGGGTTTCAGATCAAAAGAGTAATGAGAAAATTCAGCATTCCAGCTTTTATTTCATGGTATTTCCATCAAGAATGTGTTAAGCAACTCAAGACAGAGCACCTTTCGTTTGAACCCACACACTTTTCAAGTGAGCAAAAGTATTGGAACATGCGACTAAGGGGTGTTTCTAGTTGCTCAGGTGTTGCCTTTTAGACTGATTGGTTAAACAGGAGAGAGTGCTTGTTTTTGGCTTTCACCTGTGAAAACTGCATTTGCTGTTAAGCAAACATGAAGACCAGCGGGCTGTCAATGGGAGAAAAGCAAACAATTCTGAAGCTGAGAGAAGAGGTAAAATCAATCAGAGCGATAGCACAAACAATTGGGCATAGCCAATACAACCATTTAAAATGTCCTGAAAAGGAAAGAAACTACTGGTGTACTGAGCAACAGACATCGAACAGGTCGGCCAAGGGTATCAACAGCAGTTGATGACAGCCAAAGACAACAGTCAGTGACATCAATGCCAACCTCCACAGGGCAGGGGTGAAGGTATCACAATCCACTGTGTACTGAAGAAATGTACAGGCCATACCACAAGAAAAACAAACCACTCATCAGCAAAAAGAATCAGAAGGCCGGATTGGATTTTGCAAAGTACAGAGATGAGCCACGAATGTTTTGGAACAAAAAGTTTTATGGACTGATGAGATCAAGATTAACCTCTACCAAAGTGATGGAAAGGCCAAAGTGTGGAGAAAGAAAGGACCTGCTTATGATCCAAAACACACAAGCTCATCCGTGAAGCATGGTGGAGGTAATGTCACGGTTTGGGCTTACATGGCTGCTTCTGGAACAGGATCGCTCGTCTTTATTGATGATGTAACTCATGATGGTAACAGTAGAATGAACCATTTTGTTTGGCAATTTACAGAAAAAAATGCATTCAAAGTAATCGGGAGAAGCGTCATCATGCAACAAGACAATGACCCAATACACAACAAAGGACTTCATCAGGGGGAAAAAGCGGAAGGTCTTAGACTGACCAAGTCAACCATCTGACCTTAACCCAATAGAGCATGCATTTTACGTCCTGAAGAGGAGACTGAAGGGAGAAACCTGTAGAAACAGACAAGAACTGAAAGGGGCTGCAGTAAAGGCCTGGAAAAGCATTTAAATGAATGCGGTCTGCTGACGTCAATGGGTCGCAGGCTTGATAGTTAGAAATTTGTGAGGGCCAGGTTCTTTTTCCCCCCCTTTTTTTTTTTAGATTAAAAAAAAAAAAAAAAAGGGCGGCACGGTGGGCGACTGGTTAGCACATTTGCGTCACAGTTTTGAGGACCCGGATTAAAATCCGACCTTGCCTGTGTGGAGTTTGCATGTTCTCCCCGTTCCCTGTGTGGGTTTTCTCCGGGTACTCCGGTTTCCTCCCACATCCCAAAAACATCCACGGTAGGTAAATTGCAGACTCTAAATTGTCCGTAGGTATGAATTGTGTGTGTGAATGGTTGTTTGCTTATATGTGCCCTGCGATTGGGCTGGCAAGCAGTTCAGGATGTACACCGCCCTCCTGCCCGTAGTTAGCAGGGATAGGCTCCGGCATACTCACAACCCTAGCGAGGATAACCGGTGTAGAAAATGGATGGATGGATAATTTATATAAAAAAAAAAAAAAGCTCTGGATTCTCAAACGGCCCCTTGCGTGGGTTTTGAGCCCGATACAGTTGCAACAATAAGTTTCCACACACCATATGAAAAGAGAGACACTTTTTTCCTCACTGTCTGACATTAAATCAGACTAAACTACTGTTATAGACTAATTAGGATTACCAAATGTATTTCTATTTTCTAAATCCCAGAATAAATTTTATTTATATATATATATATATATATATATATATATATATATATATATATATATATATATATATATATATTTTTTTTTTTTTTTGGGGGACAATTTTTCATTACATTTAATTTCAGTAATTCCCTTTCCATGTATTGACTGTCTATAGCAGTAGCGCAGCAATATTATACATTAAACATCCGTGCAGCTCACATGATAAAAAGCCTTGAGGCACGAGAGTGGCTCATTTACCTCCATCAAAGTCCTTTGGATCTCTCTGTCAGCAGAGGTTCCCTCAGAGAAACGCCGACCACCTACAGGGAACAACGTACAATAGTTAAAACTGGACTGTCAAGAGTAGTTTATTTGCTTGAGAATGTAGAAAATTGATTGAAAGTGGCAGTTTTACAAACAGTTTCTATCTAGTGTTACCATTTATTTTCCAAATGGGTATGTGAAGCTAGCTACCCATGTCTTATCAAGACTGATCATCAAATATCCCAAACTGGCATTAAAAACAAAAAGCTGTATTGTATCATACAGACAGTAGTTCATGATATTTGGACCATCTGATATTGCTAAATGAAGTAACCAAAACATATGCACAGTCCCGTTCTACACTAAACTACAACCACAATAATATGCAGTGTTGATCAGAAGTGTTAGTTATGTGCAAGGTGAAAACATAATAATTTAAATCATAAATCGCAAATTATGGTGGAAAATAAGTATTTGGTCAATAAAAGTTAATCTCAATACTTTGTTATATACCTTTTATTAGCAATGACAGAGGTCAAACGTTTCCTGCAAGTCTTCACAAGGTTTTCACACACACTGTGGTTGGTATTTTGGCCCATTCCTCCATGCGGATCTCCTCGAGAGAAGTAATGTTTTGTCATGCTGAAAGACCCAGACACGTTTCTTCGATGCCCTTGCTGATGGAAGGAGGTTTTCACTCAAAATCCCACAATACATGACCCCATTCATTCTTTCCTTTACACGGATCAGTCACCCTGGTCCCTTTGCAAATAAACTGCCTCAAAGCATGATGTTTCCACCCCCAAGCTTCACCGTAGGTATGGGGTTCTTTGGATGCACTCAGCATTCTTTCTCCTCCAAACACGACGAGTATTTTGGTTTCATCCGACTAGATGACATTCTTCCAATCCTCTTCTGGATCATCCGAATGCTCTCGAGCAAACTACAGACAGGTCTGGACATCTACTGGCTTAAGCAGTAGGACACATCTGGCACTGCAGGATTTGAGTCCCTGGCGGTGTAGTGTGTTATTGATGGTAGCCTTTGTTACTTTGGTCCCAGCTCTCTGCAGGTCCTTCACTAGGTCCCCCTGTGTGGTTCTGGGATTTTTGGTCACCGTCCCTGTGATCATTTTGACCCCACGGGGTGAGATCTTGCATAGAGCCCCAGACCAAGGGAGACTATCAGTGGACCTATACGTCTTCCATTTCTTTAGGTCAACTTTGGGGGTGCGCATTATACATGAGAAACTATGGCATATGTATATACATACACACACAGATATATGTGTGTGTGTCTCTCTCTCTCTCTCTCTATACACACACACACACACAGTGGGGTCAAAAACATATTTGGTCAGCCACCAATTGTGCAAGTTCTCCCACTTAAAAAGAGGAGAGAGGCCTGTAATTTTAAGAGGTATACCTCACCTGAGACAAAATGAGAGAAAAAAAAAAAAAAAATCCAGAAAATTCCATTCTGATTTTTAAGGAATTTATTTGCAAATTATGGTGGAAAATAAGTATTTGGTGAATCACAAAAGTTCATCAATACTTACATGACCGTGTCCCTGCTTTTTTGGAACGTGTTGCAGCTATAAAATTCTAAGTTAATGATTATTTGCTAAAAACAATCAAGTTGATCAGTTCGAACATGAAATATCTCGTCTTTGTAGTATATTCAATTAAATATAGATTGAACATGATTTGCAAATCATTGTATTCTGTTTTTATTTATCTTTAACACAACGTCCCAACTTGATTGGAATTGGGGTTGTATAACATGATTTAGATTAGATGAATATATGTTTACACCTACCAATGTATATCCCGCACGCTTTCTCCTCTCTCTATGGCTCAGTCAACCTGCGTGCTGTCCATACATGGGCCTGCCCATTCGTAGGTAAAATATGTAATCTCCGCTACGTCACTTTAGACCGCCACCAAGTGAGCGTCGGAATGTATAGGATAGTCACTAAATATATTTAAAAAAATAATAACATTGAAAAATATAGCAAGTTGTGTCAGAAGCTGATAGGCTTAATCAGCATTCTGTTATCTCCTCTTGTAGTGGCTTGGGTGAAAATTACTAATAAAGAATAGTTGTGGATTCTGGCTTTAATACCTCTTTTCTATTGGCTCTTATTAAAATGTGCAAGTGAAAATGTTTTAGCCAGTCTGTGTATGCAACATAAACCAATATCACGTGTGTTTAAGTGGTTTAAAAAAAACACAACATTTAAAGCAATAGCGGACAAAATACAAAATGAAATAAAAATGACAGCGGAGAATCAGCGTCTCTCACCTATGGCATCAATCTCATCCATGAAGATAATGCAAGGCTGATGGTCCCTGGCATAGTTGAACATCTCTCTGATGAGCCTGGCGCTCTCACCGATGTATTTGTCAACGATGGAGCTGGACACCACCTGCAGGTGTGTACACACCGGTAACATCGGCAAGACATCTTCATATGACCACATCTATGGACACTCACTAGGGCTGCACAATATTAGAAAAAAAAAAGAAATGACATTGCGATTTTTTATTTATTTTTATGTTTTTTTAAACATACAACATATATTGCGATGTGAAATAATACAGGATCGGTGTTGGGATAGTTCATTTTCGATGCAAAATAGTTCAAAGTTACAGGGTACAGAAGATGAGGACTTTGATGGATTTGTGGATGAGGATGGATCAAAAAATAACGATCAATAAAGTACAACCGAACTCGGTTTTGCTCCCGCTGCCTTTTTAAAAACATTGTTTTAGCGTGCATGCATGCTACCGTATGTTTTAAGATAGCGTATGTTTTAACATGCCTGTGCCCAATTTTAAGGTGCGCCTTATGTATGTGTTAAATACGGAAATAGACCCCGTAACTGAAACTGCGCCTTTAAATACGGTGCACCCTATGGTCGTGAAAATACTGTAGTTTAGTTCATAGTTGCCAATTCAAAATTTGGAACTAAGTTTACTGGTCCAAAAATGAACTAGTCCAGTCACTGTGTTGTTTGAAGCGTTATAATTTATTGTAACGTGGGTGCTAATCTTATTAGCATGTCCAAAGAGGTGTCTCTGCCGGTCACTTTCAATATTACAGTTGATTCACTGTGTATTACAGTACACAACATTGCAGCGGACCCTACGATGCGACTATTGCGCAGATGTACATTGCGATGACGAGGCTTAAATAATATATCTTGCAGCCCTAACACTCACCTTGAGGAAGTTACAGTCCAGCTGACTTGCAACCGCCCTGGCAAGAAGAGTCTTCCCAGTACCTGTGGAGTACAATGACTCATCAAAATTAAAACAATGTCAGAAAATACAGTCGAAAAGTAATGAGCCCAGTTTAATTTAACCTACTAATAATTTATTATATTATTTTTTGAAATTTTTACGGTGTCCCCTTCTTTGAAGGCTTATCTTTTGTTTGTTTTGTTTTCTAATCAGTTGTTTTGAAAATGACATCATTGTTGGATGCCCGTCAGAAGCAGAGCGCTGTTATTGAATTTCTTGCTTCTGAAGGGGGGGAACAAAAACCAAAAAATATTTTCAAAAGGTTGCAAAATGTGTATGGGGTTAATGTTATGTCATCAATGGTGACACATGGAGGTGATGTCATCAATTGTGACTGCGATCTTTTCTGATCAGTGCCTTGGCCCTGGCACTATTCCCAGGATTAACTGCTGAAGTGGGTCTGCAACTCCTTTCCTTGTTACGGAGTCACTCAAAGCAGCCTGTCATTCTTTGTCTTTGATCCTGAACACTAACTTTTTGAGATTGCTGTAGTCTATTGCAGCTTCCACATTTTGCAACCTTTTTTTGAAAAGCTTTAGCGGTGGTTCCCCTTCCAAAGCAAGAAATTTAATCACAGCTCTTTGCTTCTGAAGGGCAGCCAACAATGATGTAATTTCAAAAATGGCTGAAAGAAAGAGGACAGGCTGAAAGAAAACTTTAAAAATAATAATAATAATAAACCTTCAAACAAGTATTTAAACTACAAACTATGAACATTTCAGATTTTTTCCATGAGTAGTTGGTTAACTTAAACTGGACTAATTTTTGACTGCCAATCTTGCAAAGACTTACAGTGGGTACGGAAAGTATTCAGAGCCCCTTAAATTCTTCACTCTTTGTTATATTGCAGCCATTTGCTAAAATCACTTAAGTTCGTCTTTTTTTCCTTATTAATGTACACACAGCACGCCATATTGACAGAAAAAAAACTGAATGGTTGAAATGTTTGCAGATTTAAAAAAAAAACTGAAATATCATACAGCCATCATTATTCAGACCAATTGGTCAGTATTTAGTAGAAGCACCCTTTTGAGCCAATACAGCCATGAGTCTTTTTGGGAATGATGCAACAAGTTTTTCACACCGGGATTTGGGGGATCCTCTGCCATTCCTCCTTGCAGATCCTCTCCAGTTCTGTTAGGTTGGATGGTGAACGTTGGTGGACAGCCATTTTCAGGTCTTTCCAGAGATACTCAATTGGGTTGAAGTCAGGGCTCTGCCTGGGCCATTCAAGAACAGTCACAGAGTTGTTCTGAAGCCACGCCGTTATTTTAGCTGTGTGTACTTAGGGTCACTGTCTTGTTGGAAGGTGAACCAGCGGCCCAGTCTGAGATCGTGAGCACTCTGGAGAAGGTTTTCGTCCAGGATATCCCTGTACTTGGCCGAATTAATCTTTTCCTTCGATTGCAACCAGTCGTCCTGTCCCTGCCTGCAGCTGCAAAACACCCCCACAGCATGATGCTGCCACCACCATGCTTCACTGTTGGGACTGTATTGGACAGGTGATGAGCAGTGCCTGGTTTTCTCCTCATGTACCGCTTGGAATTAAGGCCGAAAAGTTTCGTCTTGGTCTCACCATACCAGAGAATCTTATTTCTCACCATCTTGGAGACCTTCAGGTGTTTTTTATGAGCAAACTCCATGCGGGCTTCCATGTGTCTTGCACTGAGGAGAGGCTTCCGCCGGGCCACTCTGCCATAAAGCCCAGACTGGTGGAGGGCTGCAGTGATGGTTGACTTTCTAGAACTTTCTCCCATCTCCCGACTGCATCTCTGGAGTTCAGTGACAGTGATCTTTGGGTTCTTCTTTCTCTCTCTCTCACCAAGGCTCTTCTCCCCCGATTGCTCAGTTTGAGCTGACGGCCAGCTATAGGAAGAGTTCTGGTCGTCCCAAACGTCTTCCATTTAAGGATTATGGAGGCCACTGTGCTCTTAGGAACCTTAAGTGCAGCAGAAATGTTTTTGTAAACTTGGCCACATCTATGCCTTGCCACAATTCTGTCTCTCAGCTCTTCAGGCAGTTCCTTTGAGCTCATGATTCTCATTTCCTCTGACATGCACTGTGAGCTGTAAGGACAGGTGTGTGGCTTTCCTAATCAAGTCCAAGCAGTATATTCAGACAGCTGGACTCCAATGAAGGTGTAGAACCATCTCAAGGATGATCCGAAGAAATGGACAGCACCAGAGTTAAATATATGAGTGTCCCAGCAAAGGGTCTGAATACTTATGGTTGTGTGATATTTCAGTTTTTCTTTTTTAATAAATCTGTAAAAAAGGTCAACAATTCCGTTTTTTTTCTGTCAATATGGGGTGCTGTGTGTACAATCATGAGGGAAAGAAAATGACCTTAAAAGATTTTAGCAAATGGCTGCAATATAACAGAGTGAACATTTTAAGGGGATCTGAATACTTTCCGTATCCACTGTATAATAAATTAGTGAATGAAACATGATTTGACATTGAACCTGGAGGCCCATAGAGCAGGCAGCCTTTCGGCGGGATGATTCCAACTCTCTGGAAAAGCTCAGGGTTGGTCAGGGGCAGCTCAATCACCTGCCATAAAATCAAAACTAGTTACAGTGACCACAATGTTGAAAAACTGCACTTCTAGTGATTTACTGAAATATAAGGAATTGTTTTATTCATAAAGCACTTTAAAAACGACAGCCATTACACAAATATTTATACAGACCCTTTCCAAAAAATGTGAATATGGAAAAGTTTATTTCCATAATCCTTTCATAAATTATAGATTCAGGGCCCACAATTTAAACAATTTTAAGTATGTGTATTTTTACATAATTTGGGCTTCCAGCTCATACAACCCAAGAAATCAGGAATTCAAAAAATGTGAATACTGTGAGGAAATGTTTTTGTAGAAAAAAAAAAAATAAATTAGGGTCACATTAAAATCAATCAAAATATGATACTTTCAAAACATGTTAATCTGCAATAGTTGGTTGGGAATCCCTTTGCCTTGATGTGCCGTGGCATTGAGGGAATCAGCCTCTGGCATTGCCTTGGAGTTATGGAAGCCCAGATTTCCTTGATGCTTGCTGTCAGTTCTTCTCTCTTTTTGGGTCTGGTGACCCTCATTTTCCTCTTGATAATACCCCATACATTCTCAATGTGGTTTAGATCCGGAGAGTTGGCTGGCCAGTCAAGGACTGTGATGGCATGGGCATCAAACCCGGTTTTGGTGCTTCTGGCGGTATGGGCAGGGGCCAGGTCCTGCTGGGAGATGAAATCTGCATCTCCATACAGATCCTCAGCAGAAGGAATCATCAAGTCCTCTAAAACGTTCTGGTAGACTGTTGTGGTTACCTTGGATTTAAGAAAGATGAGTTTACCAACACCTGCATTGGACATTGCACCCCAAATCATGACTGACTGTGAATATTTCACACTGGACCTCAAGTAGCTTGGGTTCTGTTCACCATTCTTCCTCCAAACCCTTGGACCTTGATTCCCGAATGAAATGCATAATTTACTTTCATCGGAAAAAGAGGACTTCGGACCACTGGCCAACAGTCCAGTTCTCCTTGGCGCAGTTGAGACACTTCCTACGTTGGCTCTGGCTCAGAAGCGGCTTGACCAGAGGAACCCGACAGTTGTAGCCCATCTCACAGATGAGTCTGAATGTGGTGGTTTTTGAAGCTGTGACTCTCGCCTCATTCCACTCTTTCTGGATCTCTGCTAGATTATTGAATCTTCTCTGTTTGATAATCCGCTGAAGCCCACGGTCATCTCTTTTGCTGGTGCATCTTCTCCTGCTATAGTTTGTCTTTCCAATAGACTTTCCATTGATATGCTTGGACACAGCACTCTGTGATCAGCCAGCCTCCTGAGCTATGAGCATTTGTGGCTTTCCCATCCAATGGAGGGTATCAATGATGGTCTTCTGGCCAGTTGTCAAGTCTGCAGTCTTCCCCATATTGAACCCAACTAAGACAATTGAACCAAATTGAAGCAATTTCATGACACCTGGGGAAAACCTCTGCAGGTGCTTTGAGTTTAGTAAATGATTTGTGTGTGACACTCGGTTTAAAACATTTATGGCCTGCAAAATTTGGGCTGAAATATTCACAGTATTCTAATTCCTGATTTTGTCCGTTTTATGAGCTGGAAGCCCAAATAATGTAAAAATAAACAAATACTTGAAATTGTGGGCCCTGAATCTATAACTCTTTAAAGTAACTTTTTGAATGGAATACACACACACAAGAAGTTTTCAGACCCCCTTAAATTTTTCACTCTTTGTTATATTGCAGCCATTTGTTAAAACCATTTAAGTTATTTTTTTCCTCATTAATATACACACAGCCCCCCATATTGACAGAAAAAAAACGTTTACATTTTTGCTGATTTATTAAAAAAAGAAAAACTGAAATATCACACAGCCATGAGTATTCAGACCCTTTGCTGTGACACTTAACTCGGGTCAATTTCTTCCAATCACCCTTAAAATGGTACTACACCTTCATTAGAGTCCAGCTGAGTTTGATTATACTGATTGGACTTGATAAGGAAAGCCACACACCTGTCAATATAAGACCTTACAGCTCACAGTGCATGTCAGAGGAAATGAGAATCATGAGGTCAAAGGAACTGCCTGAAGAACTCAGACAGAATTGTGACAAGGCGCAGATCTGGCCAATGTTACAAAAAAAATTCTGCTGCACTTAAGGGCCCTAAGAGCACAGTGGCTTCCATAATCCTGAAATGGAAGACGTTTGGGACGATCAGAACCCTTCCAAGAGCTGGCCGTCCGGCCAAATTGAGCAATCGGGGGAGAAGGGCCTTGGTGAGAGAGGTAAAGAAGAACCCAAAGATCACTGTGGCTGAGCTCCAGAGATGCAGTCGGGAGATGGGAGAAAGTTCTAGAAAGTCAACCGTCACTGCAGCCCTCCACCAGTCGGGGCTTTATGGCAGAGTGGCCCGACGGAAGTCTCTCCTCAGTGCAAGACATATGAAAGCCCGCATGGAGTTTGCTTAAAAAAATAAAACACACATGAAGGTCTCCAAGATGGTGAGAAATAAGATTCTCTGGTCTGGTGAGACCAAAAAAGAAATGGTTGGCCTTAATTCTAAGTGGCATTTGTGGAGAGAACCTGGCACTGCTCATCACCTGTCCAATACAGTCCCAACAGTGAAGCATGGTGGTGGCAGCATCATGCTGTGGGGGTGTTTTTCAGCTGCAAGGACAGGGAGACTGGTTCCAATCGAAGAAAAGATGAATGCAGCCTAGTACCTGGATATCCCGGACGAAAACCTTCTCCAGAGTGGTCAGAACCTCAGATTGGGCCGAATGTTCACCTTCAAAAAAGACAATGACCCTAAGCACACAGCTAAAACACCGAAGGAGTGGCTTCAGAAAAACTCCTTGACTGTTTTTGAATGGCCCAGCCAGAGTCCTGCGTTAAACCCAATTGAGCATCTCTGGAAAGACCTGAAAATGGCTGCCCACCAACATTCACCATCCAACCTGACAGAACTGGAGAGGATCAGCAAGGAGGAATGGCAGATGATCCCCAATTCCAGGTGTGGAAAAACATGTTGCATCATTCCCAAAAAGACTCATGGCTGTATTAGCTCAAAAGGGTGCTTCAATTAAATACTGAGCAAAGGGTCTGAATACTTATGGCTGTGTGATATTTCAGCTTTTCTTTTTTAATAAATCTGTAAAAATTTCAACAATTCAGGTTTTTTTTTTTTTTTTCTGTCAATATGGGGTGCTGTGTGTACATTAATGAGGTGGGAAAAAATGAACTTAAAAATGTAAGGGGGTCTGAATACTTTCCGTACCCACTGTGTGTATATTTGTGTATATATATATATATATATATATATATATATATATACACATATATATACACATACACACATATACACACACACATATATACACATACATACATACACGCGCGCACACACACACACACACACACTGAATTAAAAAATAATAATAATTATCTACACACCCCTGTTCGAACACCAGGTTTTGTGATGTAAACAAATTTGACCAAGATAAATAATTTCAAAACCTTTTGCACATATAAACCAGCTCGCTGCAAGAGAAAAACTGAGAGCCTTGGTGTTTTTATCAGGAAACAATGTTTTGAAGTGCCACATACACTGTTCTGTACTATTTATTAATTTAATGAACCAAAAATATGTCGCAAATATATTTCAGAGGCTGTTGGCTTCATTCATTGACTGTTCTCGTGCATTTCCACAACAGAGTGTCTTCAGAGTCAGTTCTCTTTTTCATCCACTGGTATATATGAAATTATAAATACAATAATATAGAAGTATCACTGTAAAACATACTGCATTATACTATATTGGTGCAGCTTGGCAATGGCGGGGGCCGGCGAAATCTCACTTCAAACTGCAAACGTATATCTTAGTTATGAAAGCTCACGTAACATAACGTGAAGTTATTGATTAGTGGCCAATGGTCAGCCACTGATTAAAACCAATTGCCAAACTCCAAACACCGCAACATTTCAATTCATTTTGGACATGTCGCTTAGTGTGGGGTTAACCCTAAATTGGCACACGCTCAAACTAGTACTTTGTTGCAGCACCTCTTGGCTTTTATCACTGCACTTTTTGGGAGTCTATCAGTGTGGCAATGATTGCCCACTCTTATTAGCCAAAACGGTCCATATCTGGCAGCTTTCGAGGGCATTTGCTGTGCACAGCCGTCTTCAGATCACCCCACAAATGTTCGATCAGATTTAGGTCGGGACTCTGGCTAGACCCGTTCTAAACCTGAATCATCTTCGGATAAGCAAGATGGCGCCTACCAGTGTGGTCGCCTCGGTAACGCGCTCTCTAGTATTGTCTTTGTTTTTTTCGTCCGTCTTTGGAGACCTTACACGACTCACTTACACAAGGGGAGACCTGCTAACCATCAAGGAGGCTACTCCGGACTTTCTGTCACCAACTTTCGAAAATCCGCTCAGTTTTTTCCCCGAGTTACTCACCGGAGCGGCGTCCTCGGTTTTCGGCGCACGGAGGCGGAAACGGCGCCACAGAAGAAAACGAGCCGGTCAGGTGAAACTCCGCATGAGAGGACACAGATTGGCGTTCTCGTCGATCCACCTCGCGAATGTACGCTCCCTACCCAACAAAATGGACGAGCTTCATCTTCTGTTAAAGACCAATAAAGACTTCGGACGTACCGCGGCCATGTGCTTCACGGAGACCGGCGCCGTCACGCTTCCCGGCTTCAACATTCATCGAGCGGACCGCGACATGGAATCATGGGGGGGAAAACGAAGGGCGGCGGGATATGCCTCCATATCAACGAAAAATGGTGTACGGACGTCACGGTGCTCAGCACACACTGCAGCCCGCATTTGGAGTCGCTGTTTTTGAACTGTAAACCATTCTACTCGCCACGTGAGTTCGCATCGTTTATACTGGCTGGAGTCTATATTACGCCGCAAGCTAACACGAACGCCGCATTGCTAACGCTCGCCGAACAAGTCAACGAAATTGAAAAAAAAAACACCCGGACTCACCCCTCATTATTCTCGGGGACTTTAACAAAGCTAAACTCGACCACGAACTCCCTAAATACAAGCAGCACATCGACTGTCCTACCAGGGAAAATAATACTTTAGACCACTGCTACACTACGGTAAAAAACGCATACCGTGCTATACCTCGTGCAGCCCTGGGCTCGTCCGATCACTGCTTAATTCACTTAATACCGACGTACAAGCAAGAACTTAAATGTGCGAAGCCTACAGTGAAAACAGTCAAAAAAAGTGGACCAATGAAGCAAAGATGGAACTTCAAAGCTGTTTAGACTGCACAGGCTGGAGTGTCTTTGAAAATTCAGCTGGCAGCCTGGATGAATATACGGACACTGTCACATCCTATATCAGTTTCTGTGAAGAGGTTTGTGTACCAACAAAATCATTTCGGACATTCAACCACAACAAACCGTGGTTCACTGCTAAACTTAAGCAGCTTCGCCAAGCTAAGGAAGACGCATATCAGAGCGGGGACAGGGCCCTGTATAATCGAGCTAGAAACCAGCTGACTAAAGAAATTAACATTGCAAAGAGAATCTATGCAGCAAAGTTGGAAAAACAGTTTAGCGCGAACGACTCAAAATCAGTCTGGCGTGCATTCCAATCGCTGACTAATTACAAGCGACGATCCCCCCAAGCTGAGAACAATAGCACACTAGCCAACGACTTGAATACCTTCTATTGCAGATTTGAAAAGGACAGTTTCACTCCACACACCCACCCGGCCGCACCCGCGACCAAAACCGCACCTCTGACTTCTGCGTTAACCATCCATGAACAGGATGTGAGACGCATCTTCAAACAACAGAAGATTAACAAAGCGGCAGGACCGGACCATGTGTCCCCATCCTGCCTCAAAGTCTGCGCGGACCAGCTCGCTCCAGTCTTCACTCAGCTCTTCAACAGATCTTTGGAAATGTGCGAAGTTCCATCCTGTTTCAAACGCTCCACCATCATTCCAGTCCCCAAGAAACCTGCAATCTCGGGTCTGAATGACTACAGGCCTGTCGCTTTGACATCTGTGGTCACGAAGTCCTTTGAACGTCTCGTGCTGGACCACCTCAAGAGTGTCACAGGTCCCCTGCTGGACCCCCTGCAGTTTGCCTACCGAGCGAACAGGTCTGCGGATGATGCAGTCAACATGGGACTGCACTTTATCCTTGAACACCTCGACAGTGCAGGGACCTACGCGAGGATCCTGTTCGTGGACTTCAGCTCAGCGTTCAACACCATCATCCCTGAACTCCTTTCAACCAAGCTTCTCCAGCTCAGCGTCTCACCTGCCATCTGCCAGTGGATTTACAGCTTTCTGACGGGCAGGACACAGCAGGTCAGGCTGGGGGAGACCACCTCATCCACACGCAGCATCAGCACTGGGGCGCCCCAAGGTTGTGTCCTCTCTCCGCTGCTCTTCTCTCTCTACACGAACGACCGCACCTCAGCGAACCAGACTGTCAAGCTCCTGAAGTTTGCAGATGACACCACTGTCATCGGCCTCATCGAGGACGGTGACGGGTCTGCATATTGACAGGAAGCGGAGCGGCCGGAGCTGCGGTGCGGCCGACACAACTTGGAGCTGAACACGCTCAAGACGGTAGAGATGATTGTGGACTTCAGGAGGCATCCTTCACCACAGCTGCCCCTCACGTTGTCCAGCTGCCTTGTGTCAACCGTCGAGACCTTCAAGTTCCTGGGAATTACAATCTCTCAGGACCTGAAGTGGGCGACCAACATCAACTCCGTCCTCAAAAAGGCCCAGCGGAGGATGTACTTCCTGCGGCTTCTGAGAAAGCACGGCCTGCCACCGGAGCCGCTGAGACAGTTCTACACAGCGGTCATCGAATCGGTCCTGTGTTCTTCCATCACAGTCTGGTTCGGTGCTGCTACAAAAAAGGACAAACTCCGACTGCAACGGACAATCAAAACTGCTGAAAGGATTGTCGGTACCCCCCTACCCGCCATTGAGGACTTGCACGCTGCCAGAACTAAGACAAGGGCGTGCAAAATCCTCTCGGACCGTCCGCACCCCGGTCACCGGTTCTTCCGGCTCCTTCCCTCAGGTCGGCGCTACCGATCAACGCAAACTAGAACTAGTAGACATTCCAACAGCTTCTTCCCTCTTGCGATCAACTTCTTAAACACCTAACCTATAATTCCATTACAACAAGCTGGAATTTTTTTGACTTGAGTTCGTTGTCACATTTCTGTGGGGCCAATTATGTATTACTCGTGCACTCACTGTAGTTGTCTCGCCATGCTGCACTATTTGCATATACTGGCCACTCATGCCAGAGTAGCATCTGCTCCATTTGCACACCGATTGAGGAGTATCTGTAACATTTGCACAACCATCATTGTCCCAGATGATCGCACGACTCGTCACTTTAAACCGCATACACTCCTTGAAGTCTCGGCGCCCTTTGCACAATGGTCATTGCACCGGACTATTGCAATATTAGTCATTCGAACTGCTCTAAGTGCTAGAGGACTCTGCATCTTTTTGCACAATTGTTTTTGTCAATGTCTTTATATCTCCAAAGTGTTCTGTAAATTGACTGACTGACTGTTGTACTAGAGCGGCTCCAACTACCGGCGACAAATTCCTTGTGTGTTTTGGACATACTTGGCAAATAAAGATGATTCTGATTCTGATGATGATGATACAGTAAATGGCGGTGTACGACATTAACGGTGGCCCGATGGCCACTTCACCATCAACGTACAGACAATGGCCCGATCAGGCCATATAAATTTCTAAGTCAACGAATATTTTCCCCCACCAAAAATTGTCATTTTCAGTGTCGGTCTGAAATTCATTTTTCACCGAAACATCCCATCCAAGAGAGGTTGTTGCGATGCCGAAAGGAGAAATCGCGACTGGCACCGCCTGATCAGGTACACGAGCACAAACAGCCTCAAGACAATAGCCGAAGTTGACACCGCAAGCCTTTAATAGTCAGACCGCGGAACGGCGGCAAGGAACAAGGGCAGCGACAAAAAGTAAAGCTTCATCGCCAGATCATTATGTCCAATATTGTGCGGACAACAACTGTGTGCTAACGAGGACTTTATTCATCAAAAAAGTAAGGCAACGCACACCAACCAACACAACACTTTACAGTCCTGTCGTAACACTTACAGAACAGAATATGGCCGACATTTGAAGCATAGCTATCGTAAAAACGTGGTGACTTATATCTCTATGGTGTAAATAACCAAAAATTCCGTCACATGAAAACGGTCAAAGGCAGGAAAATATTTGCAAAATTCTGCCTTTCTAAAGAAAAATCAAAATATATTCTGCATTATTTATGTACCGGTATTTGTTTATTTAAAGGATCATCATCTAATTTCCAAGAGGGTCCTTTCAAAACATACAGATAACTCACCAATATACAAAATAATTAGGGATGTCCCAAGCCCATCACGTGATAGAAAATTGGGGTCGATCAAAAGATTTTCAGTTGTTTGAGATTGGGTGAAAAAGATAGGTTTTATCAATTTTCTGAAATTTTAAAGGCTACAAAGTGACAAAATATCTAAAAGGTACAAAGATCTTGCAAAAAGGAACTGTAATAGCTAAGTTTTATATTACAACCCCAATTCCATTGAAGTTGTGACGTTGTGTTAAACAAATAAATACAGAATACAATGATTTGCAAATCATGTTCAACCTATATTTAATTGAATACACTGCAAAGACAAGATATTTAATGTCCAAACTGATAAACTATTGTTTTTAGCAAATCATGTTCCAAAAAAGCTGGGACAGGGTGATGTTTATCACTGTGTTACATCATTTCTTTGAACAACATTCAATAAACATTTGGGAACTGAGGACGCCAATTGTTGAAGCTTTGTAGGTGGAATTCTTTCCCATTCTTACTTGATGTACAGCTTAAGCTGTTCACCAGTCCGGGGTCTCCGCTGTCATATTTTACACTTCATTATGCGCTTCACATTTTCAAATGGGAGACAGGTCTGGACTGCAGGCAGGCCAGGTTAGTACACGCACTCTTTTACTACGAACCCACGCTGTTGTAACACGTGCATAATATGGTTTGGCATTGTCTTGCTGGAATAAGCAGGGGCGTCCATGAAAAAGACGTTGCTTGGATGGCAGCATACGTTTCTCCAAAACCTGTATGTCCCTTTCAGCATGAATGGTGCCTTCACAGATGTGTTAGTTACCCATGCCATTGGCACGAACACAGCCCCATAACATCACCGATGGTGGCTTTTGAACTTTGCGTCCATAACAATCCGGATGGTTCTTTTCCTCTTTGGCCCGAGGACACAACGTCCACAATTTCACAATTTTTCCACAAAACAATTTGAAATGTGGACTCGTTGGACCACACAACACTTTTCCACTTTGCATCAGTCCGCCTTAGATGAGCTCAGGCCCAGAGAAGCCGGCGGCGTTCCTGGGTGTAGTTGATAAATGGCTTTTGCTTTGCATAGTTGAGTTTCAAGTTGCACTTACGGATGTAGCGCCGAACTGTATTTACTGAGATTGGTTTTCTGAAATGTTCCTGAGGCCAGGTGGTGATATCAGTTACACATTGATGTCGGTTTTCGATGCAGTGCCGCCTGAGGGATCGAAGGTCACGGGCATTCAAGGTTGGTTTACGGCCTTGCCGCTTACATGCAGTGATTTCTCCAGATTCTCTGAACCTTTTGATGATATTATGGACCGTAGATGAAGAAATCCCTAAATTCCTTGCAATTGTACATTGATGAACATTGTCCTGAAACTGTTGGACTATTTTCTCACGCACTTGTTCACAAAGAGGTGAACCTCGCCCCATCTTTGCTTGTGAATGACTGAGCCATTCAGAGAAGCTCCTTTTATACCCAATCATGGCACCCACCTGTTCCCAATCAGCCTGTTCACCTGTGGCATGTTCCAAACAGGTGTTTGATGAGTGTTCCTCAACTTTCTCAGTCTTTTTTGCCACCTGTCCCAGCTTTTTTGAACATATTACAGCCATAAAATGCTAAGTTAATGATTATTTGCTAAAAACAATAAAGTTTTTCAGAGCAAGCATTGTGAGCAAGCAGGGAGCAGGTGGAGAAACATTGGGGCATGCACTGGAAAGGACAGGAATGAAGATTAGCCAAAGTAAGTCAGAATATATGTGTATGAACGAGGGGGAAGAGTGAGGCTAGAGAGAAGAGATAGCAAGGGTGGAGGACTTATAATACTTGGGGTCAACCGTCCAGAGCAATGGTGAGTGTGGTCAGGAAGTGAAGAAACAGGTCCAAGCAGGTCGGAACGGGTGGAGGAAGGTGTCAGGTGTGTTATGTGACAGAAGAGTCTCTGCTAGGATAAAGGGCAACATTTATAAAACAGTGGTGAGGCCAGCCATGGTGTACGGATTAGAGACAGTGGCACTGAAGAGACAACAGGAAGCAGAGCCGGAGGTGGCGGAAATTAAGATGTTGGGGTTCGCTCTCGGAGTGACCAGGTCGGATAAAATTGGAAATGAGCTTATCAGAGGGACAGCCAAGGTTCGATGTTTTGGAGACAAAGTTAGAGAGAGCAGACTTTGATGGTTTGGACACGTCCAGAGGAGAAATAGTGAGTCTATTGGTAGAAGGATGATGAAGATGGAGCTGCCAGGCAAGAGAGCGAGAGGAAGACCAAAGAGAAGGTCGATGGCTGTCGTGAGGGAAGACACGAGAGCAGTTGGTGTTCGAGAGGAGGATGCATGAGCTAGGCTTACATGGAAAAGGATGACGCGCTGTGGCGACCCCTAAAGGGACAAGCCAAAAGGAAAAGAAGAAGACACTCCTAAACCTTGCCAGAAGACTTTAAAGTTATAACAGTTGCAGTTATAACTGCAGAGGGTGGACAGATGTTTCTACTAAACCCTATAGTAAAAGAATGGGATCTTGCTTAAATCCATATCTAAGTCAAGGCAGGTGATCCAATACCTTTGGCAATATAGTGTATGTTCATCAAAACAAGGGCATTGTTATTCCAAACCTCCCACCTCAATGTAAAGTCTGACTTGTTCAGTGACAGTCGTAGTAGTAGAGGTAATTTGTTTTACCTCTCTCAGCTCACGAATCTGTTCCGACAATCCACCGATTTCAGAGTAGGAGACGCTACCGGGGTCCTCGTGGGACATGTTGTACACCAGAGGGTCCACCTCTCGTGGAAGATACCTTTTGGGGGTGGGGAGGGGGGAAGAAAAACAAAACATGCTGAGCTCAGGCCCATCACCCAGTGTACACCATTTTGTGTGAGGATCGCTATTTGTCAAACTGCTCGTTACCTCTACTGGTACAGCTCAATAAATTAGAATAGCAAAACTTCTGTCACTCAATTCAAAAACTCATATTATAAAGATTTACTACCAGACATGCAAACACCCAAAGCATGAAATAGGTGACAAAAAAAAAAAACAACAAAAAAAAAAACATTGTTGGGATCTCCCAGGCCCTAACACAGATTTTTTTTTATTTTAACATAAATTCAGCAATCTGGAAGACTCTGAAGAGTACAATAAGGAAAATAAATACAAATAAATTCTTCACGCAGAAAAACCTAGTTACACCGCTCAAGTACATGATGTATAAATTTTAGATTAAAATTATATTTGCCTAATTTCTTTGCTTTTTTTTGTCCACCTGCACTACATGAATAGCACCCTCCTCTTTAAGCACTCATTCTGGAAAAGAATTGACTACAATCATTATCTGTTCCACTTCTTTTTTCATCCCAAATGATTCCTCCAGGAAAATATTACGTACAATATTTTTCTGTTTTTAATGGCCATTTCTGAATTTGAAGTTAGTTCATTCTGTGTTGTGACATAATCCTTAACAGCGGTACGTCGCTTAATACATTTAACATTAACATCAGTAAACTAAACAATAAACTAAAAAATTGTATCCGCGTTTCCTAATGAATGCAAAATGTACAAGCGGATCAGCTCGTCGCCGATGTTACGTGTGCTTCGCAGTTCCACTTGGGACCACAACCAGGGCCCCGACTCGCAGCATCTCTAGTTGAAAATACAGAAGACTAGCGCAACAACTACTACACTGGCTGATCTGATGCGCAAAAACGTTGCTTAAACGTACCAGCGTTGAGTAGCCAAACATTGTCCTCAAAAGTAAGAGTACTGTTACGCGACAATAATGTGACTCAAGCAAATAGTAGCCCTCCAAAAAATTGCGGAAGAGTAAAAAGTACGCAATTGAATTATTACTCAAGTATTGAGTAACTTCAGATTTTGTTTTAACCACGGCATGGACAATTAAAAAAAATTACAACATAAAATGTTAATGTACAAATTTTGATGCTGCTGTCTGTGTGTGCGCACGCAATCAAAACTACAAAAAGAACATCTGCAATTTACTACACGGTGTTTTCTCCAGTTATAAGTGAGCTGAAATGTTCACGTTTGGGCAGACAGTGCCAGACAAATACTACAATACATGAAAGCTGTTGTTTTTGTTTGTCTAAATATAAACAAGCGCAGCGCACAGTTGCCTTCATGGTCACGACGACCTTCCCAACATGGTCGCCACGTACGCAGGACGATCAGCGGGCCAGGCTTATCTCGTGTGAATAGCTATGTCCGGGAAGCCCAATGGAAGATGTGTGAGGTCGTTTGATTGGCGAACTAGACTTAAACGTCACTAGCGCTTAAATTGGATGACGCAAACACCATCCGTTGCGGAAGTCGATGTCGTAGTCTCGCGCACGAAATAGTTCAGAGAGCAATAAGCAATAGTAATAAGCAATAATTGATCAATAAAAGTTGCGAGTGACATTTAGATCATTGTAACGGAGTAAAAGTACCGTGACTTATTAACAGCAGAAGCGGCGTAAGTTTTTTTCTGGTCTCGTCAACTCCTGTGACGTCGAGCACACAGGCGGAACCTCAGGCCGCATATTAGTCCGCCGTGGAGTAATTAATATTCACAATTACATACGTGTGTGGATGGTGGATGTGTGGAATGGGTCTAGCTGCCAGCGTTCAAGGAGTACGAATGTCGTACAGAAGACATTCTGTGCAGCGTGCAATAAAGCTACTCCAGCGAGGGGTACACAATATATAAGAATACCGCATACTATGTAAAAGCTTGTGCCGTGTCACTGAAACATATGTATAGTAGTGCTAAAAAATATTGCCACCCCCGGCGTGCATTATTTCTAGCCATGACTATAAAAAGACATGCTCCCCCCCCCCCCCTCCTCAAATGTCCCGTTATATTTTAGTCACGACTATGTTTCTTATCGACACGTGAGGATGTTAGAGCAAGTAAACGATGGACTCCTTTTCTGTTGTACAGCTGCTACTTGGCTGCTCGTCGTCGTCACGGTCAGGTTCCGACCACCTGATCGGCTCAAACGTACGGTTTGACGACGCCAAGTTCAGTTGGGTGCTCCTGTACGTCAAAATCTTCTTCCTCCTGATATTCTAACACGTCGCTCCCCATTGCATATAGAGTGTTGCGCACTGTGTTTGGCAATTGCTACGTCACTTCCGGTAGCCTTTGCGCTGGATAGAGTAACCACACCCCGGTGTCGTAAGCTTCGGGTATGTTCGGGGAGTGCTCAATACGTGTAATAAAAACCTCACTATAGTTGACAGCTTGCAAATGACATGCATGTGTTACATAACAATATAAACAATGCAAATACGAATTATAACTGACCCCATAATATTTTTGTCCTCTGACCTTTAATGCTCACATTCTCTACCCAACCCAGAAAAATGGGCAACTTGATAGTTCATGGCAAGGAGACGCTTTTACATTATACTGTGGTGGAAAAAAATCAAAACATTGTCAAGGATAGATCTAAAAATGATGAGGATTCATTTAGTTGTACAGTACCCAATCTTTTTCAACCAGTGAGTGTGGATTTTTCGCCATACATTTGAAATTGGAAACCAGCCTACCTCATTATAGTCAGCGTAGTCATATCCAAAGCCACTCTGGTGCCTGGCTTCAGTTGTGACTTGTCCAACTAGGATAAATAAATGAAAACCATTAAAAAAAAAAAAAAAAAAAACACACACACCAAAAATCCATGAGCCTCTGTAAAGGTACCATAATACAAAAAGCATAAGGTAATGTCGGGTTACATTTACTATTTTACACAATTAAATGTAGTATTGCAAAAAGGTAGGACCTTATTTTTCTGAACTTTTACAATTTCATTCCATTCATCCAGCCATCCATTACAGAACAGGTTAACAATATCATACAGTGCCGTCCAAAAGAAGATTTCAAGGAATTGAGTGACTTTATCATCTACAGTCCATGATATCATCAAAAGATTCATGGAATCTGGAGAAATCTCTGCACATAAAGGTTTGAAAACCATTGTCAGTTAACACTTTGATGCTTCATCCACAAATGCAAGATAAAACGCTACCATTCAAAGCGAAAGCCATACAGTCCCCTCCAAAAGTATTGGAACGGCAAGGTCAATTCCTTTACTTTTGTTATATACTGAAGACATTTGGGTTTCAGATCAAAAGATGAATATGAGGCAAAAGTTCTGAATTCCTGCTTTTATTTCATGATATTTACATCTAGATGAATTAAACTACTCAGGAGAGAGCACCTGGGAGGTTTTGGCCCAACGCCAGCGATATATTTTTGACACGAGAGAATGTGTTGCGCACGTACCTGTCTGCGGCAACCAACCACATATCGAGGACCATTTGTGGCTTTGACGATGACTGTAATTGAAAAATGCATAAACATTAGGACATGACTGACATGCATGTGATTTAACAGTAAACTTACATTTTTCTTCTGTCAGCTGTTTGAGGACTTCCCCAACAATCTACAGCGATAGATGCATTGAGGTGATTAAGACATGTATGACCACAATGTTTCATACAACTTTCATACAGTTACACAACCATTTTTGCCAAACAATTTGTCAGGTCGATCAGTGACATATTTGCAAGTTGGTTTTTGATGAATAGTTGACCAAGATCAGTCACATTTCTGTCAGCCTCATTTCACAACATAACAAAAACAACAGCAGGACCAAGTAGGATTTCTTTTTTTGTTTATATTGCATTAGAGATACTGTCCTTTCAGAACAGAGGGAAATATTAAATTGCCGTATTTAGATGATCAATGACAATTGCCTTTAGTAGCGAGATACCGATATAATCAATCAATCTTAAAGCACATAATCACATAACATCAAAACACTGTGGAAACATTGGAATGGTGTCACCCCAATTAAACTATATTCCACATATACAAGGCATGAATTAGTTACAAGGTTATGACTTTTAATAACACTTTTACCTGGCCAACACTCTGCAGAGCTTTGAGGTCGTTCTCTGACTTCTCATACTGTTTAGTTTGTTCTCGAAGTTGTTCTCTCACTGAAAATCAAACAGGGCGGGGGTGCGTTTTAATTGCAAAATAACTCACCGAACACGAGAAACAGACACAAACTCCTTCTGTTAAACATCTCCCAGTGAAGCGCCGGGACAGCTAGCCGGTTAGCGGTGGTAAATGATCTTGACATAGTACTCGAACAAAATAAAAATAAAAACAATGACAATTGTACGACGTGATATGCGTATTGGATGCTCATTCATATGCATATTGTCAGCATTGCGATTCAACCACGACTTATTAATTCCACATAACGAGGCTAGTGTACTCCAAATTAGCGGCTCGGTACTATATTGTACTCCCATTCAAATGCACTACGACGATCACTGCATGACAAAGCACAAGCTAGCCAGCCTGCTACGAGACTGTCATTGTGATACTATCCTTTAGATAAACGCATTACACGACGTGTACACATTTGTTAACGCAAAGGTACATGTTAAGTTGGTTCTTACATTCCTTTAACCGCCCGTCAACTTCTTTATGTTCAAGCAATTTTTTACGATAATCTTGTAGCACCTTCTCCCTGTTGTCCGCCATTATGTTGCAATGGATTCTGGGTACCTATCAGCAGCTTCTTCTTCTTCTTCTTCTTCTTCTTCTTCTTCTTCTTCTTCGTCTTCTTCTCCTCCTCCTCTTTCTTCTTCGTGTTGTTGGCGGGTGGCATCAAACGTCCAAGCTCGGGATGGGCGCGGCGTTTCTTTTGAGTGTACTGAATCATTCGAATCGGTTCATTAAAAGATTCGTTCACCGAATCGTTCCGTTCCTTTTCACAAAATCCGTGTGCTTCCTCATTCATTTAATGATCCAGGGATGAATCAAAGCTTTAATAATCGCATTAGAGACACAGAGAGAGTGATATGTATGTGTACGTATACACACATTTATTATTAATTTACATTTATTTTAAATATGTGTGCACCAAATATGTGTGCACCGGACTACTGCAATATTAGTCATTCGAACTGCTCTAAGTGCTAGAGTACGCTGCATCTTTTTGCACAATTGTTTTTTTGTCAATGTCTTTATGTCTCCAAAGTGTTCTGTAAATTGACTGTCTGTCGTACTAGAGCGGCTCCAACGACCGGAGACAAATTCCTTGTGTGTTTTGGACATACTTGGCAAATAAAGATGATTCTGATTCTGATTCTGATTGTTTTCATGTGCTTGACTGACTCAACATTAGCCGTTAGCTTGAAGAAAAGGCTGCTAGTGAAAGCTCGCCCCGCGAGGACGTCAGAACGAGCGGTTCAAATCACTCATGAGTACGTTCACTGCGTAGTACGTCGTTCCTTGCGCAAACGAATCACTCATTGTACTCGTACATCGCTCCTTAGCGGATCACAAACGAAGAAGTTCCACGAACGAATCAAGTTGTGTCGAGCGGATCGCAAATGATAAGTTTGAACGAATCACTCTTCAGTTCCTCAGTGCACCAGTTCACTGAACGAATCACTCAGTTCACTTAAGCCACTCCCCTGAACGAATCACTCTTCAATTCTTCAGTTCCTCAGTACTCCAATTCACTGAACGCATCACTCAGTTCACTTAAGTCCCTCCCCGCTTGCACGACGCCGCCTGACGTTGGCTTGCTCATTGGTCATTCGCCGAAGTGACTGACAACGCTGGCGAATCGCAAATCACATGGCAGGACGTTTCTTGAAGTCCCGCCCCCGCCTGCACGCTGGCTGCTCATTGGTCATTCGCCGAAGATTCAGAAGTGAGTCACAGAACGCTTCAGCAGTTCCGTTTCCGCTCCCGGCCGACTCGGTTGCCTGGCGGCGGCGGCGGTTGGCGGCCGAGATAAAAAAAACGAATCATTTCATAAACTGATTCAGTTCGTTCACTAAAAAGATTCGTTCTTCTGAACCAAACGTTCGCGAACGGAACAACACGTTCCAACAAGTTCAATATGCATTACCGCCATCTACTGTGCTGGAGGGTGGCTCAGTGTACGCTTATACATACGTATAGTGCGAGGGAGCAAAACAAATAAATCAAATCCAAATACAGTTTGGACTAGATTCTCTTTATCAGTCCTGTTTCATTTAAAAACCGAAAAAGTCTTTGAGCTTAATTTCTTCAGTGGTTACATATACATTTCTAAGATTAAATACTGGAATCCCACAGTTCTGGGCGCAATTGGTGCCCCGTGACATACCGTGCGCAGAGGACCAGTCAATGTGGGGGTTATGCAATTTCAACCATGGGTTCCCTAAAATGAGGTCATAATTCATGGCGTCAAAAACATGAAAACTAATGCGTTGCGAGTGAGAATCAGGAAATGTCAATGTAAGTGTTCGGGTGCGGTGAGTGATCTTGCCCATAAAACTGCCGTCTGCAGCATAAGTGTTGCGGTGGCGCCTTACTTGAAAGGTTCTAAGCTGCATCCGTCTAACGGGGAGGGAGTTGAGTAAATTTGCGTCAGAACCAGAGTCAATCAATACAGGTGTATGAATCTCTTGATCAGGAGAGCATAGTGTCCCTTTAGGAAGAACCCGGGTAGGGTCTTCCTTAATGAAATTTAGACTCACCGCTCCCGTACCCTTGGTACGACCGGCACCGGCAACCTTGACGTGACAGTTGCTCACGGAATGACCCAGCTGCCCGCAGCAGAAGCACCGCCCTTCCCGTTGACGTTCCTCATGGGAGAGACGGTACCTGCCCAGTTGCATGGGTTCATCCGCGGTGACGCTAGCCAGTGGATTGATACCGGCAACAGGGGATCTGCTTTGGTTTGGCTGGTCACCGAGGCTCGTCCTCCAAGTGGGCGGTGACGCGTCCTTCCGCCAATCTCCAAAAGCCTTTTGTCGATCTTCACGGTGAGCGCGACGAGTGTCCTCGTCGGTCGGCAGGTCTAGTGGGACCAAATGATCCTTGACGGCGGGGGATAGTCCTTGAAAAAGACATTTATCGAGTGGTGCCCTGTTATTCCACTGACTCTCAGCTGCTAGAATGCGAAACTCAATCGCGTAATCTGACACCCTGCGCTTGCCTTGCTGTAAGGTGACAAGGGAGCGAGCTGCCTCGCGATCTGGTGTGGAATACTACAAAATTTGCTCCATAGTCTTTACGAAAGAAGCCCAAGAATGACACGCGGCGGAATTGCGGCTCCGTTCAGCGGCAGCCCACACCTGCGCACGACCAGTCAGGTGGGAAATGACAAAAGCGATCTCTGCTTTTCCACCGTATAGGCAGTAGCTAAAGTAGTGGCCATCTTTACTTGAATCTGCCCGTCCAACAAAAAGTCTCAGATCCAATTAAATGTTCTTCCTTCCATCCCCGTTTTATACAGTTGAATCAATAGCCCCTCCTTCCGCACCTATCATATGCTTTTTCAACATAAAAACAAATACTGCTAGTACTGAATCTTTCTTGGCTTGTGCTTTTCTAATTTAACTTCCCAGACAAATCAACGGGTCCATTGTTCCCCTTCCCTTCTTGAACCCACTTTGATATGGAGATATGAGTCCTTGCTTCTCTAAATAACAATTTCATCAAATCGACTATCATCCTATCCATAACCTTCCCTATCTTTGATGTAAGTGCGATGGGCCTTGAGCTCGCTGGAGGAGGGGTCTCCTTACCTGGCTTTCTTATAGGTATGACCATTGCTTCTTTCCAGCTATTGGATAGCTTGCCTTCTTCCCATTTTCTATTGTACATTTCCAACAATTTATTTTCTGACTTTCTACCCCAATTTTGTAATGCAATATAAACAGATCTGATCTTTCCCGGGTGAGGTTATTCTATTGCTCTCCTCATTTCTTGCAATGTACATCCAATATAGTGCTAAAACTCTCCTTTCTGTCTAATGCCCCAGCATACCCGTTCAGTTGATTCATGAAACCTCTTATCCAATGTGGCTGAACAGTCTAAAAATCTAACCACACCTGTGTGTAGTTAGCCACAACATCACATGTGTTTATGCGGCGAAACCTTTCGGCACAACCTAGCCAGTCCTCGTCACTGGGAACTAAGCCAACAGGGTTCAATGACGTGGACCCGACTAAAACGAGCTAGCCTCGCCCAGAGTCTGCTGAGATAGACGCCAGTATGCCTGCAGCCCTAATGAGGATAAAACGGTACGGAAAATGGATGGCTGGGTAGTCATCAATCAGGAGTAGGGCTGAACAATTTGGGAAATGAATTTGAATTGCATTTTTATTTGCTGTTTCTTTTAAACAAATACTGCAATTTAGCTGGAGGAAGTTTATCGTTAGCATTATTTCCTCAACACAAGAAATCAACGATTGTATAGTATGACCATCGCAATGGATACGGTGTCAGGGTCTGCGACACGTTAGAGCCGAAAGCAACAAAACAGGCAGGCGAAGCAGGACAAAGAAAGGTTTCTTTTTTAAAAAAAACTCCAAAGAGGCAAACAAGGCCCAGGGAAAACTAAATACTAAATTAACAAAAGTCTCAGAAACAAGGTTCAAAGTAACAAAGAAACACAAGGCGTAAACTTACCCTGGCATAAAACCAAACATGATGAGAGACATGGCTTTACATAATTGAGGGCAAATGACAATGATCCAACCAGGACTGAAAGAAACCAGGGAACTAAATACAAGAAAACTGACAAAACAACAAAGAACACCTGGACATGACACGAGTGGCTGGAGTGAGCCGATTCGATGGCACCGGGCAGAGCGGCTAACGAGAACAGGTCGAAACAAAACCCTAACGGGCATGACAAGACATTAACATGAGTCACAAGAAAGACCGACATGAAACTAAATATGCAAAACCACAAAAGCCACAGCTCATGACAGTACCCCCACCCACAAGGGAAAGATTCCAGATGTCCCAAAAAGTCACAACAAAAATTGCCACAACAGGGTGGGGGAAATTCTAGGTCATATTCATGGTGGAAAAAGGGGTCGCAGTCTGTCACCTGCTGTTCCTTTTTTTGGAACTTGGGGAGCGCTTCGTGCCTCGCCTTCCCCTCTCCCTCTCCCAAGTCACCTCCACCCACTCACCTGTGCACCTGTTCCCTATCGAGCCATCATCACTGCCTGCATTTAAGCCCGCCAGAACCGGCAATCTGACGCCACAGTGTTAACGTTCTGTGCCCGCACGTAAGCTACGCCTTGTTGGCGTGAATATTATTATTATTATTATTATTATCGTTCTTCCTCGTCCTCAGTGCTCCTTCCGTGTCCCCCGCCTTGCCGACCTCCTCAAGCACGGCGCCAAGCCATCCGCCTGCTCCCGCCGCCGCCTCCCGCACGTTGCCCGTCTCGACGACCCGCCATTTCACCTCAAAGGTCCGACTCCAAATTCCTTTTCAATAAACCATTCCCCGCAAACGTCTTCAGCCTCCGCCGCTCGCTTCTGGCTCCAGTTCAAAATGATACCATTGTATCGTGACAAAAAAAAGTTTTCAAATGAAAAAAAAAATGTATTCTATCAAGATTCTTATTTTTTTAGATAGAGGGAAATTGTTGCCCAGTATGCAGCAATATCTGCTTGGAATTTCCACCAAGGCTGTCCTGAACGCATGCACGCACACCACTGTGCTTGTTTGGAGTATTTTTCAGCCACAGACACGGAGACCGTGTAATTTCACCGCCATGAGAGAGCAACGGAAAAGAGAAATGTTAGTCCGTGTGTGGCTGCTTTCCCGTGGTTGTCACATGAGAGGCTGGTTGCCTGAACCTGTTTATGTATCTTGTATTACTAGTCTGAAGTGCCAAGTTTGGGAAAAGATGCCCTGAGCATAAAAAAAAAACAAAAAAAACTCAACTGAGGGTTTTGAGACAGAATCAAGAAGAACTCTACTTTACCACCAGCAGATGCTATCCCCATACATCACTGAGTCATTAACTATATTATTATTATTATAAATGGTTTCGTCATGATCTGTGCTCTGCAGTTTTTTGCGCCCCTCCCTCCCCTCCCCTCTCTCTCTCTCTCTCTCCCTCCCTCCCCAGCACCTGTTCTCAATCAGCACTCATCACTGCCTGCATTTAAGCCTGCCAGATCCAGGAACCCAGCGCCAGAGCATTGACGTTCATTCGTGGTACGCAGGCCGACTCTCAGGCTACCACCCGAGAGCCCCCGTCCCCCAGAGATGGGTGTATGTGGTACATTAAAACATGGGGATGAGTGTGTGCGATGCATTAAAATCCAGGGGGGGGGGGGGGGGGGGGGGGGGGGGGGGGCAGGCAGAGGGCGCCCGGACCGAGAAACGGCACAGACGTGCTGAAACCCGGTTCGACACCCACACCCTCTCGACCCCATACCAGTCCCAGATATATGTGCCCAGATGGGACGAGTGAGAAAATATATACAGTTACTGGCGTGAGTGTGTGCTCAGTGATTTATGATTGTAATCAAAGCTAGTGTATCTTGAGTTTTGTTGGAGAAAATCTTTTCTTTTGGATAAGATTGATGTAATTGATGCTTTGGATGAATTGCATAATCTTCTGTGAGGTGTCCAATTTTGGTTCTTGTTTTTTTCTTATACAAAGAGTATGATAGGATTTCTTTCGTCCATATACTGCTCTAGTATATTGGGGCATTGTGGCTGATTGCTATTTTTTGTTTTTCTACGAGTCAAGTCCCAAATTGGGACAGGCAAGTCCCGAGTCAAGTCTCAAATCCTACACCTTGAGTTTTTAGTCATTTTAACAACATCAAAATATATTGAGCCTTTTTTAATTATCTTCTTTTTTTTTTTTTTTTTTAAAGATGTCTAGTTAAGTAACTAGACACATAGCCGGATTGTTTTTCGTAGCATCGGCCACCGTGTGGATTGCTCCTCCGAGCAACACATCTCTATAAAGCCGAGGACTATCCGACGGATCGCCACCCGAGGCTCCGGTCCAGTCTCGGCGCGTGAGTGACGAATAAGCAAGGCCTGTCTCCTCCCCACCATCCAAAAACCACAGTTGGAAAGAGAGAGAGAGAGAGAGAGAGAGAAACCTGGGCGGGGCCCTGAAGTCGCCCATATCTAACAGCTCCCCCTGTGTGTGTGTGGGGGGGGTGTTAGATTAAAAAAAAGATTAGATTCCAAAACGTCGCATGAAAGGACATTTTTCACGTAAGCATGTGCGATAAGACATCCTGAAAGGAATATACATAAGTTGGTGTGTATGAATAAAACAAGGCGGGAGGGAGGGCCCCCAAGAATGTCCTGTTTATGTTTGTATTCTTTGTCTTGGTCTTACCAGACCTCTTCTCCTCCAGCTGGAGAGTCCCCTCGGGGCACTCGCCCGCTCCCTCCTCACCATCTCCCGCCTCGTTCCCGGATGCCGGACCAGCCATGCAAACAATCACACAAACTCCGAAACAACTCAACACGCTCGCGCCGATTATGCCTCCTCAAGTACATCCGTAAACCGGCCGAGTGCGAAATATCATGAGCAAATTCAAATTGGTCCGACTCCCTTGTCGCAGAGACATACGCTGAGGTGGACTTCTCGGCAAACTGCGTGCTCTCCTCTCATCCCGGGAAGCCGCCAAATCCAATTCCTGCGTTGTCAATCCGGTCGTGTTCCCACGGCGGTCCGGGGGCATTTTGTTAACACTAGCCTGACCGTTCTTGAGGCTTTCACGTGTGGAAATCCGTGAAGAAGCCTTCCAAAACCACACGACATTTGATTTACTCTTGGTTTCTCAAGGTGATGTTTGTACTCTCTTGAAACAAACCTGTCGCACATACGTTCCTGACAACGCTGGCGATACAGGTGTCACAGCCAGTGTGCCCGATTTCACTATTCAGTCTCTGATGAACGTTTTCCTCACCGTTCCCTTCAATTCGACTGTTTGGATGACAACGACGACTTAAATGATGACCGTGATTCCTATTCTTCAGTCTAACTTTTGTTGCATGACTGACTTACAGCCTCACTTATGAAGGATTTTCTTCAACCTGAGGTAGGAATTCCTGGAATTCTTAAGAGAGTAATTCTGCTGCTACATCAGTACCATTGAGCCACGCGTCTTCACAAAAAAAAAAAAAAAAAAACCCAAAAAAGGCGTGTGGGAGAGTCACCAATGTCACGACCAAGATTGTTCCATCATGGCACCGCCCTGTTACAAAACCAATATTGGCCAATAGAGGCGCTGTTTCCCCCCGAGCTGCTGTGCACCGCGTCGCAGGCGGAAGGCCGCCAACCGACCGCTGCCTGCCTAAATCCCAAACCGAACTGCGTAGCACCGCGCCACTACACGAACCTGGACTTCACCGCCAGCTCGTCCAAAACATCTCCTAAGGAATGACAGCGGCCTGCATTTGTCCTTTCTTCGACAAGGTATATGACGGCCATGCGCGCACTGAGTTGTCCTTTATAGCGTAGACATGCTAACGTTAGCATTGGCACTTTCTTTCTTTATTTATTTATTTATGTATTGTTTTTTTTTTTTGTTTGTTTGTTTGTTTGTTTTTTTGGGGGGGGGTGTCAAACTAAATGTGAAACTCGGGTTTTTATAACGCACACGAGACGCTCCGTGTACCTCAACACTCCGTAACGCTATACGTGCCGTCGCTAAGGTGAGTAAAAACGATGACTATCCGCGCTGTTCGCTTCAGCGTGTAAACCTTTGGCGCAAAGTTTGCAGCACCGCGTCAGAGGAGCGTTTCGTCGCTGGAACGTGCTTCAAGTCCGCGTCGCGCTAAGCTTTGCTCTTGTTTAAAGCAGCCAATTTGCAAAGATTCTCGCCCAGGCGGCGAAAACGAGCCGCAGTTCGAGCAACTTCATCGAGTGTCCAGCTGTTTGGACTGCTCCGGTGTGACGCGACGATCCGGTTTCGCTGTCAGGTCATGGAGTCGCACTGTTGGCTGCTGGGGACGTTCGGTTTTTTTGGGGCCAAAGCGACGCGTCCATCGGCACAGTATCCCACTTTTGGCAGGCTGATCAACTTAATTGAGAGCCACCTGTTGGATCACAGACCTCGAAAATATCTATTTTTAACGACAAATATGTCAATCGTTTGAAGTGCAAAATTACCCTTTTTGAGAATAAATTATAAATAATCAACATAGAATGTACCCGAGAAATTCACATTTACCAAGGGCTAAGTGAATAAATACGCCATTACAGAGTGCAATCACGAATTGCAATTGATTGGAAGAAGATGGGCATAAGTCAATATAACATTTGGCTGCAAGCGTCGATATTTCATTTGCAAATCAAGCCAGCCGCCACAACGATGTCGCGTTGTCCCGAGCAAAGTTTTTCACTTCGGATCCAATGCCGATATTGCAGCCTTGGGTTTTGGCCTGTACCGATATCAGTCCGATCTGATATCATGCAATAATCGTACATGCAAGCGACTGATTTGCCATTTTGAACTCAAAATAGGCCATTTACGTGAAGCTCGGAGATCCGATGAGTCACTGCCGGCATAGGCTGCTTCGTGCTCCTTGAACGCTGGCAGCTAGATCCATTCCACACATCCGCCATCCACACCCAGATGTAATTGTGAATGTTACTCTGCGGCGGACTAATGTGCGAGCGCGTCGGCCTGTGCGCCTCTGGATAAGTCGCAAGAGTTTGGATAAGTCGCAAGAGTTGACGAGACCAGAAGAACAAACGTTCGCCGCTCCTGCTGTTGAGAAGTAACGGTGCTTTTACTCCGTTACAATGATCGGCATGTCGCTCGCTACTTTTATTGATCAATTATTGCTTGTTTAGCAACTATTTCGTGCGCGAAGGCTATACGACTTCGACTTCCGCTGTTTGCGCCCATCCAATTAAGCGCCAGTGACGTTTAAGTATAGTTCACCGATCAAACGTCACAGTCACGTGACCCCGCGCGTCTTCTATTGGGCTTCCCGGGCATAGGTATTAACACGAGATAAACCAGCCCGGCTGAGCGTCGTGCCTTGGTGGCCACCGTTTTGGGAAGGTCGTCGAGGCCGCGAAGGCAACGGCGCGCGACTCCGTGTTTGCCTTTCGATGAACAAAAACAACAGCTTCCATGTATTGTCGTATTTGTCTGGCACTGTCTGCCCAAATGTGGATCTTTCAGCTCACTTATAACTACGTTTTACACGATCAGGATTTTTGGGGCCGATCAGCGAGTTGAAAAAAACCGACACCCGATCACCGATCCAATCACAGGATGGAGGAATGTGTCTATTTAAATGACCTGTTCATTTACTGTAAATGCTTGTCTACTTAATTGCTCCAACAATTATATTAATATAATAATAATAATAATAATATATACACAATTAATAAATGTGTCTTTGTTCATCTGTTTATGCCAGTGAGGCCTAGTGACAGACAGAACAAATGATAAATGGTCTTCCATTAGATGGCAGGAAGTACACACAGTAATTGATGTATCCACGTTTTGTGACATTTTTATTTGTTGGTGTGCCGTGAGGTTTTTCAATTGTAAAACATGTTCCTCGGCTCCGTAAAGGTTAGAAATCACTGCTCTCGTCAGATCGTGTATTCTAATCGGTCAGGTCAAACCAACATTATATGACAGAAATAATGGGTGCTAACTTACTTCAATTAAATTACTTCACCCACTCTGAAACTTTAGAGCATGATTCGACAGAACGGTGGCACGTTTACGTCCAACCGTTCGTGGTACCGGTAGCTTGCTAGGCTACATAACGTTTTGTTGCCTGCTTGCGAGCCGTATCTTATTCCAAGTACGTGAGCATACCTCAAGCAAGCCTTAAACGAACGTCCTTCCCTGTACTGAGCACCGGTGAGCAGCAACACACGTTTTTCCCCATTTTGTCCTTGTAATACAAAGTCGGCGCGCTCCACTCTTGTTGTCGTCGCCACGGTAACGAGTATATCCGGTCGCATTTGAGTTGACAAGATAAAGCCCAATGATCGTAAAAAAACGGGACGTGGCGGTATCGGAATACAAGGTTTTATCGCAGTAGTCTGACAATCGTGAAAGAGCAAATTTGTCTTGTAGTCTGATCCGGGAAATACGTGTTGTCTGTTCCACACCGCCGATATGGTTTTTAAAAATATTGATTTTATTTTATTTTTTTTTAATAAAAGAAATAACTTTATTGGCCGTCGGATATTTACAGGACTACGCCAAAAGACACGCGCCTTGGTCAAAAATAAACAAGCGTTTGGATTCAAATATATTGTGCACGATGGCGACGTGGAGTAAATGTCTTTTGCGGATCGGAACGGCGAATTATGACATTAAAGCCGATCAGCATAAAATACTAATTATCGGCCGATACCAATAAGGCCGATAAAATCGGTGTAAAGTCTACTTATAACTTTAGAGAACACCGTGTAGTAAATTGCAGATGTGTTGTTGTAGTTTTGACTGTTGGTTAGGGTTGGGCATCGAGCACCAATTGGAACCGGGACTAACGTTCTGTTTCTCCCCGAATCGTTCGAATTAAAAAAAATTCAGTTCCCAGTTCCGATGCCTGCAGTCCGCCCCCCCCGAAGAAGAAGTGGCGAAAACCAACGAAGAAGCGGCGAAAACCAACAAAGAGCGCGCACAAAGACGTGCTGGTGCCCAACGGCGACGAACAAGTGTGTTTTAACTTTGTTAAAATTAATGAACAGTCGCCTCAGTGCAACACTTGGAATAAGATTATATTGTGCAAAGGAGGCTTTCCCGATGTGTAGCGTCTGACGAGCTCTGAGCCTCAGCCTACGCTGCGCGGAGCTTCAGTGAAGTCAACTCTCAGTCAATTGGGTGAGTGAAATAATAAAATACGTCTACGCCAACATTGAGACAGCTAACAAGGTAAACGGTTGGTTGCACTTTTGCACTGATGGTTTTTAGCGTTTATTTTAGTCTTCAAGCCAACGTAAGCGCCGATGACAGAAAAAAAAAAAAAAAAAAAAGCTTAACATTGGGCTAAAACTTCACCGTAGCAACTTTACATCACAATGAATTGGGACAAAATTCACGTAAATGTCTCACAGTATCACAAACACTAACCTTGTGCCTTATCTGTGGGTAGGGAAAGGAATCAGCGTTTTATAGAATTTGGTTGCATCCGTTAAAAACAATTAAAAATAAAATTTTAAATACAAATCACCGGTGCCGTGTGAAGTTACTTTTTGATGTTCCGGTGTGTACCCTTCAAAATAAAAGGCTACAAGCTTAAAACAGGAAGTCAAGTATAAGTTGCACTTATAAGTTGCACCATTTGATGTGAAGAAACCGTCCAAAATAACTATTTTAACAATGCTATATTTAACTTTTAGCTGAAACATTAATGAATATGAAGTCAATTGGGTTAGTTCCACACACATTGCCTTTTAGTTCATAGGCTTGATGTTGATACTGGTTATAAAGAACCCAAAGTCAAATGTTCATTTTAGTCTATGCTTCGGGCTGCTAAGAAAATGAATGTTCATAATTTGGACACCCGTTATTTAAACAATGCAACGTTTTTGGACCGAGTCCCCTAAAAGAATCTGAATCAAGAATCGTTTGGAACCAGAATCGAAATGCGGAATCGCTCAAATTCAAACGATGCGCAACCCTAGAGAGTGTGTGTGCGCGTGCGTGCGCACATCATCAGAATTTGCACATTCACATTTTATTTTGTATGTTTTTTTTTTTATTTTTTATTTTTTTAATTGATGTTCATGCTGCGCTTACTGGCTCTTTACTCAATACTTGAGTAATTATTTCACTGTGTACATTTTACTCAAGTAATTTTTTTTGGAGGACTACTCTTTACTTGTCACATTATTGTCAAGCAACAGTACTCTTACTTGAGTACAACGTTTGGCTACTCTCCTCTCCTCTGGAGCGGACATCTCCAGGGCCGAGGTCGTCCTCCTCGGGGTTGACGCCCTTCTCTCGTCGCACAGCTGAGCTGGGTGGCGGCAACAATAAAGGCGCAAAGCACCGATTTGCTGCTTGAACGGCTTTATGAGCTCCTCTGCGCATTCGACGTCGACGGGTCCTCCGCTAATCGCTAGTCTTCCCCGGTCGCCGTCGCTACACTTGCCACTGTGCACACTCACACTTGCGCGCACTCCTTCCTCCTTCGCAGTCCCGTCTCACTCACACTGAGCTTGCTGTCACAATCACGTGGGACAATACCCCTAACAGAAGTATTTCAAAGTAAATTTGGACTTTAGCGGTGAAATCCGACTTACGTGGAAATTCGGGTTACGTCGCCAGCGTAGGAACGGCACTCGTTCGTAAAACGAGGACTTCCTGTCGTGAAAAATGAAGTGAAACAGTGATTTGAGTCAACTCTTTTCCAGAATGAGAGTGCTTAAAGAGGAGGATGCTATTCATGTGGCACAGCTTGAAGCAGGCATCAAGTGCAGGTGAAGATGGACCTGGCTCAAGTTGGAGGCCAGAACCAAAAAAAAGCAAAGAAATTAGGCAAATTTAATTTCGATCTTAAATTTTTACATGTTCTTGAGCGGTTTAAACAGGTTTTTCTGCGTGAAGAAGAAAAAAAAAAAAAAAAAGAAAAGAAAAGAATGTATGCCTTATTGTACTCTTCAGAGTCTTCCAGATTGCTTAATTTATGTTAAAATCCCCAAAATTCTCTGCGGGGGCCCGGGGGATGAACAGTTTTTTTTGGGTCACCTTTTCATGCCTTCGGTGTTTGCATGTCTGTACATCGCTTATTTTGTAGTATGGAATGTTAGAAAAGGCTTGATCAAGTGCTTAATACTCACAGAATAATCAGCAGCAGTAGATATGAGAAAAACTGACCCATTTATTCTTCACCAATGGGTTACATAAAGCAACTTTAAACATAGGATTGTACTACAGTGGAATAGAATCAATTATTTTATAAAATCCTAAAAGAAAATGTCGAATAATGTAATATTTAAATACATTTTTGTGATTGTTTTTTATTGACAATTGAATAGATTGAATAAAGAATACATTGCCACGAACCATGAAAAATAACCTCAATAAATAATACAAATTATACTTTTAAAGTGCAAAATAACAATTCACGTTCAATTCAGTAATTATTATTATTTGTTATTATTATTTTTTTTTAACTGTCAGTATATGGTGGGAACAGCATTTGGTTTCTCCACATGTAATACATCTAGGGCACAGGTGTCAAACGCGAGGCCCAAGGGCCAAATCTGGCCCGCCAACTCATTTTATGTGGCCCGCGAAAGCAAGTCATCTGTGTCAACTTCTATATGGACTTGACTTCTGATTTCAAAATTCAGTTTCCATCAATTTGTTGTGTGTATGTAATAGTATTATGAGGTGACTAAACAGTTATATGGTTTCACAGTCAACGGCCCTCTGAGGGAAACCGTGACTACAATGCGGCCCACGGCAAAAATGAGTTTGACACACTTGATCTGGGGTATAGTTTTATAAACAATGTTGTGGCGGATAGGAATAATGTTGTAAGGCTTTAAGGCTCTTGTACTGCCCGTGTTTGTTTGTGTGTGGCTTTTTGGAAACGCGGTTCCTGCTGTGCACATCTTGACCTCTGAGGGGCAGTGTGGTGCACGCAATGACAAAGAAAGTAGAAGTCACGATAAAATGTTAAGATACCGTAATTTCTAAAGTTGACCAAAATTCTGGAAAACCCTTCTACTGATATATAATGCATTTTTACAATGCATGATTTTGCTTCTCCCCATATGATCAAAACATGAAGTATGATCTGTATTTTGTTAGTGTTTTCCAAGAATTATTCTGAAGTTATTTACTCAACTACTTTTCTTTAGTAAATAATAAAACACACTCATTTGTTTGATTACCCAGGCAGAGTTTGTAAAGTGGATACAATTCCTTAAAGAAAACATGGACCAGGTGAAACGCACCAATTCAAATTAAACTGTCAAGCATTTCAGAAAAGCATTATCATGAAATAAAACATAACCATAAATAAATTTATGGTGGTGGTTCAGTCATCAGTCGTATTTAAAAAAAAAAAAAAAAAAAACAATACATAAATAAATAAATAGAAATATTTCCCAAATTCTGTCTGGGTATGTAAACTTGAGCACAATTGTTCATATATGCAGTCATATGTACCCGTCATATTAGAATGAAAGTGTACAGCTTTTTCATAACCTCTAGATGGTGGCATATATTTATAAAATTTAGTGTTTTTTTTTTTCATATTCCCCTATACCAAAATACCCTATGCTCACTATTGACTTGACAATTTTTTTCGTGCATTTTACATGAGTAATTACGGTAAGTTATTTTTCACAGAGTCCGAACACTATATGCCTGAAGGTATTGTTACAGTGGGGCAAAAAAGTATTTTGTCAGCCACCAATTGTGCAGGTTCTCCCACTTAAAAAGATGAAAGAGGCCTGTAATTTTCATCATAGGTATACCTCAACCATGAGAGACAAAATAAGAAAAAAAAATCCAGAAAATCGCATTGTCTGATTAGGGTGGAAAATACGTATTTGGTCATCTCCAAATTTCTGGCTCTCACAGACCTGTAACTTCTTCTTGAAGAGGCTCCACTGTCCTCCATTCGTTACCTGTATTAATGGGACCTGTTTGAACTGAGCTCGTTGGCAGTATAAAAGACACCTGTCCACAACCTCAAAGAGTCACACTCCAAACTCCACTATGGCCAAGACCAAAGAGCTGTCAAAGGACACCAGAAACAAAATTGTGGACCTGCACCAGGCTGCGAAGATTGAATCTGCAATTGGTAAGCACTTTGGTGTGAAGAAATCAACGGTGGGAGCAATTATTAGAAAATGGAAGACATACAAGACCACTGACCACTGGGGCTCCACGCAAGATCTCACCCCGTGGGGTCAAAATGATCACAAGAACGGTGAGCATAAATCCCAGAACCACACGGGGGAACCTAGTGAATGACCTACAGAGAGCTGGGACCACAGTAACAAAGGCTGCCATCAGTAACACACTACGCTCCCAGGGATTCAAATCCTGCAGCGCCAGACGTGTCCCCGCTGCTTAAGCCAGTACATGTCCAGGCCCGTCTGAAGTTTGCTAGAGAGCGTTTGGATGATCCAGAAGAGGATTGGGTCAGATGAAACCAAAATAGAACTTTTTGGTAAAAACTCAACTTGTCGTGTTTGGAGGAGAAAGAACGCCGAGTTGCATCCAAAGAACACCCTACCTACTGTGAAGCACGGGGGTGGAAACATCATGCTTTGGGGCTGTTTTTCTGCAAAGGGACCAGGACGACTGATCCGTGTAAATGAAAGAATGAATGAGGCCGTGTATCGTGAGACTTTGAGTGAAAACCTCCTTCCGTCAGCAAGGGCATCGAAGATGAAACGTGGCCGGGTCTTTCAGCATGACGGTGATCCCAAACACGCTGCCCATGTAACGAAGGAGTGCCTTTGTAAGAAGCATTTCAAGCTCCTGGAGTGGCCGAGCCAGTCTCCAGATCCCAACCCCATAGAAAATCTTTGGAGGGAGTTGAAAGTCTGTGTTGCCCAGCCACAGCCCCAAAACATCACTGCTCGAGGGGAGGTCTGCATGGAGGAATGGGCCAGAATACCAGCAGCAGTGTGTGAAAACCTTCAAGAAAACGTTTGACCTCTTTCATTGCCAACAAAGGGTATATATCAAAGCATTGACATGAACTTTTGTTATTGACCAAATACTTAGTTACAAAAATGGCGACCGTCACAAATGCCATGTGTTTTCGCTCACGAAAGAGTTGACACTCCAGTCCGGATAGCCAAGTAACATTTAACAATGCGACAAATTCACTCCAGTTTTTCTGCGAGCTAATCTTAGTTTCTTAAATTCACAAGGGCTCACAATGCTGTGCCTCTGGCAGCAGAGTACGTGATAATAGTAATAATACGTAATTGAAAGGTTCCTACATTTTATGAAATACGAATCCGCGATTACAGAGGCTTCATTATTAAACTCAAAATGTACACAAAACACAACAAGGAGTGGAATTTGACACATAAGGACATGTCTCTCACTGTCCCCCTTCTGAAGAAGCACACCACACTTAGTGGTAGCCTTTTCAGAACCATCTAAATAAAACAGTCTAGAGTAGTTAGGTCTGCGTAAATCTGCTGCTGAGGCGAGTGATTGTTTTAACGCGATGAAAGCACTCTCCGCCTCAGTAGTCCAATCCAAAATGGCCGATAAGTCGCGCACGCCGTGAACAGCAATCACGGCCCCTCAAAAGGGGTTAAGTAGTCACACGTTAAGAAAAATTAATCCAATCGTGAGGTGGTGTGGATTGCCACCTGTACGTGGACGCGTTTCTCCCACCCGTGCAGATTGGGTTTTTCTGAGCATGTCGACATGAACGCAGTCCAGCAACTGTAAATAAACGTAGATGTCGTGCAGTGACGCGGGTGGTGTAACCTTTTTCGAGTCTGGCTTTATTCTCTTTCCATCAGCGTGTTGGGCTGAAATTCAGGAATGGCAAAATGCCGTGCGTGCCTCGGTTGACGTGTTCTTCTTCTTCAGGCCGCAAACTAGTTGAGCGTGAATCAACAGTGAACGTTTGTATTGTTTCCGTTGCCATGTCTAATTGTCTTTTCTGTGTTTTCTCCACCTTGGCAATTTATTCTTCACAGAACAAGATGTTGAACTATAGCCGAGCGTGCGCCGGCGCGAGCGGCCAAGTCAATTCGAGCCGCTACAAGACTGAGCTGTGCCGGCCTTTCGAGGAGAACGGATCTTGCAAGTACGGTGACAAGTGCCAGTTTGCCCACGGCGTGCACGAGCTGCGCAGCCTTACCCGTCACCCCAAGTACAAGACTGAGCTGTGTCGCACCTTTCACACCATTGGATTCTGCCCGTACGGCCCCCGTTGCCACTTCATCCACAACCCCGAGGAGCGCCGCGGTCCCCCGCCCCTTTCCGCCTTCAACAAGATGGGGTGCTCTCGCCTCCAGCACAGTTTGAGCTTCGCGGGCTTCCCCAGCTCCGGCGGCTCACAAGACAGCCCCGCCTTGGTCAGCCCGCCTCCCAATCGCTCCACTGAAGACCTGACCGAGTGGTCCAGCGATCCCTTCACCTACTCGAGACAGGAGATTGCCAGCCTGTTTGGCCCCAGTGTGGGGCCCCCACCTGTTTGTGAGCCTCAGCCTCCGGCCCCACTTTCCCCCACAATCCCCTGCTTTTTTCACCCAGCCTCAGATGGCCCCCCCAGTCCCCTCAACTCTTTATCTGACCAGGAGGGTTACCAGAGCAGTCTTGGCAGTCAGAGTGGCTCGGAGTCCCCCCTCCTTGATGCATCCCGCCGCCTCCCCATCTTCAGCAGGCTCTCTGTTTCCGATGAGTAAACTAATTGCTAATATGGAGTGAAGTGAGGAAGATGAAGACCGCTCACTCCTCAGCTCCGTTTACACAAGAACTCTAATCACAATATCAGATGCCTTTTTTTTTTTTTTTTTTTTAAATCATTATTATTTTTTTTGATATATCCCTTTCAATTGCAGTCAGGTCTCTTAAACAAAATGAACGACGACTAAAGCAGTAGGGTCTTTACATGCACGCACTGGCCGGTGCCATGTTTAAATGAATGTGAACCATTGTGAAATGCAGCAAAGCAGTAAAACGCAGACTTTTCCTTTGGAAGCAGCGGTGAACTGACGAGTGTCTGCACTATACTGTGTATGTTGCAGTCTTGCCAATCTCCAGGCAGCCTTTGTTATCGCCTGTTGCTACAACCTTTTAAACCTCCCTTTGAAAGCTCAGTGTTTAATTTCCAAGGGTCACCTCAGCTTCACGAACAAGAGGACATCAGCGGGGAGATATTTTTATTTAATTTAATGTATTTGTTTTAAAGTGAATCCAGCAACTGGCCTCACCAAACCCAGTTGCTTCAAAGTCATGCTGCGTGAGGGCACGCGCTACTCTTCAGGTCTCGGAGTCACGCTTCTAGATAGCAAGGCTGGAATCCCGCTGCTGTTCCGCGGACATGAATGACAATACAGTTTGTGCAGGCCACAGCATTAAGAATCATTTCCGTAGATTCCGGGGCAATTAGATTCGACGTAAACGTCACTAGTTTCCACGGATTCCTTTTATTTGATCCCTGAGGTCAATATTAGTTGGTCACTTGAGCTGTGCCAGCAGACAATGTTGAGCAGCATTTGAAAGGTGCGGTCTCTTAGTTTTTCACCTGACCGAGTCCCCCCCCCCGCCCCCCTCCCCTCAATGTTGAGCGGATGCGTAAAATCTCTCCCCATTGATGAGTTCCTGCATTTGGGGATGTGTTGGTCAGCTTTAGTGCTTTGATTGGTTCCCTATGTTCATATCCATTGTATATTATTATTATTATTATTATTGTCTAGTTTACTTCCATAAAGCCCGAAGCATATTGGTTGTCACTGCTTATTTATCAAATTATATTTATTGCTGATTTTAAGCATTTTATGTTGTATTTATCTTTTCATGAAACAATAGTATATTTCTCGTTAAATTATGATCTCCATAATCGCAAGATTGTGAAGCATTTTTATTTTTTATTTTTTTTTATAACAGTAATCGATTTCACTGCAATGACATTTTTTGTTCACATTTTTCTTTGTTTTGAAGCGATCTCAATTTAAAGCAAAATGCACAAAAGTGTAGCATTTGTATTTAGCGCATCTTGCTCCTCCCGCACGTTGCGATCCGAAGGCACAAATGCACTGCCAGCTCGGCGCAGTCATGCACGCTGGTGCGGGTGGCGTTCAGGTAGAATTTTGCACTAAATATTCGCTAAACGTCATTCTTATACCTCTTCAGATACATCTACATAAGAGAACAATATTATACATTTGCTAACAGTGGTCGTACAGATGGTGAAGTGACCGATGCGAGTACGGTTAGTTTTATTACATATGAGCCCAGTTTACTGAACCACCTGCACGGTGCATTGACAAATCCTGCATAGAGTGTGATTTAGGCCTGGAGAATGTAGACTGGTTCTGGAGAAGTCCTGTCCTCACACCAGTAACTTTTGATTAGGTTTCAGTTATGCGACGCATCACGGAGTCAGTCGGGCGATTAGAGAAAGATCTGTTTGCTAATTTTTGGAGCAAAAATAAGTTGCCTTGCCTTTTTCCCTCGATCACGCACAGACGTACCAGCACTTTTTGTCTCGATGATGATGATGTAAAGGTGATTCTAGACCACTCTTTCCCATGAAGTGCCTAAAAAGAAAAAAAAAAAGAAAAATACATTCCAGGTTTCCCAATTGTTGTGCCTTCCTATTTTTTTTATGGTATGACTGCTAAAAGCCTGAAATGTATTCCTGTAGGTAAGGGGTTAACGGCATTGGAATGCAGCTGCTGCTGTTCACTGCAGTAGTGTCTTTTGTTAAGGATTTTGTGACGACAGAGTTGCAGTTAAAAACCAATAAAACGTGTTTATATTGGTTGTGTGTTCTTTTTTTTTTTTTTGGCGAACAACACGGCAATATCAATATCTGCAAACAGAAAGCTAGCATAGTAGGAATTAAGAAGATTCTCGTCACCACGGGCATACTGTTGTAAGTTCGATTTCGTTTTATCCTGTTTTTTTTGTTTGTTTGTTTTCAAAGCGTGTAACTATTCCAGCTTAGTGTTTTATGAACACGGGTATATAGTTCCTTTGTTCTCGCTTTGTTGAAACACTTGACGTGATCGAGAAAAACTGAGATCGGTTTTGGATTCCGCAGCCAGAAATTAGTTCAAAAGAGCTGTCGGACCTAAGTCAACAAAATTGGTGTTCCCCAGTGATCCGTGGCAGATACCTATAAAGATGATACTGTATAGACCAACACTAGATTTGTTGTTTTAATGACACTGCTGTCGGGTGGGTGGGGTGGGGTGGGGTTTCTCTGTGGTCTGCCGGCCCGGACCCGCGTGAGCCGAGCCTCTTACTTCACGCGCTCTGCACATTTTTGGTACTCACACTGTACGTACTTCGCACATTGGGTACGTTGCGGCAAAACCGTTCCAGAAAAGGGATACAGATCCACTCCACCATTCTGCAAGGTCATGCAGGTGAACAGGACAGGTTTAAAAAAAATATATATATATATTTATATAAGATATTTCGGAATCTGATTTCTACTGTATATTAGCTTTACTATTAGACAGAAAACACTAAAACAGTTTTACAGTGCTCACTTATTGGGCCTTGTTGAAATACTAGCATGACAACATGAAGGAAATATACAGTACTAATAGTCCTGGAAATGCAAACGCAATTGATTTACTTTGCATCAGTACGTCGAGCTGAAATCAAGAAATGCGAGAGACTTTCTGGATGTTCTGTACCTTTTGCTTCAATGCAACGTTTTTCGAATTGATTTACCATCTGCAGTCTTTTTTTTTTTTTATACGGCCACTATTTGCCCTATTCCTCTTCGGAGGTGAAACGTATTGCCGTTACCCGGCCTTCTTTCCACCGTGTTTCATAGCACTGTACGTACAGTACGTAACGTGCGTTTGACGTCATGCTCTTCGCTACGGGAGCCCTCTTTTATTCTTAGCCGATGTAGAGAATTACGGGCATTTTATTTAGCAACTTGAGTGAAAAGTGCCTGTGCCTACTCAGTCAAACCGACAAGAAGGAAGTGCCACAAACGACATCATTGTTACCTAATTGACAAACCCTGAAGCCCCCCCACCATGGGAACTCATGGGAATGGGCGCCATGGTAACAGCCTATCAGAGCCTGTTCGTCATCTGAGTGCAGTGAGTTGTTGATGCTTCTTCCTGAGCATTCGCAGCTGATCACCTGCTTTCGCCCTCAGCTCCCTTCCCAGGAGCAAGCACGATCACGTTTGAAATCAATCCTGACAAACGTTTTTGCTTGCTAATTCTTCTTCTATTTGCATTATAACTGCGGTAGGCAGATCTTGGCTCAATACCCATCACTGATGTTTTTATTTTTTATAAATAATCCCTTTCTCCCTGTATGTCCCTACGAAAGAGGCGGAGGGCCAAGTCACGTCCGGGTAATTACATGCGGATGTCCAACATCTAATTATTGCGTACTTTCTTTCACATACGGTGAACCCTCGCATACTCGAGGTCCGGCACCCGCGGATTTACCTATTCATGGATTATTTTATTGTTTTGTTAGGAAACATTAACATTAACAGCAAAAACTAGGTTTGGTCAGAATTTTAGGGTTAGGATTACGTTTCGGTATTTGCGTAAGCAGAAACCCAGGCTTATTAACGGCTCATACAATATTGCGCCCTGAGGTCACACATTCTGACAAAACCTAGTTTACGCTTTTAACGAAAGCATTAACTCAAGTATTCTTCTCCTTTGCTGAAAACGAGCCATGGGGTTCACAAAATCTGACGGGGCGCAGATTTCTTCCAAACACTGGGAAAAAAACAGGGACAGCAACGACGTGGAGGAACGTAAACCAGTGAGCATTAACGACGACTGCGACAGAGTCGGAGAGACAAGATAATCCCCCCCGCCCCCCCAAAAAAAAAAAATATATATATTTTCATTGGTTGTTTGGCTTTGATTGATTTGTTGAAACACTGATTGTGAGCTACATCACCATTGTGATGAGTCCAACGCAAACGTAACGAGTTGGATTTTGTGCAATCCATGTAAAATGTATTTATGATGGTCTTGGATAGGTGCTCCTTTAACGGTCACCGTTTACTGAGAGCACCGACGTTGATTTTGTTTCAAATTCCAAACAATCCTTGTTTTGCATTGGGCAAAACGTTCGCTGAGGCCAAAGGTAGCGAGGCTACAAAATGACCGTGAAAAATGTACTGTAATTCACTCAGTCTTGGTGTTCTCATACTACAATACGAAACACAATATTAAATGAACACCTATCTGACAATAGAAATAAAAACAATCTGCATTATTTAGTTTTGTAAAGGCAGAAAAAAAATGATTTTAAAAAAACAACTAATTGTGTACCTATTTAAATGATTTCATCGACCAATGTCAGGAAATAATAATAGTGGGCTCTTTCAGTTCAGAGTCGTCGGTAGAGAATCGAAAATAGATTGGACTAACCTAGCTGTGGAACTGGTGGAATAAAAAATGTGGATATATGGAAATGCATGCCTTTGTATAAGAAAGAAAGAAATACCGGTAGACACAAATGTTTATAGTCGATCAGTGAGCGCAATAATAATGCTGATGAGCGACAATAAGTTACAACCAATATGCTGGACTCTGGCTTCACTGTACCGACACTGTTGGTACAAGATTCCGTTGTTTTTTTTAATGATATTACCCTGAAGTCTCTCCCAATGTACATTTTCACATACACAAGTTTTCGAGCTCATTCGCTCTTTGAAGTAGTGCACCCTTGGAACTTCAACAATTCAGCTATCGAACATCTTGCAATTTGAAGAAAGAAGATTCGGTCCAAATCTAAAGCAAGAATCCAGAAAATGAACAAAAATGGGACGAGAAGAGAAGAAGCTTTTCTGTCTTATACAATTTCACAAGAGTGACTGGGATGATGATGATGATGATGATGAAAATGGTCATGTCTTTCACTGTACTTCTGAGGCATCCACTCAGGTTGTATCAAGGTTGATCACCGTTCTCACCCTGATAGGCTGGAGGCTGGGATCAGTGCCCTCATAAAACGTCTCCTCGCCGTCATTTCCTAAAACACAGAGAGAACAAATATCAGCCATCAGAAATACGGCCGAGGACACACCCAAAATCCTGGAGGCTACGTGGAACACAGGAATCCAGATTTGGTTAGCTAACTTGGCTATGTCGTCCATTTTCATGAGTAGTTACACTACAGCATGTGCACGGACATTTTGGGGGGGGCACTAAAAAAAGATGGCCACTGTCAAAATTATTCATAAAATTAAGAACAACTAAGTATATTTGAACGTGTTGGCTACGAGTTATGCCGAGATGCTTTTTGTCTGAAAAGGCGACGACCCCCCCCACGCTTCACTTTGACACGTGTGTTTAGGAAACGTCAGGGCAATTGCCACGTAATGTTGTCAGTACGGAGGTCCCGATCACATTTTCCCATCACAGTCCGAGTCTTTGATTTGAAGAATCTGCCGATACGGAGTCCTGATCTTGTACATAAAACTACTCTGATATCTCTAAAAAAAAAAAAAACATCCTGGAGATCACTAATGAGCACCCAACTCCAGCATTTCTGGAGCATTCTGCAGCCTTTCTGCGGAAAGAGGACAAACCTCCAGAAAGACAACTCCTATCGATGAAGCAATCCACCAATAAGGCCTGTATGGAGGAGTTGGCAGGGCGGAAGCCACTCCTTACTAAAAGGCACGTGCCAGCACACCTGAAGTTTGCCCGAAGGCACCTGAAGGACTCTCTTGATTATGAGAGACAAAAGAATCCCTGGTCTGATGAGACGAACATTTGAAGTCCAAGTTGAAAAAGGTTTTGTTGTTGTTCAATATAGCAGCCTACTGAAGATTAGACCGCTGCTCATATTTATATTTAGCATGAAATACAGTATATATGGTCAAACCAAAATCCGTTTTGAGATCTGTGAGGGGAAAGGGTAGCCAGCAAATTCCTTTGTTTGACCAGCTTCCTTGGCAATGACTATCATAACAAATGTCAGAAGATGAAACAGCAAAAAAAAGGATTCATCCTCTGTGACCTCATAAATAACAACGAAGTATCACTTCATACTTTTCGACGTGAAATATAAACCTCGTTAAGGTTCTACAGGAAAGAAAACAAAGCTCATCAGGGGTCACAGAAAGCCTACGTACAAATCAGGGAGGACATTATGTGCACAGCGACTGACGCTATTATCGGTTTCAATACGTGGACACGATGTTAAGGTAATACTGTGGTCTTTAAAAGGTCGCTTCAAAAGGGACTAAAGAAAACAGATATCATACTAGAGACTATCATCGCTCTTCAGCTAACGCTACTAAGAACCTGTGCATACTAGTCAGGACAAGGATGGGCAAGGAAAAAAAAAAACACCCCTCCAAAACAAAAAGGTGGTTCTGAGAAGTGGAGAGATTCAAAAAAGAAAAGAAATTCCCGAGGCAATGGCGGCGTGACAAAATTGAATGAACAGCGATTCGGCGGTCGTTCGAGTTCGGCTACGGCCGCACAGGAGTCCGTTGCCAGCACAAGCCGCGGAGAGCCTGGCCCTTCCTTTAACGGCTGGATATCGACAAACACGAAAGACCTCGTGATATAATTGGAGAATGCTTATTATTCTAACATTAGTTTGCTTGGTAACGGCGCTAAGTGCCAACTGTAGCCTCGTTGTGTTAGCTGCCTGGGCCTTAAATGTAACAGAGTTCCAAACTGGCATCGTTCGATGACCAAATGTTTCCTACATTTGTCAACCTGCTTACTGCTGATGTTATTTTCTGGTGGAAATCAACCTTGTTACTGTCCGAGCCTGCAACTAAATGAATATGAATGAAGAAATAGCTTATGAATTTGTCTGTACACGCCCCATCCTATATACATGGGATCGTCAGCAACCACAACAATCGGTGATTTCATCCCAGAGTGTGCGTTAGGCCTGCACAAAATGAGGAAAGACCGCAATATTTTAATATGACGTGATAAATAAACGTGCATAGCTACGAGATAGAATTGGTTGTCACGTCGTAATTAACTTTCTCATTTGCCTTTGTTAAGGTTGTCTTGGTGTCCAGGATGTCATTATCGCTCGATGATGAACATTTGAGAAGTTCTGCAGCCTCGTGTCTGGCTTAGTCAATCCGTTTGCACAGGATGTCGTGTCAGTAACATTTCAATAACGTGTATAGCCATAATTTGTTCTCTCTCAATCATAGCATAGCATGGACTCCCGAGAGGACAAGCGACCCTCAGATTGGCTACAGTTCAGTGATTGTCAAAGTGTGCTATGGGTACGACTCGTGTTACGCTGGATCACTCTATTGGTATGTGGCAATCTCTGAATTAAATGTTCCAAATGTAAACAATGTTTCAGTGGCTTAAACTTTTTATTTTTGATTTATTATTTGTTTATTTTATCCGGTGCAGTGTATTTGTTGAGTACAATTCAGTCGTACATAAGCATTTAAGAATTTTTGAGTTCTTTGTTTCCAAATATTTTTCTTCGACTTTTGTGTTCAAAATATTTGAATTGAATTAATTACTGATGTACATCGGACGATATTTAAGAACACTGCTAATGTTCAAACTAAAGTTACAGTGGCTTATGATAATATTAAATACAGTTTTTAAGAAAGAAACCTCTGCCTTGTTGCCAGTAACTAAGACGCGAGTGTATTTTATTGTTGGTCATTCTGGTGGAACTTGGAGATTCAAGTATTTTTGGAGGTGGTACTTTGTGTGAAACATTTGAGAAGTACTAATCTACATCAGACGGCACGGTGAGCGACTGGTTAGCACATCTGCCTCACAGTTCTGAGGACCGGGGTTCAAATCCCGGCCCCGCATGTGTGGAGTTTGCATGTTCTCCCCCGTGCCTGGGTGGGTTTTCTCCGGATGCGTGGTAGGTTGATTGAAGACTCTAAATTGCCCAACAGGGCCCAACACAGGAGCCAGCAGCCATCCAAAAAACGGCCATAGCCTGCCAAAGCGAGCCCACAGGAGGGCACAGGCCCGGGACGCAGCAGCACGGCCCCCCAAGTCCCCACCCGGAGACCAGGACGAGACCCCAGAGTGGGGCCAACGGGCACCAGGGGACAGAGAGCAGCCCCAGGATCGGCATCCCCCAGGAGGGCAATACATTTTAATGAAAGGTGACCAACTTTTCTTAAAGTTATCCATTTGCTTATTACGTTTGGCAGAGATATTTTCTATTTTATATACTCCATGACAAGATTTTGCCATTGGTTAATGTTGATAGCGTGTTTATTTTTCCAGTTTAACAGTATGATGTCATATACTGCCCTGCAGTTCCAGTATTGGAGCCGGGAGGGCGCTTTTGTGTCCTCTCTGTTTTCAGCACCTGTCTTCAATCAGCCTCACCACCACCGGTGTACATAAGCCTGCCTGTTCCCGGAAATCGTGTTTGGAAAAAAAAAAAAGTGTTGCAGCCTCCACGGCCCACCTTATGTCAAATAAGCTATATTGTTCCTCGCTTCCTTTGTTAACTCTTGTGTCTCCTCGTTCCCAGTGCTCCCCTGTGTTCCTGACCCACGTCATTCCTGCCACGGAGCCAGCCGCCTGTTCTGTCCACTGCCTGCCACCTGTCCACGCCGCCGCCTGCCAACACATCCAGGACCACCTCCATAACCTTTCCTCAATAAACTGTTCATCATTTTACATCTGCCTCTGCCTGCTCTTGGGTCCAGCTACTCCCCGCACGTGACAGAATACTTAGGCCGCAATGGACCCAGCAAAAACAGCAAACCAGATGCCCTGTCTCGACTTTACTCACCCCCCTCCAGCCCTGACAAAGCGGAACCCATCCTTCCTTCCTCGGGCTCCGTCGGAGCAGCCACTTGGCAGATCAAACAGGTGGTTCAGGAAGGCCCAAAAGACTCACACCGGATCCCAAGACCGGGCCTCCAACCCGCCTGTTCGTACCCGATTCCGCACGCTCTGATGTTCTTCAGTGGGCTCACAACGCCAAACTCACCTGTCATCCTGGCATCACCCGCACCATTCACTTCATCCAGCAGCATTTGTGGTGGCCCAGCCTTGTTCTAGACACCCGGGGGTTCGTCAAAGCCTGCTCCGTCTGTGCCACAGGCTGGGCTGCTGGGTGCATTGCCTATCCCTAGCCACCCTTGGTCCCATATCGCTCTGGGCTTTGTTACCGGTCTCCATCCTTCCGAAGGTAACTATCATTGTCACTATTGTCGATGGCTTTTCCAAATCCATCCATTACGTACCCCTCCCCAAACTACCATCCGCCTTCGATACTGCTAACCTCCTTGTCCAGCATGTCTTTAGACGCCACTGTATTCCCATCGATATTGTCTCTGACAGAGTTCCTCAGTTCTCATCCCTGGTATGGAAGGAATTCTGTAAAGCGGCGGGCGCAGCAGCCAGCTTGTCGTCAGGATATCATCCGCAGATCAACGGCCAGACGGTCCGGGCAAACCAATCCCTTAAATCTGCCCTCCGTTGTGTTGCCGTACACAACCCTTCCTCCTGGAGCTCATTCCTCCCATGGATTGAGTGCACCCACAACTCCGTCACCAGTTCCGCTACCGGTATGTCTCCATTCAAGGCTTGCTATGGTTGCCAACCCCCATTATTCAAAGAACAGGACCAGGCAGTGGCAGTCCCCGCCGTCAAGGATTATCTCCGGAGAATCCAGGCAGTGTGGAAAGACCTCCGAGCGGCATTGACCCGGTCCGCCACACGCAATAAACAGCTCGCGGACCGTCATCGCTCCCTGACGCCCGAATACAGGGTGGGCCAATCTATCTGGCTTTCTTCTCACGACCTCCCGCTTCAGACAGTCCCGGAAACTCACGCCGCGTTTCATTGGTCCCTTCCCCATTACCAAGATCATCAATCCCACTTCCGTCCAATGGAAGCTTCCACAGTCCCTGGAAATTCATCCCACATTCCACGTCTCTTTGCTGAAGTCCGCCTCCACCTGTGCCCTAAACCCTCTGGTTGTTAGAACGATCAACATAAGCAATTAGAATAACAGATTTAAAAAAAAAAAAAAAGATGAGTGGACAATTGGATTTGTCGGACTGTAACGTTTATTGTGTTTCCAACTCATACTTGATACATAGCTTTGGAAGGACGTTACTATCACATTAACACAGTGATACTGTATATAATATAGTATATAACAATTGTAACAGGTTGATAATGTTTTAATTTCTTTGTTTTTGAAATTGTATTCTTCAATTGAAATGAGCCAGGCAGTCACTCACCGTTCATACAGATTCCTTCCTTCTGGATCGTGTAGTTCAGCACAGCAAAGGGAGCTACAGGTGACTTTGCGACCAATAGCTGGAGGGATAAAATAGAGCTTAAGCATCGCAATAGAAATTAAGCATAGAAGGCTAAACAGTAAAAAGACAAATGATTAATAGATGAACGTGATGTAAATATGATATAAAGAATGATAAATGTACAGAAATATGTAAAGCATTTCTATAATACGGGCGGCACGGTGGACGACTGGTTCGAGTGTCAGCGTCACAGTTCTGAGGACCGGGGTTCAATCCCCGGCCCCGCCTGTGTGGAGTTTGCATGTTCTCCCCGTGCCTGCGTGGGTTTTCTCCGGGCACTCCGCTTTCCTCCCACATCCCAAAAACGTGCGTGGTAGGTTGATTGAAGACTCTAAATTGCCCGTAGGTGTGAATGTGAGTGCGAATGGTTGTTTGTTTGTATGTGCCCTGCAATTGGCTGGCAACCAGTTCAGGGTGTACCCCGCCTCCTGCCCGATGATAGCTGGGATAGGCTCCAGCACGCCCGCGACCCTAGTGAGGTGAAACGGCTCAGAAAATGGATGGATGGATGGATGGATGGATTTCTATAATACCGTGTGTGTATATAATGCGTATATAAACTGTAACTGGTAAGGTCTATTCAGGGGGAGCAGTGTGATTTTCGTCCTGGCCGTGGAACAGTGAACCAGCTCTACACCCTCGGCAGGGTCCTCGAGGGTGCATGGGACTTAGCCCAACCAATCTACATGTGTTTTGTGGACTTGGAGAAGGCGTTCGACCGTGTCCCTCGGGGAGTCCTGTAGAGGGTGCTTCGGGAGTATGGGGTACCGAACCCCCTGATACGGGCTGTTCGGTCCCTTTACGACCGGAGTCAGAGTTTGGTCCGCATATCCGGCAGTAAGTCGGACTTGTTCCCAGTGAGGGTGGGACTCCACCAAGGCTGCCCTTTGTCACAGATATGAGCAGAATTTCTAGGTGCAGCCGAGGCGTAGAGGGGGTCTGGTTTGGCGGCCTCAGTAGTGCATCGCTGCTTTTTGCAGATGATGTGGTTCTGTTGGCTTCATCAAGCCGTGATCTCCAATTCTCACTGGAGCGGTTCGCAGCCGAGTGTGAAGCAGTTGGAATGAAAATCATCACCTCCAATTCTGAGACCATGGTCCTCAGTCGGAAAAGGGTGGCGCGCCCTCTCCCGGTCGGGGATGAGATCCTGCCCCAAGTGGAGGACTTCAAGTATCTTGGGGTCTTGCTCATGAGTGAGGGAAGAATGGAGCGTGAGATCGACAGGCAGATCGGTGCAGCGTCTGCAGTGATGCAGACTTTGTATTGGTCCATTGTGGTGAAGAAGGAGCTAAGCCGAAAGGCGAAGCTCTCAATTTACCGGTCGATCTACCTTCCTACCCTCTCCTACGGTGACCAAAAGAACAAGAGATACAAGTGGCCGAAATGAGTTTCCTCCGCAGCGTGTCCGGGCTCTCCCTTCGAGATAGCGTGAGAAGCTCGGTCATCCGGGAGGGGCTCAGAGTAGAGCTGCTGCTCCTCCACATTGAGAGGAGTCAGATGAGGTGGCTCGGGCACCTGATTAGATACCTCCTGACGCGTTCTGGTGAGGTGTTCCGGGCATTTCCTACCGGGAGGAGAACCCGGGGATGACCCAGGACACGCTGGAAAGACTACATCTCCCGGCTGGGCTGGGAACGCCTCGGGATCCCCCTTGCAGAACTGGATGAAGTGGCTGGGGAGAGGGAAGTCTGGGCTTCTCTGCTAAAGCTACTGCCCCCGCGATCAGACCTCGGATAAGCAGAAGAAAATAGATGGATGGATGGAAATAAGTGAACTGAACAAGAGACAAGGTAGTGTCCACCATGAATAAGTTCCAACTCTTTCCAGTGAACTACCCAACCTCATTATTCTAATGTAGAGGCACCAAATAGCCCAACTTCAAAACACTGCAATTTACATGGTTGAATGCCTTTTCCCAGTCCACAAAGTACATTTGGAGTCATTGGGAAAATTCATGCAACCTCGAATTCTATCATCAGCACAAAAACCATATTGTCCTTCGTTACTGACTCTAACAAAGAGCTGGACTACTTAACCCACACTCTGAATAGCATTTACCAGGACTGTGATCCCACAATAGATGGAAGACACCCTCTGGTCCCAAAAAGTGGGAATATCTCCCTGTTCTTCCAATCTAGAGTTACTGTTCCTTACTTATCTGCTATGTTGAATTGAAAATGCTAACAACTCAAATAATGAGACTATATCAGCAATACTATTTAAGGTACAGTTTTATTACTAGTTGACTTGCACGTTCGTAAAACAGGCTCACAAATGACTGCCAGGCTCACAATGAAGCCATCAAAAGTGCTTGGGCACATGGAGCCTAAGCAAGAATGACAAACCTTTGCAGTTTTTTGAAAGAAAAAAAGATTTTTCCCAAGATCCGACCAGCTTGTTGAAGAGAAACAAGCGCAGAGCCCCAACTAATTACAACTACATTCAGTGTAATGGTGAGTTTTTGATTTAATCATTTGTTTTTATTCGTTTCGATGCCAGTCTGTCAAAATATGTCTTAACCTGAAACTGGTCTATGGTACAAAAAAGGTCGAGGACCGCTGACCTACATCTTAATATTGAGGTCTCGATGACTGTTTTCCAAAATGTCTATTTTGCTTCAGTCCTTGCCAGTGGCGCATTGCTTGGCCTGTACCGGCTTTATCAGTAGTCCCACAAGCTTATTTATCAGTTTTACCCATGTCATGTAAAAACCTGGACCCAATATTAATGAGTGCCAGACGTGTCAGTGAAGAGAGGATGTAATGTGATATCAATTAACCAAAACCTAAAACGTGATGACGAGGCTACCTTATTGAGACTTATTTTCTTGGAACAAAAGTCTCCCGTCAAAATGCCATTGGCCCACACAACTATCAGTGGTTAAAGACAATCTCATGGAATGATAAATGTATGAGCAAAGGCACAGTAGTATAGTCTGGAATGTATCTCCCACCTGTCTCTGAAGTCCATCAACATATTGGACAATAAAACGCGTGTTAACACTGTGACTCCATGTGTTCCCCAAAGCTGCTGTCACAATGCCTGAGTCCCCCTCAGTAAGTGGACCAGAACCTGTAAAAGACAAATCAATCCAAATTGCCTTTTCACTTAGTTTGTGTCATTTGAATTAGACCTATGTTGTTAACTTGGTTGGGTTTATACACTGTGAATGAACAAAATGACTCAACTATTTAGACAAGTGATTACATAAATACATTGGGGCAAAAAAGTATTTAGTCAGCCACCAATTGTGCAAGTTCTCCCACTTAAAAAGATGACAGAGGCCTGTAATTTCCATCATAGGTATACCTCACCTATGAGTGACAAAATGAGAAAAAAAAAATCCAGACAATCACATTGTATGTGTTTTAAATAATTTATTAGTAAATTATGGTGGAAAATATTTGGTCAATAAAAAAGGTTTATCTCAATACTTTGTTATATACCCTTTGTTGGCAATGACAGAGGTCAAATGTTTTCTGTAAGTCTTAAGACAAGGTTTTCACACGGTTGCTGCTATTTTGGCCCATTCCTCCATGAAGGTCTCCTCTAGAGCAGTGATGTTTTGGGGCTGTCGCTGGGAAACACAAGACTTTCAACTCCAAAGATTTTCTATAGGGTTGAGAGCTGGAGGCTGGCTAGGCCACTCCAGGACCTTGAAATGCTTCTTACGAAGCCACTCCTTCGTTGCCTGTCATGCAGAAAGACCCAGCCACATTTCGTCTTCAATGCCCTTGCTTATGGAAGATGGTTTTCATACAAAATCTCACGATACACGGCCCCATTCATTCTTTCCTTTACACGGCTGTCGTCTTGGTCCCTTTGCAGAAAAAAACAGCCCCAAAGCATGATGTTTCCACCCCCATACTTCACAGTAGGTATGGTGTTCTTTGGATGCAACTCAGCATTCTTTCTCCTCCAAACGTTCTATTTTAGTTTCATCTGACCAAATCCTCTTCTGGATCATCCAAATGCTCTCTAGCAAACTTCAGACGGGCCTGGACATGTACTGGCTTAAGCAGGGGGACACGTCTGGCACTGAAGGATTTGAGTCCCTGGCGACGTAGTGTGTTACTGATGGTAGCCTTTGTTACTTTGGTCCCAGCTAGCTGCAGGTCATTCACGAGGTGCCCCGTGTGGTTCTGGGATTTTTGCTCACCGTTCTTGTGATCATTTTGACCCCACGGGGTGAGATCTTGCATGGAGCCCCAGATCAAGGGAGATTATCAGTGGTCTTGTATGTCTTCCATTTTCTAATAATTGCTCCCACAGTTGATTTCTTCACACCAAGCTGCTTCCCTATTGCAGATTCAGTCTTCCCAGCCTGGTGCAGGTCTACAATTTTGTTTCTAGTGTCCTTTTGACAGCTCTTTGGTCTTGGCCATAGTGGAGTTTGGAGTGTGACTGTTTGAGGTTGTGGACAAGTGTCTTTTATACTGATAACGAGTTCAAACAGGTGCCTTTAATAATAAGAGGAGGATAGAGGAGCCTCTTAAAGAAGAAGTTGTTATAGCTCTGTGAGAGCCAGAAATTTTGCTTGTTTGTAGGTGACCAAATACTTATTTTCAATCATAATTTAACAATTACAACCGGACCCCGCCAAGACCCAAGCCATCACCGACTGGCCTATCCCCACAACCCGGAAAGAACTGCAACACTTCCCTTGGATTTGCCAACTTCTATTGCCGATTTATCCGCAAGTACAGCATGGTCGCAATCCCCCTCACTAGCCTCATGTCCACCAGCTCCCCCTTTCAGTGGACCCCGGCAGCCTCCCAAGCATTCAGTAAACTCAAATCCCTGTTCGCCAATGCGCCACCCTGACCCCTCCCTCCAGTTCGTAGTGGAGGTTGACTCCTCGGACTCCGGAGCTGGAGCTGTCCTCTCGCAGCGGGACCCCACGACTCAGAAACTACACGCCTGTGCTTTTTTTTCCCGTCGCCTATGCCCTGCGGAGAGGAATTTTGACGTTGGCAACCGCGAGCTGCTGGCCATAATATGGGCCCTGGAGGAATGGAGGCACTTGGCTGGAAGGGACTGAACAGCCATTTCTCATTTGGACCGACCACAAAAACCTTGCTTACCTCCGTTCCACTAAACGTCTCAACCCCCGACAAGCTCGCTGGGCACTATTCCTGAGCAGGTTCAATTTCAGTCTCTCCTTACGTCCCGTTCCCGTTCAATTTCAGTCTCTCCTTACGTCCCGGTTCCCGCAACACCAAGGCAGATGCCCTATCCTGTATTCACTCACCACCCTCCAGCTCAGCAGAACCCGAACCCATTCTTCCTTCCTCCTGTTTCATTGGAGCTGCGATGTGGAAGATCGAGCAGGTGGTCAAGGAGGCTCAAAAGAATCAACCTGATCCCAAGACCGGGCCTCCAAACTGCCTGCATGTACCGAATTCCGCACGTTCTGAAGTCCTACAGTGGGCCCACAACTCTAAACTCACTTGTCACCCTGGCATCACCCATACTACTCAGTTCATCCATCAGCACTTCTGGTGGGCCAGCCTCATCAAAGACACCCGTGAATTCATCCAAGCCTGCTCCGTCTGCGCCCGAGGGAAGTTGTCACACCTGCCCCCAGCTGGTCTGTTGCGCCCCTTGCCGATTCCAAGCCACCCTTGGTCTCACATCGCCATGGACTTCATTACAGACGGAGCGGGCCAATCAATCCCTGGAATCAGCTCTCCGCTGTGTGGCCGCATGCAACCCCTCCTCATGGAGCACATTCCGCCCGTGGATTGAATGTGCTCACAACTCCTTCACCAGCTCCGCTACCGGTATGTCCCCGTTCATGGCTTGCTACGGTTTCCAACACCCACTATTCAAAGTACAAGAGCAGGCAGTGGAAGTTCCAACCGTACAGGATCATCTCCAGAAAGTTCAGGTGGTGTGGGAGGACGTCCGAGCGGCGTTGACCCAGTCCGCGGCACATAACAAGCAGCTCGCGGACGGTCATTGCTCCCGTACACCCGAATACAAGGTGGGTCAGACCATCCGGCCTTCATGATGTCACAGATCCTCGACATGAGGCCTAGGGGGGAGGGGATTCCAGTACCTGGTCGACTGGGAAGGGTATGGATTTCCCGGAAGCTCATCCTTGATCCCTCTCTTCTGGATGACTTCTATGCGGGTCACCTGGGGAAGCCTGGCAGGACACCGGGAGGTGTCCGTTGAGAGGGGGGTACTGCCCTGCAGTACCGTTTTTGCAGCCTGGATGGCGCTTTACACCCTCTCTCCCCTGCCCTCTCTCTTTCAGCACACCTGTCTCAATCAGCCTTCGTCACCACCTACATATAAGCCTGCCTGTTCCCGGAAATCCTCGCCAAAGTATTGCAGCTTATTCCAGCGGTACCATGGCCCACTTAGCTCACGTAAGCCACACTGTACCTTGTTTGCCTTTTTGACTCCTGTGTCTCTCCTCGTTGCCAGTATTCCCCCGTGTTCCTGATCCATGTCATTCCTGCCACCAAGCCAGCCTGTCCTCTCCACTACCTGCCAACGCACGCAGGACCACCTCCATTACTTTCCTAAATAAACTGTTCATCACAATCTATCTGCCTCTGCCTGCTCTTGGGTCCAGGTACTCTCTCCAAACGTGACAAATTGTTCTTAAAAAGCTGCGATTGGCTGGCGTCCGGTGCAGGGTGTACCCCGCCTTCCGCCCGCAGATAGCTGGCATCGGCTCCTGGACCCCGCAACCCTAGTGAGGAGAAGCGGTAAAGAAAATGGATGGATGGATGTTCTTAAAAAGGATGTACTTGAATTATTATGCTCTAATATAACTATATCAGTGGCATGAAAAAAAAACAAAACATCAACGATACTTCGTCGTGATAGTTTTTGGGGAAATATATCGTCCTAAAAAATAAAAAACAAAAAGCTGAACCTATAATATTTTGAAAGACAGACCAATGGCTAACACAAAAACACTGTACAAACAGTATACAAAATTGAGTAAGAACAATAACAATGATATAGTGGAGGATTACTGTATCTGTATTCCATGATATGTTACAGGGACTACAACAATCGAGTATTTGGATAAACTACATTTTTGCTTGGTTGAAGAGCAATTATGAATACAAAAGAGAAAATGAGATCTTTCAATTCATAACGTACGACTGACTGGTTTCCTTTTTTATTTAATTAGCAGTTTGTATTTCTTAAATTCACATTGTGCATAAAACATAAGGCATTCATTTAAAAAAAAGCTTGAACAGCCTTTGTGCATCTTCATTGAAGCAGTTAGCATTTTAGCACTGTGTGACATATTAATACATTAGGTTCATGGCTGCGCATTTATGAGCTTCGACCAGCTGACTAGGAATAAGACAAATATTCTTTTTACTACTACAAGTTTTGGAAGTGCTAAAATGAAGAAACGTCGAGAGAAAACATATTTCCCCTCATCTGACTTGACCAAAACTCTCCTCTGTTTAGGTTTATGACCCATTTTACTCTTATTGCTCTCTGGCCACAGTTGCCACGTTTTTCACCGACTTGACTCAAGGTTTTGCCAATTACAGATCATTAGATTGACCCTATGTCACACAGTGACTACACTGAGCAAAAAGCACCCTGTATGTACCGTGACGGTTGCGTTATACTCGTCACGATGTCAGTTTCACCTTCTTCTCTCGGGTCCCACGACAAGGCGTCAGGTCTGCGTTGCAACGAACGGGCGCTCGACTTGCATTTCACTGTGAAATGCTCCCACGCTTTCACCATTTTCTTTGTTTCTCTTCTCAATTTGTCATATCTTGCAACCGCTGTCTTCCCGCCCCTCACCCAAATAGCTTCACTTTTGTTCCCACGCATCGTTGACGAAAATGACAAAATATAGTCTATCCTCTTTTATTATATTATCCCATAGTTTTCCATGGTTTTATTACTTCAATAGTCCTTCGTTCTTGTGTGGCCTTTTCAAAAGTACTTAGTAGCTTAATTGTTTAATGTAACGTGGCAACTAGGACAGCATGCGACAGCAACGACGTAAATAACCTGGTTCTGTCTTCGCAACAGTCTCCGCGGCAAAACTAGTGAACAGTGTAAAAAAAAAAAAAAAAAAAAAAAACTAAATAAAATGATTGACCTATGAAAGGTTTTCTGACAATGTCTAATCTGGTATTATTGTTCTTGAATGTCTCTTGATTGTACAGTGTGATTCTGTACGTGTACATGCTCTACAAAAAAGAGCAATAGGATTAAATCGATTGAAACCAGACTTTTAAAATCCATTTAAAACCCTTAAAATCGATGTTAAGAAAAATGTTTAAATAAAAAAAAAAAAATCAAAGTTGGACCAACGCACCAACTATTTGATTGTAAATTAAATTCCTTTTTGCATGTACATGCATACTTGCATGTTTAGTCTAATAAGTGACTATGATAGGTGACAGCTGCTACCTTTTCCTATCGGGGAGTGACGCTGCTCTTCACATGATACCAGCAAAGATTTAACAGAATGTTATTGTATTCAACCTTTTCTCGAAGAGCTTCCCGTGAGCAAAGCTTGGTACCTCACCCTTTACGTTAGGCTTGTGGTTAACGATCTATAATAGAAGCAAACCATTAGAACTTTGACCGTCCAACCGACCAGTGCTGCAATGTTTGAATAAATACACACTATCAGTCAACTACCAAACCGGAGTAACGTCAACTATTGCGGTAGTGGGCAAATTACCCGAATCCCAGTCAAGCTAAGTCTCTGTGTGACTTGCTGATGGGGTATTTTCGTGTGATAAGAATGCGAATTCAATACTATGCTGTTTCACAACCCCAGTGAAAATTGTTTTAATTACAGTTTTAACAGAAAAATGGCTGATATCATCAGCAGCTTTAGTAGTGCTGTCTCGTGTTTCACCACAGTATACTGTATAAATACACTGACTTTCTGAGACATAAATAGCTTTATACGAGTTAATATGTAACAGTCCTGCATAGGAAATGATTGAAAATGTACCTGTATATCACTGAATAATGTAAAACTTTAGATAGACGTTGTGGAGGAAATTCCCAGGCACACCTGCAGGGTGGCTATAGTGCAGCAGCCTTAACACGTCACCATTTGTCTCATTAAATGTATTTCCAAAGGTGCTATTGACATGAACATTTTACCAGATGTTGCGAACAACCCAAGTAATCCATAAATGCAAAGAAAGTAGAACAAATGACCTCGGAAATTAAGTTGTGTGTAATAATGTGAAATGACCCAGGGAAAAAGTATTGGACACGCCAAGTGGTATTTATTTAATGTTTTGTACAAAAGCCTTTGATCGCAATGACAGCTTCAAGACGCCGCCCGTATGGAGGAACACGTCGCATGCATTGCTCTGGTGTGACTTTGGCCCATTCCTCCACACAAGCAGTCTTCAGTTCTCGAAGGTTCCGTGGGCTTCTTTTATGGACCTTGAGTTTCAGTTCTTTCCATAGATTTTCGATTGGATTCAAGTCAGGTGATTGGCTGGTCCATTCTAACAGCTTTATTTATTTATTTATTTATTTTTAAACCAATTGAGAGTTTCCCTGGCAGTATGTTTCGGATCATTATCCCGCTGAAATGTCCACCCTCGTTTCATTTTCATCATTCTCGTAGATGGCAGCAGATTTTTCTCAAGAATATCTCGGTACATTTGCCCATTCGTCCTTTCTTTCAATAATGTGAAGTTTACCAGTAGCATTTGCTGAAAAGCAGCCCCACACCATCATGTTCTCACCTCCTATCTTCACTGTGGGTATGGTGTTTTTAGGGTGACGTGCAGTGCCGTTTCTCCTCCAAACGTGGTGTGCATTACGGCATCCAAAGAGTTCAATTTTGCTCTCATCAGACCAGACTATATTCTCCCGGTATTTACCTGGCTTGTCCGAATGTTGTTCAGCAAACTTTAAACGAGCTTTGACATGTTTTCTTTTTTCAGCAATGGGGTCTTGCTTACTGGCCATGGCGGCGGACTGCATTGCTCATTGTTTTCCTAATTCCAGGTCTTTTTTAAGCTCTCCACAGGGGGCCCTTGGCTCTTGGACAACTCTTCTGATTAATCTTTACAGTCCTCTTTCAGAAATCTTGCGAGGAGCACGTGATCGAGGCAAATTTATGGTGGTATGATTGGCTTTCCACTTACGTATTATGGACCCAACCGTGCTCACTGGAACATTCCTAAGCCTAGATATGCGGACTAAGTCAATAATTGGAAAATTTTGTTTGCAAACAGTATTGTTCAAGAACTGTACCATTCGTGAACTGAGGTTCCATTGTAGAAAGTAACTCCTCTTGACAAACTTGAAGGAAAAGTCTTTAGAGCCCCAAAACCTTACAGAATCCAACATCAACACACACTGCTGTTCTAGATCAGCACTCACCTGGATGCCCTATTTGAGTTGTAATCTGGTTGGTCAGGACCACCTGAGGAGAGAAAACATACAATTCTAATCTTTTCAGTATTGGTAAGCTTAGGTTTATACTTGAATGTATATGGCTGAAAAGGTCATTTGCAAAGTTATCCCAATTCATTTATATTAGCATTACCCTGACAACTAAAAATATAAACACTTAATAGACAAAAGAACGGGTACACACGGCCATAACAGGAACTGAAAAGGGGAAAGTGTGCAGTTGGTCACCCTTTGCAGCAAGAAGGCTTTGGTGTTTTGTGGACTCTGTCACCCGTGGTGGACAAGCGGTCTGGCTCAATCTCTGTTCATCATCTAAAAGTTGTTTAACTGAGATGAGACAAGGGTTCTGTGGTGCACAGTGTGACCTCTTCCACACCAAACTCATTCAAACCTTTATAAACCTGACTCATACTTTGCATAGGGGCGGCCCCTCCCAATACCTTTTAGAGACTGAGGTTTACATGCACATTTAGACTGGGAACTACATGAATTTGGCAAATTGATTGAGGTGGAAACAAAAATTCTACTGTACACACACTACCAGTTTCTCATTCAAAAGCCTGAGAAAGTGTCTCCAAACATTTGACTGGTTGTATAGATCTAAGTCTGAAAATGTTCCTCATTGTTCTTCTGCAGTTGCTTCCGGTTTCCCAGCAGACTCATCAACTCACCCATCCGCATGCCTACCAAAGAGTTGCGGTTGACATTTGTGAGAGAATATTTGATTGTTTTGTCTTTGTATTCCAGCTTGTAATTAGTTTGCCTCCTCTCTTTAAGGCAGAGGTATCCAAACTACGGCCCGCAGGTCCATTTTTTGTGATCCGTGGCATTCACTAAAAAGAAAATTTGACACGGCCTGCAACACTAGTAAAAAAGGTTTGGGGAGCAGTGTGAAAAATGCGGGTGTCGAAAAAATAAGGTGGGGGTTGCGACACCCACATCTCCTCTGGGTGCGACGCCCCTTATGACAACAACTACTATTACAACTAATACTAATAAATCAGTTTTATACCCAGTTTTTCCACGTGCTAATAAATTATATCCAACTAAGATATTACAAAAATGCATCTCCATAATGCCCTGTAGAATACAGTAATATTAATTCGTATAATATATATACAGCAGCTAAAATAAGTATTTAAAACGTCACCATTTTTCTCATTAAATATATTTCCAAAGGTAATATTGACATGAAAATTTCACCATAACACGCCAATTGGTAATTATTGAATACTTTGTACAAAAGCCTTTGTTTGCAATGACAGCTTCAAGACGCCTCCCATATGGAGGAACACGTCGCTCCGTTATCTTAGTTTACGCTTCATAATGCGCCACACATTTTCAATGGGAGACAGGTCTCGACTGCAGGCAGGCCAGGTTAGTACCCGCATTCTTTTACTACGAACCCACGCTGTTGTAATACGTGCAGAATGTGGTTTGCCATTGTCTTTCTGAAATAAGCAGGGGCGTCCATGAAAAAGACGTTGCTTGGATGGCAGCCTATGGTTCTCCAAAACCCGTATGTACCTTTCAGCATGAATGGTGCCTTCACAGATGTGTAAGTTACCCATGCCATTGGCACTAACACAGCCCCATACCATCACAGATGCTGGCTTTTGAACTCTGCGTCCATAACAGTCCGGAGGGTTCTTTTCCTCTTTGGCCCGGAAGACACGACGTCCACAATTTCCCAAAACGATTTGAAATGTGGACTCGTCGGACCACAGAACCCTTTTCCACTTTTCATCAGTCCATCTTCGTTGAGCTCGGGCCCAGAGAAGCCGCCGGCGTTTCTGGGTGTTGCTGATAAATGGCTTTTGCTTTGCATCGTAGAGTTTCGGATGTAGTGGCGAAGTGTATTTACGGACATTGTTTTTCTGAAGTGTTCCTGAGCCCATGTGGTGATATCCTTTACACATTGATGTCAGTTTTGGATGCAGTGACGCCGAAGGGATCGAAGGTCACGGGCATTCAATGTTGGTTTTCGGCCTTGCTGCTTCCATGCAGTCCTTTCTCCAGATTCTCTGAACCTTTGGATGATATTATGGACCGTAGATGATTAAATCCCAAAATTCCTTGCAACGTTGAGGAACATTGTCCTTAAACTGTTGGACTATTTTCTTACGCGCTTGTTCACAAAGAGGTGAACCTCGCCCCATCTTTGCATTCAGGGAAGCTCCTTTTCTACCCAATCATGGCACCCACCTGTTCCCAATGAGCCTGTTCACCTGTGGGATGTTCCAAACAGGTGTTTGATGAGCTTTCCTCATCTTTCTCCGTCCTCTTTGCCACCTCTCCCAGCTTTTTTGGAACGTGTTGCAGCCATCAAATTCTAAGTTCATGATTTTTTGCTAAAAAGAATAAAGTTGATCAGTTTGAACATGAAATATCTTGTCTTTGTAGTGTATTCAATTAAATCTAGGTTGAACATGATTTGCAAATCATTGTATTCTGTTTTTATTTATGTTTAACACAACGTCCCAACTTCATTGGAATTGGGGTTGAAGTCGCATGCATTGCTCTGGTGTGACTTTGGCCCATTCCTCCACACAAGCAGTCTTCAAATCTTGAAGGTTCCGTGGGCTTCTTTTATGGACCTTGAATTTCAGTTCTTTCCATAGATTTTTGATTGGATTCAAGTCAGGTGATTGGCTGGGCCATTCTAGCTGCTTTGCCTTGGCATACTGCCACTTGGTTTTGGATCATTATCCTGCTGAAATGTCCACCCTCGTTTCATTTTCATCATCCTCGTAGATGGCAGCAGATATTTGTCAAGAATGTCTTGCTACATTTGCCCAGTCATCTTTCCTTCAATAATGTGAAGTTTACCAGTAAGATTTGCTGAAAAGCAGGCCCACGCCATCGTGTTCCCACCTCCGAACTTCACTGTCGGTGTGGTGTTTTGAGGATGACGTGCAGTGCCATTTCTCCTCCAATCGTGGTGTGCATTATGGCATCCAAAGAGTTCAAATCTGCTCTCATCTGACTAGACTATATTCACCCAGTATTTAACTGGCTTGTCCAAATGTTCTTCAGCAAACTTTAAACAAGCTTTGACATGTTTTTTTTTCTTCAGTAATGGCATCTTGCTTGGTGACCATGCATATACTGGCCATGGCGGCGGAGTCCATTACTCATTGTTTTCCTTGTGACAACAGTACCTGCTAATTCCAGGTCTTTTTAAAGCTCCCCACAGGTGGTCCTTGGCTCTTGGACAACTCTTCTGATTATTCTTTGCACTCCTCTGTCAGAAATCTTACGAGGAGCACCTGATCGAGCCAAGTTTATGGTGGTATGATTGGCTTTCCACTTACGTATTATAGCCCCAACCGTGCCCACTGGAACATTCAGAAGCTTTGATATGCGCCTGTAACCAAGGCCATCGTTATGTTTTGCAACAATTACTTTGGGATGATCTTGAGGCAGCTCTCTGCTCTTCCCCATCATGCGATGTGTCTTGACTCACACCTTGGCAATGAGACCTTTTTGTAGGCCATCCATTAGGACTGAACCAACTGATATTCATTTGCGCTGACAAGGGGCTGGATTGCGGTTTAATGATTGATAGATTTTAGGTGTTGTCTTGGCTTTCCATGCCTTTTTGCACCTCCCTTTCTTCATGTGTTCAATACTTTTTTCCCTGTGTCATTTCGCATTATAACACACAACTTAATTTCTGATCTTATTGGTTCTACTTTCTTGGAATGTATGGATTATTTGGGTTGTTCCCAACACCTGGTGAAATTTTCATGTCAATCGCACCTTTGGAAATATGTTTCAGGAGAAAAATGGTGACGTGTTATACACTTATTTCAACCGCTCCATCCATCCATTCAGATAAACTGTTGAGTTTTGTTTGAAGGGGAAATATTCTGGAAAATGTACTCCATTTTGATTGTAAACAAATAATTAGTATAATACAATTCCGCACATCAAGTTTCTCCGCGCGACTTGGCAGCTAAGCAGAAATGCATAATGCTTATTTTAGAGCGCTGCAGTGTGTGATGAAAGAATGTGATGGATTACCGACATGCATTGTTTGAAAGTAAAGAAAAATATCTCCCTGCTACCATCCCAGAGATGTGCATGTTCTACTTACAGGGATGTTGAATTGATGGGCCAAATATTTGAGGGTGCTGGCCTGTTGTCCCAGCAGGTTGCTACGGTGTATCAGGTTGCCAGGCAACGTTGTGTCAAATTCCTTTCGAACCACTGAAGCAATTGAGTCGAGGATAATCAGGCCAGCTCTGGTCGAGATGAGAATCTCCTCCAATTTCCCCAGTCTGACAGTTAAAATGGAGATGCATTTAGAAACTGCAGGCGGTGGAAAAGAAAATGCAACTCACAGTTGTGGTGATATTGTTATTGGCAGTACCTTATCCATCAGGACATCAGGTGAACGGTTTGAGCTCTGACAAAAAAAAATTAAAATGGCAACTAGTTGCTGGACAGATGGAAGTTTGTTTCACGACTATTGTCGAGGTTCCATGCAGGAGTTTTTTTTTTTTTTTTTTTTCTTTCCTCCTGCAAATGTGTCGGAATTTCAAACGGGTAAATATTGTTTTTTTTTTTTGGAACCAGAGAATAGAGTGAATGCATTTCAACCATGCCTTAAATTACCCAGGGACTCCAGGGTGCCACAGGTGTCCCAAATCAAAATCGCTACCATGGTTGACTTTACCTCTATTTGCGTCTTTTTTTTTAAAGTATGTCACATACTGTAGCATTCGCAGAGGTTGAAAAAAAACATAAGGAGTAGATGTTGGTTTTCAAATGTCAGTAAAGTAAAAGTAAAAAGTCACCAGAAAAATAAATACGTACATTACAGATACCAGCACGGTACAGGACTGGTTAGCACATCTGCCTCACAGTTCTGAGGGCCTGTGTTCAAATCCGGCCTTGCCTGTGTGGAGTTTGCATGTTCTCCCCGTGCCGGCGTGGGTTTTCCCCGGGTATTCTGGTTTCATCCCACATCCCAAACGCATGCTTTGTCGGTTAACTGAACACTCTAAATTGCCTGAAGGTGTGAATGTGAGTGTGGATGGTTGGTCGTTTATATGTGTCCTGCGATTGGCTGGTGACCAGTTCAGGCTGTACCCCGCCCCTTGCCCCGAGTCAGCTGGGATAGGCTCCAGCACGCCCATGACCCTAGTGAGGATAAGCGCTTCAGAAAATGGATGAATGAATTCCAGATTCGGGAAAAATCGATCTAAGTAGGTCAATGAGATGTCTGTTAAATGCGACAATGACCATTTCATTTTCAGATTTCAGAACCCTTATGATGACGACAAACGGACTCGGTTTTCCCTTGCCCGGCCGAAATGTGTTTCCGCCGCAGGGTGTCCGGGCTCTCCCTTAGCGATGGATTGAGGTGCTCGGTCATCTGATTAGGATGTCTCCCGGACGCTTCCCTGGCGAAGCGTTCCGGGCACGTCCCCGGGTACGACCCAGGACACGCTGGAGAGACTACGTCTTTCGGCTGGCCCGGGAACGCCTCGGGATCCCCCCGGAAGAGTTGGATGAAGTGGCTGGGGAGAGGGAAGTCTGGGCGTCCCTGCTAATGCTGCTACGACCCGACCTCGGATAAGCGCTAGAAAATGGATGGATGGATTTTCAAATTTCAAGACAATCTTCAACTACCATTTAATAGGGCCACCAGTTAAAGTTGATTAACTTAGCTGTATACTAAACTTTGGTTTTACTTGAATACTATCAAACAGGATAACTATATTTGTATTTGAGGATATGATTTCAGAAAGACGAAGAACAATAAATTCCATCCATCCATCCATCCATTTTCTTTACCGCTTCTCCTCACCAGGGTCGCGGGCGTGCTGGAACCTATCCCAGCTATCTTCGGGCAAGAGGCGGGGTACGCCAGCCAATCGCAGGGCGCATAGAAACAAACAACCATTCACACCTACGGGCAATTTAGAGTCTTCAGTGAACCTAGCACGCATGTTTTTGGGATGTGGGAGGAAACCGGAGTGCCCGGAGAAAAGCCACGCAGGCACGGGGAGAACATGCAAACTCCACAAAGGCATCTCTCAACAACTTGTTGATCAGAATGGTAACACCGCTTCATCAATTTGAGACAGGAAAGGCCCTGCTTGAGATATTAAAATTGTGAGAATAAGAAAAACAATTATTCAATGGCATTTTAATCTGAAGAAATGATCTGTCACCTCGGTAGGCTACCAACCAGATTACGTTCACGTGCTCTTGCTTGATGTATTTTGTTTAGCGACTTTCTCTTTCAACTTTCATTCATGATTGTTTTTGTTTTGCCCTACAAATACTCTGCACTATAGCTGTGATTCTCTAATTCTATTTACATAAATGACAATATCCATGATGATTTTGTGGATCAAAATCTAAATCATTCTGGTATGCTGTACCTGCAGAGGACATCCTGGCAGGTCATTTCCCTGAAGATATGGACCCTACCTGCCATTTGCAGGACTTTCTCCTGAGAGCGGAAGTAGTCTGGGAACCTGTTCTGTGCAATCTCCACCAGCCTGGTACAACAAACCAGCAGGAGTTGTCAGAGTTTGTTTTCGTAAAATAACACGCTAACTCATATCCGATTCCACCCAGCATGCAAAACTCAGCGATATAAAGCAATTTTAACAATTTGTGTCTGTTTGCCGCAAGACGGTGAGGCTGGAGACTGAGACTAACCTCTCGGCAGAGAATGCTGACTCAGTGTCAATGTAGATCACACTGCGGTCCAAGCCGCCCAGCTCCTTTGGCAAGGTGGTCACAACACTGAGCATCATACACAACTGAGTCTTCCCACAGCCAAATGGCCCTGTCACCTACAAAGAGTATCGTGATCAGCATCTACAGTGGCTACAAAATGCAAGCAAAAGCCTGAAGGTGTTGTGATAACACTGACTGGTCATAATTCCCTCCACCTTGACAAAGGCCCTAGTTCACCCTGAAGAAAAACAGCTGCAAAGCATGATGCTGCCACCACCATCCTTCACGGTAGGTATGACGGTCTCTTTGTGATTAGCAGTGTTGTGTTTGCACCAAACATTCCTTTTGGAATTATGGCCAAAATGTTTAACCTTGGTTTCATCGGACCATAACTCTCATGATCTGTGTTTTTCTTGACTTTGTTTAGATTAGATTCAGTTTTGATTCATATTTTGTCATGTTTTTGTGTGTCACCTGTTCATGTCTTGTCCACCTTATTCCAATCCACCTTATTCCTGGGGGCGCTCATGTAGAAACAATTATGGGCGCAACTTCCTGTGAGACACTGGAAGTAGCAGTGAGCCATTCGTTGCTAGCTGTTTTCATTTGACAATGTCCTTGCGCAGCTCCAGAACTTGTTGCGCTTTACAAGCCCCTCCTATATAGCCCCCCTCGAGTATATCTCGAGGATATGAGACCTTCAGTCTCAGACCAGATTAGGAACAGACTACTACAATGCCTGTACCCCGATCAACACCTTGGCACTTGGCAATGGTGTAGATACCTCTAGGTGCTCGGCGTGGGCGGCCATTTAGCGGTGATGCGACGGAAGGACCGCTGGTTAAAGCCTCAGTAGGTACGCAGACTCCTTATAATGAACCCATTCTCATAAGCTCCAGCCCTCAGAACTCTGACTATAAGGATGCGGTGGATGAGGAGGCCGTCAAGCCGAACTCTCTCAACCACAGGTCCCTAAACTACAATACCGAGCAGCCCGAGGCAGCCGATGATCATGTGGGTCAGCAGGAATTTCCTCAACCTACCCCGCCACGACCAGAGCTTGATGAGTGTCTGCCCACGCCCCCGTCATCGCCAACAGTGCCAGCACCTAAAATGGAGGACAAAGATCTCCTCTGGAGGGATCCGCCCGACCTACAATTGTATTAAAAAAAAAAAAAAAAAAAAGACTGATTTGCCCGCTCCGTCTGGCCATTGTTCTGTGGGTGATAAACCGAAGACAAGCTGGCTGCTGCACCCACCACTCTACAGAATTCCGTCCAGACCAAGGATGAGAACTGAGGACCTCTGTCTGAGACAATGTCGATGGGGATACCGTGGAGTCTAAAGACATGCTGGACAAGGAGGTTAGCAGTTTCAAAGGCAGATGGAAGTTTGGGGAGCGGCACATATTGAACATATTTGGAAAAGCGATCGATAATAGTGAGAATGACCGTGTTACCTTCAGAGGGGGGAAGGCCGGTAACGAAGTCCACAGCGATGTGGGACCAAGGGCGGCTTGGGATAGGCAAGGGGCGCAGCAGACCAGCTGGGGGCAGGTGTGAAAACTTCCCTCGGGCACAGACGGAGCAGGCTTCAACGAACTCCCGGGTGTCCTTGACGAGGTTGGGCCACCAGAAGTGCTGCTGAATGAACTGAACAGTGCGGGTGATGCCCGGATAACAAGTGAGCCTAGAGTTGTGGGCCCACTGTAGGGACGTCAGTGCGTGCGGAATCGGGTACGAACTGACGGTTCGGAGGCCCGGTCTTGGGATCAGGGTGAGTCTGTTGAGGCTCCTTGACCAACTGCGCGATCTTCCAAGTGGCTGCTCCAATGAAACACGAGGAAGGGAGGATGGGTTCTGGTTCTGCTGGACTGGAGGGGGGTGAGTAAACCCGAGACAGGGCATGTGTCTTGTTATTGCGGGAACTGGGACGGAAGGAGAGACTGAAGTTTAATCTGCTCAAGAATAGGACCCAGCGAGGTTGTCGGGGGTTGAGACATTTGGTGGAACGGAGGTAAGTGAGATTCTTGTGGTCAGTCCAAATGATAAATGGCAGTTCAGTCCCCTCCAGCCAGTGCCTCCACTCTTCCAGGGCCCATGTAATGGCCAGCAGCATCTCGGTTGCTGACGACGTAGTTCCTCTCGGCGGGGGACATGCGATGGGAAAAAAACCAACACAGGCACGGGAGAACATGCAAAGTCCACACAGGGGAGGCTGGATTTGAACCTAGGTCCTCAGAACTCTGAGGCAGATGTGCTAACCAGTCTCCACCGTGCCGCCAAGACAATATATCGAAATTTCACCCCTCTCAGCACTGACTCATCACAGCTCTATAGAGTTCTTCACCCCAGGAGACGGGTCTAAATATATGGATCCCTCAGATACTTTGGTTCAGCTGCGTCTACAAGTGACACAGAGAGGTGGGAGCAAATTTAGCCCTAAATGACTGCGTGGGTATCATCAACTACCCCCTCCATATATTATTCTCACAGATGGATGTGACTCTCAGCGACAGGTTAATCTCACAATCGAGTGCCACGCATCCTTACAGAGCCATGATAGAAACTCTGTTAAACTTTTCAGAGGACTCCTTGAAAAGTCAATTCACAGCCACCCCGTTCTACAAACATATGTGACACTCATATATTTAACTCGGGTGCTGCCCATTTTTTCTGATCATCCTTGAGATGGTTTTACACCCTCATTGAAGTCCAGCTGTATTTGATTATACTGCTTGGACTTGATAAGGAAAGCCACACCCACGTCTATATAAGACCTTACAGCTCACAGTGCATGTCAGAGCAAATGAGAATCATCTTTATTTGCCAAGTACGTCCAAAAAACACACGGAATTTGTCTCCGGTAGTCGGAACCCGCTCGAGTACGACAGCAGACAGTCAATTGACAGAGGACACTTTTGAGACATAAAGACATTGACAAAAACAGTCACTGAGCAATAAAGGGTTGCTAGTTATCTGGTAATGCCGGTACAATTTTTTTGGGACAATTCAGCAGTTTTGATTGTCCGTTGCAGTCAGAGTTTGTCCTTTTTTGTAGCAGCACCAAACACGACTGTGATGGAAGAACACAGGACTGATTAGATGGCAAGGCACAGATCTGGCCAAAGTTACAAAAACATTCTGCTGCACTTAAGGTTCCTAAGAGAACAGTGGCCTCCATAATCCTTTAATGGAAGACGTTTGGGATGACCAGAACCCTTCCTAGAGCTGGACGTCCGGCCGAACTGAGCGATCGGGGGGCTTGGTGAGAGGAGTAAAGAAGAACCCAAAGATCAGAAGATCACTGTGGCTGAGCTCCAGAGATGCAGTCAGGAGATGGGCGAAAATTCTAGAAAGTCAACTATCACTGCGGCTCTCCACCAGTCGGGGCTTTATGGCAGAGCGGTCCGACGGAAGCCTCCCCTCAGTGCAAGACACATTAAAGCACGCATGGAGTTTGCTAAAAAACATCTGAAGGACTCCAAGATGGTGAGAAACAAGATTCTCTGGTCTGATGAGACCAAGATAGATCTTTTTGGCCTTAATTCTAAGCGGTATGTGTGGCGAAAACCAGGCACTGCTCATCACCTGTCCAATACACTGCCAACAGTGACGCATGGTGGTGGCAGCATCATGCTGTGGGGGTGTTTTGCAGCTGCAGGCACAGGACGACTGGTTGCAATCGAAGGAAAGATGAATGCGGCCAAGTACAAGGATATCCTGGGCGAAAACCTTCTCCACGGTGGTCAGGACCTCAGACTGGGCCGAAGGTTCACCTTTCAACAAGACAATGACCCTAAGCACACAGCTCAAAGAACGAAGGAGTGGCTTCAGAACAACTCCGTGACTGTTCTTGAATGGCCCAGCTGACTTCAACCCAATTGAGCATCTCTGGAGAGACCTGAAAATAGCTGTCCACCACCGTTCACCATCCAACCTGACAGCACTGGAGAGGATCTGCAAGGAGGAATGGCAGAGGATCCCCAAATCCAGGTGCGAAAAACTTTGCTTAATGTCACAAAACTACGACCAATCGTCACCAAAATATATGTGGACGTCTCAAATGATGCCCCCTTCACCATCTGAAAATATCAGAACTATAACTCCCAAATATTTGGATTCTCAGGTGAGCGCCTTTTTCACAATCTCTGGGTACTGGTATACATTTATACAATGTGAAATAATCTTTTTCATTTTTGTTATACCCATGTATAATGCACTATATTGACTTGGATTACATTTTGTGGCGGGAAACAATGCCCATTATAGACAAAACAATAATCGTAGTATTTTTAAATACCCACTTTATAGGATTGCTTATCCTGAAATGCCAAGATCTAGTAACTAATCATGTAGTAATAACCCACTACTGTTAATTTCTATTTGGCCCACTTCTTGTACTCCGGTTTCCTCCGACATCCCAAAAACATACATGGTAGGTTCATTGAAAACTCTAAATTGCCCTTAGATATGTGCATGTGAGTGTGAATGCGTGTTTGTTTATATGTGCCCTGCGATTGGCTGGCGACCAATTCAGGGTGTACCCCGCCTCTCGCCCGAAGATAGCTGGGACAGGTCCCAGCACGCCTCGTGAGGATAAGCGGTTCCCAAAATGGATGGATGGACAGATGTTTATGTCTTTGGTGTACCTCTGTGATGGCTCCACATGGAATACCTCCTCGCAGCACTTTGTCCAGTGCAGGTAATGATGTTGAGAAGCAAGAGTCTGAGTAATGCTTCCACAACTCCAAGGCCTGGCAGAAATAGCAGAAGTTCGAAAATAAGTCATACAGTGTTATTCATTTTGTTTTTGCTCGGGGTCGCGCTGCTTTCATTGTTAGAATGACTGGTACAAGTTGTAACCCCTGATTTAATTACAGATTGCTGACGTGAATGCAGCCGTGTCATGAACAATTTGCAAGAGCGCGGACGCCACATCACGCCCTTATCGGTGACCAACGTATACCAGATAGCGAGGCTCCTGGGGATTGTTTTGCACACACACCGTGGTGAGTGGGGGAGCAATGACCTTGCTCACAGTCTCCAACATCCCCAAAGTTTTCTGGTAACTCAATCCTGCAGCGTACATCGCTTCAAAAGCAGTGTGCGTCAACAGATCCTGGGGAGGAATGACAAGCTGAATGAGACACATTTGCCTTCATTAATGTATTTATTTGATGGCAAGACATTCAATACTAAATTTAAATGGTCATTTGAGACGAACATTGGGAGTCAAAACAAAACTTTATCAGTCACATTGACAGATGACACCACTACTACTACTACAACAACAACAACAACAACAACAACTACTACTACTAAGAAAAGGTATCCTAAGAGAATGAGTCAAATAGAGTACTGTACACGTTCAGTACTGACATTATTGTTTTGGGTCAAAAGAAACTTACCTTACAACTTTCTATTTTATGTCTTTTGAGTTGCTCGCATAATTCAGGAGAAATGCCGGCTCGCTTCAACATTCTAGACGCCATTATAATCCTTTAGTAATTGTGCTTTTCAACACATTTTTACGTTCCCAAAGTAAAAGACAAAAAAAAAAAAACAACAACAACGAGTTCCTCACTGGTCTTCTTCGTTTTTTATCACAGTATGGCCTTGCAGGGTCTTTTTTTTTTTTTACTGTGCAATGTCGCCATCTCCTGCTCTGTGGTGAACCACCAGCCAAGCAACACCTCAGGAAGTTTGAAACTACTCCATTCTGTTTGCTATATTGTGTATCATGGAATCATGACCAAATGCAAACGGTAACAGGATGAAAATGAAAGGGGAAAGGTAAATTAATGAGGGCAGCATCACAATTATGAAGAGACGACGCGATTCCCCAGGCGAGTTAACTGACGTGCCTATCTGGCGCCATGTTGGCAGGGGCGTGGTTCCAATAACAGCCAAAGCATAGAGATTAAAGTTACGTCGTAACTTGTTCATTCTCAACTGGAATTAATGATATTTACTATTTTGTCAATGATAAAGCGTGTACTATTAATACTGAACACTAAAAGTAAAAGGGTTAATGAATATTTTCCCCTGTGAAAGATTATTCCCAGTTCCCTCGTCATATTTGTACAGCGCTGTGCCCAATCATATGCAGTACAAAGCGCCAGCATCCTTAGTGTTTCGGTTTTGGTTGCCGTCCACACACACACACACACACACATAAATGGCTGCCTTGTGACTCAACTAGTTAGCGTTGTGGTAAGCACGCACGTTTAAGTTGGCGTGTCGCATCTATAGTTTCATACTATGAGCAGAATCCACCCCCTTTTAAGACGTCATGCTTATCTTTGACCAATCCGCGAGTTACGTGTATTCACGTTGAGAGTTCACAGGTCAGGGGTTGTCGGGGGGAGAGCAAGATGGCGGCAGGCGGGTGACATCGGCAATGATTTGTCAGGCAGTTAGTACTTCGACATAATAGGCTTGTGCAGCAGTTATCATATCCCGAGCAACTCTAGAATTAGCCAGTCCATTTATGGCGCTGTTGTACAGCTTATTGTGGCGGCTCTTGCTGTTTCTGCTTCACGGCAGAGCGCTCGTCTCCTGGCTCCGTGCCCGTCTTCGGAGCTGGAAGGGGCGGCTGTGGGAGCGGGCAATGGCCACATTACTACTCCCAATGGCCCTAGCTGGCTTCCCGGACCACCGGAGGAAGTCAAACCATAACCCCGACGCTCATGGCACGGCCGCAAATGGAAACAGCGCTCCTAATCGCCGACACCGGTGGCTGAACGACGGCCGGTCTTTAGAGAAGTTGCCGAGCCACATCGGCCTGTTAGTAGCGGAAGAGGAGCCCAGCTACACGGACATCGCCAACCTGGTTGTGTGGTGTATGGCTGTTGGTATATCCTATGTCAGCATCTATGATAATCACGGTAAATAAGCACTCAACCTAATTTAATTGAACTACTGTGTAAGTCGATCTATGGCTGTATCTCGGAAAGAGCCGCTGGTGTGATCTGTGATCATTTTTAGCCTGACCAATTGCTTGAAGTAAGTTCTAGTTTCCACCGTGAAACATTTCTTACCACTAAAATACTGAAGTAACTTTGCAAATAAATGCATTGCTACCAGTTATTTTCAATTCCTTTGTAATCACTGTGTATGCATTGCTGCCACGGGTTGCTTGACCCTGGCTGAACTTCCCATGGAACCTAATTTGCACAAAGTTTGTTTCTTTCCTATTTTGGAGTCACTTGGCTCTATAAGTTACTGGCAAATGTTTTTTTCCCTCCTCGAGAGAAAAGCGAGGCTCAGTGAGCCTGTCACAATACCAAAATTCATGATTGTATAAAAAGACATGCTTTTTTTTTTTTTCTTGACTGTATGACATGAAATCAAGATGATTATTTTTAGACATGTATATATACGATCACTGGGACCCCCTCTGGAGCCAGTCCTGGAGGTGGGGCTCGAAGGCGAGCGCCTGGTGGCCGAGGCTGCACCCGTAGCGCCCGGCCGGACACAGCCCGAAAGGGTAACGTGGGTCCCCCTTCCCATGGGCTCACCACCTGTGGGAGGGGCCATAGGGGCCGGGTGCAGTGCGAGCCGGGCGGTGGCCGAAGGCGGGGACCTTGGCCATCCGATCCCGGGCTACAGAAGCTGGCTCTAGGGACGTGGAATGTCACCTCTCTGGCAGGGAAGGAGCCCGAGCCAGTGTGTGCGGTCGAGAAGTTCCGACTAGATATAGTCGGACTCTCCTCCACACACCGCTTGGGCTCTGGTACGAGTCGTCTCAAGAGGTGTTGGACTCTCTTCCACTCTGGAGTTGCCCACGGTGAGAGGCGCCGAGCAGGTGTGCGTATACTTATTGCCCCCCCACTCTGTGCCTGTACGTTGGTGTTCACCCCAGTGGACGAGAGGGTAGCCTCCCTCCGCCTTCTGCCTATGCACCAAACAGCAGTTCAGAGTACCCACCCTTTTTGGAGTCCTTGGAAGGGGTGCTGGAGAGCGCTCCCGCTGGGCACTCCATCGTTCTGCTGGGGGACTTCAATGCTCACGTGGGCAATGACAGTGATACCCGGAAGGGCGTGATTGGGAGGAATGGCCTCCCCGATCAGAACCCGAACAGTGTTCTGTTATTGGTCTGTGGTCATCACGTATTGTCCATAACGAACACCATGTTCCAGCATAAGGGTGTCCACACGTGCACTTGTCACCAGGGCATCCTAGGTGGCAGTTCGATGATCGACTTTGTGGTCGTGTGATCGAACTTGCGGCCGCATGTCTCGGACACTCGGGTGAAGGGAGAGTCGGAGTTGTCAACTGATCACCACCTGGTGGTGAGTTGGCTCCGATGGTGGGGGAAGATGCCGGTCCCACCTGGCAGGCCCAAACGTATTGTGAGGGTCTGCTGGGAACATCTGGCAGAATCCCCTGTCAGAAGGAGTTTCAACTGCCACCTCCGGCAGAACTTCACCCATGTCTCAGGGGAGGCGGGGGACATTGAGTGCGAGTGGACCATGTTCCGCCTCTATTGCCGAGGGGGCCGACCGGAGTTGTGGCCGTAAGGTAGTCGGTGCCTCTCGTGGCGGAAATCCCCGAACCCGTTGGTGAGGGATGCCTTCAAGCTGAAGAAGGAGTACTATTGGGCCTTTTTGGCCTGTTGTGGGACTGTCCTGGTTGACACACCTCTGCAACATTGCGTGGAATTTGGGGACAGTGCCTCTGGACTGGAAGACTGGAGTGTTGGTCCCCCTTTTTAAGAATGGGGACCGGAGGGTGTTTTCCAACGACAGGGGGATCACACTCCTCAGTCTCCCTGGTAAGAGAAGAGGAAAGCACAGAGCCTAGAACTGAATCTGGGGACTTTGAATGTTGGTTAGCCAGTCTATTGCGTTTTGGATTATATGATGGCTTTAAGGTAGCTGACTTGTTATTTAATTCTTTTATTTGTCAGTCTTACAATAAGATTCAATTGGGAGTGACAAACAGCTTGAAGCAAACATGGATTGTCTCTCGTTTGGAGAGTTTGTTGCTCTCGGCAAAAACCTCAGTACTTTTCGAGTACTGGTATACCGTGCAACGTTATGTGGAGATTGTATTAGTTTGTAAAATAGCCCAGTAAATTCTCAGATTAACTCTCAGATCAACTTGCTGACATGGCTCAGTCAATACATCTCTTTGCTGACCCACAAATGTCATAGTTGCTCTTCATTATGTTGCAGATTGGCAGTGTAACAGATAATACTACCTAGTTCTCATACCTTAGTCTGCACTATACAATATTTGGGAATGTGCACATTCGGGACATTTACAGACAACAGCGTGTTGTTGTCTGTAAAAATGTCCAAGTAATTATTCTTATTTTACATGTATTTATTCATTCATTCATTCCCCCCCAGGTATTTTCAGGAAGAACAACTCCCGTCTGCTGGAGGTGATAGTGATGCAACAACAGCATCTGCTCGGTACAGAGGGATCCAAATATACTGTGGAGTTCCTGAGCGATTGCGCCGACGAACACCGTGATAATGGTAAGGACACGGCACATCTGGCGAACGGCGCCATTGGCCTGATGGTGGTGACACGTGCGTTATGTAATTGTGAACACAAGTCTTTCATTATGCCACATATGTAGGGGAAAGTTAAATCAATGGAATAATCAAAAGGTCAAGTGGAGCGACGAGAAGTTGTTGTCGTCCCCCCCCTGCCTTCATAGCAGTTGAAATCCCTTGAGGGGCAGACCTTGGCAATTATTTTCAACAGGGCGGCCGGATGAAAAATCTGAACTGTGTTGGAGGAAGAACCTTTTTCTTTCTTAATCTTAATTTGATTTCGTTGTAACGCTTCAAAAACAGTACAGTATGTATCAGAAGTGGAAGCATATTCTCTAAATATGTATTTAAATACACAAATTGGAGTTTCGATCAAAGAGGAGAATGTTTGGAACGTTATTTTCTTTGAGTGAGGAGTAAAATTGAAGCAGTGCAACTGACTTCAAGTGCTCTGCCAGAAGTGTGTTAGGCTGCATGTCGGTGAGTTCAAGCCGAACGTCACCGGGTGCATTATCCGCATTGAAAAGCTAAAGGATATCCAGTGGGATATATTGTGGCCGTCCGTGTAAGTGTAACATGTTTGTGTGTGTGTGTCAGTGGTGTCATGCAGGCCCACAGTGAAGGTGCTGTCCCCAGAAGACGGAAAGCAGAGTATTGTTCAGGCTGCACAGCAACTCTGTCGCTCTGTGGAAAATAAAGAGAGGAGCTCCAAAGACATCACCGTCTCCATGCTGGACGCACTGCTCAGAGGTGACGCTTCGTAACCTGCGCATTGACTTGTGAATGGGAAGTTTTGTATGCACCTTTCACGTTCATAGAAGAATAGAATGATTGATTGATTGGAAAGTTCGTTCAACATTTGTTTGTAATTGTGATAGATCTGCGCAATATCGCCTTAAAATAGACTCCATTTTTTTATCAATCGTACACACACACACACACAGTGGGTACGGAAAGTTTTCAGACCCCCTTATATTTTTCACTGTTATATTGCAGCCGGTCAAATATGTTTTTTCCCCTCATTAATGTACACACAGCACCCCATATTGACAGAAAAAAATAATTAATTACGTAATTGTTGTAATTTATTAAAAAAGAAACAATGAAGTATCACACCGCCATAAGTTTTCAGACCCTTTGCCCAATATTTAGTAGACGCACCCTTTTAAGCTAATACAGCCGTGAGTCTTTTTGGGAATGATGCAACAGGTTTTTCACACCTGGATTTGGGAATCATTTGCCATTCCTCCTTGCAGATCCTCTCCAGTTCTGTCAGGTTGGATGGTGAATGTTGGTGGGCAGCCATTTTCAGATCTTTCTAGAGCTGCTCAATTGGGTTCGTAAGTCAAGGCTCTGTCTGGGCCATTCAAAAACCGTCACAGAGTTGTTCTGAAGCCATTCCTTCGGTATTTTAGCTGTGTGCTTAGGGTCGTTGTCTTTTTTGAAGGTGAACCTTTGGCCCAGTCTGAGGTTCTGAGCACTCTGGAGAAGATTTTCGTCCAGGATATCCCTGTACTTGGCGCCATTCATCTTTTCTTCGATTGCAACCAGACTCCCTGTCCCTGCAACTGAAAAACACCCCCACAGCATGATGCTACCTACCCCCACCATTTTAGTCACATGCCGTGATGACGTACTCTGCGTGCCCCTCGGTTCTACATACCATCTACGCCGCCGCCGCCGCCTTCTCGATCAATTTTGCAGCATAATTCAACGCATCGTCTGGTCATCTAGGTCTATTTGTTCTAGCAGACACTGTTCCACGGTCGCCATTGTTGTTGGTTTGCGTTGTTGTTTTGCTTGTCACTGAAAGGAAAGTAAAAACGGCTCCCGAAAATGGGCAGAAAATGCAGAGGAAACTCCACACTGTGGTGTCCTAGCCAATAGCAGCCGTAGCGACCCCCCTGAATTGGAGGTGAACTGCAGTACATTTTCAGAAAACAGTCACCGAGCAATAAAGGGTTGCTAGTTATCTGGTAATGCCGGTACTTCTTTTTTTTTCTTTTTTCTTTTCTTTTTTTTTCTTTTTTTTGACAATTGTACAAAAAGAACATCAGGAAGTTGAATCTCAGATTTAGGAGGAGCAGTGTGGTTTTCGTCCTGGCCATGGAGCAGTGGACAGCACTGGGTCCTCGAGCGTGCGTGGGAGTTCGCCCAACCAGTCGACATGTGCTTTGTGGACTCGGAGAAAGGGGTATACCAGTGTCTCTCTGGGGTTCTGTGGAGGGTGCTCCGGGAGCTTGGGGTCCCAGACCGCTTAATAAGGGCTGTTCTGTCCCTGTAAGACCAGTGTTGGAGTCTGGTCTGCATTGCTGGCACCAAGTCGGATTTGTTTTTCCAGAGAGGGCTGGACTCCGCGAAGGCTGGCCTTCCACCGATTCTGTTTATTACCTTTATGGACAGAATTATGGGCGGAGTTGAAGGAGTCTGGTTTGGAGACCTCAGCCTTGCATCTGCTTTTTTCAAATGATGCGGTTCTGTTGGGTTCATCAAGCTGCGATCTTCAACTCTCGACTGACCGATTTGCAGCCGAGTGTGAAATGGGTGTGATAAAAATCAGCACCTCCAAATCTGAGGTCGTGGTCCTCAGTCGGAAAAGGGTGTGTGTCCTCTACGGGTCGAGGTAGAGATCCTGCCCCAAGTGGAGGAGTTTAAGTATCTCAGGGTCTTGTTCACAAGTAAGGGAGGAAGGGAGTGGGAGATCAACCGGTGGATCGGTGCAGGATTTGCAGTGATACAGACACTGTATCAGTCTGTTGTGGTAAAGGAGTTGGGCCGAAAGGCAAAGCTATCGATTTACCGATCGATTCACATTCTTACCCTCGTCTGTGGTCACAAGCTATGGGTTCTGACCAAAAGAACAAGATCGTGGATACAAGCGGCCGAAATGAGTTTCCTCTGCAGGGTGTCCGGGCTCTCCCCAAGACATCGGGTGAGAAGCTCAGTCATCCGGGAGGGACTCCGAGTCGAGCCGCTGCTCCTCCGCAATGAGAGGAGCCAGATGAGCTAGTTTGAGCATCTGGTTAGGTTTCACCCAGGACACCTCCCTGATGAGGTGTTCTGGGCATGTCCTACCAGGAGGCGGCCCAGGGGATGACCCAAGGACGTGCTGGCTTGCCTGGGAATGCCTCAGGAACCACCCGCAAGAGCTGGACGAAGTGGCTGGGGTGAGGGAAGTATGGGCTTCCCTGCTTAAGCTCCTGCCCCAGTGACCCGAACCCAGATAAGCACAAAGAAAATTGATGGATTGACAAAACCAAGCTGATAATATAGCAAGCTCCCTGTGTTGTGTTGTTCCAGAGTCAAATCATCTTCCAGATCCAGAGATGGTGGTGAAGTTTGGACCTGTTGACAGCACTCTGGGCTTCCTCCCCTGGCACATCAGACTCACTGAATTCATGTAAGTTTTTTTTTTTTTTTTTAAATCATCCAACTGAATACAAGAGACATTTACTAAGCTCCCAAATCCCTAAACATGCTTCTACCCCCTTCACCAGATACAAGAAAAAGTGCCTTTGTTTTGTAACAATTGGAACCATGTTTAATAACGTCAGATGCTATATTACACTTTTATTGCAATTTTAAATGCATTTTCAGTTCTTTCTTTCCATTTAGACTTTATGTAAATGTAGTAAATCACAGCAACAGAAACTGTTTTTGATTTGGGGGGTGAAAATTAAATCGCATCCCATAGCACCAGATTGATAGTGCTTTGAGTTTTCCATCTACAGTTAGGTCAAGAAGTATTTGGACACTGTAAATTGTCAATGACAATAGTTTTTATTTGTTGTTTTTTTAATTTTCAGTCATTTACGTCCAAAAAGTTTAAACTCTGTATCAAATATGAGAATCTATCAAGTAACGAGCCCAATTTGTTTTCCCTGAAATCTTCACGATTTGTACTTTAAATATGGGTGTAAAAGGTTTATCTAAACAAAAGGTTTAGCTTAAACCTCCTCGCTTCCTCTTATCCATTTTGGAAATGACCTCATTGGTGGATACCCTGTGATTGAATTTCTTGCTTTGGAAGGGGAACCACCACTAAACATTTTTTAAAAGGTTGCAAAATATGTATGGGGTTAAGGTTATGTCATCAGTAATGACACACAATGATGATGTCATCAATGGTGACTCTACGATCTTCTCTGAGCAGCGCCTTGGCCCTCGTACTATTCCCAGGTTTCACCCCTGAAGATGGTCTGCCGCTCCTTTGCTTGTCACGGAGGTCACTCAAACCGTCACCTTTGATCCTGGACACCCACTTTTTGACTTTGCTTTAGCCTTTTGCAGATCCCCCATACACATTTTAGAACAGTTTGAAAATGTTTAGTGGTGGTTCCCCTTCCAAAGTAAGAAATTCAGTCACAGCTCTCTGCATTCAGCAATGACATTTCCAAAACGGCTGCCACAATAAGGACAGGCTTAAACAAAACTTGGATAAAATAAACCTTCAAACAAGTATTCCATCCATCCGTCCATTTTCTACCGAGATGTATCTATCAAGATGGCGCCTACCAGTGTGGCCGCCTCGGTAACGCGCTCTCTAGTATTGTCTTTGTTTTTGTGTTTTTCGTCCGTCTTTGGAGACCTTACACGACTCACTTACACAAGGGGAGACCTGCTAACCATCAAGGAGGCTACTCCGGACTTTCTGTCACCAACTTTCGAAAATCCGCTCAGTTTTTTCCCCGAGTTACTCACCGGAGCGGCGTCCGCGGTTTTCGGCGCATGGATGCGGAAGCGGCGCCACAGAGGAAAACGAGCCGGAATTCAGGTGAAACTCCGCAAGAGAGGACACAGATTGGCGTTCCCGTCGATCCACCTCGCGAATGTACGCTCCCTACCCAACAAAATGGACGAGCTTCATCTTCTGTTAAAGACCAGTAAAGACTTCGGACGTTCCGCGGCCATGTGCTTCACGGAGACCTGGCTTTGCGACGCTGTACCCGATGGCGCCGTCACGCTTCCCGGCTTCAACATTCATCGAGCGGACCGCGACATGGAATCATCGGGAAAAACGAAGGGCGGCGGGATATGCCTCCATATAAACGAAAAATGGTGTACGGACGTCACGGTGCTCAGCACACACTGCAGCCCGCATTTGGAGTCGCTGTTTCTGAACTGTAAACCATTTTACGCGCCACGTGAGTTTGCATCGTTTATACTGGCTGGAGTCTATATCACACCGCAAGCTAACACGAGCGCCGCATTGCTAACGCTCGCCGAACAAGTCAACGAAATTGAAAAAAAACACCCTGACTCACCCCTCATTATTCTCGGGGACTTTAACAAAGCTAAACTCAACCACGAACTCCCTAAATACAAGCAGCACATCGACTGTCCTACCAGGGAAAATAATACTTTAGACCACTGCTACACTACGGTAAAAAACGCATACCGTGCTATACCTCGTGCGGCCCTGGGCTCGTCTGATCACTGCTTAATTCACTTAATACCGACGTACAAGCAAGAACTTAAATGTGCGAAGCCTACAGTGAAAACAGTCAAAAAGTGGACCAATGAAGCAAAGATGGAACTTCAAAGCTGTTTAGACTGCACAGACTGGAGTGTCTTTGAAAATTCAGCTGGCAGCCTGGATGAATATACGGACACTGTCACATCCTATATCAGTTTCTGTGAAGAGGTTTGTGTACCAACAAAATCATTTCGCACATTCAACAACAACAAGCCGTGGTTCACTGCTAAACTTAAGCAGCTTCGCCAAGCTAAGGAAGATGCATATCAGAGCGGGGACATGGCCCTGTATAATCGAGCTAGAAACCAGCTTACTAAAGAAATTAACATTGCAAAGAGGATCTATGCAGCAAAGTTGGAAAAACAGTTTAGCGCGAACGACTCGAAATCAGTCTGGCGTGCATTCCAATCGCTGACTAATTACAAGCGACGATCCCCCCAAGCTGAGAACAATAGCACACTAGCCAACGACTTGAATACCTTCTATTGCAGATTTGAAAAGGACAGTTTCACTCCACACACCCACCCGGCCGCTCCCGCGACCACAACCACACCTCTGACTTCTGCGTTAACCATCCATGAACAGGATGTGAGACGCATCTTCAAACAACAGAAGATTAACAAAGCAACAGGACCGGACCATGTGTCCCCATCCTGCCTCAAAGTCTGCGCGGACCAGCTCGCTCCATTCTTCACTCAGATCTTTAACAGATCTTTGGAAATGTGCGAAGTTCCATCCTGCTTCAAACGCTACACCATCATTCCAGTCCCCAAGAAACCTGCAATCTCTAGTCTGAATGACTACAGGCCTGTCGCTTTGACATCTGTGGTCATGAAGTCCTTTGAACGTCTCGTGCTGGACCACCTCAAGAGTGTCACAGGTCCCCTGCTGGACCCCCTGCAGTTTGCCTACCAAGCGAACAGGTCTGCGGATGATGCAGTCAACATGGGACTGCACTTCATCCTAGAACACCTCGACAGTGCAGGGACCTACGCGAGGATCCTGTTCGTGGACTTCAGCTCAGCGTTCAACACTATCATCCCTGAACTCCTTTCAACCAAGCTTCTCCAGCTCAGCGTCTCACCTGCCATCTGCCAGTGGATTTACAGCTTTCTGACGGGCAGGACACAGCAGGTCAGGCTGGGGGAGGCCACCTCATCCACACGCAGCATCAGCACTGGGGCGCCCCAAGGTTGTGTCCTCTCTCCGCTGCTCTTCTCTCTCTACACGAACGACTGCACCTCAGCGAACCCGACTGTCAAGCTCCTGAAGTTTGCAGATGACACCACTGTCATCGGCCTCATCAAGGACGGTGACGAGTCGGCATATCGACAGGAAGCGGAGCGGCTGGAGCTGTGGTGCGGGCGACACAACCTGGAGCTGAACACGCTCAAGACGGTAAAGATGATAGTGGACTTCAGGAGGCATCCTTCGCCACAGCTGCCCCTCACGTTGTCCAGCTGCCTTGTGTCAACCGTCGAGACCTTCAAGTTCCTGGGAATTACAATCTCTCAGGACCTGAAGTGGGCGAACAACATCAACTCCGTCCTCAAAAAGGCCCAGCAGAGGATGTACTTCCTGCGGCTTCTGAGAAAGCACGGCCTGCCACCGGAGCTGCTGAGACAGTTCTACACAGCGGTCATCGAATCGGTCCTGTGTTCTTCCATCACAGTCTGGTTTGGTGCTGCTACAAAAAAGGACAAGCTCCGACTGCAACGGACAATCAAAACTGCTGAAAGGATTGTCGGTAACCCCCTACCCGCCATTGAGGACTTGCACGCTGCCAGAACTAAGACAAGGGCGTGCAAAATCCTCTCGGACCGTCCGCACCCCGGTCACCGGTTCTTCCGGCTCCTTCCCTCAGGTCGGCGCTACCGATCAACGCAAACTAGAACTAGTAGACATTCCAACAGCTTCTTCCCTCTTGCGATCAACTTCTTAAACACCTAACCTATAATTCCATTACAACAAGCTGGAATTTTTTTGACTTGAGTTCGTTGTCACATTTCTGTGGGGCCAATTATGTATTACTCGTGCACTCACTGTAGTTGTCTCGCCATGCTGCACTATTTGCATATACTGGCCACTCATGCCAGAGTAGCATCTGCTCCATTTTGCACACTGATTGAGGAGTATCTGTAACATTTGCACAACCGACATTGTCCCAGATGATCGCACTACTTGTCACTTTAAACCGCATACACTCCTTGAAGTCTCAGCGCCCTTTGCACAATGGTCATTGCACCGGACTATTGCAATATTGGTCGTTCGAACTGCTCTAGGTGCTAGAGGACTCTGCATCTTTTTGCACAATTGTTTTTTGTCAATGTCTTTATGTCCCCAAAGTGTTCTGTAAATTGACTGTTTGTTGTGCTAGAGCGGCTCCAGCTACCGGAGACAAATTCCTTGTGTGTTTTGGACATACTTGGCAAATAAAGAAGATTCTGATTCTGATTCTGATTCTGATTATCCGGGTCGGGTTGCGGGGGCAGTAGCTTTAGCAGGGACGCCCAGACTTCCCTCTCCCCAGCCACTTCATCCATCTCTTCCGGGGGGATCCCGAGGCGTTCCCAGGCCGGCCGAAGGACGTAGTCTCTCCGGCGTGTACCGGGTCGTCCCCGGGGTCTCTTCCCGGTGGGACGTGCCCGGAACACCTCACCGGGGAGGCGTCCGGGAGGCATCCGAATCAGATGCCCCCAGCCACCTCATCTGGCTCCCGGATGACCGAGCTTCTCACCCTATCTCTGAGGGAGAGCCCGGACACCCTGCGGAGGAAACTCATTTTGGCCGTTTGTATCCGGGATCTTGTTCTTTCGGTCACGACCCGCAGCTCGTGAGGGTAGGAATGTAGATCGACCGGTAAATCGATAGCTTTGCCTTTCGGCTTAGCTCCTTCTTTACCACAACGGACCGATACGAAGTCCGCATCACCGCAGACGCCGCACCGATCCGCCTGTCGATCTCCCGTTCCATTCTTGCCTCACTCGTGAACAAGACCCCAAGATACTTGAACTCCTCCACTTGGGGCAGGATCTCATCCCCGACCTGGGGAGGGCACGCCACCCTTTTCCGACTGAGGACCACGGTCTCATGTTTGGAGGTCTTCGAAGTATTCTCCCCACCGACTCGCAACGTCCCGAGTCGAGGTCAGCAGCGCCCCATCCCCACTATACACAGTGTTGGTGGTGAAGCTTTCAGGGGAAAAAAATTCAATGATTAGTAGGTTAAATTTAATTGGGCTTATTTTTTGACTGCCCATCGTATGATTTTGGTTACTTTGGTCCTTGGTCCAAATAATGCACAAATTATGCATAAATTGCCCGTAGGTGCGAATGGTTGTTTGTCTGTATGTGTCCTGCGATCAGAATCAGAATCATCTTTATTTGCCAAGTATGTCCAAAACACACAAGGAATTTGTCTCCGGTAGTTGGAGCCGCTCTAGCACAACAAACAGTCAATTTACAGAACACTTTGGGGACATAAAGACATTGACAAAAAAACAATTGTGCAAAAAGATGCAGAGTCCTCTAGCACTTAGAGCAGTTCGAACGACTAATTTTGTTGGGTAGGGAGCGTACATTCGCGAGGTGGATCGACGGGAACGCCAATCTGTGTCCTCTCTTGCGGAGTTTCACCTGAATGCCGGCTCGTTTTCCTCTGTGGCGCCGCTCCCGCATCCATGCGCCGAAAACCGCGGACGCCGCTCCGGTGAGTAACTCGGGGAAAAAACTGAGCGGATTTTCGAAAGTTGGTGACAGAAAGTCCGGAGTAGCCTCCTTGATGGTTAGCAGGTCTCCCCTTGTGTAAGTGAGTCGTGTAAGGTCTCCAAAGACGGACGAAAAACACAAAAACGAAGACAATACTAGAGAGCGCGTTACCGAGGCGACCACACTGGTAGGCGCCATCTTGGTTAATATTGGCTGGCAACCGGTTCGGGGCGTACCCCGCCTCCTGCCCGACGATAGCTGGGATGGGCTCCGGCACGCCCGCGACCCGCATGAGGAGAAGCGGCTCAGAAAATGGAGGGATGGATGGCTGTAATTCCTTAATGGTAAATGCCATATGTTTGGGGAATCCCCTTAAATTACAGCTGAAGGTCTACACACCGATTATACCTCGATTATTTAATATCCAAGTATATATGTAAATACCCCAGTAATTGCGTATTGCATTGCAAACTGTTTCTGTGCACGTTTTCCTGTGTTCTAAGTGTCGGTCTTTGTTATCAGCGCCCTGCCGTCACACAGAAACATCTCTTATGAGGACTTGTGGGGCGCCCTGCAGCGGTACGGCGAATGTCAGCAGCGCCTCGGCCAGTGACGTGCAGGCTGGTCTCAAGCTGATAACAAAAGATGAGTTGAGGGGTTCACGCTGTCAAGACAAAGGAGGGTAGGGTAAGACGGTGACCCTTCATGCCGCCGTCACGACTTGACCCCCCCCCCCCTCTGTCCCACACTCGAGGATTCTCTCGGGTCGCCGAGACCGCGAACAAAGCCGGGAGTCAGAGCTGGATCGCTCGCTTCCTGCCACCAGCCTTTGTACTACAATAAACTGAAATTCCAGGACCTCTGCAGCATGTTCTTTTGAGCCAGAGAAAATAGCCCTTCATGACACACAGCAACATGATGAGAGGACAGTCTGTCCGCTTGAGTCTCTCTCTCTTCGATCTCCAGCTGCTGTTTATCACTGAGGACTTCACTCAGCAGCAGCAGATGAATATGAAACCAGGCTTTGTGCCACGCTGCGGAAATCTGGCTTAATTTCAGAGAGAAATTCTTCGATAATCTTCCAAACGTGAGCGGAAGTATTGCTGAGGCAGAGAGTGATTCATTGTGTAAATAGAAGAAGTTCACGTGGCTCTGTGTGCGCGCGTCCCGACTCTTAAGTCGTCGTGTCGAAGTATGTTTCTCCAAATTGAAGGCTCCGCCTTGACTGACCGGGCCTCTGAAATAAAGAAATGCACTTTTTTTGTTATTGCTTGTGTGTTTTTTTGTCTTGTCCCTTCCACATGTTGACCAGGCAGCTATTTGACTTCATGCTTAATTAAAAAAAAAAAAAAAAAAAAGTGCTGTTGCCAAAGTTAATTGAACGTTTCCCTAAAAATACAGCCCGATATTGTCGTCGACCGCGCATGTTTTGGGGATGTGGGAGGAAACCGGAGTGCCCGGAGAAAAGCCACGCGGGCACGGGGAGAAGGTGCAACCTCCACCGTTACCCAGGTAAGACTGTTGTGAGGGTTCTCCGTTGCGGCGGCCTCGACGGTTGCCGCCCGAGAAAAGCCCGTCGACTTGAACAGAAGCACATCAAAGTCCAACTGAGCGTTCAGAGACAATTCTTCGGACGTCGTTCCCTGCAACTTGAGCTCATTCGAACTTCGAAAAGCTTGAATGTGCCTTTGTTTTGACGCCTAAGTTTACACCAGACTTTCTGTACCCCAGACAGGAAGTGCATCCCATCACAAAGAAAACAGGCTTTCTCATCAATAACGTCATACAGGAATATTTCACAGGATTTTGATTGTATTTTTGTATGACAGTTTCCAGGCTACAAACATGAGAAGACACCAATGCATCTCCAGCGTGCAAGACGGAGCACAGGAGGCTCCTCCTCCTCCTCCTCCTCCTCCTCCTCCTCCTCGAGGCCACTGGCCGTCTTCTCTCGCTCCTGTCGCTCGAGAAACGATGCTGCCCGTCGTGTCCACTGCGGAGAGCCTGCCCAGAGGCGCGGGGACGCCGGCACCGGGCGTGTGCCGGCGGGTCAGGGAGGTCTTGAGCAGGTAAGACGAGATGCTTTCATATGCGCCGCTGGGCGGGGAGCGACGGCCGGCGCTGCGGACGCGCCTTTTGTTTCGACCTGTCACATCACGTGTCACCTCTTTTGACTGCAAAGGCGCGTGGCGTCATGCAAACCTGCAACTTTTGACGATCGTCATAATCCGAATAAACGTCACTGGCTTCGCTCATTCGTTGAACTTGGTTTCTTAACACGAGCTCAACCGACTGGGTGAGCCCGCGCGTGCACGGCTACGCGCAACACAACTCCTCTCCACTTTCTTATCTGCTCTTTTTTTATTTATTTATTTATTTATTATTATTTTTTTTTTTTTTTAAATCATTTTCACAGCATTTGATCAGGAACGGTAAAGACAATTTGCGTGGTGGGAAAAGGTCTCCCATGCTGAAACAGTTGAATTTGCCGCTCCGATTTGGCAGGCCCAAACGTTTTGTGAGGGTCTGCTGGGAACGTCTGGCGGGATCCCCTCGTCAGAAGGAGTTTCAACTCCCACCTCCGACAGAACTTTGCTCACGTTCCGGGGGAGGCGGGGGACATCGAGTCCGAGTGGACCGTGTTCCGCGCCTCCATTGCTGAGGCGGCCGACCGGAGCTGTGGTCACATTATTACACACAACTTAATTTCTGAGCTTAAGGTGGTCGTGCCTGTCGTGGCGGCCGTCCCCGAACCCGTTGGTGGACACCCAACGGTGAGGGATGCCGTCAAGCTGAAGAAGGAGTCCTGTCGGCCCTTTTTGGCCTGTGGGACTCCAGAGTCAGCTGATGGGTACCGGTTGGTTAAGCGGAATGCAGCTTTGGTTGTCGCTGAAGCAAAAACCCGGGTATGGGAGGAGTTCGGTGAGGCCATGGAGAAAGACTTCCGCACGGCTTCGAAGAAATTCTGGTCCACCGTCCGGCGTCTCAGGAGGGGGAAGCAGCGCACCATCAACACTGTGTATAGTGGGGATGAGGAGCTGTTTACCTCGACTCGGGACGTTGTAAGTCGGTGGGGAGAATACTTTGAAGACCTCCTCAATTCCACTGACACGCCTTCCCATGAGGAAGCAAAGTCTAGGGTCTCTGAGATGGGCTCTGCCACCTCTGGGGTTGAGGTCACCGAGGTGGTTAGAAAGCTCTTTGGTGGCAAGGCCAGGGGGTGGATGAGATTCGCCCGGAATTCCTCAAGGCTCTGGATGTTGTAGGGCTGTCCTGGTGGACACGCCTCTGCAACATCGCGTGGACATCGGGGACAGTGCCTCTGGATTGGCAGACTGGGGTGGCGGTCCCGCTTTTTAAGAAGGGGGACCTCGGGGTGTATCGGTGTAAAGAAGGAGCTAAGCCGAAAGTTGAAGCTCTCGATTTACCGTTCGATCTACGTTCCTACCCTCACCTATGGCCGCGAGCTGCGGGTCGTGGCCGAAAGAACGAGATCCCGGATACGAGCGGCCGAAATGAGTTTCCTTCGCAGGGTGTCCGGGCTCTCCCTTAGAGACAGGGTGAGAAGGTCGGTCATCCGGGAGGATCTCAGAGTCGAGCCGCTGCTCCTTCACATCGAGAGGAGCCAGATGAGGTGGCCGGGAGGAGACCCCAGGAGACAACCCAGGCCAGCCGAGAGACATCTCGGCTGGGTTGGGAACGCCTCGTGATCCCCCCCGGAAGAGCTGGATGAAGTGGCTGGGGAGAGGAAAGTCTGGTCGTCCCCGCTAAAGCTACTGCCCCTGCGACCCGACCTCTGATAAGCGGTAGAAAATGGATGGATGGATGGATGGATGGATGCAGCACGATATGAGGCTTTTAATTTTGTGTTATCACGGTTTATACTATACAGTGTATATATATATAGAAATGAAGGGGATAAGTGCACTTTCATATCAAGTCAGAAGTAACCAGGGGCCTCATGTACAAAGACTTGCGTGGATTTCCTCCTGAAACATGGCGTACGCTCAAATCCAGAAAACGTCGTACGCACAAAAATATTCCGATGTATGAAACTCTGCGTACTCGTGAATCCAAGCACCTTTCCTTCGTACGTCCCGATCGACGTGGACATGAGCGCACGTGTTGGAGTCGCCGACCCCTCCCTGTCCACGCCCACGTTTGAATATGCAAATCATATTTCAATCAACCCTGCACCTGAGATGCCGATCTCTGCGTGATCCGAAAAACAGGAAAATGAGCAAAATGATTGTTCTGAATGTGAAGTTGCGCAATGAAGTGGAGGCGCGCAAGAAAATCCTCTTCGGCACGCTGTCCTCCGGCGTTAACAACACGCGAAAGAGCGAATGGGACAGCGCGTGTACGGCTGTCGATGCTGCGGAGACGGAACACGCTGAACTAAAAAAGAAGGGCTCGGACATTAAGGTGGACGTGAAGCGGAGGACGGCTGCCCACCGCCACAGTGTGTCCAAAAAAAAGGCAGAAGAACCGGCGCGGAGGGCCTCACCCGTGCGTGGAGAGAATCGCTGCGATGGTTTGTGACGCTGCTCTCTCAGGGCTGGTGGGAGCACGTGTGGCTGACTGATGACCCCACGAGGTGAACACCATGTATTTTTTAGAACTCCTAACAAATGTGTTCACACAGTCACCTACTCTCAGCCTTGTGAGATAAAAGTTCACGCGTCAATGTTGTGGTATTTGTAATGCATCTTTGGAATTCAAGTAGAAGCACATCAGCATATTCACGCAGGCACGGGGAGAACATGCAAACTCCGCACAGGCGTGGCCGGGTTTTGAACCCGGGTCCTCGGAACTGTCAGGGAGACGTGCTAACCGGTCGCCCACCGTGCCGCCTCACTACATATTATTCATCTTTTATTTTCCAGTTGTCCAAATACATTCACCTTTCAAGTGAAGTTTCATTTTGTCAAAGAGCTGTATGAAAGACATCATGTTTCTTTATGTATTGTATCCCATCGTGTTTTTTTCTTAAGAGTAGACGGGAGACAAAAAGACTCAAATGAACCTAAAACAATCCATTCAAATTACCACCGTTGGGGAATTTGGATGTGAGGCCAGTGTGTCACTCTATGTTCATTTGTAATCCGTCTCCTGGAGTTACTAATTACATGTAACTAGATTATGTAGCATATATTGGTCATCATTCGTTCAAAAAGCATCATTCGTTTTGGGAATGAACGTTCGACGTACGTTTTAACGTTACAATCAAACTATCTTTTGTCTCCGAAAGGGGCACCGCGCCAAAAACCGAGAGAGAGTAATACAAGCGACTGAGAAGGCGGAAGTCGAAGGGTTAAATATCCAGCGGGCGTGTCTGAGGGACAGGGCGAGTGGAGAAGGCCGCGCCCATCGACTGGAATTTAGTCGCAAATGTGGCCCGCAAGAAAAATGGCTTTCAAATCACATATTCATGTCCAATACTCCCAACTTTGGACTCTTACTCATAGATCAAGCGTACGGAATAATTGTCGAAACTTTAGGCTCGGCAAATCGACTAATTGTTCGATACGACATCATCTCGTACTGTTGGGCTTCAAATCGAGAGGACGGTCCTCAAAGTCTTCGTCGCCCAACCTGTAAAATTGACACGTGAATGACAAGGCACACAGTTGGAATATTCTCGGAGGTTTGTTTGTTACCAACGTTGGGACCCTTTTTGTCATTTGAATCTCCGCAGGCAGTGACTCTAACCCGCCACCGGGGGTGATCGTGTTCCATTGTTCAACAGTCATCAATCGCTTCCTCCCCCAATCGCCCGTGCAAGTCACGGGGAGGTTTTACGGCTCCAGGTGGTATAAACCGGGTTTCCTTTGTCTTGTGAACGCAATCTGGCTCGTTGAGGTTCAGGAGGCAGGAGCGCAACAGTTTAGCAGTTCTTGGGGTTGCCATGACAACTGGGCCATAGTCACTACAATTATGGAATGTAATCACAAAACGTATGCAATTATAATCCGTGACATCACCGGGAGAAAATGTGTAAATAAATGACAGTTGCTTTTGGAACTTTGCATGATTCCAATTTTAGTTGCATTTGAAAAAAAGATTTTGTCCTCAACTCACTTCCTCCTTCGAAAGCAGACGCTTGTGCTTCGCTCTCTCTGATCATGTGCCATTCGGCCGTGGTCTCAAACATTTTTTCCAAACATGACCTCGAAGTGCCATCTAATCAGTTTATCTAAGATTTTGAAAAGGTTTGACTTAAAGTTACGTTTTAGAACACAAAAGAACATTGATTTTCAACTGTTTCGTCTTTTTAATTTGAGACTTTTTTTTTTTTTATGGAACATTCACTTATCTTTGTTGACATACAGTTTATTATTTGTGTAAAGAACATCCATGCATCGATTTTCTTCCGCTTATCCGAGGTCGGGTCACGCCACCCTTGTCCAAAAAAGTTAGGAACAGATTCGGTGACAAAGGGCAGCCTTGGGGGAGTCAAACCCTCACCGCAAACGAGTCCGACTTACTGCCGGATATGCGGACCAAACTTTTTGTCGTACGAGGACCAAACAGCCCGTATCGCTGGTTTTGGTACCCCATACTCCCGAAGCACCCACCATAAGACCCCCCGAGGGACACGGTCGAACACCTTCTCCAAGTCCACAGAACACATGTAAACTGGTTGGTCGAACTCCCATACACCCTCGAGGAACCTGCTGAGGGTTTAGAGCTGGTCCACTGCTCCACGGCCAGGAGGAAAACCCCACTGATCCTCCGGAATCCGAGATTCGACTTCCCAACGGACCCTCTTCTCTCTAGCACCGCTGAATAGACCTTACCAGGGGGGGGGGGGGGGGGGGGGGGGGGGGCTGAGGAGTGTGATCCCCCTGTAGTTGCAACACACCCTCCGATCCCCCTTTTTAAAAAGGGGGACGACCACCCCAGTCTGCCAATCCAGAGGCACTGTCCCCGATGTCCAAATGACGTTGCAGAGGCATGTCAACTAGGACAGTCTCACAACAGCCAGGGGCTTGAACTCCGGGCGGATCTCATCCACCCCCGGGGCCTTGACACCGTGGAAGCTTTTTTTAACCACCTCGGTGAACTAAACCACAGCGATAGGAGAGCCCACCTCAGAGATCCCAGACTCTGCTTCCTCATGAGAAGCCGTGTCGGTGGAATTGAGGAGGTCTTCTTAGTATTCTCCCCACCGACTCATAACATCTCGAGTCAAGTTCAACAGTGCCCCATCCCCACTATAAACAGTGTTGAGAGTGCACTGCTTCCCCTCCTGAGACGCCGGATGGTAGACCAGAATTTCTTCAAAGCCGTCAGGAAGTCTTTCTCTCATGGCCTCACCGAACGCCTCAGTTTTTGCCTCAACGACCATCAAAGCTGCATTCTGCTTAGCCAGCCGGTACCCATCAGTTGCCTCGAGTCCCACAAGCCAAAAAGGCCCGATAGGACTCCTTCAGCTTGACCGCATCCCTCACTGTTAGTGTCCACCACCGTGTTCGGGGGTTTCCGTCACGACATGCACCGACGACCTTACGGCCACAGCTCCGGTCGGCCCGCCTCAGCAAGACATGCAGCCGCAAGTCCGATGACACGACCACAAAGTCAATCATCGACCTCGGGTGTCCTGGTGCCAAGTGCACGTGTGGACACCCTTATGCTTGAACATGGTGTTCGTTATGCACAATCTGTGATGAGCACAGAAGTCCAATAACAACTCCGCTCGGGTACCGATCGGGGGGCCGTTCCACCCAACGGCGCCCCTCCAGGTCTCACTGTCATTGCCCATGTGACCATTAAAGTCCCCAACACAACAACGATGGAGTCCCCAGCGGGAGCGCTCTCCAGCACCCCGACTCCAAAAAGTGTGGGTACTTTGAACTGCTGTTTGATGCATAGGCACAAATAACAGGCAGGACCCGTCCCTCTCCACGAAGGCACAGGGAGGCTACTCTCTCATCCACCGGGGGGAACCCCAATGTACAGGCGCTGAGCTGGGGTGCAATAAGTATGTGCTTCGCCCCTCTCACCGTGAGCAACTCCAGAGTGGAAGAGAGTCCAACCCCTCTCGAGATGACTGGTACCAGAGTCCAAGCCATAGGTGGAGGTGAGCCCGACGAGATCTAGTTGGAACTTCTCAACCTAACACACCAGCTTGGGCTCCTTCCCTGCCATTGAGGTGACATTCCACATCCCTAGAGCCAGCTTCTGTAGCCGGGGATCGGACCGCCAAGGTCCCCGCCTTCGGCCACCGCCCAGCTCACACTGCACCCCGCCCCTATGGCCCCTCCCACAGGTGGTGAGCCCATGGGAATCTGTAAAGAACAAATATTTGGTTTTATGCACCCATATTACTGCACAATACAAAATTATTGTTTTGTAGGGTTCTTTCATGGACGAAAAACGCACAGTACAGCACAGTTATTGTTAATACACGCTTACAAAAACAGCTATGGAACCATAAAACAAGGACGTTTGAGTTTATATACAGTATGTCTTCTGTCCCCTGCAGGGACCTGCTGGTGACATTGGCCTTAGGTCAGGTCCTGTCCTTGTTGATCTGTGCCATCGGCCTGACTAGCAAGTACTTGGCTGATGACTTCCACGCCAGCACACCAGTGTTCCAGAGCTTTCTCAGCTACATCATGCTGTTTCTGGTCTACACCACCACGCTGGCAGTCAGGCAAGGTACACACAGAGTATACTGTCTGTTATATGGCCCTTATAGGACACCTGGCTATAACCACCTAAAAACAGAATATGGAAGAAAATAGTTGTGTCCATTTGCAGCTCCAGTATAACAGCTTCCACCCTGCCCGGAAAACTTTCTACAAGAGTTACTTACGTGTTTGTGGAACTGTATGCGGAAATACCGACTGGTGTGTTCTGAATATTTTCCTTTTATTTTATTTGAACTGTTGCTTCTGCGGGCGGCACGGTGGGCGAACTGGTTAGCACATCTGCCTCACAGTTCTGAGGACCGGGGTTCAAATCCCGGCACCCCGCCTGGGTGAGTTTTCTCCGGGTAGTCCGGTTTCCTCCCGCATCCCAAAAACATGCGCGGTAGGTTGATTGAAGACTCTAAATTGCCCGTAGGTGCGAATGTGAGTGCGATTGGCTGGCGAGCAGTTCAGGGTGTACCCCGCCTCTCGCCCGAAGATAGCTGGGATAGGCTCCGGCTTGCCCGTGACCCGCGTACAGAATAATGGATGGAACGTACTGTAGCTTGACATTTTTAATATCAGCGTAGGTTGCAGGGTAGCAGACACGCAGTTTCTTCAAATGGGTCAACATTCATCAGTTGTTCCACTGCAGAAAAAATATGTTTACTCAGCAGTTTCATCTTATAAAATGAGTATGAGAGTCACAAAATAACAAAACCAATATCACATTGTTCTTTTTCAAATGGCATGCCTATTCATTGACGAATATTTCTTATCCTTCCGTTTTGTGTGTGTGTGTGTGCGTCTCGCTGTTTCACCAGGTGAAGGAAACTTGTTGGCCATTTTGAAGCAGCGCTGGTGGAAGTACATGGTTTTAGGTTTGATAGACATCGAGGCCAACTACCTGATACTAAAAGCTTACCAATACACCACACTGCCCAGTGTACAGGTATTTGTATTTGATTTGGTTGAATGTGAGAAATCATATTGATGTGTCATTTGCTGACCTTACTGACTCGGTTTTCAAAGTCGGGAAATTCAAGAATGTTCTCGTTGCATCTGGAGGAGCATACATTTGGTGATAAGGTGAAACAATCCATATCAATTCATGTCAAGTGAATTCATTTCTACTGGGCTCCAATTGTCATGATCACAAGTTAACTCTAGATTATTTTGGAGGCAACAATTTGATATTGCTTCCGTAGAAGTATAACAAGTTAGTTGTAATACTCGATCATACTAAAGCACTACTTTCCACCGAGCTCTTATGCTTTGTGGTGACTTTGTCATTATGTCATGTTTAAGAAATGATATATTTAACGTGGTCGGTTGTGAAATAGCTCCCGTATAAATCATAAAACCTTAATTCGGCACTTTTTCCTTTCGATCCGATACCGGGTGATACCAAGGCTAGTATCCCGATGCCAATACCGATACTTTTATATGTCCAACTTGTGTATATGGGGGGAAGAAAATGAGTTTTACAATGAAAACTTGTGAATGTGATGATGAACTTATGATACTACCGGAGACAAGACTGACTGTTTTTGGACATACTTGGCAAATAAAGATGATTCTGATTCTGATGAAAATTTATTTAATGCCACTGTATCAGCAATAAACAAGCTGCCAAATATCAAACTTTGTTTTTTTTCTTGAATCAGAGCAATTAAAGAGAATCTATGCAACCAAAAGGTCAACTGAAAATCTGAGAAAAATCGCATTTTGAAAAAAAATGAAAATAAATAAAAGTCTCTCAAAAAAAGAGAAAATTAGATATAATTCTTTTTGGACCAGAGTGGTCTTCAGGTTAGAACTCAAACTGCAACAAAGTTCACATTGTAGATGGACACTCATTTTACATTTATACGTTTTTGTTTAGAAACAACAGAATGTTGACATGATCCCCCTTCACTTTGTTACTTTTCTGGCTCACTAACTCTTCTGCCTTGGGAAATATCCTCTCAGTGATTCCGAGGTACTTGGCTGCAAGTCTGCTTAAGGACGGGAAGGCTCGCTCGTGGCTTTTCCACCGAAGTAATGGGTCCTGGTCCCTTGGAACTGGCTTTTGCTGCACGTAGCGATGCATTTCAGTAAGTGCATCAACACCTGTTTTGCAGTGCTGTTGGGCTGCCAAAACCAGCCCATATCCCTTTATTCACTGGGGCAGAGCTGGAACTAGGTGCAGGACTCCCTGGTGAGGCGGAGTTTGGCCAAGGTGTTGAAGAAGCTGCCTGTGGGGTTGCAGAAGACTCGGATGTTAGGTGATAAGTTTCTTGCATTTCAGTGAGGAGTCGCTTTTTCAGGTTTTCAACATTGTCTTCGTCACCGAATACTACGGTTTTAAACCTGATATCCAGGAAAGCGATCGCAGAAAGACTGTAGCAGGTTTCAATCCCACGGAACCTGCGTTGAATTTGCAGTCCCAGCTCTGCTGACAGAGAGCTACCTTGATGCTCAGCGGTTGCAGCTGCTCTGTGAAGTAGTGACACAATGGGGATTACTTTTGACACAGAGACATATTTTACTTCTGAAACCTCTGTCACCTCTTCATAGGGTCTCAAGGCCTCAACAGTTAGGTGGATCATGGAGAACTCTGTCACGTCCGAATGGAGACCGGACCCAAGTGCAGGCGAAGGCTGCGAGGTTGTGATGAACAGTTTATTGAAAAGGGGAAATGTAGCTGTGCCTTGAGGTGCGCTGGTGGGTAGTGGAGGCAGGGATCACGTGGCAAGCGGTGACGAGGGCAGGCGGCCGGTTCGACGGCGTGGCGATAGGAATTCATGTGGCGATACACACGGAGGAAACACTGAGGACACGGAGGTCAGAAAGGAGACGAGGAATAGTAGAGCTCACGTGGAGAAAAATGTCGATGGTCCTTGAGGTGCGCTGGCAGGTAGCGGAGGCAGGGAATGGGTGGCAGGAGGCTTGCTTGACGGCGTGGCGGTAGAATTCACGTGGCGATGAACACAGAGGAAACACGCTGGAGCCGCTGTAATACTCTGCTAAGAGTTTCTGGGATCTGGCAGGCTTTTCTGCAAGTGGTAACGAGGGCCGATTGGTGACAGGTGTGCGGCCGAGGAAGGTGCTGGAAAGAGAGCGAGCAGGGGGGAGAGAGAGAGAGAGAGAGAGAGAGAGAGAGGGCAAGATGGCGCAAGGCGTCACCCAGGCTCCAACCATGGTACCGCAGGGTGGCTCATGACAAACTCTTCATGATTTAAGCACTGGGAGCTCTTCAAAAGTAGACGAAGAGCTGTGGTCACCGCGTCCTTCTGTTTGTGCAACCTCTCCAACATGTACAAATCTGAATTCCACTGATTGGATTCATTTATGCTAACTTCAGGTCATGCTTTTATGCCATCTTTTACCACAAGGTTGAAGGTGTGAGCGATGCAAGGGTCGTGCTTCCGCCCAGCCTTGTGAACTGCAGAAACCACATTTGCACCGTTGTCAGTGACAACTGCTGTCGCCTCCTGCGTTATGGCCCACTCGTCTGTTTTTCTTTTCGGCTCCAGACTGATAACGTCTGCTGTGTGCTGACCAGAGAAACAACGAGTTTCCGGAGCAAACGCTTGCATTTGCCAATTGTCAATGAAGTGACAAGATGCAGTCATTGGGATTGTGTAGTGTGGATCAAAAGTCTTAACCAATGCGCTAAAGCCGCTGTCCTCTACAATTGATATGGGCCGTCGGTCCTTGGCGATCATTTCTCCCAGACGTCTTGTAATCTCTGCAGCTTTTGGGTGTCATCTATGAAAACAATGATCGTCTTTTTATGGGATGTATAACTCACACACAACCAAAACTAGACTAAATAGCCACAGTTTTACTTGGAATATACCATTTAACTCATTTCTATTTAATTGAGTTGTGATACAATTTCAACTTAAAAGTGATACTGAATTGTGTTAAGATGACAGCAGGAATGTGACTGAAGGCCTACACTGGGGGGGGGGGGGGGGACATTTTCGTCCAACTAAATAAATGAATGTGCCAGTTCAGGGTGTACCCCGACTCTCGCCCGAAGGTAGCTGGGATAGACCGCGACCCTGGTGAGGATAAGCGCCACAGAAAATGGATGGATGGATGGATCAATAAATCAATCAATGAAATTCAATACGTCAAATATGTGTTCATGCAAAATGGAGACAACCGTTCTGGTATTCTTTGTCCATCGCTCCCATTTATCTATGTCTTTATGCCTGTGATGTATTTCACCATACCTGGATATTGCCTGCTTCTCTGCAGGGCTGCAGGTGTTGGGGGCATTTCCCCTGCACTCCCTCTCACTCTCCACTAATCTCGTCCTCTGCAGGTCATCGTGCTCTTTAATGCGGTTGACTGTCAGGTGTTTAGTAAGATTTGTGGTATTGCCGCAACACGTGACGCACTTTGTGCGTAAGTGACAATCATTTACAGCTTCATTTGAGCTTACTGCAGGGAAATATGTCCAAATGATGCTCCTCCTTTCGCTCTGACATGCTGCGCTTCTTTCTCCTCCGCTGTGACTGACTGACGAGCGACGGGCGCTGGCACGTGCGCGCGCGCGACGCGCATATCGGTGCACGGAATAGGAAAATGTATAGAAAATATAGGTATAGAAAACAGATGGATGCAAATCTTATTATTATTATTATTAATCAGTTTATTTGAAAGGGGACAATGCAATTTCATATTGATGGAGAAAGTGCGGCAACAGAACAACTGTTCTGGTTTTGCTCGGCAGCATTTGTACCGCATAATCGGGCACGTGCAGGTGCACACACAGGCCCCAAGTGGCCCTTTTGCTTTGGACCCAAAAAAAAACAAAAAAAACATGACCCTCTTTGTCATCAATTGTAAGGAGAGTGTGTGGTGACCCTCATTTAACATGAGTTTGAATGTGACTGCTTCATTCGGAACACGGCCACATCCCAATTTATAACCACGTTATCTCAGTGGTTTATTTTTACTTCCCCTGTGTATTTTTGTTTTTTTTTTCCATTTGAGGTTAATAAATAGTGGGAAAAAGTTTTTAAATGATTCATCTTGGTCTCATTTTGATATATCATGAAACCCTGTTGTTAAATTGTTAATAGTTACCTCCTTGTTATAAGTTGAATTATTCATTGCGTTGATTGTGTTGGAAATTAATAAGTTAAATGTACAGTGTATATATATATATATATATATATATATATATATATATATATTTCTTAAGTGCCAAGCTTTAATAATAAACATCAATTCGACAATTGAAGTAATACAGTGTTCAAATACATTGTGAACACAGTGACATTCCTTTTATTTATTTAGCTGTCGGTATTGTGCGTCGTCTATGAGCACTACAAATCCCGATCACACGTGCGCTTTAGATTTCGCAAAATATGACTTTGCAGGCAAAGGCCGTGACGGAAAAGGACCAAATTTATGGGAGCAAAACCGCACACGGATGGATTACTTGTGCATTTTCAAGGATGCCATTTTATGTCTGGCAAACAATCACTCATTGCTCACATCAGTGATTTTAGTATGATTTATTTGTGCACGTGTTGGTTCTCTTTTCTTTCTTTCTTTCTCTTGTCAGCTGTTAGACTGCTTTGTCATCCCAGTGGTCCTGCTGCTGTCCTGGTTCTTTCTATTGGTGAGGTACAAGGCCGTCCACATTGCAGGCACGGTATTGTGTCTTTTGGGTCTCGGGTGCACGGTGGGGGCTGACGTCCTACTTGGCCGGCAGCAGAGCCTCGGTGAGTACACGGTCAAACACCGTATCGACGTACTGTCTTCTGTTTAAATTCCATGATTTCCCCCCCCCCCCCCCCCCCCCCCACGGAGATGCTGACGTCGTCCTGTTATTGTGCAAGTCGGTACATAGCACCCTGTGTTCCGCTACTGTCCTTTTCTCAAACCTTTGTGAACTTCAACGGTGCTCAGTATGCCTTCGACGTCTGCCAGGACCAAGCAATTCTCAAGCTGTCCATCTGACTTAGTGACAGATCATTGCGTGATACTGAGCAACAACACATTGAACAAGTGTTGAGAACATCTGCCTCAGTCAGGTGATCCGTTTTCTCTGCCTTCCTCCAAAATCCCGAGGCTTATGTTTACTGAGGACTCTCAATTGCCTATAGGCCCTTGTTGTTAGTGTGATTGGTTGTCTGTACGTGCCCTGAGATTTATATTTCGATAGCAGGGATACACAATACAAGGTGGTTGCCACCGCCGAAACTGAAAATGGCAAACTTGTTCAAAACATAACCTCAAGCAATTCATACTTAGTGGTGGTAATAATTAGGATTTAGGGTTAATTGTTTGAACATTGGGGCGTAGTTTTCATGAAAATGTTGGTCTCACTCCCAACTGTATGACATTCAACTTCAAAGCGCCACTACATTGTTTGATGGCTAAAGAACAACATTGTGTCCGCTTAGATTTTGTTTTAAAGAATATTTACAACTGGGGAAATTATGAATTTCTCCAGTGTGCGATAAATAAAGGATTCTCTTTGAACCCTGAGATGGACTAATTCTATTTCATCCATCCATCCATTTTCTGAGCCGCTTCTCCTCACGCGGGTCGCGGGCGTGCCGGAGCCTATCCCAGCTATCGTCGGGCAGGGGCCGGGGTACACCCCCAACCGGTTGCCAGCCAATCGCAGGGCACATACAAACAAACAACCATTCGCACTCACATTCATACCTACGGGCAATTTAGAGTGTTCAATCAACCGAGCACGCATGTTTTTGGGATGTGGGAGGAAAGCGGAGTGCCCGGAGAAAAGCCACGCAGGCACGGGGAGAACAGGCAAACTCCACACAGGCGGGGCCGGGGATTGAACCCCGGTCCTCGGAACTGTGAGGCAGACGCTCTAACCAGTCGGTCACCGTGCCGCCTAATTCTATTCCGAATACAAAATTGAAGGTCGGCCTCCTGGAGCTGTTTGTGTTTGACTTCTGAGGGTCCACGGTTTTCAGTTGTATACAAGAGGTATCGGGGGTTAAAAAAAAAAGAAAGTCTCTACCAACGGTAAGGGTAAAATACGAACCAATTTTCTTCACAGTTCATAAATCCAAGTGTTTTAGTTTATTTTCTTCATACTCTTCTTCCCTTTCTAGGGGAACAAAAGCTGTTTGGTGATCTGTTAGTTTTGGGAGGAGCAACTTTGTACGGGATCTCCAACGTTTGTGAGGAGTTCATAGTGAAGAACCTGAGTCGCGTGGAGTTCCTGGGCATGATGGGTCTCTTTGGTTCGTTTTTCAGTGGCATCCAACTGTGAGTGAATGAATAAATCTAAAACCCTGAGAATTTTCCAAGTCATATAAACTGAAATGTTTACCAATTTACATAAGTGATCTAGTCTAAATCTAAGGGTGTAGACTCAAGTGTTTCACATGTGAGTTGACCAAAAAATAGTGATTACCGTAATTTCTCGTGAATAATGAGAATAATTTCTCCCCCAAAAATGGTCAAAAGTCAATAGTGCGCATTATACATAGGTATAGGGGAAAATGGAAAAACACTTTCACATTTTATAAATGTATGCCACCATCTAGAGGTTATGAAAAACTGGTACACTTTTATTCCAATATGCCACCGCCACCTAGAGGTTATGAAAAAGGTGTAGCCTACACTTTCATTCCAATATGAGAGGGGTAGGTATAACTGCCTATATGTACAGTTGTGCTCATAAGTTTACATACCCTGGCATAATTTGTTAAATATAGTTAGTTTTTTTTAAATACGACTGATACTCAACAACAAACATCATTCTTTTCTTCATGGTTATGTTTTGTTTAATGATAATGCTTTTCTGAAATGCTTGACAGTTTAACTTGCTTGATGTTTTCTTAAAATAATTGTACCCATCTTACAAATTCTGCCTCGGTAATCAAACATATGAGCACAACTGTGCGTTTTTTCTCATTTACTAAATAAAAGTAGGGCTATGAATTTCAAAATAAGAGCAAGTAAATAAAAAGAAAAGTATTACGTGTTCAAATAATTTGCTTAACTTCAAAATAATCCTTTGAAAAAACTAACAATATACAGCTAATACTTCATGTTTTCATCATATGGGTAGAAGCAAAATCATGCATTGTAAAAATGCATTACACATAAGTATGTATAATACGCACCCCCAAAGTTGATGTGCATGACACACCAACTTTGGGGGTGCGTATTATACATGGATGCGCATTATACACGAGAATTTACAGTAGTTCTCTTGTGTCATCCCACAGCAAAACCCAGTAGTTAAATTGACAGTAAATTAGTCAAAAGTGCTTCTAAATAAGCACTATTTTGTTCACAAGAGACCATCTTTGCATTAAACTTGAATGCCAGACACTGCTGCCTAACAGCCAACCCCCCACCCAAGACTCACCGCCACCCAGAGATGGGTGTATGTGGTGCATTAAAAGTAAGGGGATGAGTGTGTGTGATGCATTAAAATCCAGGGGGGCAGGCAGGGTGCAGGAGCAGGGCGCTTGGAACGGGAAACAGCACTGACACCCGCGCCCCCCAACCCTACACTAGCCCCCAAGAAACCCTGAATACGTGTATGTGCCTGGATGTGACCAGTGAAAAATAAAGAAAAACTATTTACAGTGAGTGGCGTAAGAGTGTGCAGAGTGAGTGATTAAGAGGCATGGCTCCTGCAGGTAGGGCCAATCAGGCAGGACAGCCAATCAGAGGCCCGCCCCACCCAGCGCCGCAGCTCTGACCCCGGGAATCCTCCCACATTCCAGCCAGCACCCACTACCGTCTCCCGAGTGTGGGAGGTGGACCTATCCCCTCAGACCAGGCGGGGACGAAAACCCCACAGCAGGCCCCAGAGCCCACAGGGGACCACCCGCCCCCCACGAGAAGAGGAGGCGGCGACCGCAGCGGGACGCAATGAACGGAGAAAAGAGGAGGAAGCAGGCCCGAGGAGCGACAGGGGGGCCCCACCGCTACAGCACCTGCGGGACAGGGGCAAGTCCACCACCAATGCCCTTCGGGTGGACCATCCGGGGCATTTTAGTGTGCCGTGAGCGCTCTTCAGGTGTGCCGTGGGAAATTACAAAATTGTACTTAATTGCTCCAATAATAATTTCCATCCATCCATTTTCTACCGCTTAGCCGAGGTCGGGTCGCGGGGACAGTAGCTTTAGCAGCGACGCTCAGACTTCTCTCTCCCCAGCCACTTCATCCAGCTCTTCCGGGGGGATCCCGAGGCGTTCACAGGCCAGCCGAAAGACTCAGTCTCTCCGGCGTGTCCTGAGTCGTCCCCGGTGTCTCATTCCAGTGGGACGTGCCCGGAACACCTCATTATTTATTTACAAGAAATAATGTATCGTTGTTCCTCTATTTATGGCAGTGAGGCATAGTGACAGACAGAACAGATAAATGGTCTTCTATTAGATGGCAGGAAGTACGTACAGTCATTAATGTATCCACTTTTTGTGACATTTTTGTTTGTTGGTGTGCCGTGAGATTTTACAATTGTAAAAGATGTGCCTCGGCTCCATAAAGGTTGGAAATCGCTGGTCTAAAGTGTGAGAAGAGTGTCCTTTTTCTAAGAGGAAGTGAGCCGTACTGGCATATGCCCGTGTCTTTATGGGTTTTGTGGCAGATTACAGGTACATGATGACAGACAAATTCTGTGGAGCAGCAGATGGACATGCACACGGCCAGAAAAAAAAAAACTAAGCCAATTCAAGCCTTTTTTTTTTTTTTTTTTTTTTTTTTTTTTACAGTTACAATTTCATCTCTATTCGCAAGGAAACAGTTTTGATTTGTTTCGTACATGAGAAAGGACATTAGAAACAACATTTCAAAATTACATGGGACTTTTTTTCTTTATTTGTTTATTTGGACGGGGCAGTGCACCTTAATAAACATTTAGCAAATTTGCATGATTAAAGTTTAAAAGTGCCAATTTCCATCCGTTTAGTTCCCGAAACATAAAAACATGTCGGCAATAGACTAAAAAACAAGTACGCTATAACGTGATTAGTGTTCGTGTTGGCAATAGCACGTTAAATGTAGAACTAACAAAAATAAGTACACAATAACATTGGTGTTTGCATGTTTAGTTTGCTAAATCTGTATCCATCTGACAGACAACAGGCAGGTCACTGATGTAAGAGCATTGGCTCAAGGATAGATCCTTGTGGTACTCCAATTGGGTTCTCAAGATAAGGGGACTTGAGGCTGTTGACTATTGCAGTGTTCTGTTTGATAAATATGATTCAAACAATTGCATGATGTCTGCAGAAAAAAATCAAGTATGTTAACTTTACAGCATATGGCCATGATGACTACGGGGTGGGAGCTGCAAAAGCAAGTGTGAGCTTCTCAGCGCACACAAGCCAGTATAGTTTCGATTTTCTTTTGTGGAGACACCACTTTGTCACCGAGCTGGCAAAAAAAACATGCAGTGGCATATATATATATATATATATATATATATATATATATATATATATATATATATATATATATATATGGCATCAGTCATGTGGAGTCTGTGTGCTGTGTTGCAGGGCCATAATGGAACACAAAGAACTGCTGAAGGTTCCCTGGGACTGGCAGATAGGCAAGTTGTGTCCATTTGCCTCTGTTGGAGTTCTAAAATGCTGTGTCAATACAATGTCCCAAAAACAATCTCGCACAGCGCTTCTGTTTGTGTGACAGGTCTTCTCTATGTGGGCTTCAGCGCCTTCACGTTCAGCCTGTACAGCTTCATGCCGCTGGTCATGAAGAAGACGAGTGCCACCTGGATCAACCTCTCTCTGCTCACAGCTGACCTATACAGTCTCCTCTGTGGCCTCTTCCTCTTTCATTACAGGGTAACACTTGCGAATACATGGTCACCAGTATTCTTATGGCATGAGTTAGAATAAGACTTTTTTTCCTCTTTTTTTATTTGCAGCATACACATTTTAGCACTGCAAGTGCGGTCGGTGACAGATCGCTGACCTCTCTGAAGGTTGAAAACACAAAAAAATACACCAAAGCCCTTTTATTGTTTTTATTATTTGACGCGTAAACATAAGTGTTTTCTGATTACCGTCACATAGATAAGGTCTTATTCACAGAAAATAACAATTATAGCGTGGCATGGCATTCATAGTCTCTCGTTTGACTTGTCCGGATTTTCGTTTAATTACATTTTTTTTGTGCGCTAACTTTTTAAAGACTTTCCCCCCCACCCCAATAGAACTGTATGTCTTCATCTGTCAACGGTTGATGCCACGTCATCATGTGAACAGTAGTTTTGTTTTCTTTGGGTGTGGTAATGCAGTGCGTGACACAAAAGACTAATTTCAATCGAGGTAACTCATGACACATACTAGCTTGTGTTGAATGAATGTTCAGGGCTGTTTGAGTGTCTCAGTGTTGCCGAGTAAAAAGTCATTTATCGAAAATGTATATTTTGCCTGTGTGTTGCAGTTTTCTTGCCTCTATTTGTTGTCGTTCTTCATCATTATCTTGGGCCTGGCGGTTTATTCCTCTGCATCCACCTATGTGGTTCAGGACCCCCGAGTCTACAAGCAGTTCAGGAACACAGTCGACCATCGTACCAGTGACCCTCTCCAGCCCAGTCATAGAGTCTCGGAGCCTTCAGTAGCATACACCAGTTTGAGCCCTGAGTCGGGGGAGGAACTAATTTAAGATGGTCAATGAGATTGTTGACTCGTGGTGGACATGTGGGATGCAAATGTATGCATGGTTTGGTCCTCAGTTGTGTACAAAAAGTTGTTTCTAGTCTGTTGAGCAGGTAAAACTGGCTGATCACTTACTCAATGAACCATATATTGATTTTATGGTCTGTACTAAGGGATAAGCTTGTGATCCTCAAGCTATGACAAATCCTCGTACCCACCCGAATGTGTACCTGAAAGAGACTGAATGGTATTAACTCAAGACTGGACCCTACAGTGGCGATTGTAAATTATGAAGGATGTCCATAGTTGGTACACACACTAATGTTATGTTTTTTCTTTTTAGTACTGTGCTGTTTGTGCTTGATAAGTGCATAAACTATGTTCCTGTTTGTGTATGGGTGCTTAATGTTTTGTTTTGTGTTTTTACATTTTACAGCAAAGCCATCTGCTAAAACAGAACTACATGGTAGTTATCAATGACTTGAGCCCTTAACGACTTACTGCCACAAATGGAACTGACACTGTCCAGTAAATTGATTTTATTCAGTTACAATTTATGTTTGTATCAATATTACAGGAACACTGTGGTCTGCTTTCCGAAATTATATAAAATATTACGATTATTAAAAACTTATGGACGTTTGGACTTTTACACACATTTGCAGGTTTTGTCGCTTAAAAATGCTTCCCAGCGCCTGCTATGCACTTTTTTTTCCTTTTCAGTCCTAACTTCACACAGGCTGCTTTCCAAGCCAATCCTGGGGCTTTTTAGGCTAGAGCGCTCCCCTTTACACGAGTTACAGGCAGTGCTTTGAAGCCCAAAACTTAGTTTGGGCTTTTACACACATTTACAGTTTTTATCGCTTAAAATTGCTTCCCAGCCTCTCTTCAGTGCACATGAAAGCCTGCGTGGAGTTTGCTAGAAAACACCTGAAGGACGCCCAAGATGGCGAGAAATAAGATGCTCTGGTCTGAGAAGACCAAGATAGAACTTGTTGGCCTTAATTGTAAGTGGCATGTGTGGAGAAAACCAGGGACTGCTCATCGCCTGTCCAATACAGTCCCAACAGTGAGGCATGGTGGTGACAGCATCACGCTGTGGGGGTGTTTAACAGCTGCAGGGACAGGGAGACCGGTTGCAATCGAAGGAAATATGAATGCGGCCAAGTACAGGGATATACTGGACGAAAACCTTCTCCAGAGTGCTCAGGACCTCAAACTGGTTCATTCTTCAAACAAGACAATGACCCCAAGCACACAGCCAAAATACCGAAGGAGTGGCTTCAGAACAACTCCGTGACTGTTCTTGAATGGCCCTGACTTAAACCCCATTGAGCATCTCTGGAAAGACCTGAAAATGGCTGCCCACCAACGTTCACCATCCAATCTGACAGAACTGGAGAGGATCCCCAAATCCAGGTGTGAAAGACTTGTTGCATCATTCCCAAGAAGACTCATGGCTGTATTAGCTCAAAAGGGTGCTTCTACTAAATACTGAGTCTGAATACTTATGGCTGTGTGAGATTTCAGTTTTTCTTTTGAATAAATCTACATAAATTTCAACAATTCCGTTTTTTTTCCCGTCAATACGCGGTGCTGTGTGTACATTAATGTGGGAAAAAAATGAACTTAAATGATTTTAGCAAATGGCTGCAATATAAAAAAAGAGTGAAACATTCAAGGGGGTCTGGATACTTTCTGTACCCACTCTATATCACCAGTTAAGCGCTGCTGTGACGACCTGGGTCCCCCACCATCGATCACCACAATGAGTGCAAAAGCCCTTTTTTTTTCTCTCTCTCTCCTTTGGACAGTCTCTGATCCAAGGTCTATCCAATGTCCCTTCTTTCCACAATGAAAGCATCTTCTGCACCTTGCGCCTTTGTTCTTTCTCAACCAACTTTCTTTTTCCCTCAACCTATTTTTTGTTTTGTTTTAGTGGTTGTGCATAATAAAAATGAAATACTTGGTCCAGAGCGATGGGGAGTGTGGTCAGGAAGTGAAGAAATGGGTCCAAGCAGGTTGGAACGGGTGGAGGAAGTTGTCAGGTGTGTTATGTGACAGAAGAGTCTCTGCTAGGATGAAGGGCAAAGTTTAGAAGACAGTGGTGAGGCCAGCCCTGATGGACGGATTAGAGACAGTGGCACTGAAGAGACGACAGGAAGCAGAGCCGGAGGTGGCGGACATGAAGATGTTGAGGTTCGCTCTAGAGTGACCAGGTTTGGATCGAATTAGAAATGAGCTCATCAGAGGGACGGCCGAGGTTCGATGTTTTTGGAGACAAAGACTTCGATGGTTCGATGATGAAGATGGAGCTGCCAGGCAAGAGAGCGAGAGGAAGACCAAAGAGAAGGTCGATGGATGTCGTGAGGGAAGACATGAGAGCAGTTGGTGTTGGAGAGGAGGATGCAGGAGATAGGACGACGCGCTGTGGCCACCCCTAAAGGGACAAGCCGATAGGTAAATAATTTTCAAGACAGAAATGTAAGGAGGGCGCCAGTGGGCGTCACAAACGGTTTTAGGATTTTATTTAAATGTCTTTCCAGAGGAGGAGGGCGCTGGCAGTGCGCCCATCCAGCAGATGGCGCCCGAGGCGACCGCCTATGACGCCTATGCACAGGCCCGGCCCCGCCCGTAAGCCGTGGATGTGAGTGCGAATGGTTGTTTGTTTCTATGTGCCCTGGGATTGTCTGGCGACCAGTTCAGGGTGTACCCCGCCTCTCGCTTGCCCACCGAGTGAGGATAAGCAGTATTGAAAACAGATGGATGTGTCAAGAACATGTTTTAGCTAGCTAGCTTGAAATAAAGTAAGCATTAGCTTAACACGCTGATGTCGGGTGACCAGACGTCCTCTGTTAGCCAGACATGTCTTCTTTTTTGAGACCTAAACACGTGTCCGGCCAAAATTTCTAACGAGTCAGCAATTCTCAAAGTGCTACGCCCAAACAATGCTGTTATTTAGTGACCAATTTGAACAAAGAATTACTTGGGCATGTGTAACGATTGCGCTCTTTCCATTAGTAATGCATAATCACAGCTAGACAATAATAATCTTATGTAGAGGAAGAACACACCGGCGCAACTGTCAAACTACTCAATGCGAAATTAAAATGGAATGTTTCTTGTTCCATTGAGTAAAATACAGATGAAATCTTCCCTTGCTGAATCCATCTCTTTCGAGCGGGGAAGCGGCACTTATCTGCAATAAATTGACAACTAACTTTTATCATGGAAAAACAGAGACAAGATATATTCAAATGTCAAGAAATGCCCAGCCATCCATTTTCTGTACCGCTTCTCCTCACCAGGGTCGCGGGCGTGCTGGAGCCTATCCCAGCTATCAATGAATGCGATTACAAATGATAATAGCAAATACTCCCGCCTCTGGCAGTTGGGGTTGGGGCAAATTTGGGTAAGATTTGGGTAAATGCCCCTTTACAAGATTTTACATATTTTTTTTGTTTTAGTCTAGTGTGATTTGATTACCCTCTAAATGTGTTTACTTCGTCATACTTCTTGTGCACATGTCACACATCATCATCATCATCATCAGCCATTATCCACCCACTGCAGGATGAAGGCCCTCTTCTTCACGTTTCCAACTACTACGACATTTTGCAATTTGTTGCCAGTGTATTCCGGTGTGTTTGATGATTTTATCTATCCATCCATCTACTTTTAGGTCTTCGCCGTGGTCGCTTTGTGTCCAGCGGTATCCAATTGATAGTTTGTATCTATATAGTATACTATATAGAGTTTGTCACAATGTCGTCAAATGAACTCGAAATTTGGACGAAAAAAATCTCTGTAAAAGGATCGAATTAAAAACTTGGGTTCCGTGTGCGGGGTGGGGGAAGAAATAGAAGTGCGCACTCACTTCCTGGAGAAGCCTTTCCTGCGAAGAATAAAAATACACGTTTAGCAGTCCTGCTCGACCAGTTATGGCTAGGTCTCGATGGGCCAAGGAAACATCATTTTATTTAAAGGACTTTATTGTTGAAGTTTTTGTTCATGAATAATAGACACCTCCACGTCCAGTGCTGGTGAGCTAATGAGCCCCCGATATGTAGTGTTAGCATCCAAACGAGCAAGCTAAATTCCTGTGAAAAGCCATCTAATGTACTGTAGGCCTCCGTTTACTTGTTTATTCAAGGAAGCGGTATTACTAAATGTTGGTCTTGTGATTGTGTAGGTTTGTATGTGGTAAAATGTTAGCAATTGCTAAGACTGTACTCTTCGAGAAAGCAGCAACAATGAGCTCTTATAAGGTTGACGACCAACATTCTGTCATATAACTCCGTTGAAAACAGTGGCTGCTTGCCTCTTCAGTAACTTTCGCAAGAAACGTAGGCGTAGAATGTGGGGATGGCTATTAACCAATCATATCACTCATCAATGCACTGTCTGTTTCTCCTTTAACAGCAGGTGGCTGACGTGAGCTGGTATGTCGCTGTCGTTACCTTCCGCCGACATGCTTGAGACACCTCCGGGATATCCATTTGAGGAAATTAACTACGAGGATATCGAAGTAGAGGAGGTAGGCTGCGTGATTTTTGGGTGGTCTTATTAACGCTTGTCACAAAGGAACACTCATTGTCAAAACCAAATATTTTCAGGTCGTGGGGAGAGGAGCTTTTGGAGTGGTTTGCAAAGCCAAGTGGAAAGGAAAAGATGTTGCGATCAAGACCATTGAAAGTGAATCGGAGAGAAAAGCCTTTATTGTTGAGGTATTTCCCTTAATAGAGTGCTGCAGCAGCTTTTTGTTTTAAACGCGCACACACATGCACACCTCTACAATGTAATGCAATCTACGAGCAGTATGTTTGTTGTTTTGGTACAGAATTGAGTTAATTTCTGTCCTGCACAGTCAAGTATCCATTATCTGAGCCGCTTCTCCTCACGAGGGTCGCGGGAGCGCTGGAGCCTATCCCAGCTATCGTCGGGCAGCAGGCGGGGTACACCCTGAACTGGTTGCCAGCCAATCGCAGGGCACATAGAAACAAACAACCATTCGCACTCACGTTCACGCCTACAAAGTGAAGTCTCAAACAATTCTAAAGTTCCACAGTTAACCAGCGAACGGCAGCAAGGGCTGGTGTGATGTGGTCATTTCTCTTAGTACCTGTTAAAAACCTGGCAGCAGCGTTTTGGACGAACTGCAGTGTTTGAATATTGCGTTTGCTGATGCCACAGTAACGTGCATTGCAGTAGTCAAGTCTAGACGCGATAAAGGCATGAGTAAGATTTTTTTTCTGCTGCTGAGTGTTGAATATGCCTTCCACAAACAACACGCAATATTTGGATTCCCTGTGTCCAGTCAGCTTGACTGGCTGAGGGACCCGAAAGCAAGACACCTCACCGCATTTAGCATCATGAATGCGATGTAAAATATGACTTTTTTCTTCTTAGTATGATCCAGTACTGTTCTGTCCTTTTCAAAGTACAACAATAATGAACAGTTGTAAACTAAAAAAAAAAAAAAATGAATTCAATACCTCCTTGACTGTCAATCAAAACTGAGCATTGTTTTTCCAAAGGTGGTCTCATTGGCTCACATTATATTGTCTGGGGGTAGCTAATAAAGCACCGTGACAATACTTTATATACTGCTATTTTCCTTACAGCTTTTATAATAGCGATTTATTAGTATAGCTTAAGCACAGTAACAATTTTAACTTGATAAAGCATTCCTGTGTCCCTTTGTCTGCAGCTACGGCAGCTTTCTCGTGTAAATCACCCTAATATTGTGAAGTTGTATGGCTCTTGCAGTAATCCAGTAAGTTAACAATTGTTTTTATATTACTCATCTTTATGTAGCGGTGGTCACGTGATTAAGTATTATACTTAATAATAATCAATAGTGTCTGGACATCTTATAGACATGTGCTGGTTGCCTTTTTCATGGTATACGGTTTCAAACTCCTAAAGTTTTCCATCATTCATTTCCTGCGGAATTTATTTTATTTATTTATTTATTTATTTTTTAAATGAGAATGCTGTCTTGAAATAATCATTTGGAGCCAGCTACGAGTTTTAGCGCCTCTAGCATTGGTGAAATAAATACGCTGAGCCTAGCGTTTGTCTGACGCTATCAGTACAACATTTAGTTTTTTAATTTAGACATATTCTGTTGTTTAT